>NC_134189.1:9892316-10522066 GCF_964188355.1 Buteo buteo
AACTGCCTGGGGAGGAAGGAGGGAGACATGCCACACATGTGCATGCCACAAGGAGAAAATGAATGAAAGTACAAAAGCTGCTATTCATTTCAATATATCAAAAGTCTATCCAGAAGGAGCTCAGGACCACTGACACCCAG
The DNA here is from genome assembly GCF_964188355.1 of Buteo buteo. Taxonomy (NCBI): domain Eukaryota; kingdom Metazoa; phylum Chordata; class Aves; order Accipitriformes; family Accipitridae; genus Buteo; species Buteo buteo. The sequence goes on from NC_134189.1 coordinate 9,892,457, forward strand.
GGATGCAAACACAGGGAATACTTTACCCTTGCTCCTCGCTGACAGAAGGCAGGATGCCCTGCAGAGCAGCACTACCTCTCAGTGCCAGGCACGTGCAAACCTCCCTCTTGCCCTAGTTGCAAAGTCATCACAAGTTTTGAAGGTTTCCCCTTCAGTCTGAAAGCAAAGCTTCAGAACTAGTGATGCAGAGTATCATTATTTATGCCATATAAATATTTTTCCCTCTGCGGCATAAGTGTTGATGCCGAACCTTTGTTTTAAGAAGTATTTACTGATTCATATTTTAAAGGTATGTTGGTCTTACGCTGAGTTTTGAGTGGATGTGGAAGCTGTAACAAAGTGGGATCCAATCTTTAAGATACTCTGACAGGTAGATGGACCATTGCAGCCTGTCTGGGCATGAGGTCCATGCTGCTTCCCCAGAACTGGTCCTGAATGTCAGCACTTTTTTACTACCTCAGGTCTGATGAATGTCTTTGCCTTGAAACTTTTTTTTAAGCGTTTTAAAATGGCTTGATAACTTCAAGGACAAAGAGACTGCACCACTTTTTTTATTATTTACTTTGCTATCATATTTTTACTGCATTTCCTTAATCTATAGCACTATACATGTATTGCACAGTTACAAACCTATATCGTCTGACTTCTTTTAGCAGAGAGGCATGAATGGCAATGTCAAGTTTTTTCGGACTATGTGCTTATGTGGGTTTAATAGATGTCAGGGCCAGGAAAGCACATCACAATCTGCAAGTCTGACCTCCTCCTAACACAGGCCATTGGATTGCCCTTTATTAATTCCCACTTCACTTCCACTAGCTGTCCTTGAGCTAGAATATCTCTTTGAGAAAAAAATCAAATATTCCTATACACATTTTCAGTGATGCAGAATGTGTTACCTGCCTGGATACATTGTCACAGTGACTGCATGCTTCTGTTGTTAAAAATACCATATCTGTTCTTGCCTGAATCTTTCCTGTTACACTGAAGAAAAAGAAGGCATTCCTTGCTTTTGGATGAAACATAAGGAAAAAAAAAAAAGAATAGGAACCCCAAATTGCTATTAATTTTGATCTGTTCCCCAAGTACATAGTCTGTAAACATCTCACCCATAGCTGGTTTTTGGTGATCTAAATAGATTAAACTCTCAAGACATGTTTCTAACTCATTAATTTTTCTCAATTTTCTCTGCACTCTCTCCAACCTCTTAAATTCCCATTTTAAAGGATGGGCCATAACAAGATGTGGTACTCCAATAGCAGTCACTTCAGTGCTAATTGCAAGAGAGAACATAAATTCTCCTATTCAGCACTGCCCCAGTTGCACTTTTAAAGATGCTGGTAACCATTTCGACCACTCTTGTTATTGTTGAAAGTGTAATTCTCCATCATAAACCTCAAGTCTTTATCGGTGTTTCTTACGAGAAGATCTTCTATTCTGCAATTATGTCTTGTATCCTTCTTTTATGAAAGGTATGATGTTACACTTGGACATACTCTAAGAAATTTTGGTTCTTTGCCTCCTTGTGGTGTACTTTGTATCTCAGTATTTTCTATCATCGACTTCTCTTGGGCATTATTTTACTTTTCTTTCATCTTATATCACCTGAAAAATTTATTAGCATGATTTACAGGTATCTTTCAAGATTGTGACAGAAGATTAATGTATTTAAATATGAGGAAAAATGTTAAATGTGCTCAGCTAAGAGCCAAGCCCTATGGGATCACAGTAGAGACAGCAGCTCAGCAAGATTTCCTGTTTCTAAGAATATTTTATAACTAGTATTTAAGCAGTTTTTGATTCATTTACAGTCTAGCTTGTTGATTGTATACTATTCCAACTGATTAATCAAGAAGTCATCAGATATCAAGTTAAATGTTTTCCTTCTGCCTTAGTAAGTTACATCAACATTTTTGCTTTTGCTATCTGACTTTATAGTGCTGTTGAAACATACCCAGTCAGTTGGATGAATCTTTTCTTCTGTGAACTCTTTAATTTCTTTATCAATCAGGATCCCTTACTAGTCATTCCACTATCTCATCAATGATTCATATGAGTCTAAGCAGCTCTATAATTGCTCAGGTCATACCATTTCTTTTCAAATAATTGCACAATGCTAGCCCACCGCCAGACCACTGAAACTACCTGTGTGCCATAAGGCTTGCTGAAAACCTCTGGTAATGGTGATGACGGTTCCTGGGTCGACACTGGGAACAACCGAAGCCATGGAGATCCACAAGGAAATGAGAGATACGGTAAAGTGCAGACACCTCTATACTACTTTTTTACTCTTTTTCTATCACTCTCTACTGTTTTCTCCTCATTGCCCTTTTGTGTCTTTTTTTTTTTTCTTTTGGTGAGGCAATTGTACAATTTCCCTTTTCCAACCACCTTTTATCCTTTTTTTACTTTCCTTTTTATAATTAAAAAAATAATAATAATCTTTTGTGGGCCCTTAATTCCCTTGGATTCTTTTCCTTTCTATTTGTTGCTACCATTTCTCTGTTCATTCCATTCTGTTCCCTTTCTGGTGGTTTCATACAGAAACTTTCTCTCTCTCTAAACCCTTCATTTTCTTTTTCCCCATTTTATACTTTGTTTCCTCTTGCAGTCTTTCTTTGTCCTTCCAAATAAACAGCTTATTCTGAGGTTTCTGTGCAAGGAAAGCTAATTCACTTGTTATCTGATTCTTTCCCTTCCTGATCATGTTGATTCTGAGCTGTAAATTTTCATGGGTTTTTTTTTACCCATTTTCAATATTTTTTTTAAATAGTATCTTGCACTGAGAGACTGGTTTGAAATAAATAGATGTTAATGTGGATAAAAAGCCAAAGGATTTTAGCAACTGAGATTATCTTTGACCTTCTGATGTTAGTGATCTGTGGCAATTTTGAAACAAATAAATAGTGCACTGAGTCACTTTTTTTCCCCCACAAATTAGAATGAATATTTATATCCTTCAAATAATAGATTGTATTAATATCTTTATCCTTTGTCAATTAAGTCAACACACTGTGTATGCAAGAATACTTGTTAGTTTTTCAGATAACAAGAAACCTGTGCTCTGAATTTCTTGCAAAACAAGTCAAACGTAAAGCATTCTCTTTCAATTGTTAACATCATCACTCAGTTTCATTAGCTGTTACATTAATTTGGAGATTTAATCACTTGAATCTATTGATTTAATGATTTAATTTTATTTGTGATATAAATGTGGTTATTATATTGCTTCACCTTTAATTAGCTCAGTGAAATGCAGAAATTAGCTCAGTAATATGGTGGTTTAAGTCTATATTTGCTTGCTCACTCCTTAGAATAAAATACATTAAAAGATGGACAGACTGTCTTCATCCCATCAAGCTGAAGCAAGATTCATGTGCTCTGTGAGCACAGGTAATCTTGAGTAAGTAATCTCCAGCTCAAATGAGGATTCTCACAGTCTTGGGTAAGGAATCTGTGAGTCACATAGGTCTCTTTGCAGATAAATCCCCACAAGAACTACTGTGAGCAAATCACCTAATGCTGAGGTCACGGCTGCAAGGGCAACAGCAGATATTGGGTACAACCCAGTGAAATGCTCCTTTTCCCAGACCCTGCTTATATTTGCTTCGATATGAGTAATGTTTCTGCTGCTAAAATTGCCCTGTCAAGTAATTTGGAAGGGTGAAAAATCCAGGTGACCTGAATTGTTAGCCTTGCCTGTGAAATCACTCAGCCTTGTTTACTGTATACTTGCGGGTGCACAGATCTAGTGTCATCACCCCTTCCACTCCGCCATGGCATTGAAAAGCCGTAACACTGTCATTGTACACCCACAGAACAAGTGGCAGCCAAATAAACATACGCCCTGTTCTCTGTTACTGCTTATGTAAAGCGGCTCTGATGGCGAAATGGGAAAAAAGCGCTATTTGCTCCAGTGTCTAATCAGGAAACTGCTCTTTTAATGAATGTATTGTTCAGCTCAGAGTACTTCTATTGAAATGAATTTGTTAGCCCCAGTAACACTGTCGCTCATCATGCAAATCAAATGGTGTTTTCCTTAGCTCCTGCCAGTTATAAAATACCAGTGCTTGTCAAATGCAAAGACAAATTACCTCGCCTTGCCTCTGGTCTTATTTATAGAACAAGGGAGTGAGTTATTGTAGCCCTGAGGACTACCAGCTCTATGTTGCACACCAGTATCATTTCGCTGCACACAGAGTGTGTTGTAGGTTAAACCAAATCTTTAAGTGAAAATAAGGTAAAAAGCCAATTTGCTTTAAAATTCTTAAGAATGAAATTTCAGGTGAATATCTTGGCCAAGTAAAAGTTTGGGGCACCTGGAGAGACAAGAATGTCTAATGGGTGGGAGATTCCCAGCCTGAGTTTGGTAGGTGTTTAGATAAATAGGATAAATCAGTCTCTGAAGCTGTGTCTATCCACTGACTGTAAACAAGGCTTAGACAACTCAGTTGCTGAACAACATCTACTTTTGATGCAGCAGAGGTTAGGTGGAGCAATCATTTCAACAGATTTTTATCTTTCACAGTCCCTTTGCATACAGGTGCAATGGAGACAAATACTCTCATGGGTGCAACCCTAGTCCTCCACAGATACTCAGGAGAGAGATGGCAATGGTCATGTGAAGGAACAGAATTGCAGCAGCCAGAGCACTAAGATCTTGTTTTTTAGGAAATACTCTCCATTACCACCCCCAAAAAGTTATGATTCAAAGTCCACAAAGTTCCCGAGTCTCTTTTTTATTGAATTCAGTGAGTTTCAGAATAGTGTCAATGGTGGGTTTTATACAGCAAATAAACAATACAAACTCCTCAATATATAGTGGATTTCCACACTCTCCTGTACAGTATTCAGAACTTGCCATTCTGAATAAGGCAAACATAATTTAAATTGGCATCTTTCTAACATGATAAAAAATATGTATTATCCTTCTTATATTTGTAGGTTGTGACATTCTTAGAGCAGGGACAACTCTCTTTAAATATTTAACAAGCTCTTGAAACACAAAACGTGATGCTGTAAATAAATATTTTTCTTGAAACCCCTTTCCTATGAAAGGGAGGACCTACCAGAAATTCAGAAAACTCTGAAAGTTCACACAGCAAAGCATTACTCCATCAAAGAGAACTCACTTATGGCCAAAAATAGAAACTAGCATAGGAACTGCAGCCTCCAGTTTCAAAGCCAATGTAGAATAAGCTTTGTGCAAACAGGGTAAAATGTGTGAGAACTTTTAGTTGCAGCTCCGAGCTGCTTGAAGGCAAGGTGGGTGAAAACAAATCAGTCTATGTGTACCATGCAACTACTGAAATGTGAGATAAGGCTGGAGTGTGACAAAGAGCTTTCAGGTCATTGAACAACTGCTTGTGCTTAAATTCCTGCCATGAGAAATGATCTGGCAAGAATTACAACAGACGTTTGTAATTACCTATTTGGTAGCCTGGTTAGCTGCTGCAGAATGGATAAAGCCAGCTGGTGAAATGTTTGGTTTGGCCTGGTCCCATGATAATGTTTTAGGTGTAGGTTCATTCTTCACTGAGGAGATTTGACAGACATTTCCTTTCCCACTGCGGGCTGACAGAGCCCTTACATGCCATTGGTTCCCTTTGATTCGGATGGAAAAATGTTATCGAGTGAATAAATACCATCCCCAGCTCCCTGGACTTGCTCCTACGTCTCTCTTCCAGCTACTGTCCTTGCCCAAGAGCATTCCCTGCTAGAGAGATGCAGCCCTCATGCTCCTGCATCACAGATGGATGGCAAAACAAAAGACTACAGAGATAGGCTCTCCGTTGCCAACTGAACGCTGTGCATGAATGAAACACTTTGAAACACACTGAAACTGCTCTGTGGAGAGATGCTGAGAGCAGACAGTGGCCTGATAGACCCCTCGCATGGGGTAGCAGTACAATGCAGGACAGACACTGGGATCGCACTCCATTACATCCAGTGTGAATGCTTGATGTATCTGCCTTCTATGAACTCTCTGCTCTTCAGTCCACTATCCAGCCCTTGAGCCAGTGGAATGTTCTGGGTGAAATTTTGTTGGAACTGGAAGGATCCAAAGAAAAAAGCCTGCTTTTTGAAAAACTATGGGGATTAGAACTTCAGAGACAAATAGAAATGGAGTCTGTATTTAGTCCTGATGGCATGCAAGACTCCAGTTACATGACTGATAAGAAATGGAATTAATGCAGTTCTGAAATGTAGAAGTACCTTGCAAGAAATTGAAAGGAAAAGATAAAGATACAAGCACAGAAGATAATTTTGGTATCTGCAAGAAGGAACACCAGAAAATTAAATCCGGAAACAGCAGCTGTTTTGAAATTTAAGTCTGAGAATTCAACACTTTGCTTTATTCTGCTGCCTCTGCGTCAGAGTTCCTCAGCTATCCATTCAAAGGAGATGATGTTTTGTAAGTATCATGTCTACAGCTGCCCTGGGTGTTTTATCAGGAGAGCTAACAAAACTGGCTAGTAGTCAGAGCTTAGCCTCTTCCAGCTATTGCCCAGTACAGCCTTCAATTCTTATGTCTTTGTCTCTTGTTTTGGGCCTGCCCTGACACTAAGTATATATCAGAAGGAGTTGAAAGCAGAAAAAACCCAAATATTTAAAATGGTGATTTTCTTCTCTCTAAATTTGAATCTGGAGCCAATGGTGTTATGTTACTGGCACCTTTGTTTTTTGGGCAGCTGTGCTGCATAAGACCAGGAGTGGCTGATGTCCACCTCGGCTTCCCCCGGTGGAATCTCATAGGGAGAATTCTTACTATTGCTGAAGACCAGATAATTGTAGGAATTTCTCCCAAATTCGATTGAGACCTTTCAAAAGTGATCTGTACTGAACTGAAAATTTAAAAAAGGAGAGAAGGCAGTTAGGCAATGACAATGACGTACACATAAACCTATCATGATTTATATAATCCATTACGTGGATTGTATTACTCCAAGTTTACCCAGAGTGCTGCTCCCAACAGTGGAAAATACAGAGTGTTTTTAAAATACTGCAGAACTTCCAGTTTCTCAACAGCTACCAATGCAACTACAGTATTCATCAGAATTCATTCAGTAGCTGCAGCGATTCATCTGGTCACCAAGTGCAATTTCTTATCTGATTCCTTCTCTCATGTTTTTATTGTTCTATAGCTTGTTTTCTTATGCTTGGTAATGTGAAGCTGGATCCAAAGGGAGTGTGGGAGGGAACAAGGCAAATCTGGATCACTTCAAAGGGATGCACAAATACCGGAGTACTCCAGGATCTGGATAAGTATTCAGGAAGGAGAAACTAATCTCTCCACTGCTTCTTTGAGCTTCAGTAAATCTGACAGTATCAGCTGTGAGGCTTCCTTGCATGGTAGAAACCCTTTAAAGACATGAGTACTTTTTGTAAAACTTGGAGGTCATTCCATTAACAGGGTGGTGACAAATCCCACACATGCACAAACACCTACACACACACACACACACACACACACACATTTGGCATTCTTCTTTGGACTCCTTGCTAGCTTGTATGAAAACATCCTGAAAGCCAAGCACTGGGATAAGAAGATGCATAGTACTGCCAGCATATCCATAACCAGCAGCTTTATCCATGCCAAGGACTGGTTTCTGTCCCAGCTAGCACCATTAATATGTCTCCGTCTGCCAAAGGAAAAAAACCAGAGCAGCCTTTACTATACCTCTCTCTACTACTTCACTCAGCCTTTGGCTTAGACATTGCTCTCTCTCACCTCCTTTCCAATGGGGACTTAATTTGGAGAAGTTGGATATACTGTTCACCATCTTTATGTAAGCATTGCATATGTGAACAGGCAGGAAAGTCTTTTTTTCTGACCTATTACCTGGTCCAATGAAGTCTCTTCAGTGTGATGCAGGATTTAGACCACCACACGGATATCAGCTGAGTGCCACAGTACTTCATGGTTTTCCACATGGATGCTTCCTCATCGATACACTTCCTTTTAGAAATTGAGTACTTTTTCAGTAGTTTTTTTTTTTTTTTTTTTTTTGCTTTTGTGTGTGTGCGTTTCATTCACGGAACAGAAAAATCAATAATTCACATGTTTCTAATCAGATGTAGAGACGTACCCATGCCTGACATCTTGAAGAACTTGAGTGGAGATAAGCTCCTGAATCCAAAACCATGACTCAGAAGTTTAATTTTATCTACCTCTTTTTGACAAATTTACCTGAAGACTTTTCTTCAGACAACATGGACCTGAATTAAACCACATTTGTTGATATGACAACTTCACTGTTCATATTAACCCTTCTGCAAAAAAAAAAACCCAACAACCATAATCCCAGTGACTAAACCATATCCCAGAATAGTGCTTGTAAGAGTAATGAGGTCACTGCTTACCTGACTCATCTCAGATAAATGGGCTGCTGGAGAGCAGAGTTTGTGCTGCACTCCAACCAGTCAAGCGTCATCTGCAGTGATTCAGACTTCGGATAATTAGTTTGGTGTAATTATTTCAGGAATCCCCACACTGGGACTATTAAAGATGACAAGTTAACTACATGAGCCTGACAGGCAGGATCACCATAAACTTCAATTCTCCAACAGCATATGTAACTCTGTTTTAAGGAAGCTCAGCTACAGAGCACTCAGCACCACGCTGGGATGGGAGCAGCCCCACTGGCTCTCTCAATTATCCTGCCCTGGAATAACTCGTTTTTGAGCACTTGCCTCGGCCAATCTGGAAAGGAAAGGTTTTAAAACATTTTTTGCAGGCCAATACTCTAGCTTGTAGCAGGGCTCAAGTCATGGGGAGCTCAATGTTCAGTCTCATGACCAACCAAGAATCCTTAATGAGACTTCATAAATACATTTTCTGAGTGTCCTCAACGTAATTAACGTATGCTTGTGAGGAAGGGACTCAGGAAGCAGAGATCTGTGTGTCTTCCACTGTCAGACTGCTCATACCTCATGACACTAACATTGACTGTTTCAAGACAGACCACAAACATCCAAAGGGTCAGTATCTTTTGAAATGGTGTGAGACTAAGAGTCATCTTTGAAAATTCTTTGAACTTTGAAATCCTACATGTTCTGCCTGAATTTAAGGGAAAAACCATCTTTCATCTTGCTTTGTCTGAGTTTATTCATAGACAAAATAGGAGAAATAATTCTTACATTATTCCAAGAACCAGAAAAATTTCCAAAGGCATCTAAGCTGCAAAGAAAATAAGGCCATTGAGGGTTAAGCTCCTAGGCTGTATAGGAATTCTGAAAATTTATCAGATAGCATTAAGCTGATAGGTTTTGAGCATATCAGTATTTTCTGAATGGAAATGCTATGCAGTGCTAAATGGTAACTTACTTTTTTTTCCCTTTGTGATTGATGTTTTCTGTTTACTAGACTGTCATGGAAACGGAGCATCTGTGATTCTGAGGACAGTTAACCATCACTGTGTGCTGTCCTGTTAGAGGGAATCCCACAACCCAGAATTCAGATGAGCTTTGGGGAGAGACAGGGAATTGTAGCCTCCATAGGCTTTGGGTTGGCAAGGTTTTTGTGTTGATTTAGAGCAAGGTACTAGAGATATGTGAGAAATATAAAATAAAAGGCTCTGTTTAAGATTAGAAAGATAAAATCTGTTCTCCCCGAAGTGATCAGAGAAAGCAGTCAGAGGATCTTTGCCTTGCACAAAGACAGAAAGCTGATAAACAGAAACAACTGTAATAGGCATTTAAAGAGGAGAGGTTAAGGGTCCCTCAGATAAAATATTAAGAGAGATTTCTTGTACAGTCAGATCCAAATGGAAGGTACAATTTTCAAGCAGGTGGCGGGCTCAACTTATGCAAGATTAGAAGGTCAGCTTTCTGCTAAAATGGGGAAATTTTCCATATTTATTGAGGATAAAATACTTCCATTTTCATGATGTAGCTGAACAAAGATTCTCTGAAGTGGGATAGATCTGAGGAACACTTGGTGACACAATTGCTCCAAATGAGCTATTTTCCTGAATTCACGTATGGCTCGGTTCACTCATGTGGCAGGTGCCGGAGCCTTTGCAGACAGTTCCTGCAGCACACTTCTTGGCTATAATACCATATCAGCTCACTGACACCTGAAGCAGGATTAACATGAGGCTGAGGGGCGAGGCAAGGGCATGGAGAAATACTTTTCTGGCTGTTGAGGGTGACGGGATAATAATTAATATCTTAGCACTACTTGAAGGAAAAAGTCACTGACTTTCTGTAAGATTGGTTCAGTGAGGTGGCAAAAGAATGGCTGAGGTACCCACTTAAACTCTTACCGGTATTTTGTAGCGGAACATCTGATTTTCTGCCTCACTCTTCATTGAGTCCCAGCACCAGTCCATCCAGACAGCTTTTATAGAAAGAAAATTCACTATCTAGCCAAGGAAACCTTTAGCCCTCCAGGGAACGAGAGCTTCTCAGTGTGCCTAAACAAGAAAAAAACACCCCAGCCTGCATCATGGCCTGTGGAAGGATGTGGAAGGATGGTGGTACAGGGTTCAGACTGTGGACAAAGGCCCGGAGCCTAAATGTTTGTATAGACCTGCTCTTGATATCCTCTAGAGTCTTTAGGAAACAGCTTCAGAAAGTGAGTGATGTTTTATCAACAGGAGACAGGGCTATTTAACATGTTTTTTCCAGTCTGACTTTTATCCTGGACATTTCTCCTGAACCTTCCAGACAGCCATTGGAGAAAAGAAAAAATATCTGACTATAAATATTCATCAGCCTGTTATCAGTTTAATATGCTTACAATCTTCATGGAGTACTTAGAGGAGGACAGCTACTGTGCTGGAGTGTTTTTAAAATGGAAAATTTCAAAGCTCAGGAACGTGAATAATGCCATGACATTTCTGTGGCTAAATAACTAATCTGGAGGGGGTGTGTTTTTGTTTTTCTGCTCAGATATTTAAAGTGAACTATTCCTAAATGAACTTTTCACTGGTGTTTACTAAAATCTGTGAAAAAATAAAAACAATTATGTGTTTGAGTACTTTGTAATCTATAGGTGGAGGAAAAAGTTGGACAAAACTGATTTCATTAACTGTTATAAATTATTTCTTCTTCTCTTGCCAATGGACTGCTTCACCATTAGCAGTTTTTAGGCCAAGTCTTCATACTGTGACTCAAGACTATAAGGAAGAGATGCTTCAGACAAAAGTATATTTCTTGGAGAAACTTCAGGAGGCAACTTTCTAAAATGGAAGCAAGAATATAAATGAACAGACGTGATGTAACTTGTAATGATACAGAAACTGTTCTTCAGGAGAAGTAGTATAAGTCTGCAAACAAGAACAGAGCGAAATTCATTTTTCTGATACTTATACTTTCCCCTGCCCCTGTTCTGTGCCCTATTTTATCCAGTCATTATTTTAAGTTATGCTTTTTTGACAGTTTATCAGTGTAGTTATTAACATTTCCAGTCCTTTGGATATCTAGGATGTTCAGAGAAAGCTGAATTGAGCTTGAACTTTGGCTAGCTTCTTTCAGAGCCAAGAGGTCCTGGAGCTGTGTAGGGAACTGGTAATGCAGTGATTGCATCAGCCAGTGCCCTTCAATATGCCCTCCTAGAAAGTCTACGTGCATCCTGGCCCTAAGATGCTTATTCACTGCGGGAAAACTATTATCATCCTGGCCAGAACTTTGGGTTTCACTCTTATACTTGTTTTGTATATAAATGGCCACCATACCAAGTTTATCCTTAGCATAAATCAGGGTATTATTCATAGCCTTATACGAGGTACAAATTTTGGACCATACATTTTAAAAAAATTATGTTTGATTTACACTTACTGTGTAGTGGTTTTTTAAACAGTATAGGGAAAGAGATCTGTGCAAATGAGTTGTATCACCCTAGGCATGCAAATATGTACCACCCTGGGGAAAAAAACAAACCAACCAAAACTTTTTAAGAAGCGGTCTCATAATTCCTTTCATTCTCATTTCCTTTTTTTACCTCACTAAAGCTGCTCAGGCTATTGAAAAAGAGCAGAAATTTTGGCTATCAAATCCAAATTATTACCAAAAAAAAAAAAAAAACCAAACCAGAAAAAAACTCTTAGGCACAGAGTTTATTTGGTTTATTTAAAATATGTATGATGAAGTGACAGAGACAATAGTGCCTGATTGGCCCTGACATGAAGCTCTCAGCTGCACAAAACATTTTGGTAGGCTGACTGGCTCCTTCTGATTAGATTTGACAGATTATTAGAATAGTAGTATTTGGTAGACCATGAGAGTAGGAACTGACACAGTATTTCACAATAAAAGACATTACAATCTGTTGCGTGATGCTTGATTTTATTAGTAATTTCTTCTCTTTTCTGTGCGTGTTCCTTTTTTCTTCCTTTTGGTTTTTGTTTGTTTGTTTGTTTGTTTGTTTTTGTTTTGTTTCCCTGATCCTCCCCAAGGATTTGCAATATAACTTGTGTATGCTTAGCATATGTTAGCAAGCTGGCAGCTGACAAGGTAACGTCTTGGTCATGAGTATCACTATGTAGAGGGGCACTGAACAATGTCATCCCATTTTCTGTAGTCCACCTGTCGGGTTCATTTTATATCTACTGCAAAGAGCAAAGTTATCTGAAAGACAAAAGGAAATGAATAAGAATAGCAGCAGAGACTTATTTTGTTGTGTATAAGAACCCTGAGGGGCATGACAGGTATTAAGCCTCCATTTCCACTCACTGATAAAAAAGTAAATAGATGCACTGAGCCTTTAAAAGAAATCATACTTTTTTAAAGATATAAGAGAAACAATGTGAATGTATCCGTTATGCTCTAACCAGCCTTTTTTTTATGTATCCAACACTTAGTACAACTGCCATGGCAATTAAGGGAAAGATAGCTATGTGGAATGATAATAGCGATACAGGACAATTAGGAAGCCTGCTGTAACTGAGCACCTTTCATGTTGCTTAACCTACATCCCCTGCAGTCTGCTTACTGATTTTTCCTCCCAGCACTTACTTTTACAATGCCAGCTTCCAAGTTTGTTCAAACTGTCACCCCTTCCTATAGGTTGGGCTGGCAGTGATCATTATTGTAAAAGTTGCTTAACACTTCCTATTATAATCCTTTAACCAAAACTTAACTGCTGAATGAAAGCAAAATGATGCTGTTGTGTGTAACAATGAGTCAAGCATCATGTAGAAAGAAATTGGATGTTATCAGGCAGTGAAGGTTATACCATAAAACATAGGGACAAATGGACCAAGTTAAGACAACCTGCATTACATTTTGAGCAGTGAACTTGCCACTTCAGTGGAACTCTTTTGATGTGCTCTTAAATCCCACGTTTGTACATGTAGGATGATACAACATGCAGGATGGGCATATTTAAATTTCTATCTTATTTAATAACTACAATAAAGGAAATCTTAAATCATTGGAGAGAGATGCTTCATATATTTTTAAAAGAATGTATAGCACTTGACTTTGGCTTTGCAGTTCCCCAAGTGGGACTGTGGGTACAAAAATATGAGCATCACAAATAAAATACATGAGAGTGGCACAAAGATTCTGTGATCTGAGTTATTTGTGCATAGCGGTTCCACTTATTAATAATAAGCTAGCTTGAATGTGAGGCAAGGGATGGATTAGACAACCTCCCTAACCAGCTTTCTATTATTTTAAAACCTCATGCTATCAAAATCTGTATTGTTCACCACAGGACTGTATGTTTTATATGCAAATATTTCTGCCTGTAGGTTTTCTATGGCTCAGTCTAGCTCACTGCTGAGCTGTAGCTCTTCTCCCATCTTTATCAGACCTGGGCTCTCAAAAAAGAGTTTCAGCTGAGAAGAGCTCCTGAGCTAGAACGAGGTATAACACAGTAGGCCATTGAGAAAACCTCTTGCTGCATTTCATTTCATTTCACTTCACTGCCAGTTTTGGGCATTGTTCCCCTGTTTTAAAACAGGAGGTCCTATTCCCCTCCTCTGGCTTAAACTAGCACTGAAGTATGTTTTGGGAAACGGAAGCACCAACATAATAACTAATGACTACATTAAACTGGTTCCCCATTCAAGTCAAAAACTTTTACAGGACAGAAGTATCTGCCATCAGAAGATGGGTATAAATAGCATCTTCACAAATGTCACTTCCTTTGTGGTTTCACATCCATCGTCTCACATCAGCAATGACGTTGTTTAGTGGCTAATTAGACCATCCACTCGCACAATCTTTCAGCATTAGAGTTACAACACCTTGAGTTATTGAATGTCCTTCAAGGAAAGATTGTGGAATCAAGAGCTGCCACAGCCCAGAGCAATGCAGATTTATCCGTATAGCCCGGTCCCAGAGGACCTGATTTAATGTCTACTAAAGCCAGTGTAAAGGTTTCTAGTCACCTAAGGAGGCAACGGTTCAGGCCTTTAATTTGTGTATTAGTCTTTTCCACAGCTAGATGCATTTCAATGACAAACCATCACACACAGTTAGTGTCCTGATTTCTGCTTGTCCAAGGAAACCTGCAGTACCTGTTGTGATGAAGCAAGAAAACGAACAATGTCCTGGGCATTTTTGTGAAGGGAATCCAGACATGGGTCATTGAAGGACCTTGTATTTTCCAACAAATGTTGAGATTTTTTAATCTCTAACAATCTAATCCTGTGGATTCTTTTTTAATTACTGTGCTAGAAAAAACAAAATAACTTTTTATTTGAAAATAAAGTTTTCTACCAGCCCTGCTACACAGGTCAGTTCCTTCCAACAGAGCTCTGTTTACTTCAGATTGCAGTGGTATTTGTGATAGGTTCAGTTTTGCTACATCCAGTCCCAGATGGGGAGGATCAGTGAACGCAGAATCTCTTTCATCACTGAAAATTAGTGGTACATGAAAGAGAAGAAAACATAAAATGAAAGTAAAAGATAAAAATATAAGCTGTGATGAAGAAGGCACCTTCATGAGAGAGAATATTATCCTAATGCTATTTTTAGTCTGATTTCTGGGTGTTGGCTCTGTAGGGACAGACTGGCAGAGCACTCATTTAAATAAAAGCAGTCTGTGATAGGTTGGGGGGTCCATGCCTTGTTGTGTCCAGAGGCCTCAGCAGTTCTTTGGTCAAGCCCTCAGCACCCTACCACTCCTTCACACATGCTGAGGGCAGTGGCACAAGAAGGAGGGATTTTCCTGCACCTCCATGAGGAGACATGCTGCTCTCTCGATGCCCATCTTTCCAGCTTCAGCTGCTGCAGTGCGATGCTCATCTCCTCCCTCTGTATCAAAAGTGAGGTGAGTCGGGTATGGGAGAGAGCAACAAAGTGATGCACATGTGTGTGAGTGTGTCTGGGGGCATCGACACAATCTGGTCCCCACTGCTTCAGTTCCTCAGTTGGGCATCTGAGAGATTAAACACGCTGCGAGGTCCGTAGGAGATTCAGAGGTGGTGGACATTCCTCAAATCACTGCACATACTCAGCAGTTCTGGGTTGTTATTGCTGAATATTAGTGCATGTCAAGCAGAGGCAGCACGGTAGAGAATAGAATGTGAACAAAGTGGGAAGTCATGAGCTCTGATTTTCAAGATATGGAAAGTCACTCTATGTTAATATTCCCATCAGCATAATAACATATTGGCTCAGTGATCCACCATGATGTTGCAGTGATTAGTTAATATCTGTGCAGCCCTTCGAATTTGCAAGTCCTTATTCATCACTCTGTTCCACCAGTTTTATGAGTTGGTGCTAAGAATCACTGCTGAGTGCTATAAAAGTGATCGATATCACTATTAAAGCATCAAGATTCTTCCTGCAATCACTCACAGAGGTTGAATATCTACAAAAATTTTAGGATCAAAATAGTTAATAGAGTGAATAAATTATTCAGAGACTCTAGTGATGATGTTCTCCTGTTAATTAATAAGATATATCTAGGGAATTCCAATTGTCTCCCTGAGTAAGCTCCACTTTCAGCTGATGCTAAAAGATTGTTATAGAATGGTTGGTCTTTTGAAATATTTCATTAAAATATTTCAATTTTCATGTACCATATATATTCATCCTATGGGAGAAAAAGAGAAATGTATTTTTTGGCCTTTTTTTTTTCTTGAGAAAAGAAGTCAGAAGGCTGAGGCAAATTCACATATTGTTCAATGTAAATCAGCTGTCATCACTCTTTACAACTGCAACCTTCAAATCTTTGAAGTGCTTCTGCAATGCCGTCCTGGATGACTTCTAAAGGATCTAGCTGGTGCTTCGCAGGTCCGTGATTGTGGGGCATGGAAGACCTGGTGGTTGTGGAAGACAGTCTCAGCCAAGAACAGAGCACTGCTGTTGCTGTGGCTCTGTTGTACGTTTGGCTCCTACGTTTCCTATTAACTATTACAAAGGTGACCAAAAGCAGGCAGATGTGTCCCTGTCACTGGCATGAGTAGCTTCTGAAGAGAATGGAGGCAGGAATCCCCTCAGAGCCTGCAGCACTTATTTTCTTCAGTGTTAATGAAGCCCACTGCACCCAGCAGAAAACACTTCCTTTTCTTAATAGATTTTGCCTTTGGCCTTTACTCCTCCAGTAAACCTGTCCAGGGTGGTGGGCAGGGACATAGACGGAGAAAATTGTACTGCTTCTAGCAATGACCAGTCCTCTGGACAAAGAACCTTGTTTTGGCTCTGACTTCTGCCATTTTAGCACACAGTTACAGGAGACATGGAGACGAATGGGGAGAAAAAGGCAGGTTTCTGATGCAAGCCTATACACAACAAGAACAAAGAAACAACGTGACAGGAGATGACCATGAAAAGACCTCACTAACACCAACCACCACTGAAAGGGTGTGCTTATGTTCTCCATCTCTTTTTACATCGAAGAGGCAGATGTGATAAAAAATAAACTACTTCATGTGATTGCTTTGTGCAGTACAAGCTCAACTTTTTATATGTTTTATTTCTTTACTGGGAAATGATAACACAGTCATTGATTAATGTGAATTCTCACAAAATAATACTTTAAAAAAGAGGGAAAGCTCGTATGTATTTCAAACTGCCATGGAAATTAATGCATTAAAAATATTTTCCCTTTATTTTAAAAGAAGCTATGGTAAAGGATGTAATATATTACCCTGTAACTCTGCAAGTCATTTTCAACACACCACCTACACTAAATGTATTAATAACTTCCCTAAGGTGAGTGTCATGCAGAGCACAGATTAATGTTATCGATGTTTTCAATTTTTAAGGCTTTCCAGTCTGATTGGCTGAAATTTTTGCTTCTTATTTTTATGCCATTAATTTTGCATGTTTCTTACTGTCAATATGTACTAGGTTAAGACTCCAAAACATTCTTAAGAACCAATGTTGAATCTTTAAACAATACATGCTTTATTTTTAAATTAAATCTGGATTGTCTTATTTTGCTACAGGTATCCCCCAAACCACAAAGTTACAAAAAAATGGATCTATAACCTCAGTTAAACATTAACAATGTTGAATATTGAAAATGATTGAATATTTTTAATAATTAAAATATATTGTTTTGTTTGCATTTTGAATGAAACAGAAAAATCACTGCTCGTTTCCATATTAAGTAGATAACGAATGAGTATGAATTTCTAGTGCAGCAAAACTACCTATCCTCATGATCCCATGGGTCATAAAAAGAGAATTAGATAGCATCTTTGAATCTGCCCACTGTTCTATGAATAAATTCCCCTAGCTGGCCTTCTCATGATGACTCTCTCACTAGGAGCAGCTTTCTTTCTGACTGGCATGACTTGTTAGCCTTCATGGAATGACAGCGAAGAATTATTTTCCTCCTCTCTCTGTGCGTTCTGCTTTGGAAGTGACCTGGTCCTTCACTTACTTCACTGCTGCCTCAATTAATCCAGCCTTCTGGAAATCTTAAACTCCATCACTGGCTCTCATCCACTCCTTAAACACCACTCCGTTGACCAGAAGCTCACTGCCTTTGACCACCAGCCTCACCAGCTTTGCAAGCCCATTCCTAAGCATTCCCAAAATTCATCAGCTGAAGACAAAAGTATCAAAGTTGCTCAGCTGCAGCTTAGCACAGGTTACGAAGTAATACCTCTCGCTAGGACATCTCTTGTAAAACTAAAAATGAGACTGATAAACAAAAGCACATAGACTAGAAGTATGCATGCAAGTTTGCCAAACCAGGTTCCTTCACCACAGTTTGAAATGTTGCCAGGCTTGTCTTAGGCACTTTTCCTCCCAGATCAGACAAACGGAATACACAGATACTCTCAGAGAAGCCTGCAGTAACTGAAGCCCATTTGCTCTGTCCAGAGAATATCTCTGAACATTTCTGCAGTAAGGGTGGCCTATTGCCCTTGCCAAAATACCCTCCTCTCCACACCACTCTAGGATGACACATGATGTCTACTGCTGCTCTTTGCCAGCTTCAGTTGTATTGCAGCTAGGAGCTGTGATGTCGTGGTATTATTAATATAATAAATTTTAGATTTACATGATAAAGTGCTTTAATTTCCACCTTTGAACACCTTCTCTCAACCCTGTCCACTGACCCATCTTTACCCTCTAGCATTTGAAACCTCTTAACTACTTCAAAGAGCCACAGAAAAAGGTTTCTTTTTTTCCTTCATAGCATGTTGCCACCCCCGCCCCCAGATTAGAGGCCTTATTGGGTCCTTACCTCTTTCTGTGGCACTTGGAAAATGTGTAAACTGGCTCTTAGTCCCCTTCACTGAGAAGGTCAAGATGGCTAACATCACAGCAGATGAACTAAGCTGTTAAAATCAGGCTCTCCTAAATCATCCAGATCTGCGCCCACTTTCTCTTGAATATTCAAAGGGCCTTTCTCTTTGAAAGATTAGCTTCCTTGACCCCCTGAGATCTCTTCTGCATCTGCTGTGCAGATCTCTAGCATGTCATGCCGGCTGGAAAGGATGCGTAAGTATAATTCACACCCACCTGACACTGCCAGAGTGATGAAAATGAACCTGTGTGTAAATTAAAACAAAGTCCCCTAGCTTCAGGTATTTTGGCACTAGAATTGCTTAAATCAATATTTGAACATTTTAAAAATTACATTTCTTATCAATGATAGAGAAATGCAATGTGTGTTTTACTTCAAACTGGATGGCACTATTTTTCTAGACGTGTCCCCCAAATCAGAGTTACAAAAAGTGAATACATACTCTCAGTTGAAGTATTGCAGTGTCTCAGCTATATTTATTCTCTCTTGTACGATATGTAATGTTCACTTTTAGATACGAATATTCCCTTGATTTGAGAGGGTTTCAGCTGAATGGTTGAGGTATAACAAGTTGAGGGGAGGCATTTGTTTGGGAGTACTCTCCATTCGACATGGACGGTCTGATCCTTTGAAGCACCTGGCTGGATTTGCAAAGGCGGTGAATACCCACAAGTCTATCTGAACAGCATACACAGATCCTCTGTAAAAATTAAGCAATTAGTAGACATTTAGACAATTCAGAAGCTGCAAAAAATTAGCTGGTACTGTATGTGCATACAGTTACAAGGAGAAAGCCCAAGAGCATAACTATTATTTGATTATGACAATTAAAAAGCTGAAGTTAAATTTCACCCTGCACCTTGCTGAACTTTGTTTTGCAAAACCTATTCTCTGTCAGGGCCTATTTTTGAATTCTTGTCATTGTGATTGGAAAATAAGCAGAATTGTTGATTTTCAGAGCAAGTAGCAAATCTCTTCCGTTCTCATGGGTGTTCAAGGTAGAGACAGTGACTCTTGCTCATATTCATCTTTAACCATGGCTGTGGGCATGGGAAAAGATGTAGCTCCTGATGTGTTTCTATGCTGCATCAGTAAATATATTTTTAAATCATACCACTGGTATTTTTTTGTTACTTTTTTATAGTACTATAAGTCAAAATCAATAATGAACAGCTGGTGGCTTGGACTATTTATCCACAGAAAAAAATAAAAACCATCAAGCCTTGTGTGAGTTATCTGGACACGGGATCTGGAAATAAGGGGTGGTTTCTGCTCATGTCTTTATCCCTTCCTTGGCCCGAGTGGCCAGGCAGATTGAGGGAGTAAACAAATTTACCTTTTCTCAGCAAGAGTGTTAGAGCAACCCAGCAGAGTGGCACTTTCTTCTCCTGTCAGAACAGTGTTAATTACCATTCTAAGGAATAAAAGGAAATTATGGATGTTATCTGCTTTGGTGCCTGTGAAGGCATCCCAGAGAGAAGATCGGGCTTGTGTCTACGCGTGCAATCTAGCCTGATAAATATCAGATGAGAGGCCCCAGAGATGGACACCAAAAGGAGGTTTCAGAAAGCATATGGAATTTTATCTAACATTTATGTATATTTAGATGGGGAAAACACTTTCAAAGGAACATACAAAGGAGTCAGGGGGCTAAATTCTAACCTACATGCACATTTTCAACGAGTTTGAAGACAGCTATGTGTCTCTGAATTTCCTGAAGGTTAGGCCTGGACATATTCCAAGTGATAACTGGTTGTTAAAGGAGGAGGCCAGCACTAGGCTGATTATTCTTGTTGTCACTATTATCCAACACCCAAAAGTCTCTGGGATACACAGATAAGGAGCTGGTATGAATGAGTCACTGAAGAAAAATTACTAGTCAAAGAAGAAATTACATTTCAGAATTGTTGACTTCCCTTTTGACTGAATGAAAAACACCCCACCAGCAGTGTGCCGTGTGCATGGAAGATGCTGTTAATCTGGCAATACCAAGGTTTGATTTCCAAAGAGTCCACGTGGCTTCCCACGCATGGCTGAGCCTCCTCAGCTGCCCTTTGTTAGGCTTTGGTTTTGTTCTCTACTGCAGGCAGGCTCTCTGCTTCCACAATGACACAGCACCGTAGACTCAGAATTAAATACTGACTTTTGATGGATTAAAAGCAAATATATAGATGACACAGCTTATACCACCCTTTGTAAACGGCCAGGAAAATCCTGCAGAAGGCATGCCCTGTCGGGGAGAGGATTGCTGTTTGACACAGAAACCTGCTCCAAGCAGTTACAGATCTCCATGAGCACAGCAAAGGCGCAATCCGTGTGTTTGAGATGGGTGATGTGACCCGCTCCTGCCTGAATGTAAACCTACCATCTGCTGGACAGAAAGGCCCTGTTGCTGCTTCATTACTATGTTACAATGAGGAGACAGTTTAGTCACTTTGCCAATTGTTGTTGCTGTTCAGTTAAAGTCTCTGACTCCTGGTCTATCCTGTCATTATTTTTATATAGCCCCACCTCTTCTCTCTCAGCTAATCCAAACTATTGAAATGGTAAAGACATAGCACTGCTGGCAATAATTATATCTGCTTGGATTTTTGATTTGTTTTGTTTTGTTTTGCTCAGGATCATCAGTTTAACTTTATTGTTTTCTAATAAAATTGAGTTTTAAAGAAATTGCAGGACCCCTGCATTGCTGAATAATTGTATCTTCCTCAAATTAATAACCAGGTCCAAAGAGTACAATTAGGAATGAGAAGTGTGGCAAAAGAAATACGCCTGAGTGTGTAGTTTTTCATTAAATAACTGAGAAGAAATAGGCAACATAATTATTACAAAGCAGCTGGAGTCCTGGTTAGGTCTACTTTATTTTCTACTTTGCAGCTACTACCCCTAGGAAGCATTGCCTGTGCTGTGGGACTCAGAGAGGTATGGCACTGTTTTCCTTGGTGAGCTGGTCTTTTCTGTTCGCAACCACTGTAGGATTTCTTTTGAATTGGATAATTTATATACTGTGTTACAAGATTGGCATTGGCCCAATTCAGCTGCCATTTTAGGGCTATGATGGGAACAAGGAAGGAAAGTCTGAATAATCTGTATGCTGCTACCTACTCATTGCACACATAGCCATGAAAGACTGGCAAGAAACAAGCAAATGATCTTTTAAATATATATACAGGTATATTGTCCTTATTCTCAGGTAGATTTGTTTTAATGATATGTACACCCTATTGTAGTCTGGTTTGGTTGGTTGGTTGATTTTGTGGTTTCCAACCACAGCATCGCCAATAATTGAGATATACTCACACAGATTCACACCAGAAATATCTGTGAACCTTACCGATGTGAAGATGCAGGTGGAGAATTAAATTCACTCCTGGCCACAAAGCTTTCTGCATCTCACTTCAGCTCTGCTTTTGATGCCTACGGGACCACAGCCCTCTCTCACCCGGTGCATAAACCCTCCAGGACGCCAGCAGCACCCTTGTGACAGGAACATCCCAGGATGCCTGTTTCTGGACTGACCGCAGGCACCTGTCTCGCGTTCACAACCAGGATGGGTGTCCTCATAGAATGATGGACCAACTTTTGGTTCTTTCCACCTGCTGCCCAGAGGCTGGCTGTGGAAAGGGCATTAAACAGAGAAAAGATCCAACTTCCCATCTGAGACTTGCTGACCACAGCAGTTACACCATGCAATATTTCAAAAGTTTCTCAGATTTAGACTAAATTTCTCTGTTATTGCAATGGATGAAAAAGGAAACCCATGTACAATTGACATAGTTTAGCTTCTGGTTCTCATTTAAATAACAATTACTATTATTTTCTCCCACTAAATGTGATTTTCTATGGGTGATGTTATCCCAAACAATTTAATAGGTCTTTTTATGCTTTGGTCACATTTCTTTTTGGAATCTTATCTAGAAGTCAATGAACTTGAAGGACATACTCCAATGGAGCAAATTAAAATTCTCCCAGGATAGCTTTATTGTCATTATTGTTAATGTTAATTATTTTAGTGCTATATTCTCATTAATGATATATTAATATAAATAACCCCTTTGATCCCTTTGATCTTCTTTGAAGTGTCCATTTCAGAACTTAGCACGAGGTGAACATACAGCCTATTCGCCCAGGCTGAGTTATTTGGGCTTGTCTGCACAAGGGAGCACATTTGGAATTGACCTGTGCTTGCTTTGGGGATGACCTGGCATCACGATGTACTCATGCCATCTAGCCAAGACTGAAGAAACTGAGTGTATTGAACAGCTCTATTAGCTCTTGTTTTCACTTCTGAGCTGATTGACAGGAGAAAGAAAGGAGAAGCAATCCCTGTAATTTAACAAGATTTCCTTCTGACTGAGAGATGTAAATCTGTTTTGTAGCTGAAAATATATGTTTTGTTGCTGTGCTTATCTCTTCCCTGATATAGGTGAAAAACTAAATGAAGATGTATTGTTTTGGTATCAGTTTTAAATTCATATGGTTCTCATCCCTGCATTTCTCACCAATTTCCAGAGATGAAACCTGATCAGCCTATATGAAATTTAACAAGAACAAATGACAAATTCTGCACCTGGGATGGAGTAACACCAGGCACAAGTATAAATTGGGAGAGGAGTGGCTGGAGAGCAGCCCTGCAGAAAGGAGCTGGGGGTGGTAGTTGACGGTAAATTTAATATGAGTGAGCAGTGTTCCCTGGCAGCCAAGAAGGCAAACTGCATCCTGGGGTGTCAGACCGCATCATGCCTGTCAGTGTTTAAGAGGCATTTGGACAATGCCCTTAATAATATGCTTTAACTTTTGGTCAGCCCTGAAGTGGTCAGGCAGTTGGACTAGATGATTGTTGTAGGTATCTTACAATTGAAATATTCTATTCTATTCTATTGGGTTCGCTTCAGTTCTATTCTATTCTATTCTATTCTATTCTATTCTATTCTATTCTATTCTATTCTATTCTATTCCCTGAGAGGAATTTAGTATTGATGGCCTACCTCACAGACTGACTCAAAGCCTACTAAAGGCATAAGGGGGCTTTCTAGTAATTCTAACTGGTTTTGGATTAGAATATGGTTTACAAAACCAGCCTCTCACATGGTTTTTTGATTTTTTTTATAGTCACTACCATAACTTGTTACTTAATTTAACCTGTCACAATGACAGACCAACTTACACTTCTGTCATGAAATGCTCTTCACCAGGTTTTTGTTCTGATTCAAAACCAGTTCAAGGCTTGATGTCATGTAAAGAAAAGTAATTTATTCCTCCATCTAATTCCCATGGTTTTTTTCTACCAAAGGGAAATCAAGCTTAGCTCTTGTGAAAAAGAGATTATACCAAAAGTACATGAAAAAAAAGTTTTCCTTCATGAAGCTTAATATGAGCAGAAGTTGATTCTGGACATCAGAAAGTAAATAGACTTGCTTCAAGTTCCATATTGGGTTTTCTTTATTATTTTATACTGCCTCATTCAAAATATAATTCTTCCTGGGGGGAAAAAGCCCAGGCTATCTTATTTATAGCTCTGTCACACATGGATTAGATTTAGTTTGATCTGGATTACAGTTTATGCATGTTACCAACTCTTTGCTAGAGATGTTTGGGTTTTCTCCGTCATGGTGACTTAAGCATCTACCATACACTGCAGCAGCACAAAGCAGCTTCTCAACAAAATTCTTCAGTGGTGATAAATGAAAAGAAGACTTTGCATGGGACAAATGAGAGCCATTTAGCAGTCTGACTAGCTCTGATTATCACTCAGCTAGCTGGCTAGTAAGCAGTGTCTTCAAGAAAAGAAAGACTTTAGAAAAAATTATGCAAGTGCAAGCAGATAAAAAGTTTATTCTTCTCAGTTCCCCAGGCACATTTTGCTAATATTACATCTTCTGCATATACATGAAGAAATAATTAACCCTTTAGTTCATGTGTTAAAACTTACTCTCTTTTAAAGTCATAGAATTACTTGATAATAATGATATAATCTGTTCAAATGCTATAGAACTTTTGTTAGAAAATATGTATTGGAACTGAGGACTTGAGGGCTCCTGACCAGTTTCCAGGTCTGCAGGATACTGGCAATGTTGCTGTACTGGAATATTTTTAATCAGTCATGTTTCCCATGCCTTATATAATAATTCTGTCATGCACGCTTTATCAATTTCGAGCCTTAGGCCTGTGTTTGTTGCAGAGTTGGAGTTCTGTATGGTATGCATTAAATAACATTTGAGTAAGGAAAATAAAATATATCAGCTAGCTTACCAACATTGCTACTCTGCACTGAGTGAGAAAACATATGTATATCAAATTATGCATATGCACTGCATCATGCCATACGTGCTATGGCACAAGGAGCTACTGCTCAGCCTTGTAAGCTCATTTGAGATCCCATAATTATGATATCTCCATTTGACTTAATCATCTACACTACTGTTATTTCCAAACTGTAGTCCACTTTCTCAGGAATCATTGCATCTTTCAAAAACCAGTGTATGACTAACACAGGGAAAGTAGTTTTCATTTAGAAATGAAATTCTGCAAACATTCAAATTTTGTTTGGAGTTTCCCAAAGGAAACTGGTGAAAAAGGCACATGTTCCTCAGAGCAAACACAAAGCCTTCAGAAATGGCTGGCATCTTTGTAAATATGTCGCATCTGTCACTAGCTGTGGCTGGCACAAAAGTCTTGTATTTAAGAGCCTGAGGTGGGTTACAGAAAGACCCTCGCAATGTCTTGAAAATGTTACATATGACCATGGTGTTGAGGAGGTGTCAGAAACAGAAGACAGGAATTTATATCCACACCCCCCACAAGATAAGAAATTGCTTTTATGCCTACACAATAAACTGGAGAGTCTGTGTGAAAGACTGATATGAAGAAAAAAGCAAGATAGGGTTTCAGGAATAGACCTCCAATATGTTCACATGTTTTTGAAAGTATTTATGATGTTTAACTCTTTGCATTCAAGTACCCATTCCTCTGAGTTGCCTTTGAGAATCACTAAAGTTGCCCCATTATCTTTGAAAGTCAGATATCAGCAAACTGCAAGACAGTGAAGTTTAGCTTTCTGATGTCACATAGTGGTAGCAAAACTCCCAAACCATCCCTTAGCTTATCTTTTCTGGAATCCTCAGGAAAAGAAAAAGAAAAGGAGTAAGAAAAAGAAGGGAAAGGAAAAGGGAAAGGGAAAGGGAAAGGGAAAGGGAAAGGAAAAGGAAAAGGGAAAGGGAAAGGGAAAGGGAAAGGAAAAAAGGGAAAGGGAAAAGGGAAAAAGAAAAAGAAAAAGAAAAAGAAAAAGAAAAAGAAAAATTGCTCAGTAACTGTTGTTCAATCTTTTTTGTACTTCCTTGATGTTTTCTGTGGAGAATATTTGGCTTCAGTAACATCCAGAAGCTCTCAAGAGACAAAGAATTCAAGTGCTTTGATTTAGATTTTAAATGAAGCACGTCTATGTTTATCAGTACAAAGGGGAAGGAATCTGCTCCTAACAGCAACACAGTACTTGATTAAAAAAGAGCACAGAGTAATACTCCAGAGTGAGACACATTGATGAATAATGAAAAAGCAAAAGAAATACAGATCCAAGAAAGACAGAGTTTTCACAGTGGGTTAGCTACATGGGATGGCAATTACACTCAGAAGATTTTCACGTGTTTTACATACTCTAGGAAATGTTAAGGAAAATCAATCCTAAGTACCAAACAACACAAGGAATCCCCCTTCCTTTTGAAAAACTGTTTCATGGCTTCTGTTCTTCATTCTTGTCAACTGCAGTAAAAAAAACACATATGGCAATACATAACCCTATTAACCACACCAGAGGAACTGTGTGCTCTTTTATCTGGAGTAAGATTTCTTATAGTAAGGTATTTCCTTTTTCTGTCAATTAAATGTTTATGGCCTCTCAAAGATGTAAAGTCAGAAGCAAAGAACATTAGTAGGGGATAAAGCTGTTCTCTAGCTCAATGCCTTGCATGATCACAGAGGCATAAAATACTGAAACATGGCTTCAGAAGTTATAGGGGAAAACATGGCTCCATTTCACCTGTACTGCTTTCTCCCATCACTGCACAGAGTTGGCTACAGCTACTAGGGGTTTCACACCATTTCATGGCTCTCATTGGCATTGATAGCAGCATGCCCGCACTAGAACTTGCTAAACACCAGATAAAGCTGCAACAATTGAGATGAATAGCAACAGGGACTGCATCTCTGGGGTCTACAAGAGCCAAACAGTCAGCTCCATCTATTCATATTGTCCAGATTGTCCCACACTTTCATCTTCTTTGTATCAAATGATTTACTCTCCTTAGCAGAGTGTAGGTAGAGCCAGGGCTCTACATTTGCTGCGGTACAAGGTCTGCTGAGTAGGACTGATCCTCACCTTTAGAGAATCACCACCTTTCTCTGTCTCAGAATGGCTGTATTCTGCCAAGATTCCTCTTTTGGATTGCTGCCACTTCCAAGAATTGTTTTTCATATAAATTTAACCAAGGGTGCTAAAGCTGCATTTGCATCCATGAAATAAGCTCACACACTCTCATGTGCTTGATTCTTAGGCAGCTGTCAATAGTGGAGAAATCTCGGCGGGGATGTCAAAGGTATCAGGAAAATGTTTCAGCTGTTAAGGCCTGATTCATGTCACTGAGTGAGAAGGAGATCCTGAAGCCTATATTTGTAAAATCAAATAAATAAAAAAACACAAGTAAAGAAAAGGAGGTGAGCTCTGTAGCAAATGCAGCAAAACCATAAAGTACTTTGAAAGTAAACAAAACAACCTGTATGACAGACATGAATCACTAAGTTGAGAGCATGGGGGTTTTTTGTTTTACTGTACTGCTGTGAGCAAGAAATCCCTTTGGAGTATTGGACTCCATAAACAACACAGTTCTCTGCAGGAAACTAGGAGATTGTCTGGTGAACATATCAAGGACAACGATTTTTAATTAAGCAGCTACGCAAAAGCAGGAGGTTGTGTATCCTCAAACACAGAGTGAGAAAAACATGTGTCTCTGACGTATGGACTGTCTGCATACAAGATGAGAAAATGTTCAAATTTAGTAGCAATTAGGTAGAGGAATTAAGGCCACCATCAAATGTGTAAGGTAAACCACATGTAACCAGTACAAAACGGGTAGTTGAAGGGGAGTTGGGAAGTCTTTTAATCATATAAGATGCAGGTTGCCCAGCTAAGGATACCCAAAATGCCAAATTCAGTTACAGATGCAACAAAACTAGAATCAGTGGGAAAAAAATGACTAGAAGCATATTGCTTATTTCTGAGGAGACCAGGCAGAAAAAGGGAAGAAGAGCAATGAAAAGGTGTATGTGGATACAGGGGGAAATGGAGACTAAGGTGTAAAACCAGCCAGACAACAAAGGAGGGTGGCCCTTCTGATGGTAGGTGTGCAAACACCTACGGCCAGCAGTGCGGTGGACCTGCAGACCCAAACCCACGAGGATGATGGGGAGAACCCCAATTGACAACCTCTGGACTCTCCATCAGTCCTGTGCCTGGAAGGTTTGATGTGGGAGGGTGGAGCGAAGATGGACAGAATTGCATCCAAATACATGCAATCCATTTAGGACTGGGGAGGAAAGGGTGACAGATTTGTATTTTAACACCAGCTGTGTGCAATTAATGAGATTTAAGAGTGATAAATAACAGCTTCATAATTGTGTATAATAATGTGCAAAACGATGTAATTGTAAATTGATAACAGTGGTGTGTCCATTAGTTAATTAGGTCATTGACTTCTTGATTTTTTAGTTTCTTAGCAGCTTGTTGCTAAATCAATAAACATTATCGACTCTTGTACCGGTTATGTTTCAAGGCTGTGTTATGAAAGAGGAGAGTTGGACCGCAAGGTAGCAGTTGCCGCATTATTCTGATTTGCAGAGTGGACTCCTCCTCTTTAAAAATGGAAATGTGCAGCCCTTCACACAATCTCACACTATTCCTTTGTTGTGGCTCCTCATCCAGGTGTCTCAGTTGAGTATCTTAACTCCAGGGAGGAGAAATCTGATTTCCGTGTTCAATGTAATTGCAAGAGACCTGCTTTATCTCAGTGCCTAGTACCAACCTGCTGTACGTGAATTAGGAGTTTTGCAGCACCCAATGCAGATTCACTCTGTTCTCAGATATATGTGATATGTGACGCTCTAGTGAACACATTTTATGAGCCACTGATAGGAAGACATTTACCTGCATGGAACTATTGAGTAATTTTGAATTAGCATATTTATTTAAATCAAAGTGTACACAAAAACAGACTGTAAATTCAAAAGTGCAAATAAATTTAAACAAAAAGTTTGGCACCACATTGTTTCCACTTTGTATTTGCTCAGATTCACAAAGACATGATTACTTCTCCAAACTTACCTTTAAAGATATAGTGCCAGAGAAATAAGCAATCTTCATCTTCAGTAGACCTGCCTTAAAAGTCAGCAAAGATGGGGGAAAAAAGGATATATTTCTACAGACTTTCTGTAGATATTTTCTGTGTGGCTTCTGTCAGTTTGAAAGATGAGAAGAAAATTGATCCAATATTACTCATTCTAATTTGGCAAATCCTAAGTTATAGTCAATAATTGTAGGGACTATCACTCAAAGCTAAGATGGACATTTGATCATTTATTTTTCTTGCTGAGAATTTTTCAAGATATATGGGAATGACAAGCTTGAGCATTACGTCTGATATAATCAGAATCAAGTTTCTCAGAGTTACTGCAAGGAAGAACTTACTGCAAAGAATTGTGGGTAATAGCATGTAAATTATTATTTAGAAAGCAAGGTTAGTTTCTGGAGCAAGATTAAAGCATTCTAATATTCACAGAATTGTACGGTTCCTTTAAAAAAGTAACATCCTTAAAAGATGTTTTTATTTTTGTTACCATGTAATTTTAATTTCACTTGTATTTTTCAGACTGGGTCATTGAAGTAGATTATAGGAAGTTTCATAATGCTCATATTGCTTGGCAAGAAAACATTTCCCTGAAAGGACATCTGCAATGCTGCTTTTCAAAATTTTGTCAGCCTCCAAGAGCCAATGTACCAAAGTGGAAAAATTAGTTTTAAAAGCCTGTGAAAGTGTTAGCTCCAGTATTTCTTCAATTAAAATATAAATACTTCTTGTATGTTTGGTTATTGCCATTACTATTTTCACAGAATTCTACACGCTTTTTCTCACCAGATATGTCAGTATCTTTATACCAGCCGAACCTGCCATACAGCTCAACATCTGCAGTGCATGTAAATATGTATCTCTACATTATCAGAAATTAATATTCCCAGAATATACATTTAGCACTACAAGTCACCTAAAGTCCCCATTAAAAAAAAAAACAAAAACATTCAATCCTTTTAGAATAAATGTTCAAATCATTTTTTGCAGTTATTCTCTGCCTCCCCATGCCCACATCTAATACAAATTTACCAAAATTTTTTTCACTCCTAGTACTCTTTGGATGTGTAACTCTAGCACCAGGGTTTCTGGAGACATTGAGAGATAATGGAGCACTGCACTGACCAAAAGCTAAACAGGCATCTCCTTCCTCATTCAAAGTCTGGTTGGTTTTATCAAATTACAGGAGTATTTCACATAATTATCTCATGCTTCATCTTAACTTTATCACAAAATCCTTTTGTCTCCTGCTTTTAAGTCACTTCCGTTTTCTCGTTTTTTTCTACTGTATAAGTTGTAACTTTGATTTTCTCTTTCTGATTTATCATGCTTGCTTGCCCTCCCTCTTTGCCCCCTGTTTTTGATCAGGTAGTTAGGATCTGTATTCTCAGTCTTCAGTTTAGCAGTTCTGGTGGAATTATTCCTGTTGTGTAAATCTGAGTACTGTGATAAACAAATAGCAATTCATATTGCTCTTCCTACTGTCCTTGTGCTTCACTGATAATGAAAAAAATCACTTTTGAAGCCCTTGAATCCCCACTGATCATTTGCTAATGGGCACTCCATAAACATGAATTGGAAGATTTGTCGGTGTTGGAGTATAAAAGAAAATATTTTGTTCGGGTAATTCAGATGTTCCCACAAGAACTTTTAATATTACTGTTGCTGATAATAGGAAGGAACCCAATACACGTCAGAGGTTTTTTACTTACTCTAGAGCTGGGCTTTCTTGTCAGATGGATTTGTGTTTATGACTATTGCTTCTGAAATTTAAGAAGTGTACTTTGAAATTCTCTAAACTGAAAACATCTGTGGCTATAGCTACCTAAAATTGAGTACGATACACCCCTCTTCTGAAGACCTGAAATTTAGTGTAACTTTAGCATCCTATTGTCAGGCAGTTTAGTTTAACTATCTGCAAAGTGGAAGTCAGACAAGTAACACAATATGACCTTATCCTGCTGGAAAATTTTGCCAATAACAGCTAGAGAAAGAAGGACCCTTGAAAAGTAATTAAATATTTATGATAATAAAGTGCTGGATTGATATGGATCTTTAGGAAATGAGACTTGCTTTCTGCAAGAAATCTTCAAGAAGTTATTCGTGACAATTTTTTTTTCCACCATGTTTTCTTCTGTCTCCAGTTAAAATTTTTAAGCTCGTATCCGGACATTTTGAGTTCACTGTGTGCTTTTGTCAAGGCAGTTTCAGGAGCACCAGGTTAGCAACTGGCAGGGACCCAGAAAGGAAAGCACTTCTAAAGAGACACAGCCCTCTGCAATATGACTTTCTCAACAGTGGCAGTAAAGTCCGTCCTTAGTACTGCTGACTCATTCCTGGGATCGTGGATCAAGACAGGAGAGCTGACTTAAGATGTTTAGGTGGTGACTACCCATATAGACTCATTTTAGCTCCTGAAGCGGCAGTGGAAATGAAGAACACACTACAGAACAACAAATTGCATTACATTTTTACTTTTCAATGCCTGGGTAGCTGGTGACTTCAAGACTTGCACGGTTGTACTCAAGCCTGATGTAAAACTCTAGGCAGCCAGGATATGGTAGTGTCAAAAGGTAAGGCACGCACAGGCTGCGTGTACCTTTGGGGTCAGACAGGGACTGCAAGAACTTTCTCCCTGATATCTATCACAAGTGAGATTCGCCTTGAATCTTCATTAAATATCATGCCATAAGTTGCAAAGGAAGTCATTTGGCTGCATTTGCTGGCATCAGTTTCTTTACCTACTTGTTCATTAAATAACAATTACCCTCCTCTCTATACCGTTATTTCATATGCAAGTTGCTTCACTACAGGGAGAGTAATTTTAAAATTGGATTTAAACCAGAGACTAAAGTGTTCCTCTCTCTGTTGGTTCAATCACTTCTAAATTTTCCATTTCATTTCGTTTCTTTCTCAAAGCCTTGTTCTGACTGAATAGCAATCTTTCTATCAGGTTGTGCCCTTTGTGTAAATCCTGGTGCAAAAAACATTTTCATCAGGTAATCTTCCAGTGAACTCTGTTCTTCAGAGCTATATTCATATTTTTTCATTAACTGCTACTATTGGTTATATAGTTCTTTGATCTGTGGTCTCTAGCTTTGTCAATCTAAAATATTCCCATACAAGTTCTGAGATTTACTGTTAATTTACTTGTGCCACCTTCTCCTTCTCCAGTATCAGACTTCTCCAGCATTGCATCTACAAACAGCTTCTGACAAACCTGACAACATTTCAACAACTTTTATGTCGTCTCTCATTATACAAATCCTTCTAATCACAAAAACATATTGACTCTTCTATTCATGGAAATACAATTCTAGACTTTAGAGAAAATTTTGGTAATTGATCTGCCCAAAAGAAATCAGAGCACCTGGCACATTACCACGTTCTCAGCTATTTGTTTTCATGCTGATCACAGCTTTAGCTTTGTCCTTTGCAATCAGTGAATACCGTGAAAATAAACTTTTATTTGCATAACTGTATGGGATATGGTGGTTCTTTATTTGAACCTCCTTGTCGTTATGTAGATACATGTTTCTATGGATGAAGAAGAACTTTTTTTCTACTATTCGCTATAGTCATTATGCACTGCATTCCTGCCTGAAAATGCTATTAGTGTAGCTGGAAACAGCATCAATACTTTTTGACTTAAATAGCCAATCAGGAAGTGCAAATAATAAGTAATGAATAATGACTAGTCAAAGTAAACAATAGGTGAACAACTGAAGGTTGAAATGTGTTTACATAAACTGTTGGCTGAAAAATTACCAATGACAAATTCTTTATCAAAATAAAAAATAATTTAGTGGGTAAGTCACAGAAAGAACTAACTTCATCAGATAAATTATTCACTGGAAATACTTCAACTATGAAATTTATTGTTGACAAATGCTTGATAATACACACTGAAATAATCTGAACTGCTCACACATTCTTAGATTTGAAATTAGCTGTAAACATTCTGAAAAGAAAAAAAAACAAACAAAA
Source organism: Buteo buteo (assembly GCF_964188355.1). Lineage (NCBI taxonomy): Eukaryota > Metazoa > Chordata > Aves > Accipitriformes > Accipitridae > Buteo > Buteo buteo. The sequence goes on from NC_134189.1 coordinate 9,925,502, forward strand.
ACCAGAAAATGAATGTAGTACTACTTCAGATTGCTTAGCGAAACTGCTACTCAGTGTATAGCATAAATAGCAAACAAATACATAAATGAAATTGTTAGGATGCATAAAAAGCGAATAGGAAATGAATACTGCGAAGTTCATAACATCACTGTGTAAATTGCCTGTGAGATATCACTTGACAATTTTCATTCAGTTTCATCATCGTATCTCAGAAAAGATACCGCTGAAGGTGAAGGGTGGAGAGAGGATTGACAAAATATTATGCATAATACATAATGGAAACAGTGATTTCCACAGAAGAAGAGATTTAAAAGATTGAGTCTGTTCAGTTTAGTGAAGACGTGACTGAAAGTGGGCATTTCAGGAACCTAGAAAAAGCTCCTAGTGAACATGGAGAGAATGTAAATCAGATATCCAGCACCTAACTGTCCTCATATCTCAAGAAGAAGGAGAAGAAAGAATTCAATAAAACAAGATACAAGCTGAAGTTGATCAATAGAAATACTTTTTACATAGCTTATGGCTGAGGTACAGAGCCCACTGACACAAAATTATTGTCAAAATAAACTTATCAGTGTTTATAAAAGACATTTGACCTTTATATTGATATATGGGCTAGATAAATATAAGAGATCGTACAATTGTCATCCTTCAGCATATATACCAAGTTCCAGCTGAGAAGAAATAGTAAGAAATTTCTCAAATGGACAAGTGATTCAGTCTTTCTTGACTGTATCCCTTCTGTGCTCTCCCAGAAAGAAAAAGGATAAAGAATATGACTACTCTGTTGACTTGTTCTGTCTATCTACCTCTAGAAAAACATGCCAGAACTAAAACACATAGATAAGTACATGCAAGAAGGAAAGGGTTGGCTCAGGAAGAGGTTGATTTCAGTGAATCTGCTCTAAACTGATGGCAAACTACACATTGATATACAAGACCTGGGAAAACGACATTTCTTTTAGCAAAAAAAAAATTATGCCTCCAACAAAACCCGGTATTATATAATTTGAATCCAGCAAATGAGTTCAGCCATTTTTAGTCATCTCTATTTTGCACAACTACAGAACAAAAGTGCAGGACACAATTAGTTTGTCTTTGGCAGAACAGCCTTTTATCTAAAGTCCAAAATACCATTAACATAAATAATACATAAACATTTCAATCTCAGTTGTTAGGTCACCTCCTAATGGCAGTTAATTAGTTACCTTTCAGCAAGGGAATTCCTCATTCAGTATCTCATAGGAGTCTTTTCAAATATGGTCTGGGATATAGATTTCCATTGCATTACAGAGATTGCCACAGTGTTAATTTGTTGCACTGTTTAATGGAAGGAGCCTTTGCGAGGCATTGCACCCCAGGATCCTGCTCCAGTTTCTGGATGCTGTTTCTGGATCCGTGAAGTATTTGATCTCTCAGAGGGTGAGTTCAAATCGCATTCCAATTTGATGTGTGGTTAGCTAGCTCTATGCTAATAAGAAAGTACAATTTAGCATCAAGTCACGAAGTTATTTGAGGGAGACAAATGTAACAGGAAAGAGCACATTTTCAAGTATGTCTTTCCCAGACAGTCCAGTTAATTACTGTCTTTAATAAGCAACCTCAGACTTCATACATTCTCCTTGAAAAGGCATGGGTGGGGTGCCTAACACCGGCAGTCAGCTTTTCCAACTTCTTTCATTTGAATATTTTTTCAAATTAGCTAGTGCTTTTTATATTAGCACTATGACAACCTTTCCACTATATCCATTAGTTTGACAGGAATGAAATTTTGATTTGACTTTGAAAGGCAATCACTTTCTTTTCTTCCTTTTTTTCCTTACGGTTACTTGTCTTCATTCCAGAATTTCTTCTAGCATGCAAATATCTATTGCCAATTGTACAATCCCCAGATGATGGTTTAGCTGTAATTCGTAGACATCTGACAGATAGATTATTATATGTAATATGAAACTAATATGCATGTATTTTGCTTTCATTTCACATATATCTAATATTTAGAAAAATGAAATTTCTCTCAAGAAGATGGTAAGGAGACCCCAAATTGCTAACTCCCTGGATCGGGACTTTCTGTCTGTCAGTCTGCAGGGCTCAGGCAGCATTTCTTTGAATGGACACCCATAGTACCTCTTCCGAACTTGACCCAAGACCACTGATGTCTTTGTGAATATTTCCATTTAATACAGCAAGCACTGACTGGGTCATGGTCCAGCTGGCTGAAGCAGTAATGCTTTAAAGACTGAGAGGTGGCACAGCCCAAATTTTAACTAGTTCTCTTACAGGGAATTACAGACCCTCTTCTTCACTCTGTGACTGGTCCAGAGGGAACTGAACCCACTTTGTCTATGTTTTTTTTACAAAGTTAAATTTTCGTATTAAAACAGCAGTACTATAAACTGATAAGGCAGCTTTTCAGAATGCAGTCAGCATTTATGGTCATCTCAAAATACTTGAAAATTGCGGAGTTTAATGCTGCCTAGTTAAATGCTGGCCTACATATCTATAAAAGGACTACTATATAGGTGTTTATGGCTACTGTCCTGTTGTATCTTTTTAAATAAACAAAAAATGGCAGAACTTAGCCTCGGTCATTTCCTCTAAACTACATCTGACAGACCGAGGAAAACGGATAAATATCCATTGGCATACAAAATGCAAATTCAGTTATAAATAAGTGTTTATTTCTAGGATTTCTTTCTCTTTTTTAAAAATGGAAAGACACACAACACTAGTATTCAAATTCAAAATGAACCCTCTAGGTTCAGAATGAATACAAGGCTTTTGTGTTCATATTTCTAACTGCAAAACCATTTTTTCCTTCTTTTTTTGGCTCTAGATAAACAACACATTTGAGGTTAATTTGAAACAATTCTTCTTTTCTCCTCATTTTTCAGAATTGACAGTAAGCTGAAAAAATCAATGATTTACACAATTCTCCTCCATGACCTAGAGTTCTGTGATTCATCACTCCTTTCTCAAGTTTCATTAGCTTTTGTCTAAATGCTCATTCTCTTTGGAGGTACATAGTTTATTCTCTGCTTCATCTTCCTTAAGGAAAGAAATGGTTTGCTCATTTATAACATAACCAACAATGGTATTAAGTAGCCTTGCTGTATATATGCCTTGAGCAAATCTTTCGACAGCTAAATAAACATGAAGGTAGAAAATAAATTATTCAGAATTATCAAAAGTCTTATGATTAGAAGTTCTGACTGTAGTAAAATCTGCAAATTACGAATATAGTCATTATTTCATATCTTACAAAAATAACAAAAAGGTTACTTGGCTACACCTTTCAATACATCTAATTGCTTATATTTATTCCTCCTTGTAGTCCAGGAACATTTTTTTTTATTCCAAATACTGTTCTGGTCAGTGATTTTCCTTTGCTATTGAGTGATTCTTAATAACTAATATTTTGAGATCGCTAATATTATCAGTATAAGATATTCCAGTGTTAGGGACTAGAAATTCTATACATTTTGCATTGACATTTCCCCTGAAATCCAGCTGAGGGATGAAAGGGAAGGAAGCAGAGTTTGACTCCTGTAGGTATCGTGTACTGTTTTCTGGCTGCCCAGAACAAGGATGCAAAATCACTATTCACAGTAAAATCACTGTTTCACGGTAAGGCAAAATATAATTTGCATTAAGCCCTTTTGTTAAACACTCTCTGCTGCTGAAGTCTATAAAGACTGGAGGGTTTCATGATCAGCTTTCCTGAAAATGTTACAAGGTTTTCCAGGGATGGGGGCAGGAAAGAAGGAAGCTGGATGGAGTATTATAATCAAACTTCTGTTCAGCTCTGTGCCTTTCCTCACCAGAATTCCTGCCTCTGCACAGCAGAGCTCCAAATGTGCCCATGTTTTGCAAAGGGCTTCCTTGAGAGGAAAGGATAAAATATTAAGGAGGCAGTCACCGGGACATATTCAGTTCCTTCATTTTGAAGGATGTTAAAGAAGAAAACTAAAATTCTCTAAGCAGCATCCATAGGGACATGGCACTAAGGGGGGAAATAACTGTATCATAAAATCATTTCCCTCATAATCATAAGTTGAATTGAGTAAATTCTGCAGACCACTAGTTCCACATGCCTCCATGCACCATCAGCCACTGGTTGCTTACTAGCATGGGATAACAAACTGACTGTTTTAGTGGCACGTCATAAGCCAAAACTGTTGTGGGAAGAGAGCAAAGAGCTCAAGGGCATTGTCAAAGCCTGATGCATCTGCACCAGCAGAGAACCTGGCAAATTCCCAGACCTGCTCTGAAAGTGGATCACACACCGCATTTCAAAATAAAACAACCCTTTCTCCACTTCCTTCCACTTCCTAGGGTTGTGGCTGTCAATCTGGTCTGCTGAAAGAAATCACTCCCAGCATCATGTTACCCAAGGAGTCTGGAAACTGGCATATTTCCAGTTTGGCATTATCACGACCATAACCATGATATTTGTTGCACATTCCCATGAACGAGTATCAAAAAAGTGGAAGAAATACAAGCAGGTGTTAAATGTATCTCTACAGTATATGCCACGGGAATCTGTCATCCTTGTAATACACCAAATACAGTTCAATTTATGGATTAAAATCTTGAAGCTTTGCTCATTTGTGATGTCATATGGCTGCCTGATGACCTGTAAAAGCAGTGCCAACATTTAAAGCTACTTCTTTGGATAGGACTTTTTTTATTAGATTTTCATGCTGCAGCTGATTCCAGAAAGATGTTAAAGAAAAAGCTTTGTGAGAGGGTAAACATCATAATGAAAGCAAGTACTGTGACAAAAAGAGGAAAATAGTCCAGATGGGTGACCTAAGTCTGAAGAATTTTCCTTGATTAAAACAAACTCCCACTGCTCTTTTAGATGTTAATTCTTATTTGACCACATTGTGTGTCCAACATTGTCCTTTTTTTGTTTTACTAGACAAGCTTCCTTGTGTCCTCTATATAACGTATTATTCTATATATATTATTTTGACCCATTCTTTTAGACCTCTGTTAAGCTCACTCAGTGATTTTGCCAGATGTCCTTGCTGTAAGACTACAGACTGATTTCACCATAGCACTGATTTATCTTTCACGAACTTACATTATTAACAGCCTTCTGGTGTTGTGAACAAGTAAGGTCTATGATCCTGTCTGATCTCGTAAGTTAGGTCAGGTGTGAGAAATACTCTAACGGGGCTTCCCAAAGGGCCCTTGCAATCTCTTCAGGTACTGTGGGAAGTTTAATAATCACATAGTCAGTGACAATCTTGTCCCTATAAACCAGGCGTCAAGAGGAGCCAGCACAGGAACCATCTCTCACAAGAGACAATATATGAGTTAGAGGAGGTTGTGAGACACCTGAAAAAAAACCTAATAATTTTGTTGCAAAGTCCCGGGCAAGTTCCCATACACTGCAAAGCCATGCAGAATATTTGTGGTAGAACTGAAAGCAGTTAACATTTACCCCTTTAACAGTGGGATGTTTTGGATGTCTTGAGACGCCACATGTCAAAATTCTTTTCGTCAGAGAAAAACACTATAAAACTTTGCACAATTTGCTGTTGCTGTGATTGATCATCATCAAAAAAGCTCTCTGCATTACTAGGTTCAGTGCTCAGTTCACTGAAATTGCGCACATGGATGAAGGCACTTTCAATTGCTCCTCTTTCCTTGCCTGGCTGAATGTTTTCCATATGCTGTGGGACACAGGAGGGAAAGGAAGAAAGGCAAGGGGGGTCAGAGTAGCTTTTGGACAAGCTTAGAAAAGGAATTTACAGCTTTTTCCTTTTGGTGCTGTTAAAAAGCAAGATGTTATATGCAATTTCATATTATTATACACCTTGGGAATAGAGAATGCTCTCAAATTTTAGTTTAAAATGTTTATTTATTTCCTTTATATATCAATTAATAACAGAATGACATGTTCGTAAATCTGTTCTCTTGTATAGCTTGCAGATCATACTGTCCATTTTGAGAGTGGAGGCTTGCATCTCCTACTTGCTGTTCTAATTTATAGCTAAGGAGCCAATCACATTTTTCTATAGCAGAAGGACAGACTGGATCCTCCTGTTCTTTCACAGTATGAACTTTTACAGGTGCTGATCCCAGTGGAGATGGCAAACAAAGTCTGGTGTGGAATATACATTGTGTTCTACATGGTCATTCACTCTCTGGGAAGGATAGTGCACCATTCTGACCCAGGGCGGTTTTACACATCTCACAAGCATAGGGGACTGTGTGGGTAAGAGGAAGGGAGATCACTATTAAGTATGTTACTCAAACAGGCCAGGACCCATGCAGCTCCCAAATACTGGGCTTTGAGTGGGGCAAAGACAGAGCTCAGCACTGGCTATGGTTCACAGGGGACCCCGTCACTTACCGTGCACCAGGACACATGCTAGCCCAGGTACTCCGCTACTAGCATGGCAAAAAGCACCTCCAAGAGAGTGAGGAAAGGATACAGCAAGATACAAGAGTACAGGTCCTGCATCTACAAACTCACTTCCTTAATATGGACAACTTCCCAACCACTCTCTGCCTCAGAAATTTGCCACCCACCACTGTAAGTCTTCTCCATGAAGTGTAACCAGGTGTTCACAAGAAAGAGAATAAATCATTCTCAGAGCTGAATGCTATGCCACTTACAGCATCTGTCATTACTGATGATAATGCCTCAGCTGGCCAGACTGATGTTTATAAGATGTCTTTTCCCACTGAAAACCAGGCTGCTGCTGTGGCTGTGACAGATTAAGATTGTGGGAAGACAGGAGGAGAAGCAATAGTGCCCCTTCACTGATGGAGAACAGGTTAGAGGTCTGAAAGCTGGAGTGGAAAAGTTTCTTGTACAGCAGCAGCTGTCCCAGAACTCCTGCATTGTTGTCCTTGCTGCAGCCACAGCTTTTTCCTGTCTATCTACAAACTTATGTCCTCACTTGTGTCTGGCTGCCGTCTGACATTTACGTTATAGGAAAGTTAACCACACACTATCTTGGCTCTTTGTCTCTCAGCAATATTCAAGAGCCATTCAGAAATGGTTACTAATGCTACCCCAGGTCTAACTGCATCGTTTCATGTGTACAACTATGCCTATGCTTTATTATCTTCTGCTTCTTCATCCATGCTTGTCTTCCATTGCAGCTGCTGTTTGTACTTAGGATGCCAGGATATACTGCATGTCTGAGTAAGGTCTGCCATTTCCAGGTCCCATCCCACCACAGTGCCCTGCAGCTTAATGCTAACCTGGCAGACAAACTTCCTTTATCTGTAGAGGTGTTCTTCCTTGCTGATCCACTTGATGGGTGGGAAAGTAAAATCATCTTATAAAGGATTTATGGGCCACTACACAGGCATAATATGGGGGTTAACAACAGAGGAGTTGATACTGCTGCATGGAAAATCACCTTATCTACAAAGTCTGTTGCACATTCCTGAGGAGCACATATCAAAGTGCAGCGGCTGTATTCTTCTTTCTCCATTAATTTGTGGCTCTTTTAGTTCCTGCCACAGAGAGCACTCAGGAACATGTTGGAGGGTATGGGATTATGATGATCATCTTGGACCTCTGTGAAGGCAAGGTACTATATAACTGCAAAATCCTACAGCTTAGCACAGACTTACTCAGTTCCTGGTAGGACACTTGACGGAGTAAGAACTGCACGTGGCACTCAGAGCAGCATTGATCGCAGCTTTTCTGCATCCTTCTGCCTAGAGGCATCAGTCACTTCAACAAGACATCATCCAAAGCCTGTGGTTCGATGCCATGCACTAACTGGTGACACCCCCAGCTCTGTTACTGCAGTCCATGACATGGTCACAGCCAGTTACCCCTCACCATTGCCTCTGCTATCCATTTGAAGCAGTGTGTTCGTAATCCCTTTTAACTAATAAGGGATGGCAGGCTGGGCATCGCCAGCCCGTTATGGACACCCTGAGCAAGTTACAGGGCACAAGGCTGAAATCCAAATGGCTTTAACCACTCAGAAATCACACGGATTCACTGCCTCAAGTAGCTTACAGTTAGACGGGGATGGAGACTGCAGATAAAAATAAGGAGGCTAATAAAATGTGAACACGTACTGCCCGTTATAACAACAGGTTTCACCACAGCTGTGGCCGTCGGCTCGGCAGAAAGCTGCATTTGTGTTGCTTCCCACAGCACAGAAGCTAAAGCGGCTGCAGGAGGTGAGAGTGGTCCAGATTGAGGCTCACCTCTGCCACAGTATTTGTCTTCCTCTTTCAGGGGCTACAGGATTTGTGCTCACTTACAGATGTTGCAAAAAAAATCCAGTCCCTCAACTACATCCTACCCCTGTCCTCCTGAATCACCTGTTATTTAACCTGGCATTTGTAAGAAAGGAAGGGGTGATTTTATGCTCCACACATGAAAGGCAATGTTTTGGAAATGTTACTGGTATTTTCTTAAAAAAGACTTTTGCACGTCTTGTTTGCCAAAGTGCAGGGGGTGTGGTAAAAGTGAGATCCCAGCTGCACAGGAGCTCCAGCTAAACTCTTAATGATCTGTGACTATCCAAAAGAACAGTTGTTTACTGCACATGAGCTTTTTAGCAGCTGAAATGTAGAAAAACCCAATCATCCTAAAACAGAAGATACTGAGGAAGATGGGAGTGATTTGTGTCAAGGTTGAAGAAAGCATGTTCATTATTACAGCAGACTGCACAACGAAATTATTATTAGGACACAAACAATTCAAGTATCATTTTCACCTTCATTGAAATATTTGTGCAGATCTATTTTTGCACAAACAAATATCCAAGAAGGATGTTTCCCTCATTGGGGTACAACCCACTAGCTCAGATTAATGCAGTCCTGTGCAAAGAGGTGCCTGTATATGAAGCAAAATACACTAGCGTCACAAGTGCTTTCCTGAAAAGATAAACTGTAATTCTGAATGCTTAGCATGAGAAACTTTAAAGGAGGCTGATTGTCAACCCCTTCTGAAAAATTGCAAGCTATTTTTAACGTGAGTTCAGGCTATCTGCCCCAGAAATAGAGGCACCTGAAATCACTCCTGACTCCTTCAGCATTAAGTCCCTGAATATATCGAATGCACATTTTGTTCAGCAGTAATGTTGGTGGGGATTAAGAAAATTATTTAGAGGGGGGTTGGAAAAATCCCTTTTTAACATAATGACAACAAATATTTACATAATCAGTAGAAAGGATAATAAGAAACTGTTTTCAAGCTTTACCAAGGCAGCAAGGTACCTGGTGTTTCGTACGATGACATAGCAGCATCGCAAAACGTTCTCGCTATAATTAAGAGATCCTCAATTGGCATGGCTTAAGGCCTGAATGTCAACCAAAGCTCATGGAAAAGTAGGGATATCATATTTTCAGTTGCCAAACGTGGGTTTGTGTTGGTAAATTTTTCGTGGGACGAGAGACACCTCTTCACGCCACGCAGCGAAGAGCGCTGACCCAGGCTCTGGCTGGGTCCGACCAAGGGCTCTCTGCTGCCCACGCACCGCTGGGGAACACCTCAGTCCTTCAACCCCCTAGAGTTAGGAGAGCCTTGCTGCTGTCTTTGCCTTCAGATACCCAGGGTGATTTCGACTCTAGGAACACCCCCGTGTCAGGGCTCTTTGCCTTCTCAGCTCCTGCAGGCAGGACACAGCAGCCTTGGCAGTCCGGAGCAGCCCCGGGGACAGCGCGAGTACTCCGACCTGCCGTTCCAGCCCTCCCAGGGGGAAGTGCCTGACTGACCAACGCGAGCCTCTTAACAGAACTATGGGTAGGTTTTGCAGAGATTTTCCAAGAAAGCTCTTTCCTAGACTCAGGTACTCAGGGTTAGGAACCCACCAGCTTCCTAGGTAGCTTTTGTTTCTACATAGCTGTTCTTTGGGAAGTACACGAGTGATGTATTTGGAGTCTGGAAAAGATGGTTTCCTTATCTTATCAGCCTCTTAGCATGCGCTCATGCTAATGAAGCTACTCAGTAGGGCAAACAGCTTGTGCGATCCCTTTTATCACTTCCCCATCCTGCTAGATGATTCCTCTATCTCTTCCCACCAGACCCAGTTGTGAATTGATCTTAGGTCTGACAGCCTTGTTCTCCCGTAACTGGGTATTCACCTGCGATGCCGTGGGTCTCAGGGCACGCTTATGTACCCCTTGCACCCACTGCTTTCCATTCTGGGGCAGATCCTGGTTGCATTCAGCTTGCTCTTTGACAAAAGCAATCTTGCAGCTAGAGTGCTTCTATTTCAGTACATAGCACTTAAATAAATTATCCTCTACCCTTAGTGCTGACCCTTTTGTAAATTTTCATTTAAAGTACCGCATAAAAACTAGTGGTAAAGCAAAACCCAGTAATACAGTTGAAATGGAGTTTGGAGATATATCTTGACATGTGTGCAGCGATCATCCATTTCCCGTAAAATGAGACCATATTTCAATTTTTCACTATCTCCTGTGAAGGTTTGTGTAATTCACAACAGAAACATTTGAAAGTGGGGTGGATTTGCCTTTTTCAGAATAAATACCTTGCTTCTGTTGTCATAATCTACTTCTTCCCCACTTTGTTACTATTTTTTCACCATCCCTTGTGCTTGAGAAACAAAATGACTTGTCTGTAGAGGCATTTCAGGAAAATGTGTGGTGCTTTCCAGTTTGTTTAATTGAGCTTGTAATTTTTTTAACTGAATAACTTGGAGTGAAATAAGACTTTACATGTACAAAGAGCATCCTTACATAAGCATGCAACAAAAAAATAGAAATTACCAGTTATTTCTACAAAAACATTTTCGTTCATGGTTTTGTGTATAGAAAATTTCAGAAAGTTAAAAAATCAGTTTCAAGGCTAACATTTTATGCTCATAAGCTTTTCAAGAAACACAGAACATAACACCAGAAGAAATAGGCTCAAACTGTAATGCAAATATTGTGAAATTCACAACATATTTCAGTATTTTGTGCAGAAATTTCAAATATCCAAACTAAAATGTTTTCCGGTTTCTGGAATCATTAAATGTTTTCCTTGTCCTGGCCATCTTTATATGTAAACATTTTACAGATGGTGTCTCTATAGAAATATCTACATCAGTAGTGCACTGACAATAATTAATTTTTAAAGATTCAGTAGTTTCCGCAGAGGGAAAATGGGAGAAGCATTTTAATATAACGTAGGAAATGTCTTAAGCTCTTCAGAAAAGTTCCATTTTGGGATTACAACCTTTAAAATGAACAGTGAATCATATACAGAAGAGTAACATCCGCATTATTCTACCTAGGGTAGCAATTGAAAGCTAATTCTGCTGAGAACAGAACTAAAACAACAGCCCTCTGCAGCAGCAGCCTGCATTGAACGCTGGCTTCGGAGCTGCGTTATCCAGCCTATACACCAATTAGCGGCTGCAGCCCGTCACGCAGCACCTGCACCATGCTCCTCTTTCCACCGGCTGCTGAGTTTTCTTTGTGATAATTGCTTGTGCCGGTGCCAGAGTTCACGACCACCTGTGGAAGATAATTTCTCCAGAGTTCAGTAGTCACTCGTTATTGTCTGGTGGCACTTCATGAGCTCGTGGTGCTCCTACTGTATCGAACTGGGTCCCTTCCACTTTCCCCAACTCAGGTCCTCCAGATCTCGAAAATGTTTGCAATCCTCCTTCTAGTCCGTTTTTACTTTGATGATCACAGGAATGAATTCCCTAAACCTTCCAGCCTCGTATGTCCCTGCTCACAGTGTGATGCCCCATAGGTCAGTGGTGGCCCAACACGTTCCTTGGACAGAGGCACTGACCATACACATCTCTGTCTTCTTTCTTTCTACACACAGCTGTAATCTGTCCTGCAGATTGAGAGCCTTTAAACAGACACCTATTCTCTGGCTAATAAAAAATAAAGCAAGGAGAAAAAAAAAAAAGCAAGAGAGCAATGGGACCTAGGTGCAGAGGCCAAAAGGATGAGTTACAAAGGGAGATCACAGCCAGAATCTGTTAGTTGAATTGTTGTGTTTTGTATGCTTCTTGCTTTTTGTTTCCAGGCAAAATACCTTTGAGAGTGTGGATTATTGAAAGCCTTGGGTGCAGTGTTTGTTTTGCTTGTTTCATGCAGTAAAGCAGACCATTAGTTTATTGAATCTCGGGCATTCTGCTCAATAGTCCACAGGCTGCATTTGTTGTCTACATACTTTTCTTAACATCTCTGCAACAGTAACTTAGAACTTGATAGAAGCAGAGCTAACTCATCTGCAAGCACCAGAAGAAATAGCTCATTTCACAAATTACAGTGTGAAGTCAAAGGATAGTTGTGATATGGTTCTGAATCTCTCAGTAACATTAAATTCTATCCTTCACAGGCATTCAAACTTTGCTTCTCACTTATATATTTCTATGGAGTTGCCTGTCTGCTGGAAACTCCTCCATTCTGGAGAAAAGTTTTGGGTGAATATGGCTGCTGGCTTAGATGATTGAACCAGAAAAGATGTTCATTCAGGTTTCTTATGTTTGTACATTTTTAGTTCAGTACCCTCCTACACTCTTGCTATAAAAGTAATTCAAGCTGAAATTTTAAAAGATGTTATTTTCACATAGTAATAATAACAATAACAATAACAATAACAATAATAGTAATAATAAAATAAGATCTATTGGGAGTCAGTGACTTGGGGCAGCAAGTGACTTGGTATTCAGCAGTTATATGAAGTACATGAAGACCGTTACATGAAGTACATGTTGGAGCACCTGCAGCTTCTTTCTTGATTTCTTAGTGCAATCCCAGGGGTGAGATTTAGATCCAGAGCTTTGTACCCTGCAATGGCATGGCTGTCATAGGAAGCCTGGACCCAAATCTGTGAAAGGACTACCACTGTTTGGCTTCCCAGAGTGAAGGTTTGACTGTGCAGGTAAAGAGTTCCAACCCAAAGCCTATGTCCCAGGCTCCATTGCTCAGAGTGGCCCACATCCACACTTTCACAGATAACTCCGTGAGCTTACTGTCTGTATTTATTCAACACAGTACTGGCCTTGGGCTTGCCTTCATCCTATGCAGCAATCCTGTAACCCTGAGATACCATCATTATTTTTTGTGACTTTTGAAGACAAAAGTGCCTGAAGTAACTTCATGGTCATGCTCCAGCCTGCCAGAGCGGTGCTTCACAGTGTGACACCAAAGCTACATGCTGCACAAGTGTGGGCATGGTAGAAAGGGTATATGGAGATATTTAATGCTGCAACAACTGTTGGGATAGTGTCAGAGGACTAAGTAAGATAAGCAGAGTTAGATTTTATGTAGATTTATCCCCACTGAGCTTTGGGAGCAGGTCCTGGAGGAAATAATCTCTTGGATTTCACCATTGAGAACTTGGTTCACTCCACAAAGGTCCTGGGAACAGACCAATACACAGGTAGCAAGCGTGAATGATGAGGGAAGCAGGATGTGAAGTGAACTGGGGATCTAAGCTATCAAACACTACAAACAAAGTGCCCTGATGAAAATAAAGCCAAAACAGTACCTAAAAAAGAGACAATTTTGAGAGGATGACATGGATTACAGACCTGTGGTAGATCTCTAATCTACATCTATTCCTGAATGGAATGGATTTGAAAGCTTGATGACACAAGAACACATTCTCCAGATTCATAGACAGAGAAAATGCACTATACAGAACAGCCAGCTATCACAGTGATAAATTTAGACAGGCTGATAAGACACTGCCTTATTTTGATGAAAGTGCTCATCACAAAATTGTACTTTCAATGACTCAGTGCAGCACCTCGTTAAATCCAGCCATTGTTCCTTTCCTCTTATATACATTAACCACACAAAAATAAAGCAATCCAGGACAGCCTGTGTCCATGTTGCGTTAACAAGAAGAATCTCAACAGGCATTCTGTTCCCACAGTGTGCTGTAAATGATATGGCTTGCTACCGAGCCTTTTAAAAACAGGTTGCAAAATAATAAAGTCACCCTGCCCAGAATTTGCTAATGATCCAACCTAAGCTGCAGTGTTATATATTAGGAAAAGTAATGCAATGCACTTAGATTAATTAAATATATAGAAAGAAGAATCAGAAGGAATAACACGGTAGTAAGTCCATGGCAATATAGTTGTGCTTGAAAAGGAATATTGATTACTGGGGTGTTTCACATTTGTTATGCACTAATGCACTGAGCACACATAGAAAAGTGACAGCTCTGAAGTAATTACATAGGAATTGTCAGTACATTCATTTGTGTTTGGGTTCTTTCACTGCACTGGCATTTCTATAAATTAGAGCATGTCACCCTACATGTACACAGAAGTGAAATAATTTATCCTCCAAGTAATCATTAAAACAAGAGCAAAAAGGACTCTTTCCAAGCATTTGGACAAAGGTCTTGGTAAAAATTTGTGATGCTTTAAGATTTGTTGCTGAATTTTTTAAGTACATTGAAGCTAGATTTAATTGTTCTTCAGTCATCAAGGGTGAAGAGAATACAACTGCAACTTTCTCCAGTGCCCACATTTCTGAGACGTAAGCCTTCAAAACTAGACTGAATAAGCTCAGTTATTTTCCATAGGCCATTAGATAGTCAACTGATACTTGTAACTTGCATTCATGAAGTTAACTATGCTGTCTGAGATTGAAACAGGTGACCTGTAACAGAAGGATTCATGAGATCCATCATGTACCTCAGTTAAGACCATTTGATTTATCTAGTCACCAGTCACAGTCTAGAGCACACATTTTATTCAAAGAGTATTATGAGCTAGTAAGAGACACAGCTGGAGCACTTGCCTGTTGGAAGAGCGCTAGTACACTATTTGAAATTTATGAGTATCCTTAGAGCTAAAACAATCTACTCAGACAATAATTAAATATCAGGTCAATGCCTTTTTAGAGAAGGAATTGAAAGCTCTGTAAAAGCTGGGTTTTTTGGGGGGTCACTGTCAGGAGAGACAAAAAAGGAAAAAGAAAAGGCAAAGGGAAAAAGGAATAAGCCAGCATTTACATGAGCCAACAACGTGCCCTTGCAGCAAAGAAGGCTAATAGTATCCTGGGCTGCATTAGGAGGAATGTTGCCAGCAGATTGAGGGAGGTCATCCTTCCCCTTTTCTCAGCACTGGTGAGGCCACACCTGGAGTGCTGTGTCCAGTCCTGGGCTCCCCAGTGCAAGAAAGATATGGACATAGTGGTGAGAGTCCAGCAAAGTGCCACAAAGATGATTAAGAGACTGAAGCATCTCTCCTGTGAGGAAAGGCTGAGAGAGCTGGGACTGTTCAGCCTAGAGAAGAGAAGATTCAGAGAGATCTTATCAATGTGTATAAACACCTGAAGGGAGGGCGCAAGGAAGATGGGGTCAGGCTCTTTTCGGTGGTGCCCAGTGACAGGACCAGAGGCAATGAGCACAAACAGAAACACAGGAGGTTCCCTCTGAACATCAGGAAAAGCTTTTTTACTGTGAAGGGGACTGAGCACTGGTACAGGTTGCCCAGAGAGGTCGTGGAGTCTCCATCCTTGGTGATACTCAAAAGCCATCTGGACATGGTCCTGGGCAACCTGCTCTAGGTGGGCACTGCTGGCACAGGAGGGTTGGAGAAGATGACCTCCAGACATCCCTTCCAGCCTCAACCACTCTCTGTTTCTGTACTTCTGTGAAAGGGAAAGGGAAAAGAAGAGGGAAAGAGAAAGGAAGAGGGGAGGGAAAGGGAAAGGGAAAAGGTAAAGGAAAGGAAAAGAGAAAGGGAAAGAGAAAGGGAGAGGGAAAGGGAAAGGGAAAGGGAGAGGATGAGAACAAGTTACCTGTTTCAGCAGTCTAAAACATAGAAATTTATTTCCCACTAAAGCGAAATGTGTCAAGTTGAACTATATAACTTCATTTTTGCTTTTTTAGTTAGCTCACAATGCATTTTTGTAATATTTTGAGGTTCTATCAGAATTAGAAACCTCTTAATTTTGATTAATGACTTTTTTTTTCTTTTTTTCCCCAAACAAAATTGCTGGAGTGCTTAGTTAATGCTTTTGAGGTTGTTCATGTTGCTATGTTGTTCTTTGTAAACTACTCCATTAATAAAAGTATAACTATATTGTCCATGTCAATGACTTGGGCTTGTATAATACATCTCTGGTACTTAACCTTTTTCGACTGAACAATAGAAGAGTCTAGAATGGAAGAGATGTTAAGTTTGTGATGTCTATGATTCATCACTTTAAAAAGAAGTTTCTCAGTGATGCGTAAGCTGACAAATCTGGACCTGTAACCTATTCTATGTTTTGTGTGATCCTATCTAACTTTTTTTTTTTTTTAACTCAAGTTAGGGAAGAGTTTCCTACCAAATTTGCCTCAGGAAATTTAAAACCAGGACTCAGGATGCTGTTTTCAAACACTAAACCTTACAGACATGTTCGATGTTCACTTTATGTAATGAGTATCTTAAACTGTTATAAACTACATGTATGAGAAAGCTGAAGCAGTGTTGCAGAAAATCCGTGTCACAGCTCACTCATAAATGGAAAATAAAAGGACAGCTTTCTATTCACAATCTGATCTTGCTGAAAAAGATATTTGAGTTAAGCTGACACACATGCTAAAAAACATTAGTTCATAATGAAAATCCCATGGTTGTTTCTGAATCTGAGGTAGGATTTTAATTCAGCAATAGATAAATCTTCAAATTAATCTAGTTTTTTAAATTTGCTTCAAGGCTGAGGAGTTTGCATGATTATGCAAACTCTCTCTAGATCTCTGCCATTTGCAAAAAGAGGCTTAAATGTTACACGACACTATCAGTGCTCATCTTCCATGACAGCCAATGTATATTTTATGCGTTGAACTGGAGGTGTATCTGGATTTCATGATTAGAGAGTATTTGAGGTGAGGTTTCTAGTGCTTTTCTGTTCTGGATAGGCCTAGCAGCACTGACTGAACGGTGTTTCATCATGTTTTGGTCTCTCTGACAAATAATACAAGAGAAAATGAGGTATTAAAAGACAGGTAAACTTCTGTGTACATTAGAGAATGGAGATCATCAGTTCCAGCTTTGGGCAATGGTTCGAACAAGTTTGTAGTTCATTCATTTCCAGCTGATTCTGTACCTGATCCAGTTCACAGTAATTCAAGTGAGCAAACTTTAAGGCACAAGTTGCCAGACAGTTGTATATAACATTGCCTTTGCTCCGTAATTCCAACATCAGTGATTACACCAGGAGCACCTCAGTGAATTATGGATCAAAAAGAAGAGGTTATATTTGTTTCTAAATGCCAATAACAAATCAGATGGCACAATCCAGCACAATGAAGGCAGGCAATTATGTTTGAAAGGGTGAGAAAAGGCTCTGATTTGGACTTTGCTATTTAGACAATACTTTTAATAAGTTATTTCCTCGATGGCCACCACTCCTCACATGTCATTCTCAGTGATCCCTGGGGTATATTTCTGTAACAGTCAATTCTCTCTAAAGGCCTTTTTTTTTCTCCTACTGAGTGAATTTGATAGTCAATTTTGAGAACGGTTTAACTCCCCATTAACTGTTGTTAATTTACAAGAGAACTCCTGTGGAAAACAAACAAACAAACAAGCACATAATTTGATGCAACATCAGTTTGGAATACCAAACAAAACCATTAGGAACAGCACAGCTATTCGGAATAGCAAATTCAGGTGACTTGGGAGAAAGGGCAATTAAGCAAACGCCAGAGATATATCATTCTCTGAGAGAGCTAGTGTTATTTCCTTCATTTATTATTCTTTCTGTGGGGTTCAGAAACTTACTGTGAAAAAATTCACACATAAAGACAAATTTAAAGCCAAAGTTCCTGTTCAAGAATTTTGATGTGCCGTAAATAAAAAGGCAGTTCATCCTTTTTCTCAACTCATCCATAGGGACAGAATTTGAGAGTCTAATGCCTGTCATGTAAAGGAATTACACATAGCAAAGGTAGCCAAACTCCTCTAAGTGTCCTTTTCCACACTTAAAAAATTGCTCCCACTCTGCCTTACATGCCAAATCCTCCTGCTGCAAACACAGTCTCTGAGGGCTGGTGAATAAGAGGTCTGTATTAGATCCATTTTCACTCCTGAGACCCACCTCCAGTCTGCAGACCTCTTTGTTGTGGCCTGTGGTGTACACTTTGTAATTAATGGTCATTCGTTCTATGGAAAGTAGAAATATTTCTTCTATGTCATCATACCTTTAAAAGTAACATTTAATGTAAAGCCTAAATGACTGATTAACACCTCATAGTGTGAAACCTCATTGTACAAACAAGGATGACTTTATTTTAACAAGCTTATACTCTAAGTAAAATACTGTGGTTATAAAATCTGCACAACTATTTATAACCATAAAATTTCTAGTGTCTTTGAAAAAATTAATCAAGCTTTACAGCCTGGGCTCTGCAAGAAATGAAAACACTAACATGCTGCACGCTGCTTAGGTGGACCAGGATTGCCTGGCAGCTAGTAGGGTATATTCCATGCTCTGGGGAGTCCCTGCCACAAAAAAAGATTGAGGCAACAAGGGATAGGATATGTTACCTAAAAGTATAACGTCTAATAGTTATGGAACAGAGGACTGAAAAGGCAGGGAAGGGGTTTCAGTTCAATGTATGGAGGCAGTAAAAAAAAATTGTTGCCAGCTTGGAGGATCTATTTGGCATAGTCAAAGATGTTTAAAACATCACCCTGCCAACAGGACCTAGTGAAGCCAAGAAAGGAGGAGGAGAACTAAAGCTCTCCTTTAGGACTTTTTTTCAGTTTACTGGTGGAAACAAACCTGCCAAATTACATTATTTCAAGTCAACTTCAAATGTATCTGTGAACCCCAAGCAAAATATTTATTGTGCTTTTTTGGGAGGTGGGTGGGTGAGGTTTTTTTCTGGTTGAATGTCCTTTCTATCATTTTTACCTGTACCTTGAAAGAATCATTAATTTGAAATTAAAATTCACTACATTTCATTCTAAGTTTTTAACAGAAGAAAAGATTTGCCTTTCTTCAAATGCTCCTTTCTTTCTACCTAAAGCTACTTGATAAATTTGTTATGCTATTTGGATTATTACTAATTTCTGTTGACCCATTTCTATGGAGTAAGCAATTGCTACATCACAGTCTCACCAGCTGGTACCCAGCAGAACAAAACAACAGGTTTTCAACTCAGAAAAAAAAAAAAGCCAGTTCTTCCTGTGTTTGCTTTGAACCACTCCTGAAGCAGGACGAAACTAGTCAAACTGAGTCCTTGATCACACTTTCTATGCAGATAAATCTCCCTGGGGAACAGAGCTGAGGTAGTGCCAAAGCCACTTCTCTCTTCTTTGTCAGATCAGCTCCCAAGGGTCATGAGTTGACAGGAATGAGTTGAAGGACACTTTAAGCTGTCCTAAACAATACCTATCCACAGCAGAAAAAAAGCATAAAAGTGGTTGAAATTCATCTTTGTTCTCAGTCCTTAGTGCTGTGTTGGGCACAAATGGGCCAAACTACAGAGTCCAGACATCAGTCGTCTGCCAGACAAATCCCTCTCCCAGTGCGTTGCCTTTCTCAAGGGATCACATGTGTTGCATCTGTTGTACCTGGAATGCAGTCCTTTGGTTTTGATATGACATTTGTTTCCACAGCAACCAACAGGGAAATAACGATAGGTAATATAAACTACAGAGGCAGGATTGCTTCTAAATGAAATGTTTTTTAAAAGTTTCCCCAAGGCTATCAGAAAACTCTAATCATTTTAATGTTCTTGATTTCCTAAGTGGAGGAGTAACAAACAATTCCAACCTGCAAATCAAAATACAAAAGAGAATGAAAAATAAATTTAATTCCATCTATATAGACATGCACCAAATTGTCAGATACAGGGCAGAATTCAAAGTCTCCAATAAGCTTCAGTTGCTCATTTCCTAGCTATTATACTATTAAAGGCTATCTTATCATCTGAGGAGGTATTTTCATATTGAAACTGTAAAAAAAATCCATCATGGTTCCCCCTAGGATATGGAATTTCCAGAGCAAACAGACTACTTGCACTAATGATAACCAGGATAGCATTTATTCTCAAGTATATAGGCAAAGCCTCATACTTCACTCAGGAGGATACTTCAAGAAATTACTTATTGCTTATTTATTTATTACAGTAACATCCTAAGCATTCCCAAAGATTAGAAGAATCAATTACTTGACTATTTAAGGCCAAAAGTTACATGTAGAGAATTTCTTATCTGCCTTCCACATAATACAATTCATATTACATCAGCCAATCATCCATGTAAGTACAACAGCTTGCATTTAAATACAAGTTTCTCTGCTAGGGACGTAGCTGCTGTTTGACAGTAATACACTGCCCCAAACACAGCCGGAGCCTGCCACAGCCAGGAACAGTATCTGCCTCTGCTAATGATGACACCTGACACAAACAAGTCTGTGCACTCCTGAACTTCAGCATTTTTTCATCTTGGAGAAGGAAAAAAGAAAATGTCCAAAAAACATCTAAGCCTCCCTTTGGGAAAATTCTCAAGTCTACATTTAAATTTATCCTTTCTGGTGACAGTATTCATTTAAATTCTGTCTTAGAAGGGGATATATTCTTGACTGGGAGCCTTAGGTATTTCATGTGACAAAAAATCTTCAGTGTAAACTTTTCCAGTAGTTCGTTGTTCACATTATAAACTCACTGTGTTGTTAGATGCTGTGCAAATAGACACAGTCCCTGGCAGAAAGAAAGAGTGTTTTGATATAAAATAAACAATAGTAAAGGAGAGAAAGGTGGATAAAGGTCATTGCATTAACACTTGTTTGTTTATTTTGGCTATTTCGGTTAAGCAATTCTGCAGAACTTCATTAAAACACTGAGAAATGTAGAAAAACCCCTGGAATACCATTTGTCATTCTAGCCATTAACACTGGTGATTTATGAGATATAGCAGATTTTGATGAGGGATGTGGAAGCAGGGAGGATAATGGTGTATCATTGTGACATTTTATTATTCTGTCCATTTCCCAGTTCAATAAACTTCACAAACAAAATAAGCCTCAAAAGCTCCCTATGAAGTAGGGTAGCACCATTATTCCAATTTTATGATGGGAAAATGAGACACAGTGGGTTAAAGTGAACAATACAGAGACTGAAGTCACACTAAACCAGTGTGGCTCGGCTTCAGAACGAAGCCCACCTAGGTTCTGCTGCTTTCTTTTAATAACATGACTGTGCTTGCGTTCTAAAGAGCCCTGAATATATTACAGAAATTGCCTCTCTTCTGTCACTGCATAGGCTGCCACAACATGCTGAATGCAAACAGGCATGATTCCAGGGAACTGAACCTATAGCCATATCATTCAGAGCACAGGGATAGCAATGCTTGATGAATTATTTCCTTCACATGATCTATGCATTTGCCTCACAATACTTAATTCCTTTACGAAGATTAAACATGTGCCAAAAAGCAGGTGAGTGAGGCTTTTAACTTTTCTGCTCTTCACCAGCTGCTCTTCCATTCCACTGAGTTTTCACTTACTGCATTTCCAGATTGACTATGAAAATGTGGGAGGTGCTAAAAAAAATGCAGAACCACCTGAAAATATGGAAGGATGATAAAAAATAGGAAACAACTGAGAGACTGACAGAGCTCACAGAAGGTGCACTCTCTGCTTCATAAGTTTTATCTGAATTATTATCACCCCAGAACTCTCAGTCAATGCCAGAATACAAAATTAGGACTACGGTTAATACAAAAAGCAGCCAGAGGGCAATGCTCCATATTTTTCTTAGGATTTTGTGCTCAGCAAGGTTACAAAGGGGGTGTTCAGAAATAAAATACTTTATCTTCCTCTTTGGGCTATTGAAAGGACAGGGTCATTGTGATAATAATGAGAACTGGACTTGTGAGACCATAGAAGAAGCATTTTACGTTGTAGAAGCATGCTGAACAACTTTAAGACTGAAAATTGTGACAGAAATTATTGTCAATTTGGAAAAAAAAAAGATAGATCTGATGAATACTCTGAAGTCGCCCTCAGTGTTCCTAAGGCAAGAGACTTACAAAAAACCCCCAACACTAACTTTTTTTTTTTTTTTAATAAAAGAAGGTTTATTTGTCTCTTACAGGACAGTAAATCTAAGGGTTATTAGTTTTGTTTTGAATCATAAGGGCCAACCATTTCTTTCCTGTTTTAAAAAGGAGAATGAAGGGACAGATAGTACTTAGAGCTTCATTTGTGGTGTGACTACAAGGACCAAATCCTCAGCTCATCCACTTGTTTGGAAGATGGACTAAAGAAAATTTACCCTTAGGGAATCCTGCTCCAAGATGCTGAAATTCACAGTTTCACCAACAGAACTGACCAGTACTAGCTTTCTCTCGAGTCAGATGACCTGCAACCAGTTGGCCTTCCATGCACAGTCCACTGACCTTACTTGCCTCCCTACCTTGTCCAAGTAGTTTGACTGCTTGAATTTTCTGAAAGAAACGATTTACTGAAAGACTGTTGTAAATTCCTTGTGTCTGGCACTTCACATAGTGTATAAGAGCCCAGAAAGATGGAAAATTAGTTAATAGTGCTATTCTAGTGAAGCTGTTACAAAGCTATATTTGTAGTACTGTGTAAATGCCTCACTGTGGGAGGTCTTGTATATAAGCAAGCAGAACAACGCAAAGCCATTTTTGTTTACTCCCTGCCCCAACTTCAGCAAGTTTTGCCGACTAAACAAGAATAAAATTAGAAGAGGAAAGGAAAGCACAGAAGCAATTTCTTGGGGCAACTTAATACTATCAGAACCCCAGCGTACATCATGCCCTTTCTGCTCAGACATGCTACAATACAAAGTGGGTGAAGCTCATTACACTTTCACTCTGGAGCTGCAGGCTATCAAGCTATACATGCTAACTGCAGCTAGAGCCCTTGCTGGTATTCCCAAACAGCACAGTGAGTGTGCAGCATTCATTCACCCTCCAGCTTCAGCTCTGAGCAATGTATCTCAAGGTTTACTATAAACTCAAATGCTTACTGGACGTATGTATGCAACACAAACTACCTCACTCTTAACTTTTTCCAGATTCCAGGGACGTGCCAACTCTTCCTTCCTCAAGTTAGAGGAAACCTGCTTGAAGCATCTATCACTCTAAAATATGTTTCTGTTACGTTAGGAGAGCTTTGTCAGGAAGGGGGAGCTGATATCACAGGCGGTCTTTAAATTGGTCAGCAAGGGATTTAACATGTTTGTGAAGCTTCAGACAGAGCAGAGTCTGTGCACAGCGTAATACTATATCTCATTGCTTTCATCCTTGGGGCAGTGAAGCACAACAGGGGTCTTTCTCCAACAGGAACTTTCCGGATCATATGCAGCCCCTTGTGCAGTGCTGCAACATTATAGAACAGCTATTTCCATAGCTACCTTAATTCTCAGCACTTAGCATAAAATTCTCTTCAGAAAAGTTGGAAGGATCTAAATTATGAGGTAGATTTTCAACACCATGCAAGTTATTTCCTAAATGCTTATAATTATGTATTTTTAAAGGAAGGGGGGGGGGAGTAGGGAATAATTAGAATATGACAAATTATTCATCAGTAATTCCCCACGCTAATGAGACATTTCACTAGGCAGTTAATTATACCGAAATGATTAGTGCATCCATACTTATGCTGACACATCTGTAACATGAAAATCAGATTGTTCAGAAAAATCTGATGCTGTTACTAGACTTTACCAAATTAACTTAGTGTCTCAAAAACATTTCAATGTCTCATCTAAAGGATTTGCACAGCTTAAGTTAATTGGAGATAAGTTTATTCATCAAAACTTCTTTAATTTTCCACATCTAGCTTCTGAAGGATTTTTTTTAGTTTTTATTATTTTTGATAAATGATGCAACACTGAAAAGTAGTCATTTCCTACCCTTAATCAGAGAGGAAAGTAGGTTACTGCTCTGCATCCCATAAAACACAAGAATAACCTCATTAAAGATTTGGTATTTGGCATAGTTCAGTGACAGTTTTGTACAACACCAGAGTTGGATTTCATATTAAGTCTTCCAAAGGATGTTGCAACAGTTGAGCTAGGGATTAAGAACTGGATGCCCTGGGCCAACCTAATACTTCTGATTTCTTTTTGGTGCCATCCATCATTAACATTCTTCCCCAGAGTCTGGCTCTCAGATCCATATGGAGCTTCAAGGACACATGATCACTGCGTTTTACTTTTCTCCTGTGCAGAGCCCTTACTGAAGTAACCCCAGTTGTGAAGGAGGCCTTGGGTGCCCATTGCCTCCGGAGGTCTAACGTGAACAGCCCTTACCCTGTCAATGCCCTCTTTCTCCAGTGACAGTCACTGCTGGTGCCCTGGGCCTCGTATTGACTTCCCTGGCTAAAGGTAGTGGAGATCAAGGGCAATGTCTTTAGAGTGAGCCTGACATGAGAGTAACAACTCAGAATCACCCTAGGGTCCTTCTGCAACTCCAAGCCCCTGCTAGCATCCAAATTAATACTCCACAGAATTCCCTGAGCATGATTTTTTTTCATAACCTCTTGTACTACTTACGATTTGGCACCGAGTTCACATCATAACAGATCCAATTGTTCTCTTCCCTTGGCCAAAACTCATGTGTGTATCGGCAACAACAACAACAAAAAATGAGCCTCTTCTTTCCCATCCTATTGCACACGGTGGAAAATCACAATTACACCACGGTGCACTGGTAGGTGAAGTGAGTGGCTGCAGAGTAGCTGTGTGGCTGGAGTGAGGCATGGGGCTCCGTTACACTGAAATCAACAGATATTTTGAGAAGTCGCTTGCAACAATTTTAAAAATCTCTTGTAATTCACCCAGGTCTATAATTCATGGATTGCAGGTGAAGTGAACAAAGCAGTATTGTTTCTTTAGCTGCAGTTAATGGCTGCAGCTAATAGCTTGTGATACTATGTTGGTTGCAGGGACAGGAACTGCAATTAGTTTTACTAAAGGGAGAAAAGCTTTGAGGTAACAGAAGTTGGGAGCACCATTGCTAATTAATTCCATAGAATTAAATGGTGGTGTCATTATGGAACCTGTGGTTTGAAATACAATGGATGAGGCTTTAGAGGGCCTCAAAAGCTTTTTCTCAGTCATTTTGGTACCTTTTTTTGGCTGGGAGCAAGGTACTATGTAGAGAGAAAGAAAATACACATATCATAAAGCACATCAGGCAGGGTTTTTTGTATTGCATCTGTGTTATACCCTAGGAGACAAGGATAGAAAGAGGCCAAAGCCCTGTGTGTTTTACAGACTAATGCTTACATGCCACTGATTTAAGCTTGATGTCACACACACATGGTATCAAAAGGCAGAGCCCAAACACAGGCTGCCCACAAGTCCCAGGTGTTCCTGTGGTAGAGGCACATCTGGCAGGCTAGCCAGATGTGGGATCTTTCCTGAAAGTAAATGTCCTCAGGGCTGCGTGTTTCACGAGGCTGAGCACAAACTGCCTGCACTGCATGTAAGTATGCTTGGACCAGTCCTGCAGGAAAGCATGGACCCAACCTTTCACACACTCACCCCCCCAGGCAAGTCTGAATGGTGCCTAAAACACCTAGTTAAGGATGGTCTTGCTCTCATTTCACATGGAGAGCTCGGATGTGAGTGTAGGCTGGGCTCTGGACCAGAAGCAGAGCACAGCTGCTGTTGCTCCTCTCCAGGGCACGGCCAGCAGCAGAGATTAATATTTATAGCCCCTTAGAAGATCCCATCTTTTGAAGATTCAAGCTGAACATTAACATGTGATGTTGTCCCTGCCTGGACAAAAAGGCCAACAACTTTATTCATGGTTTCAAGCCCTGGTAAACAGAAAACGACACAGAAATCTTGAATGCAATAGATCCCTAAAAAGGACAAGTTTCATTCAAACGGTTTTTGTCAGGAAAAGTCCAGTGAGCCTTTTTGGCTTGTATGATCCTGCAACGATACATTGCAAAAAGACCTGGGAATAGTTGTCAGAGTGGTAATGACTATTTACCTAAGACTGGTACATGGTTTTTTTCTCTTCTCCACTATTTTCACAGGGTAGGCACCTCAGAGGCTTTTGTATTCTGGCATGAGAGGGGAGATAGGAGAAATAGATTATCCTGAAAGATCAGGCTATTAGGCAGTAACAGCACAGGTGTCTTCAGAGTTTTGGAAGAGAGTTACACCATCCATGCGATGGCTGGAGCAGGCCCTAGCTCTGCAGGGGGGTGCAGGTATGTAAGGCCGATACGATTCTTTCAAGCAATTTTTTTTTGTCACAGAAAATGTTAGATAGGTGTCCATATAGAGCTGAAATCCTGTGCCTTCACTTCTGTTATACCGTATCCCAGAGAAAATAACTCATTTCATCACTTCAGTAAAGAGCTGCTGCCCAGAGGTAAAACTGGCAGTACTCGACTCCTAATGCTCCAAG
Source organism: Buteo buteo (assembly GCF_964188355.1). NCBI lineage: Eukaryota > Metazoa > Chordata > Aves > Accipitriformes > Accipitridae > Buteo > Buteo buteo. The sequence goes on from NC_134189.1 coordinate 9,951,829, forward strand.
AAAAGGTATGTTTTCTTGGAAAGACCTTTCTACCTTTCTCTTGGTCAGCGTGAGAACATCTGTGTGTTGGGTTGTGTAACAAGGGGCGAGTAACATCCTGACCACAAGACAGAGCATTCAGTTTTGGGGTGGGGTAAGAGTCTCGGTCACTTTGGGGAGCCACTTTCCAGGGCTTCAGAAAGCATTTGACATTGCGGCACAAGAGGGAAGCTGCGGCATTACCGCTCGACTGTGTCAGTTATGGATGTCCCACTGGAGGGTATAAGGTGGGAAAACCTGAGGGAATCTCCCAAGAGAGCCCAGGAGGCTTCGCCAGTTGCCACACGGGCAGCGGTAGCCCAGGACATGTGCACGCTCCTTGACATTGAGGCAACCTTCGTGCCAATGGCAGAGCACCCGGTCTTCCCACAGGGGCTAGGGTTGCTTTCTGAAACTAAATTTTCTAAGTGGATTTTGGTTGAGCTGCCTTGGAGGAGATAGAATCAAAACAGACCGGAAGCCAGAAGGGAACTGCAGGGAGATAAGACTAGAAAAAGAAATACCTTTTATTTCTTTATTTTAAACCTGAGTGGCAGTTTTGCCTGCTTGACGTGAAAATATCAATCAGTCTAGGTGATAGAGCTAAGGAACAGAATCAAATATGTGAGCTTTAGCAATGTAATAGGACAAACTTAATCCCCAAACTAACCTTACTCTGTCATAAGTGAGCTATATTGTATTTTGAGTTTACAATGATCAGGGATTATCCTCCAAAATAAATAATAAGCTAGCATCCCATCTCTATGGCAAAGTTAGAGTCTTAAGGTATAAATTGGAAACAATGACCTTGACTCGTCTTTCTCAGAGGTGCAGACCAAAAAGAATTAAAAAAAAAACCACATTGGTTAAGTCAATAAAGTTACCTTTAGGAAAGATAAAGTAAGAAAGAAGAGAATCAGAGCTGAGGTGCTTTCTATTTCTTTTTCAAATTTTACACGAGTTTTTCCTCTCTCTTTGTCCTTCCCTAGTTAGCATCCCTAATTTGCATGCACAGCCAAGTCCATGATAAAATCCCTCCATCAGATCAACAGAGTATACTGCCTCAGCCAGGGCAATGGATTGAAGGATTCAATCAGACCACAGTGTGTTTAAATCCCTGCAAAAGGGAGAGAAAGCAAAGCTGATAAAACAAAATAATGACCACATCCCTTCTGTTAGGTACCCTAGGGCTGGAACACTTCTATCTAGAATATAAATGCCAGGAGGGTGCTATATCTTCAAGGAAGTTTTTCTGATCATAATGAAAATACTAAACCAGTTCCTTTATTTTTGTTCTCACACACACATTTTCTTCATGTATGGGGAAAAATCAAATAATCCATTTCTGTGACTGAAAACAACTGATTTACTGCAACTTAGCAAGTTATCGCCCTTCAGGTGAGTGCTGATAATTCAACATGTTCATACTCAAAGCGATATTAGTTTAAGCAACCTCTGAGCTTTCAGTCTAGCTGTAGCTCTGGGATCTGTAGGAAATATTAGTTTTCCATCTCTGCCATTGTCTTCCAAACACTTCATTAATTAATTGATTATTTTTGTTGTACAGGTATACTGCAAAATTCCAACACATACATAGCAAAATCAACCATTTAAAAAAATGTCAATGATAACAAATGATCCATTTCATCCTCTTATAGAAGCTAATGAGCCATTGTGAATTTATTGTGATGGAAAGACAGTGTCTGCTTGCAATTAGAGTGATGAGCAAAGTTATTCTCATGAGTGGGTACTTTAAAGTAATTATTTTCATTTGTTCTTGTAAAAAAAAAAAAAAGGAAAAGAAAAAGCTATATTTATGCACAACTGAGCTTTGATTACCTGCATCTGAAAAGACATTCTCAAAAGGATGTTTCTAATTGTTGTCGTACAAGAGAGAAAGAAACTAACTATTCCTTGGAAGACCTTTGAGTTCACCTTTTGAAGCTTAAAATGGGAACTCCATTTTAAGTCATTCTAACAGTGTATAGATTTGTGAGATCACATAAATTTACCCGTAACTGTCAATATGCAGGAACGGTCTAGCTCAGCACTGTGGAATTTTTATATCCGTCCACAGCTCTAGGCCCATTTCACTTCAGGCAGCTCTCTCCCGCCCACAGCCACTAACCTTGATCCTTTTACTTGATTCTTGTTTGACTTCTGCCACATGCGATGGACCCTTAGTAGTTTTTTTAATGATGCTTCATAAGGTGACAGTATCAAATATTCTTCACTGTTCTGAGATCTTTCAGTACTTTCCTGACCTTCAGATATCCTTTTTATAAAGCTTTCTGCAACATCTTAGTAGTCATCATCCTGTGGCCTTTAAATAAGAGCCTATCTAGCAATAGTTCAGTTATAGGAGTGAAGAATAGGCTATGCCAGCCACCCTGTGCTATCTCTTAATTACTTTTTTACAGGATTTTATGTTGTGGCTCTGGTGATCACAGCCCACATTTCAATGGGATCTGGGCAGGTTTTTTAAATCAAATATTTGTATACTTCTCCATGTCCACTCTTCTCTCGGGTATGTTTTTCCACAGATGAAGTGCTATCTGCAAAGAGTTTAGCATCCTTGTGTACTATCATAAAGGTCTGCTATTTTCCCATAATGTGTTTGAAATGTTAAACAGCATTCCTATGGCAAAACAAGGAAGGAGCCTTGCTGATACAACCTGTTTTATTACTTTCAATATGTCAGCTACCTTTCTGAGAATGACTCTGCCTCACAGGAAATGGAAATTGATTCCTTTTTATATACGTATTTCATTGGTTTGTTTCTTTACTAAGGCAAAGGAATGCAATATTTTTCCCTCCACTGAACATGGAGCTTACTAGCTCTGCTGGATCTTCTTTTGCATGCCCAGAACAATTATTTTCTGTACAGATTTTGCTTTTCTCTGAACTTTACAAGAACAGAAACTATCCTAAATCCTGAGCTGAGGATGAGTTGGGATGTTGTTCTTGTCTCTTCTCTTTCCTTGAACAGTTCCATTGTTTTAATTCTAAGAAAAGACTTTTCTGATGAAACCATATTTTAACCCCCGAATTTTTTTTCATGTCTACTTCATTACCTATTATTCTAACCCAAATTCTTTTGCCATTTACATGGTTTTTATTCACCCAAACTCTAAGTTTCCATGTTCCCTTCCATAGTGATTAACTATCTATCATAGCCCCAAATTTGGCACCTTTATCTCTGCTGAGATACACAGTGAGGCATACAGAGCAGAATGCCATAAAGTGCTTTCATTATCCACCTCCGATAAAAATTGTTTTGGCCTGGAGACTTCTTTTTGTCAAGCAAATGCTAATTTCCTATGAAGAATTAACTCTTAAAAGGCTAGAAATCTTCCGAGATATTTACTCCCTTCTCAAAATCTAGTCTCTTAGCTGAAGCTTAGTTAAAACTGTCAAATATGCAAACCTTGTGGGCGATCTGCTGCTTTCAGCTTATTTTCATGCACTCCTATCACTCTTATAGTTTATATCTACAAAGAGTATAGTACTTAAATGTCAATACTACAATTTCACCTTTAACAACCTCTGCCCAAGTTAACAGCTGCCTAAGAACAAGCTATCACCAAAAATAAAGATGCCTTTTCTGTGATTCTTTTTTCTTGACTGTTATTACTTACAGTCTGAGAGTGAAACACTGGTTTACCGTTTCCCATTTCTCTTCCATGTTACAAATGAGTTTCAGCTCTGATGGGAGTTTTAACAGCTTCATTCAATGTCTTGTTCCCCATCACTCACTCAGAGCCCAGTCTGAGGGCTAACTCACCAGCACCATATAACGCAAGACCAGCTTGTGTTGTGAAACAGCTAGTTTGAAAAGGCTGACGCTGGTTCCCCTGAACAGTGTAATTCTCCACACAGAGGACAAGTAAATATTTTACTACACATCTGAGTGCCTGTTTCAGAATCTCAGGGAAAATGTACTTACTTAGCAATTATACAGTGATTTTTGTCTGCCAAATTGTTTACAAATAGTGGCTGGAGATCATCTCTGAAAGGGAAGTGCATATAGTATCCCTATTGTAGGTAGGTAAATGAAAGCACATAGATGAGATGTGCCCTGTCCAGGATCACACTTAGCCATGTACAAGCTGATAGAAAATGGGAGAAACTACTTCGTCCCCAGCATTAAATATCACAAGATGCTCAAGCTGGTTTTTACTCTCAGGGCAGTGAAATTATCCCACACCCACAGTGTTACGAGCATTTCTTTTTGCTAGATTAAGTAAACCCTGGGTGCTCATCCCAAACCTTGTACTGCTCAGCTATGCCTGTTCAGGGGCTGTATGGTGAAGTAGACTGGGTAATGGGTTAAAAACCAACCTTTTTCCTAGTTTCTTGGTTTGCTTCACTACCCTGCCCCAGAAAAATATTGTCGCTCTGAGAAAGATTTGGGCTAGGAAAATAGCATCCACTGTTGGGAGAGTGTGTAAGCTGCCACTTTCTCTGGAAGAAGTGCCTGTCAAACCAGGCCATAAGGCTCAGTCACAAAGAATACAGCCAACACAAAAAGAAAACCACTCCTAAGGTATGCTCATTACAAGACAAAAATAAGTGTGGCAAGGGATTCCAAATAAATTCACTGATATATAATGGCATGCTCCCAAAATGGAATAGCTGTGTGCATGAATGGCATTGCTGCTAGAACATGAACAACTTTCAAATGCAGCACATTAATTGCATTTTGGGATAGTATATGTGTGAGATTTGTGTATGTGTTGTTCTTTAAAAAAAAATATGCAGTGAAGAGCTTCTCATTATCCCTAAAGGCTGCAGAGAACAGAGGCCTATTGAAAACAAACACAGCACACAAGGGGAATTCTAGAAAAATGCTGATCTTGGAAGAGGAGGATTAGTGTTTTCATTAGATCATTTCAAGGGTAAAGAATAAAAGAGTATGCTTCTTTCACGTAACCCACATTCAAGTGCCAGGAGTCCCAGCAGAGATGTTATTCCATCCATAACACAGGGTCTTCATCTGCAAGGGGCAGAGCATTGCCCAAGCACAAATCAGTTGTGCAGCATCTCTCACACAGTCGATGACTGATCTATCAGTTGCCAAGATCTCTACGCAGTAACTGAGAAAACAAGACAGAAATATACTCAGCCCCCAGGCAGTAGGTTCCCTCCCTATAATTTACCATAGAACAGATGTGAACTTGTCCTTTTTCCGCCAAAAACATACACACTCAGGCTCTCTCTCTCTTTTCTTGACCCAGAAAAAGGTCTCTAAATGCTCTCTGCTGAAAGCTGCTCTTTGCTTACCTTAGAGTGTGCAAGACAACACTTCTCACAAAAATGGCTAGGAACTTTCCTGCCCTCTCCATTAAGAAAACCAGCACGTCATTAGATGGTTTCATGTCAATAAAGGCTAGCAGGCCAGCAGTTCTACCCTTGTCATTAGCTGCAAGCACATATTTTTCCAAATAGGCAAAATTAAGTTGAAAACTAAAAATAAACCCATTTTAAAATACTTCTTTTCTCCAGTGCTATTAAGAAATCTAATTTTACAAATGGCTGTCATTTATTAATTAACTCATTATGTACCAAATAACGTTGAAATGGCAGTAGTCAAAGCTTTGCATTCAAATCTAAACAAGAGCAGATATGAAAGGATGCTTTTTGCCTATAATCCATTCTGAACCCAACTTGGATCCTTAGCAAGTATTTCCATGGGATGAAGCATCTCTTTTTCACGCAGAGATGAGCCTCATGTTTCACCGACTTTGGTATCTCCCAGGGAGACATCTACGGGATTCCCCACGGGAAGACACAGACCTCGCTCATACGCAGATTTGCTTCTGTCTATCAAGGCGTGAGCTTCTGCTGCAGCTGCTCCCCTATGTGGGATGTGTGGGTCTTTCTCCTCTGCTCCGTCTCCTAAGTACTATGATGTTCTTAAGTGCTTAATGACCCATTCCTGAAGTCTCTACCCTTTAACAACAAAAGTCACAATTTGCCAATGGTCCAAAAGCTACTTGGGGAGGGGCAGGGAGCATCCAAAAGTGTGTGGTGGCAGATGCATGTAGACAATATTATCACATGAGCCTTAGTCTGCATAGGAAAACAGGATAACTACTTAAGTGAGGTTTTTTCCTACATATCACCTTATCTCTCAGCATTAACTAGCATGTCAGTCTACACTAAAAAGTGTGCAATATTCAATATTTTATTCAATTTTGGAAGTTCTATTCTCTATTTTCCAAATTCTATTTGTCACAACTTTATTCTATTTTGAATAGTAAAAAAAAGTCTTCTTCATTTGGATACTAATGCAAAAATGTGATTTAGAAGTTCATCTTGCTTTTCTTTTTTTTTTTTTTAAAAAAAAAAGACAAACAAGCCCAGAAAACCATTGGCTCAATGTTTGTAAGTTTATTGGCTCCACATTTCTTCTCTCCCATCTAAAAACACAGGTATGCCAAAGAGGAAGGATGAAGGAACAACAGGACTTCTGTAACACACTAACAACATGTGGCATGCAGTCAGTTCCAAGAATTGCCAAAGGCTCCCCAACTCCACAAGTGCGATACCTGTACTAGCACTGAGGGAATTTTACAGTTTTGCAAACTAGGGAGCAGAACATCAGAAAGAATCATGGAATTATTTTTTAAATTAGTGAAGGAATTTCAAGGAATTTTTGAAACACAAATGTTTTCCAATGTGTGTCTTCTACTAAGCCTAAGCTACTGGGCTGTTTTTTGAAAGTCCGGTAAAACTGTAAACTCTCACTAAATTCAGCAGGTGATCACAAAGTCAGGTTTTTGCTTATCTTGGGGCCAAATGAAGGATCTCTGGATTCTCTATGGTGAGAGCTTCAGGCATTACATGGCTGCAGAGACTGGACTGTCACACACTGGAGAGGAAAGAATTTTTTTTCAGTTGTGAAGTCACCAGAAAAATTGCAAAAAATGGGATAAAAGCTGCTGAATACCTATGGAGGGCAGTATGCATATTTTGTGTAGAATTGTGGACCTCTCGTCCTGCAGAAACAACAGTAAGAAAATCTCACACACACACCCTGCCCCCACTATTCAGAAAGCAAATGGACACAACACTGTACAAACAAAAAGTGCTGTGTTGGTAAAAAATATTTTGAAAACCACAGCAGCAGGTGATAGTACGTTACTGTGGAGATTAATTACTTCTCATGCTTCCAGAAAGTCCATTAAGAAATCTAATCTACAAAATGGGCTCTCCTACACACGTTACTTGTCCATTAACATTCTGAGAGCATTTAGCAATGAGGCAACATGGGTGATAGCATGTGCAATCTTTGTGAAGTAGTGAGAGTGGGATTTCAATAATATTTTCACATTGAAGAAGAAACAGCATAGCAACAAGAGGTGCAGCAGCAAGCAGTGCCTTTGCACAGTCTGCCCAGGAAAGGTACATGGCAACAGTCTGAAAAAAAAAATGAACCACTGAATCCAAATAAATTTTTGGTTTCCTTTGGTCAGATTTTCCTTCTGTGCCACTTTCCCTTTCCATGATACTGATCTGTATTTTTCCCTCTCTCTTGCCTCATCCTCTATTTCTGCCACCATTTCTTCTGTCCCTAACTTGCTCTTCTTTTAATTTTTTGGTGTAATTAATAGCACTATGCTAATCAGCATTTCTTGACATTGCTCATGTCTATTGTACAGTCCTTTACCATCACTTGTGTTTGGAGAATTTTGTTCCTTTCTCCTTCTGGGACTTTAATCTTGATTTCTCTCTTGCCTACTCAAACTTATCTGAATTACATTCCATGGGTGGGTTTTTCATCCTGTGATACATCGAAGCAATACAATGAGACCTTTTATCAGCAAAGAAAGCTAAAATAGTGTAGGAATAGATTTCTGGTAAAGAATTTTCCTTCCAAGTATTCTCCCTCTTGCTCTATCCCCCTGTATTTTTGGCTCCATCCCACCTCCTGTGCAGGACTTATAAGGTCATCTGATCTGGCCCTTTTTTCCAGTGCTTTGGCTTCTGCTGGTGTTTAACTTGATATTGATAGCACTTCCCTGGCACCTCTCTAGCACAATTATACATGACAAAATGCATCAAGGATTTTCATTTTGGGCAGCTGAGTCTCCACGACTATTCATGATTTGGCATCTCTTTGAAGCTTATCAACAAGGCTACCAATTACGATGATGGTGGGGTTTGTGATGTGTATATAACATCTGTCCAGCAAAAACTGGAAAGTCACCAGCGAATTTCTTGCAGTCTATAGAATTAAAATCTAAATGGGTTTTAGTCAGTACATCCATATCATGGACTTGATTTAAAGATATCAAAATGAAAGTTCTGTGTCCCACTGTTAATATCCAGTGAGTATATCTTCCTTCAGTGCTGAGGATTTTTAATTTTTCCACCCTTATTTTATTTTATCTCTCTTACCTGTTTCACTTCTAATTCCATGTTCACCTGGTTAATAAAACACTTTTCTATTCCTTCAATCTCTGTCTTTTACTTCATTTTTTTCCCTTTCTGTCCTCTGGCACCCTTGTTCACACACTGGTGATTTAATTGAAAATGAGGCAAATGGAATTAAGAGGCAGAACTCGTGCAGCCTGGAGATATCCAGCTCTAGATTTCACAATCCATTATTGCAGATGATTCAGAAATAATGTAGTTTATCCTACTGCAGTGTTTAGTATGGACGAGGTGGCCATCAATTCTTAGATAATTGCATTACTGGAAGGGCAATAAGTACATGGAACAGGTTACAGGAGAGAATATTAAAGTAAGGTGAGATTAGTCATGGTATAATAGAATCAGATGTTAGAGATAGATGGAAACCACCTATATAGTTCCTCAAACCCTTCTACCTTGCCAAGCCTAGGTTGCTTCCCACTAAACCACAGTTTCAAATTCTCCGTTGAGTCTACATTTAGAGGTTCTGGGAGGCATTCATTCACCTCCTGCTTTTCAGAGATCACTCTTTGCTGCTAGGCAGGCTTCCTCTCCCTGTTCCCTTTGGTGAACTAAGCGTGGGGCCAAGCAGCTGCTCCTTCCTGAATAGAAAAAGTCACGTTGCATCCCATAGTCAAAATTATGGGCTCGTGAAGCGGGAATGCGGAAAGATGAGATGGCATGTGTGAGAGGAAGCCACATGTGATGGCATTGATTTGATTGCCCTGGCAAAGACATTGGCAGTGGCTATCAAACCACGGCATTACAGCCTGTAAACAGCAGAGTGTGGAGTCAGCAGAAAGAGACGTACAAGTTGCTGGAGGTCTTGAACAAGATGCGACAATCCATTCATAGTGACACACCAGTGGAAGGAAACGTGGCTGCATTTTTACAGACCCAGTTAATATTAGACATATTTAATAAGGTAGGAATGCTTTTGAGAATTTCAGAGATGCTGAAACAGTAGAAACTCAGGAAAGAATCTAAAAGTTTTGCCTCTGGGTAAACTGGACCGACTAGCTGGAAATGGGGAGGCAATCTAGAAAGTAAAATAAGCAGCATGGATAACACAGGGTGTAACTCCTTGCCTGTAATATAGCTACAGGAGAAAACTTAGGAAAGCAGCTCATTAGAATATGGTAAACCTTACCCTCCATATAGTGAAGAAGAAAAGGGGTTAATAACTGATTATTATGATAAGCTATACATACAATGTTTTCCTTTCCACAGGGTCCAGCAAAATTTTTCTTATATGGAAAAATGTCACATACATTTTTAAAACCACAAGGCCATATGCTGGACTAATCTTAAAAGAAGGACTAGTAGAAAGAAGGATGGGAACTGGAAGAAGCCAGCAGTAAAGGTATCTTATGAAGTGTCACGTTCTTCAGTAATCTCTTTCTTCAGTCACTCTTCCTTCAGTGAATCTTTTGTACTGGGTTTTCAGTACTGAAAGAGTTGTGTGTGAAATAAGCACTTCTTGACAATACAAATCCCTACTTTTGCTTTTCTTAACAACAGCCAAAAGACTGCTGCACTATCGGATCCAAGTGTTCCAGAAAATTAGTTTTCAGACTATAAATCCACTAAATTGTAGATGGTAGTGTCCCAACTTGTGGATTAATTCTGAAATGTCATTGTTTAAGATTAGATGGATGCTTAGCCTTGATGTGCACCCAAGACACCATTGTGGAATTACCAGCAGTGATTTACTGGTTTGGGCACAGCAATCCATTTCATATGACGGAGATCTTAGTGGTGGTTTACTTCACTTAAAGAAAGTGTATAAGGTTGTCTCCATCCTTGGATATATTAAAAACCTGGGTGGACACAGCCTGTGGCAACCACTGTGGTTCACTATGCTCTGGACACGGGTCTTGGGCTAGAGGCCTCTGGAGTGATATCCCATCTCAGCAATTAAGTGAAGAACAGCATCTACTTTCACTTGGTGTTATGTTTTTGGGCGACGTCTTGACACATGAATGATGGGCATTTACAATGTTAGTGGGTACTAGAGAGAATAAGAACGCTTTGGCGAGATGCAGTGTTAGAGTTACTTCATTTAACTCTATAGGGTGGGAGGTAACCCCTTGGAGAAAAATCAGGATCTCATAAATTAAGTTTTGCCAGCCTCCAAGTTTGTTTCAGAAAAGTAGGGAGTTGGTTGTTAATTAACAGTGTGATTTTATTTCCTTATGAGTTGCTGGGACTTTTTGCTTAGGTTTTCTACCAAAAAGGAATTCAGGCCAGCCCATAGATTCTTGAGTAGATTGTGTAGGACATTCCCCATCATATGTTGGGGTTTATAATGAGATTTCTGCAATGTCATATTGCTGTTCTACCTAGCAAATAATTGGTTTTTATTTAATTCATTTGGTCCTAGCTACTGTTCTATGCAGAGCACAGAACAATATTTTTCCATGGAGTATTTACACTCCAAAAATATTTACCCTATGATATCTGTAAAGTAAATGTTGCTTTATAAATTGGAATATTTGTCACTCCATGGAGTTGTTTACCCTTCCACAGAAATATTTATGCAGTACAATGAGAGTATTTACCCTTCAATTTAACCAGCAAATATTTGTAGACCACCATCTTTTATGCCCACCACCTGCTCTCAAGGCATCTCGCTGCCAAATTATTTTATTTCTCAGTTTCCTTTAATTTTTTATGGTAAGTTGTTTGCTTCAAGAGTTTCTATGTCATTTCCTGAACTCTCTCTTTCCCATTCATCACCACATTTCTGGGAACACAGCAGCAAGAAACAGAGTCAGGTTTCCCTACGCCTGTGGCAGAGCGACAACAGAGGATGACTTACGTCTCTGTTCTTTGACCACTCATCTCTGCATTTGCAAAGCACAAACCTGGAAGCCAGTGCTGTTTTGTAGGAACAGCACATTACAGATGGAGGTACAATTTGCTATCTGATATCCCCCAGGCCTGTTTCTGCACTGTGAGTTTGCAGGTTATTCCTCCAACTGAATAGCTGTTGGAAGTTATTTTCCTGTTCAGACAAATTTTCTTCCATTTTCCATTTTTTAAAATCTCTCATTTTATTACCCTTATTCATGTAGAGTAGAATCTTACTGTATAAGCTGTTCTGCTTCATTAAGAATACTTAATTATTTATTTTTTAGTTTCACCTATATTTTAAAATTAATATTCTTTTAGTTCTTCTCCAGTATTCTTAGAGATCTTACATGTTACATCTACTTCCTAAAAAATGCAGGTAATACAACAAAGATTACCCATAAGCATAAAACCCCAGCAACTATACTTGATTATTTTTAAATCACATTAATGAAGACCTTAATATGCAGCCAAGTTGGATCTTTAAATGCTTTCATAGGGTTCCTTTTTCCCCTGAAAATGTTGTTTTAGAATATAAAAAAAGGAGATGACTTACAAGCTGAAGGATTCCTTTTGCTTTTCATCAGAATAGTCATCTTTGTGCTTTTTTTTCTTCTGCTTCCTTAGTAGAAAGGGAAAGTCTCTTCTGCTCTGTACAGATGTTTTCATTGAACAGGCAGTGTTTCTAAGTCTAGGTCAACTCTAATTTAAACAGAAAAGTCCTACATCAAACTCTACACTTTCTATTGGTGTCTAACATCACAGTTGTTAGGCGATTGGCAGTTCAGGAAATATTTGCCGTTTGGATAGGCGTGCCAGTGACCACAGAAGCACTTGTGTGTGCAAGGCAATGGCAGGAACTGCCCCTTTTTCACAATTCATCAGAAGTACACTCAGACTATGAACCAACTCAGGGTGCTCTATACCCCCTCCCGCTCCAATGTGAGCACCTTGGGGATGCGGGTGGGTTTATCCTGCTAGAGCCTCTGCTCCCTGTTAGGGAGATGAAGCTGATCAGGGGAGATTGCGGGTCAGACCCAGAAGAGAATTTGGAGAAACTCAGCATGGTGAATAAGGTGCTGGCGGGGAAACGGGACATGCAGGTGCCTGGCCATGGGCACCACAGCAGCTGATGTTCCCGGTGTATGGGCACACGTGTACAGGCAGGGAAGGGAGTGAAGAGCAGAATTTCCTAGTGCAGTCAAGAGGAGATATTGAAAAGAAGAGATCGTGGCTAGGTACTTGTAGGTCTGCAGTAATCTGAAAGCCCTTTCTTTGAGTTACCTGCAGTGGCTGGATGGACAGGCACTGACCTATGGAGTTGAGAAGTGATGTGGAGCTAGAGGGGAGCTAGTCATTTCCTATGCAGCGTTCCCAAAGGAAGAATCACAGTGAAGCTACATGCACATTTAGCAGCTCATGTTCCCTTACACAGGAAAACAATTCACAGGAAAAACTGAACTTAACTTCTTTCCTTCTGTCCAAAGTACTTTTTTTCTTTTTTGTTTCTTTTTTAGTTTTTTTTTTCCTAAAATTTAACCCAGATCCCACTGAATGTAGTATGTACATATGCATGACAGATTAGATGGTACCTCTGACCTCCTGTTGCATCATGTAGAGGTATGTGCAGAAGCATGTTTCTTAGCTGACAAGCACCCAAGAGGAAACTCCCCTTCTCCAAGAGAGGAGAAAAGAGGAGACAAGGCTGCACTCTTTTGGAGGCCTTTGTAGGACCCTGCAACTTACAGCCTTCACTGCAAGAGACCCAGGAGTCACTTATGTTCTGCTAGCTGGGAGGCTTTTTTATGAGAGCAACAACAGAGATTTCTTCAGAATTACTTCACACATCTTCTGGTAAGTTAAAAAACAAAACAAAACAAAACAAAACAAAACAAACAAACAAAAAACAGTGGCTAAAACATGGCTAGAGCCAGCTAAAATGTGGCAACAACTTGCGGAGCAATTCAGCATGGACAGCACAACCATTCTTCTCTGTTTCATGCAAAAAACATGATTTTGACTGGTCCCAACCAGTAAGATGCTCTGCAACAGCCTGGGAATCTTCCTCCACCTTGCTTTTCTATTCTGACTACTGATAAATACCTGAGTAATACTGGACTGAACAAATACAAATATTCCCAAATGACACTATCTAATTAACATGTTCCTCTTCCAGAAATTTCTCTAGATTATTTTTTTCCATTTTCTCCTAAGAATCCTTAACAAAAGTGAATCACCTGACTGGTTTGAAGCAATTTGCACTGGAAATCTAGCATCTTTTCTGGTTAGAGCTAAGGTTATGAAAAAAATATAAATAGCACACTCTAAACAGGCTGCCCAATTTTAGCAAAATACATTTGCATGGATTTCTTCCCGGAGTAGAAATTCCTCTTTTTTCAATTGTGTGCAATTTATGACCATGCAGAAAATATGAGCCATGTTCTTTTCTCTTTTATACAGCATAAGCTTCAGTGAAATTAAATTACACTGATGTAAAACCATTGTAAATGAGATCAGAATCAGAATCTACCTCACCCAAGACAAAACTGTTTTGTGGTTAAATAATTTCATTTTATGATTAATTTAATCTTAGTGATGGGGCCCAAATGTGTTCTGTAAACTGCTTTATGAATAGAATTTCATTCTCTGAGGTCAGTGAAATACAAATGAAAAACATTCCACTATCAAAGGTGCCACAGTTTTTTGTGAAATTTATTTTTATACAAACTATCTATTTTTGCTGACACCCAAACATTGACTTTTAGAGATACTTTCACTGAAGGTGTTGTGTTTGGTTTGTTTGGTTTTTTTTTTTTACTTTAGAATCACAGGTTTTTATGTAGTTGGTTAATTATTGCAGAAAATATGCATTGTTCTTTCTGTCTCCTCGTAGCTAAGGTCAAGGGTTTTTTTTACCAGTAAACTAGTTCATATGCGTAGCTTGATTTGTTACTTTTATAATTAGCCAGCTAAACTAACAGTTTATAAAATTGCATTGGTAAAAAGAAAATCTACTTGGGTTCAGAAGGACATGATGTGCCCTGTGTTTGCAGAATATTAATTGTGACTGGAATAAATATTGATTATGCCCTTTGTAAAATGACCGATAAACATTTCAGTATTCTTTAAACACAAGCTGTTTGTTCCTGATCGATTGCTGTACTTTCCCTGAGGAAAAGCAGGGCCAAAAAGTTGAAGAACACTGCACTAGATGTGGGAAAAATACTCAACAAATGATCTTGTTAACAGAAAATTGTGCAGCCTTTACATAATTTTAATTAGAGTCTTAATTTTATTCTTTCCAAGTCTGCAAGTGCGAAAAAAGAGCTATACTGGAGGATTTTTCATAAACTCTGAGTTGAAGATCAGATAGTGTTCTACAGGAATTACTGTGTCACATAAATTAATATCGTGCTCAGATCTGGTATTGAACTGAGAAAACTAGTATTAATAATGCAGCCTCTGCTGCTGTAGTTCACAATGCTGAGAGAAATAAACAACATCTCACCTTTTGTTCTGTCCTGGTGCAAATATAAGCATGATGTATCCCCAGTCTTCTTTAGAAACTCACTATTCATACAGATTTTGCCCCCTGAAAAGCACAAAATACTGGGCTTTTTTATGCAGAAGGAGATGACATTCTTCCAGTAGAATGAAAAATATTACATCTCTCTTCACACTCTGCTTTTTAAAATCTTAATTTCTGCTGATATAACTCCTTATTACTAAGTTGTCAATATGGGCGATACTTCTTCCCTTAGTCAATAGACTGCAGCACTCCTCAGATCAATGTCACCAGGGTTCAAACAACTTTTCCTTCCAGACCATCCTCTAGTACACTTCCTCAGGATTATGGCACTAAAAAAGAAATAAAAAAATTCTCTATCTTTAGTCTCTTTTGTTGTTCATCTTTTAATGTCCTCTGATCTGATTTGATTATGTGATTAGTTAGTTACCTTCCTTGCTGGGTTCCCTTAAATGATTACCTTTTTCCCTCTTAGGAAACAGTGTTCAGACCTCAGCATCCTCTCAAACTCATTTTGTTCAGGCAGATCATTCACTGTTTCCAGCTCTAAATGTCTAGATTTTACTTCTGGTTGACAAGTTCCCTGCCTGAGCACACTTTGTCAGAGACTTCAATGTACAACGGTTTTCTACACTGAAGAACTCTTCAGGCCTCTCCAGCTGTCTGCAGATGCCATCTCCAGAACTTACTTTGATTACAGTCTACCTTCTCAAAATATCTATTGGATAAAACACAGCTTGACACACAGCTTGAAAGAAGAGTTTAACTGAGTGTATATAATTGATTCTGTACTTACGTTCATAGCCCAGGAATGGCACATCTAGGTATAAAGATATGTAATGATGTATTCCTGGCCACCTAAGCTGGGGCAAACCACACAACCAATCTGCAGTCTGGATTTTATTGATAGAAAATTACAGAAAGACAATTATTCTTTTTTTTTTTTTTTTTGCATCCTCACGTACTAAAGAATGGCACCAAAGGGAAATCAATATTTAATAGTGGTACTACTCCTAAATGATATTCCTTTTTAATGAGGAAGGACAGATGAGTGGGTCTGCCAGATATGTGTTCAAGGATTACAATGTGTGCTGCTTCTGTTAAACTCACTGCAAAGGGACAGTCGTCTCTGCAGTAACTTTTTCAACTGAGGCTGCTCCCATCACTGGACATGATTTCTTCATTAGTCAGAAAACCTGGCAAGGATTAAATTAGTTTCTCTTAGTAAAGCTGTTTTCTTATTCTGTCATTCATAAGAGTCTGGAGAGCAGATTTACTGAACTCTGGATAAATAAAACAAGGCTAAGTTATTGCTTGATCTTACTTGCACTCTCCAGAACATACCCTGATTATCTGCAGAGACCTCCTACTTTGAGTTTACACACAAGTAATAAGCACAGGGAGTACTGTGCACTATGAGTAAGTGAGAAGAGACTCACAGCACGGAGGTCATCCAATACATCTTTCTACATGAGAGAAAGCAAGATCTATCTCACTTTGCACCGCAAGATCCTGTTCCTTGAGCACAAATAAACAGTAGGAATGGTGCTTTCTAGACACAAACTACCAACCACTCTTGCAGTTCAACAGAACGAGTTCTGGCAAGGAAAACAGACTATTTGCTGCCTCTTCTCTCATAGCAGCAGAACTAGGAGAACAAGAGACTGAACTGCTTTTCATGTCTTGGAAGGTCCTTGTGGAAATCAGTCTCCAGAAGAAATGCTTATAAAATGAAAAAGCTTGTTAAGTGTTTTGCTTCGAGGTTTGTTGTGCCCAGCTTTGCAGCCATTCTGGGCAGAAATGGGTAGAAGTCACTGAGATGTCCAAATGGACAAAAACTGTCTCATAGTTGCAATTTAACATATTTCCTCTGTGTTCTCTTATAACAGATGCCTCAAACTGACCTACACAGACAGCTCTGTTCTGATTAAGCAGAAGCAGTGCAGTCCTTCCACCTGGCTGTCTCTGGCAGTACCAAATATATTTGTCTAACTGGATGACTGAACAAATGAGCCAATCAAAAAGGTAATAACTTATGAAGAAGGGAAGATGTCTCAGAGGGGGACCAATAATTGGGACTCTACTGCATGCAATAGTTAAAGCACAGTCTGAAACTAATATTAAAAAACCAGCATTTTTTCTCTGTCACTGACATTTAAATCAGAAAATCCAAAATCTATGTAGCATCCAGTGAAACAGCAAGCTTAAAAATAGCTTTAAGTGGCAGAATAGCCAATTAACCTTGAATAATGTGAACTGACCAAAGCACAAGAAACCTATGAATTTCCCCAGTGGAGCAGGCCAGTGGCTACCCAGGCTAGTTTACTGTCTCTAGTGATACTTAATGACCAATGTTTCAAAGGAAGCTCAAATTCTCAGGAAGCTACAAATTACTCCTTGCTGAAGCGAGGGCACAGCTGATACAGCTTCTGATCAGTTTGTGCTTGGACTGGAAGCTCCCTGCGTGTGTTTCTTGGTTAGTGCGATTGCATTTTCTATTCAGACTGAAGACCTTTCTTTTTTAAAACATTCCAATACTGATAATGGTTGTTTATCCTCATGTTGAGTTTACCTGAAAAAAGTTCGAAGTCCAGTTTTTCTTTACAAAAAACCAACAGTGGTCTAGTTACGCCGGTACTGTGGGAAGTAGAAATTACAAAAGATTGTTTCACACACATGAATGAATTTTGCACATCCTAGCAGCACTATGGACAACTGCCGAAAATATTAAACTGTAGGAAAACTGGCCATTCTTTGTTGTGCAGGGACAGCAAATGAGTGAAAAAATATCTAGTTGTAGAAAGCATAAAATAAGAGAGGGCAGTATTAAAAATCTTTCAGCTCTGCATCGCTAGCTTAGGTATGGCTGAGGTTAAAGCCAGCCCAGAAAGCTTTCCTTCTTGGTTGCTGGCTTCAGTCCATTCTAGGATAGATATTATAAAAAAATAATATTGCTTTCAATTGATGTTAGCTACCTCACATACTGAAAGATGAAAACAATTGAAAAAATTATTTTTATGACTTCAGTTAATCCTTTCAGAGCAAAATTAAAGACAATAGAACTTGAAAGGTAATTTGCTGCTGTCTTCAGCTTGCTGTTTGCTTATTCTTTGGTTATCACATCTCTAACTTGGAAATCTGGGTCCTTTCATGCAAGTACTTTATCACAGGTTCTTTGTGGCACTGAAAACTGTGCCCACCTGGCTTTCCCAAGGAAAGCAGCGATTATAGAAGGGGTCTTCTGATCATGGAAACTATTATTATCTGCCTTTTGTCCATTCATGCAGCAAGACACAAGGATTTGAATGATACATTTGCTCTGCAGGACTACTTTAGAGAGAAGGGGAGATTATCCCTCTGTAGGTTTTATCACATCCGTATGCCACTTTTACATTAATACATAAAAATTGCTAAATGGGGATGTCAGGAAAAGGGATATCAAGAGATTCTTCTCTCCAACAACCATGTTAAAAAAAATTCAAGGTATTGTATATGTGTTCAGCTGTGATCTGAAGCTGACCAGCAGCTGATCAGAGTATCAACTTTCAGCATCACAGCTCTGAAGTTTTATGCTATGGCACTGTTGTGGGATAGAGAGAAAAGAGGAAAAGAAAAGTGGACTGAAATACTAAAAATCCCTAGCAAAAACATCAAAGAGAAAGAAGAATTTGGCACTGAGATTCCTGCAATCATGGACCTAAAATATCTTGTGGAACTGGTATGAAAGAGAGTTTGGGGGCTTTTCTAATTTAGATTTTTCAGTGAAAAATAAATGTTCTTTTCAGAGGGTAGAATCTGTTGCCTTAAAAAATATTTCATAAATCTTGAAATAACCAGCTTGTACCTTTTCTGATGGCAAAAGAAAGCTACACTGGTTTAAGTAGTCAAAAATTCTTTATAACGCCACTGAGGGAGTTTATCCTCTTTGGAACATCAAATATATAAAAAGAAGATTCATTTTTTTCTGCTGCCTGACAACTTTAAACTGTTCTGTTCAGACTTTCTGAAGAATAAAACATTTTTTCATATCAGAATAGTCATGCAAATTTTTCATCTCAAAATCAGTTATAGGAAAGTGATGGGGCAGATTTAATGTGATGGCTGGAACTCAGCCTTAACTCAACAGAGGCCAGTGAATGTGTGAATGAGTATTAGAATGAATAATCTACTCTAGATTTGTTAAACTAAATGAAGAATGTACATTTTATGATGTGGTAATATTGATTTATTTGTATTGTATTTTTTCTTTGCAAACATAGTTTTCAGTCATCTAAAACCACTGCAAGACTCACCACATTTAATGAAAATACAAAAATCTCACCTGAAAAAAAATGAAGTAACCAAATAAATTCTATTTTAGAAATGTCTCAGAACTTCATGTAGTAGTCAGCTCTCAGCTGTCAGCCAACAAGTAAACTTTTTTCTTTTTATATCCTTCATCCTTAAAAAGTAGTAATGAATCTCAGTATTTTCCATACTGGCCACCAACTTAAAAGGGAATAAAACAGCAGAGATAGACCAAGGCAGAGACAAGAAACCTGAGGATATAAAAGGCAACATCTTTCACTAGGGTCTGTTAGTGGAGGTGCACATATGCCTTTCTTTCATTACTAAATTCTATTTGAAATTATAAACCAAAAGGTAGCTTAGCAAGGATCTCAAGAATCTGCAAGCATTTTATAGTGTTTTTCAAAAGAGATGCTAGTAAAAAAATAAACATTTCTCTTATCATTTGAGCCTCAGTTCAGAGAAGAGAACTAGTCATTCTCATACAGTGACCAAACAGTGGTGCAAATTTATGCAAGTTTATGTATAAATATGCATATGACTAACACACAGAGGACTTCATGTAATGACAAATAGAAGAAACATCTGAGATGCTTGTTAAAGTTCTGTATGGATTCAGTCATGTTGCATTTGCCAGCAAACACAAAATGGTCACTTCTATAATAAACTGCAGGGAAAGGAAAGACAGTTGTGGAAGCTGTGGAAGGCTTTCAAATGGGAAGAATGGCCTCCAGAAAGGAGTAGGAAGAAATACTAAAATTACTGGAGAGTACAAGGTACAGCCACATAAGAATCCTAGAAAAAGGGCATTCAAGGTGTGAACTGAAGTAACAATGTTACAAAAAAGCCACAGAAAGGGCATGGTTTCTTAAACTGGCCATAAGACAAGAATTTATCTTTAATGTGTTAAAGGCAGGAAGATCCTTCAAAATAAAGGTGTTCTGTTCACAGACCAGAAATACCTGTGCTTGGGTCAAGTGTCCCTTTCAACTTGTGTGTCATGAAAATCAAAGAATATGTTCATTTTTGCCTCCAAGACTACTGAGCAATGATATTAAATTTGGAGGTCTGAATTTTTTTTCCTATATTCTTAGTTGTCTATTTCCAATCTCTGCTCAATATACACTACTCTCCTGTTCCTCTGCTGCACTTCCTTCCTTCCTTCCTTTCAGTTCACTCCTGCCCCCCTTTTATTCCTCACTGCAGGCTTTGCCAGCCATCCCGCTGAAGGTTCTGCATGTGCACCGTATCCTTTCTCGCTATTTCCCTCTGCTTTTTTGCTCGTTCTGTTCAGTTCAATGTAGCTTCTTTGTGTCACGGACTACAGCACACAGGTTTTTTTGTACTTTGCTAAATCAACAAGACTTCTGGTTCAGTTGAACTGCCTGATATTTGAGTGTGAATAATAGATAGTGGTATAGTGGCTGGAAGTGCTAGCTTCAATCCATTTGCAGAGAGGCAGAATCAAAGGAAATGCCTCAAACCCTGACTGGCAATGGCACAATCTCTGAGAGGTTCTCCGTGCTCCAGCTGGAAGATTTTTGTGGGGTAAAACACGTGAACCAACAGCTCCTTCCCTCTCCCTGTCCCATATTTACAACGGTGGGCAATATTGCTACTGGTCAGTGGTCACCCTTGGTTTCTACTTTTCTTTCTCTTTTCCTCACTTTCTTTCCTCTGCTACACAAGTACTTTTTGACCAAAGGCAGTCATTTCTTGGACAGTGAAGACAGGAGACAGAAAGTCGGTGGTTAGGAACTAAGTGTCCTCCTGGTTTTCCTCCCTGCCTCTCGCACTCCCACTGCACTCCAGCAGCTGCCTTTGAGAGGCCACTGCGTCATGCTTCCAGCTGAGATCCACTGGATCTGTTAATTAATGCTGGCTAAGTCTTAAAAACTAAGAGATTTGATAATTCCCAAGTATAAGAATATGTATTATCATCACTATTGCTGAAAATCCAGCTTCCATTATTTGTATAAATGAGTAATTTTCTTTCCAAATTCCACACTATAATTTATGATGAAGTTAATCTTAAATTAAGATTTAAATTATTCACGCTATTGTTAAAGAAATGCAGAGTAAAAGCATCCTGCAAATAGGATTAACATACAGATTTCAGCCTTTCGTGAGGCTCAAGGAACAGAATAACCTACTAGAATTTCATGGATTAGCAGAAGTTAGAGAACTCACTTCCATCATCCCTCCCTCTGTCCCCCGCTCCGCCCAAAAGAACCCAACAAACCCAAAACCACAGATGAGAGGAGAAATGAGTGGTGGGGGCGTTAATAGAGTTTCTCTTGACCCCTGGGATTAACTCCACCTAGGAGAGATCAGGTTCAGAAATACCTTCCCTGGGTTGTATCTGATATCAGAATTCTATTTCATATGAAATAGGTTACATATACATGTCAGTGTCTTCATCAACATATGCAGCACTTAGAACTAAAGTAAGAAAATACTAAGCATCTTTGCAATTAATTCAAGCTGGAATTCTTTTGTTACTACAGCCATGCATATAAGTATATATTATATATATTTTTATATATATATATATATATCAGACAGGATGAAGCAGCCAGAGTTGGAATGAAAGACAAGAAGCTGATTTGTTCCATAGGAGAATGTCTGTAAGTAAGTCCAGAAGCATTCTGTGTATTCAAGGTAGGGGCAGGGTGCAAACCAACAGAAAACTTGTATTTAAACTGGACTGAGGTAAGCCTACCTTTTCCAATAAGATATTTTAGAGCTGATTTATGAGTTCTGCTGAAAGAGATAAGTAGCATACCCCATCTATCTTTTACAAATATTCAAGATTTTTATACAGCTTTGTTTAGCTGCATCCTATTTCTTTTACATTCAGTTTCAGGATGATTCTAATTCAATAACTGCAGAAGAAACAATACTAATATAAGTATCTCTGGTAAAATGTTATTTCACAATCAGAGCTGAGACTTACTTCCAGGAGCCACACTGATTCAGTCAGGATGCAAAACCGAACACCACGTTACCTATTTTTTTATTCAAATCTAACTGACCTAAATCAAGTACAAGATTCTGACTGTGAAATCATTACAGAGAAATATGTGTAAATGACTTTCAGAACTCTTTATAGAAAAAATAGAAAAGGTTTATGTCAAATAATTAAAAAACAACACAACAACAAAAAAACACAAAACAAAGGAAAAAACCTTAAACCCCATAACCTTGAAGGGACTAGGTTTGAACAAAACATGAAGAAAGAACAGAAACTTTGAGTAAATTCCAAATTATTTCGATTTTTTGCAGCTGTTTAAGCACCAACCTAGTCTAAAAGGTAGAGAAAGAAACACCCATTCTGAGTACGCGTGGTTTGTTTTGAGGAATTCAGTGCAGAGTACTTAAGACAAATGAAATTTGCAAAACAATTCTGACTAATCAAGTTCTGCTTTCCTCAAGTATGTGTGAAGTAATGAAAATCAATCAAAACAGAAGTTTTTCTTCAGCAATATAATTTTCTTGTATTTACTTATGTAACTTACTTGCGTCTAAGAAGATACTTTAGTTTTCATGCCCCAAAGCCCTCCGTTCCTCTGGTAATAACTCCCAGCATTGCTAGAGGCACTAACACATTTTTGCATTACATGGACAACTTCTTGCTGGACTGGCACAAGAACTTACCATATGGCTGTTCAGCAGGTGTTAGGTGAGGACAATCTTTCATCCCTTCTGGGTCTGAACCATACCACAACATAAATTTGGACTTCCCATAAAGGCTTAGACTCTCAGCATTTCTGTTTAGCCTCTCAAGATGCGTAGAAAAAGCAGGGGGGGGGAGGACTTGGTGAGGAGGAATAAAAACCCTCAAAATCAGCTCACAGGAAAATGGTGTCTGTGCTCGATCAGCTCTCAACCATATCCTTACAGGCTCTGTCTACCCTGACAAGTAATATCTAGTTAGTTCACACTCTTGCACACTGAACTGTTCACCAACACTGAGCAACCATTTGTTCACTCCCTGGCTCCAGCTCATTCTCCCAAAAAAACCAAACAGACCTTTGGTGAACAGTCTCCTCCAGGCATGTCTCTCTTTCTCCATGACTGGCAGGAGCAAGACTGTGCTGCGTTTGGCTCACTTCATTTGGCATGATTCACTGATGCGAGCCCAAGCAGCTCTTGCACCCTCACACAGTACCCTACACCAACCACAAACTCTCTGCTCTTTGGCTGAATAAGAGTAAGAGTAAGAGTAAGAATAAGGAAGATAAAATTAAGAATAAGAATAATAAGAATAAGAATAAATATAAATATGAATATGAATATGAATCCTGGGCTGAAAAACAGCCCTCTTATTAACCTGGCCCTAAGAAAATTGGTTGATAATAATGAGAAACAGAAAATGTGGCAAGTGATGGAGAAGTGGAAGCTTCACAGGGAGCATGGTGAGAAGGCAAAGATTCCACCAACAGCTCTGGCTTAGTTTGTGGGACGTCTGTGCTGGACAAAGGTCTGCATGACCCTGGTGGGTCGTTAACGTGGATTTGTTTGGAATGGTCTTGATGACTTTGCGTGCCTCTGCCACGGCCGTGCCCGCTGTAGACTTAAAAGCACTGTTGGATGTGGTCCTTGCAGGTCATATGTTGTAAACCTATTCCAGGTCCTGGCATTCAGGATTTTCATGAGATGGAGAGGGAGTGTGCTTGGAGCAGGGAGAGGATGATATAATCATTTTGACAGGAGCAGATAGCATTGTGTGGGAGACAGCATGACCTCAAGGGGAGCACATCATTGTCTTCTAGGACATGCAAGGCGATCAGCCAGTGCATTGAGCAGGACTAAAGAATGAACAGCGTGAACTGCTTGCAGCAATAGCACATCCAAAACTGTCCTTTGGTCTGTATAAATATCCACAGATTTTCCAGGAAAAGGGAGGGAGACTTAAGATTCTGGAGTGTAGCTAAGTATTCACTTAAAGTATGCATGCATATGTTTAATTGGTGACATTCTGGGTTGTATGCCATGGCTTTAATTTAACCTAAAAACATTCATATAGATGGCCCTTGAAGCTGAATTAGACCGTCTGCGTGACTGTCAGGACTTGCATATGCTATTATAGATGCTTTTTTTGCGTATGTGCATTTAAACAAATGTTGGAAAAAGGAGAGATAATAATAATGTTCCTTGTTACCGTGGAGGTACAGGTATATATTTATGTATATCTCAGCACAGTAGGGCCTGGGTCCCATTTATGGCCTTCATAGGCTCTTGTGGTGTCAGTATTGAATAATAATAGGCAGCATATAAATGCCAAAATAGAGAATGAAAAACTCGATCTGCCTCAAGGGTGTGTGTTTGAAGGTGTCAGAGACATTAAAAACAAAGAAAATAGAAAAAGCGATATGCCAGATGCACACATCTGCATCAGTTCAAACCCAGTCTCCAGCCCCCAAAGCTGTCAAGCACAACTTCCAGGAGGAAAGAAAGATTATTTATTTATTTAACCATCTATCTGTGTACAGAAAGCAAGAGCGGAAAGGGCTCCAGGGAAACTTCTCATGGTTGAAATATGTTCTACTTTTTCTTACCATAACGCAACCTAATTCTTTCCCTCCTGTTTTCTATAAGTCTTTTTCTACATGGCTGTAGCAAACCACAAGCTCTTGTGGGTTCAGCTGTTTCCCAGACACAGGGTGTGCAGTGTGGCACCACGCTCTGCGTGGGGGTTTGGTTCTATTTTTATTCAAGACACACACGAGTGGTTCAGGATCCTATAGAAAATACTTTGCTTCCTCTAAAGGCCCAGGCTAGACATGAGGTGACCTCTGAGTGTGCACCAAGGCACAGCGCCTGGCCCTGGTCCCGCACCCTGTGGCAGGACCGCTGCTTCGGCTGCGCTCCACCTCCCAGCTGGCCCAAGGGATGGGGCTTTGGGAAAGGGATGGGGCTTTGGGAGGAGGAGGAGGACCAGTTGCCTTCGCCGGCTCATTCTGTGGCAGTGGTGTGCACCCAAAGCCAGGAGCTCATCTGCGTGCATGTCACGCTGCTGTGCCCTGAGTGCCGATTGCCTTCAGCCCTTCATCTTCCTCGCTGCTGATGGGATGGGGGTGGGATGCAGGTGATGCTGCCCCAGCTCCCCAGGGAGGACGGGTGGTGGGAAACAGGGGGGCAGGCTCAAAGTGGGAATTCTGGCTGTTGCCACTGTAATAGTAGCCTCACTTGGGAAGTTTGCTGTCATTTAAGCATTGCAGTGATATTGCTTAATGCCTGTGTCAACACAGCATCTGTCAAGGAAAGCCCTGGGGTACGGAGGAAAGTCCTGATGGCTTTTTTGTACTACAGCATAGAATAGCACTGGTTTCTCTTCCTGTGGTGACAGATGCACACCAGACATTGCAGACAGAGCAACTGGCACCTGGTTCATCATTCTACAGGGCATCCGAGTATGTACATAGCCAAGAGCTGAGCAAGGGAACTATATGCAAGAAAAAGGACCATTTGGGGAAATCATACTGGAGGACTGCTAGAAAATGCCCTAAATTACTATTACATAGTCTAATTTATTTATACAGCTTAGTTTCATTATAGTCTTCCTTTACAAGATTTTTTCATTAACAGCAAAAAAGTCAAGTCATTACCCTTTTGCCTTTTCTAGGCAGTAATCAACATTTCTGGGTTGGTAGTGAAAATCGGGGGGCGGTTATTATTCAGTTTCTATGGTCTTATTTATCACCTAATTCCACTCAACGGCGGCATCTACTGCAATTCGTACATGATCTTCAGAGGAGATGGAACATTTATACTCCCCACTTTCCTCCATTCTGTACATGTTAGGACTGGAGATGTGGTGAAAACATTAGAGCTGCTTAGATAGGGGCACTGGCTGTTTCCCTGTGATACTCTGTGAGGCCAGCTACTGGCAGAAGACTTGAATTTTTAATATCCAATTCCTTACTCAAATAATAAAATCTAATTAACTCGACTATGTGTGCTTAATAAATTTTATTCATTATTTAATCAATATCCATTGTTATTAAATACTGAAAATCACTAAATAAACACTGTCAGGAGACTTACACAGTTTTATTACTGATGCTTTTGACTGCTTCCCCCCTCCCAACTTCAATAAGTTATTGAAGGTCTTTCTAAACTTGCTTTTTATGTTGTTCCTACAAAATGTTTTTGAAAGCAGCTCTGTTTCCTTGCCTGCAGGACAGAGAGCACACACAAACTAAGACTCTCGTTTTGGTATCGCTCTCTAGATATTCCACTAGACTGAGAAGGGACAACCGTTTCTCTAATGGTCAGAGGAAACTATTTATGATCATAGGGCTCCTCATACCCCTCTATCCCCACCCAATGTCAAATGGAGCTATCTATTTTCTGTCACTCACAGTGCAAAATAGGAAAACCTACATAGAAGTTGCCTCTTTGTTTCTAAAGAGTTCACCTGTCCCTGCTACTCATTTCCCCACCTGACATCAGAACTAGAACCGAGACAAACTGAGCTGACCTGACTTAGCAAAAGAGAAGGAAGATTGTTGGGTTTGGTTTAGCTCTTCAAAGCTCTCACCATGCCCCTAGA
Organism: Buteo buteo; assembly: GCF_964188355.1. NCBI lineage: Eukaryota > Metazoa > Chordata > Aves > Accipitriformes > Accipitridae > Buteo > Buteo buteo. Next base: position 9,978,489 of record NC_134189.1, read on the forward strand.
GTACATTTCATTTTGAGTTGACTACTTGAATAATCCCTACAGCTAAGTCCTTCAGGGCAGAATCTGAGATAGGATATTTACACAGGGCACAGCGTAATGAACTCTCTGAGCTTGAATGAACCCCTCAGAGCATGGTTGATGTGCAAGTAGCTTCTAAGAAAAGCTTTGTAGGACCTGCTTGGTCTTGGTGTGTGTCCTGTCACATCTGTGCAGGTGCTGGGGTTGGAGAGAGAAGAGACTCATACTTCATATAGACTTGAATTTGATTCGCAATCACAACTGATAATGTAAAAAGTAATAATGAGTGTTGAGTTCTCATGTTCTCTCACCCATGCATTTTGACTTCCATTTTATCCTAAATTTTGCTGAGCTTTCCCCAGCACAAAAACTCCCTCCTCCTCCCTGATGCCTGGCCAGGGCATCCTCCTGGTCCATCCCAGTTCCTCCAAGTGCAATGACTTGAGTTTCCTTGATGCTGCCCTACCCTACGTGATCTTGACTGGTGGTGACTGGAAGGAGACAGAATCTGAGGCAAGGCGCTTGGGTGAAAATGGTGTGCTATGGGAAGTATAGAGGCAGCCATCAGAGCACAATGGCCATCCCCTGTATAATTGCCAAACCTCTTACTTCTAGGGAGAGGGAAATGTTTAGTTCAGATTGAGTCCATTATCACTGTGGAAGGGTATATACAGATATGTAACTATCAACAGTGTATTTCTATAGATATATTAATATACAAGCAGATTCCATTTTTAAATGAAACCTTAGGCAGCATGGAGCTAAGCCCCTATTCTTGCAGGAAACTGCATGCAGTGCCGCGCCGCGTGTTCCTCTCAGCACAGGGAGAGCTCTCGTGCCCAGTCCCGCTCACCTCAGCTCACTCTGCTTGTGCAGACCCATCCAGCACTGAGATCATTATTTCACCCACTGACATCTCTGAAATCCTGAAGATCAATGTTCTTTAAAAATTTAAATACAAGGTTCAAGCCAAAATGTCTTGGCTGCCTCCATGCGCTGCAACATTAACTACAAAGAATAAGCAATGGTTTTACGCTTACACACAGAACAGCCATAAATAAAGTGCAGCCTATGCCACAGAGCTGAACAGCTTGCTTTAGACAACCAGGGAAGATATAGTCAGCTTATGCCAACTACTCGCAATGCTGGATCACAACCTAAACATTGCCTCAATGGCCAGAGATGAAACTTTCATTCAGAAGCAAATGAAGGAATGGAAATTTACACTATGTCTCACCAAGACCTTCATCTCCCGGTCAGTTTTAAACGACCTGTATGAGAAATACAAACATCTTCATATTTATATGAAAACCAGAAATGTTCGAAGTTTCAATAGCAAATGTTCTTCAGAAGCAAAATTGTAACGGTAGCTCTGAACTCCATCCAGGCCAGCACTAGGGCATCCTAATAATAGGGAGATTAGCAAAGAGGATATTTCTCCCCACCTCCCTGTATGTGATGGAGAAGTGGACTAGAGACACTGGCTCTATTCTGCTGCATAAATGAAAGATGGTCTGATGAGATCCCAGGCCAGAAGCAGTGCTCAGAAATGCTTCAAGAACAGCCATCCAGTGTTGTGAGAAAGTGCCGTGTCTGGTATTCAAGGAGGCACGAGGGAGAAGGTTTACACAGGGTTTAGTGAGACGCAGCAGGGGAAAAGTGGGAAGAGGCTCCAAGAGTCGAAGCATGATGGAAGGACCCCAACGCAAAGCCTGCTGATCTGGAATTTTTGTGGCAGACATGAGACTACATATCAGTCTCTTGGCAAGCAGCTGTCCTGCTGGGAAGCTGTAGTTGGGAGCTGAAGCAGGAAAGCAGGAGAACTAAAAAGCAAGGATACCCCTTGTTAGCAGGACAAAAATATTCTGGAGAGACCAGACTCAAGTGCGTGTTCCCTCAAAGACATTCTGAAGATACTAGAGTATTCTGTAAATGAGACCGATTTGATCCGTTTCCCATGTTCAGTTCAAACTATAGTCACAGTTTAGAACATTTCCAAGGGATTCCCAGTACCAGGACCCGATGGGAGCCAGGGAGGGCAGACAGGTGCTAACCTACTGCAGTTCTCATAACGCAAACAGCCCCTCATTGAATGAAAATACAGAGATCAGAGCAGAAGTCCGGATAGTATAGTGACACATGCAGTGGAAGGAAGCAGAGAAATAGCTCACAAATGAGTGCTATAAGGTGCATCATTTAATAAGTAAATAAGAAAAAAATATCCTGTAAAGTGACTCATATACTTCTGGGACAAATCAATTTAAACTTTGCACACTGCTCAGGCTATAGCTAAAGAATTAATGTCCTGTGTAGCAGCCAGTCTACTCTTCTTTTTTAGTAATGCACTGTGAAAATCCTATTTTCCTACCTATAATTCTTACTGCCCTGTTTCTATTTATTGCTTTGATGTCTGTGTCAGCAGGGAAGTGTAGCCTTCCATTTAGCAGCAGGGGAATATTTGCACCCCTTTCATAAGTTGTATCTTCTCATACGGGCCCTCATATGGGATTTGACGTGGGTTTTTTTGATGGATGATCAGCAAACCCAAATGCTACAGTAAACAGACAGGTGGAGGAAAAACACAATCCAGTCAATTATTTCAGCAAAATGCAAGCTCTTAAAAGATGGACACTGTTGGGGGGTGCAAAATAATGTACCTCACTACTTTCTGTTTAATATGCCATTACATTTCATTCTTGTTTTGTTCCTACCCCCTGTGTTGCTTAAACTTCTGACGGCATTACCTTGAATTTTTATCCAAGCCTTCTCCGACGTGCAACGAAGTCTGGCGTGGCTTGGACAGAAGCAGCAAACCCAGTGGCCGGAGCCACGGCAGGAGCGGCGTTGGCAGCAGGACGCAGCACCGTCTTCGGGAAGCGGCTGGGGGGCTGCACGCCCCCTGCCAGGGGTACAAAGACTAGTTAGATAGATCCTTCTGAATGCTTGGGGGGGTACATATCCAGCGCACCCACCTGCCACATCGGCTGGGGGCTGCGGACCATTTCCTGGGACGGATGCCTTTAGCATCAGGGATGTGGCTTTTAAAAATCTTCTGGTCTGAAAGTGTGGGTTTGCAAAACAGGTGCACAAATCATGGAAAATCCCTAGAATTTTAGTGGCCTTCTGAGAGACAGTTATTATTAGCTGAGAAGTGACATTCCTAGGCTGGGGCTTGTTTGCTTTTTCTAGTTGATACAGAATGATGTTCCTGTTAGATCAACTGCATGCAATTTAATGCAAAGAACACCTGCAGCTGCTGCCGCATTTGTGAAATCTCTAAGGGTAGCCTTAAAACATGATGCTTTGTTTCTGCCACTGTTTTTTTCCTCTCAGTAAGGTACTTCAAGTAAATAAATGAGGAGGGTTCATTAGCATGCACTGGCTAAAAAATTGTTAAGAAAAGACTCAAGGGCTGTGGTTTATAATTTTCATTGCAACAACCTAGAGAACCTAATATATAAATCTTTCAAGATTGTGAGGATCACTTTTTTCTGGCAAATTAAAAGATAATAGCACTAATATCAAAACAAGTTAATGTCTTAACAGTTTTGCCAAGCTGTCGGTTGATCTGAAAAGCTAGGTATGGCCAGATTTATGCCACTGCTTCACAAAAGAGAAGGAAGAAACAAGACAGTTTCTTTCCACTAAAAATATAGCAATATTCAATGAACATTTATTTAGGATATTCTGCAATATGCCACACAGTTTGGGAAAGAAAAAGCCCTAGGGCCAGGAGTGGGTTTGCACATTGCAGATTGGCTTAAAAGGGGATCACAATCACAGAAGTAGACCCTTCTTTAAATTGAAACATGTTATTCTTATAAATATAAAATAGCATATGCTCAAGTCACCTTCCCTGAGAGCTTTCCTTACCCAGTTCAGATAGAGATAGTGCTCCAGAGCACCTCTTCCATTCTCAGAGCTATTGGGAGATGCTTCCTTATGGAAGTACATGAGCAAGAGCAAATGTACTATTTCTCTCTTTCAAGAGTGCTTGATCTGATAAACTTCATAAGCCCAGTTATCCATTTCTCATGCAACCCCCCTTCCTCTTCCAACATCTGCAAGATGTTAGCCAAATAATAATAGTCAGTTATTAAATATAGGAACATTTTTAAAGCATAACATAATATTGACATATAATTTATTTTATTTACTAAAAAATGCAATACAATGCAATACACTTGTTATGGAAATATTATCAAATTACCAGCCAATATAGGAAAGTACATGTGCCACAGAAAACAAATCTAAGGCTCTCAGGAGTTTCATATGACCTTTCCGGTAAACTTGATTTCCCTTTTCCCACCTTGAGCACAGGGCATTTTTTCATTCTTATCTTAAAAAGGAACCACTTTTCATTCACACCTCAGTTGACTATCTAATGGCCATAGACAATACTATGAGTTTCTTGATTTCTCCACAGCACCAGACTGCCTTTGCAGGTGATATCTTGTGCTCAGTTTCAAATGAAAGAGCTGATGAAAATCTAACATGCATTTCTCTGGCATATTTACATGTCCTGTGTGCTCCATATTGATGCTAAACATCAGTTGGCATTTTCCTCTGTTGTCCCTACTATAGAAACTCATTTCTGCTTAAAGCAGAGACAGGAGTACATTGAAATGATCTTATGTCCCAATTCTCAACCCCCAGAGCAAAAACATATGAAAGGGATCAAAAGCTTCTGGATCTTCTTTCATCTACATATTTCATTTATTCAATCAAACACACCAAGCTGTTTGAATCTTCTCTGTGACTTTGCTTGACTAAAACATGACTCTGTAGTTTGGGGTTTTTTTTCTGTTTTCTTCTTGTCTTTATATTAATGTATCTTCAAAAGAACAAGATCTAGGAGACTGTTAATTCGACAGTTGACAGACACAACTCATTCACCATCAATCTTCTTTGCCAAAAATAATTGGACTCTAAACTTTTAAGATTTTGAAATTAAGAACATACTTTCCCCCCCCAAAAAAAAAAAAATTCAGGATCATCATGTGGTTGAGGATACACAATGTCACCTGCAGCATGGTCCAGTTAAAGTGCTGTAAGGCAAACCCAAACAGAAAGGACCATTAACTTGTTTGTTCCTTTCTGAGTTTGTGCTCAAGGGCCACTTTATGCCTGGTGCAGCATGTCTCTGAGATAGCATAATCTCTCCCTGATGCATATTTCAGTGTGCCTGTTGATATCGGAACCTGGAAGCAGTCAGTGGAAAGCAAGGTGTTCATGGAAAGTTGTCTCTAGTTGGAACTGATGTCCATCTGTCCCCTACCTGGCCATCAACACAATCTCTACCCAGCTCCCTGTGCAGCCTCAATAATACTCCATGTATTTCCTGCTATCTCTCATAACTCCCTACCTGCTTGAGCTTAAACTGTGCCTACTTTACACTAATTAATCTAGAATTTCCCCCAAATCCCTCTTCTCCTATTTCTTCCACTTCTGCTGCTTCCAGACCCGGTGTCAAGCTAAATGTGCATTTTATACCAGCATATCAGGTTTTTGTTTCTTCAGAGAAACAGTAGTGACTGCAGATCTATTCTTCACCACCCACTATAACAAGGGGGACACCCTGAGGAGGTTGGTTTAAGCAGACTAAAAGATAAGGACTTCTTTGCAAACTGGGTAGTGAATTTGCTGCCAGTGGAGGTTGTGAAGGCAGATATCAACAGTAGGTCTAAAAAAGGTCTAGAAAAATTCATGGACCATGGCTCCATACACAGAGAGGCAAAGCCAATAGGCAGGAAAGAAACTCTAATATGCCCAGCACAACAGTTCATGCTGCTGAAATGGGAGGGGAAAGGAATTGAGCAGGCTCACCACGCTCTCCCAAAATTGCATCCCCTTTTTCTCCTAACCATGGCAGCATACTGGTCCACCTGGACCACGACCCTGGCCATTCAGGGCATTTCTTGTGTTCTCCTTATGGAAGATACCTTCTGCATAACCCTGCCTCTAGCCCAACTAAAAGCAGTGGCCATGGGGGGAGTGAAACCGCAGGGCAGATGTCTGGTAACGGGAGGTGAACTGCTGCGAGTCCGTGGGGTAGAGACCCAAATACAGGCGCCAGCTGGGTGTGGGCACCGTGAGTCTGCTCTGAACGCGAGGGGACGGTCCTGAGATGAACCATATCCATGGCCAACGGCATCTACAATGCCTTCCTTTTGGTTAGGAAAATCCTTTATACATGGGCTCATATTCTACACATCTGCTGAAGGTGGTGTGCTGCTCAGACGAGTCTGCTCTGTCATTTATCTTCTGTGGCTTTCTGCTGTGACCCCTGTGTGTTTTCTGAGGTACAGCAGGATGTTCAGTACAGAACAAAGCATAAAGCCAAAAAGTTACCCTAATTTCTAAATTTGTTGTATGCAGCATTCAGGCACCTCAATCTGTTAATTACTATGTCTGGAAAGCCTTGGCATACATATTCATCACCTGCAATTGTCATGCTGCCAGCTCTTGCAATTTTAATCACCAGCTTCATGATATTTGGCATTTTTCTTGAAGTCAAATCCCTCAGAGTTGTTTGGTTTTCTGACAGTCTCAGTTTTGCTTCTTTTTTAAAAAGAAAGTCTAAATTTAAGGCCTTGTGGTTTCAAAGAAAAACCCGAAAAATGTTCCTTAATAGAAAAAAAAAAAAAGGAAAGAAATATGAATATCTTGGGGGGAGGGGGGAGATTTTGGAGAAGAGTTGTAAGAATAAACTGTCTCTAAAATATAACTTCATGGAAATTTCAGTTCACTTCAGTGAAAAATTTGGAGGAATGAGTTTATACAGGAAAAAGAAGGTGCAATTTTGGAGTCAATACAATAATTAATTACATAAGTTGTTATCATAAATGGCAATCAAAGGAGCCAACATAGCTCCTAGATGATGAACTGAGAAGAAGAATTTATTCCCAATTGTAAGAGAATGAACATTATTAAGAGCTTTTAGACTACTGAGGCATTGGAGCTGGCTGACTGCAAAAACTGTGGAAATCTCTTTTGCCAGAGGTCTTTAAATTATTAGATTAGACAAACAGCTGTGAAGGAGCTTCTGTCCTGGTTTCAGCTGGGATAGAGTTAATTTTCTTCCTACTAATTGGTACAGTGCTGCATTTTGGATTTAGTATGAGAATAATGTTGATAACACCCTGATGTTTTAGTTATTGCTAAGTAGTGCTTATCCTAAGTCAAGGATTTTTCAGTTTCCCATGCTCTGCCAACAAGCAGGTGCACAAGAAGCTGGGAGGGGACACAGCCAGGACAGCTGACCCGAACTAGCCAAAGGGATATTCCATTTCATAGAACGTCATGCTCAGTATATAAACTGGGGGGAGTTGGCCAGGAGGGGTGGATCGCTGTTTGGGGACTGGCTGGGCATCAGTCAGTGGTGAGCAATTGCATTGTGCATTGGTTGTCTTTCTTGGGTTTTACTTCTGTCTCTTTTTGTTGTCTTCCTTGTCATTACTATTATTATTATTATCATATGTAATTTTATGTCAATTATTAAACTGTTCTTATCTCAACCCACAGGTTTTAATTTTTTCAGTTCTCCTCCCCATCCCACCAGGACAGGGGGAGAAGTGAGCAAATGGTTCAGTTGCTGGCTGGGATCAAACCATGACAGCTTCACAGTGTACTTCATCCTGCTTTAGACCTTCCATGAAGCCTCCTTCACCATTTTATTTCTGTAATTCAATATGTCTTGTTGCAGCAACAACATGCTGATGATACACAGCAACTTCTGTTAGTAGACAGCGACAAAGCAAACAAGTGGAAGTTAAGATCTGTTAAAACATGCAGAGACCCACATCACATGTTCATTCCCTACTTCACATTCTCTTGGGAAGTGTGATCCCCCTTGTGCAGATGTTTACCCCGCCACCCCCTCAGCACATCATACTCCACAGCTGTTCAGCTTTCCTATGATATTTGCAGAGAAAAAGTCTGAAAACCTTGTGCCTGTTTTGATAATTTCATGAGTGATTTCTGAAAAGTATTGGGTTTTGAAAGAAAAGGTGATGGAATACAACTGAAAACTTTTGTGGAAGGCTAATATTTTATTCTCTTTAATACTTGCTTTGCTGAAAAATCTTTTATTGCTTTCTTCACCCACTTGAATAAGGAGCATTTAGAAAAACTACTTGACAATGAGAAGTGTTGCTTTTAAAATGTTGCATTGTGCACACAGAGCAAATGCTTGGCAGGAACATCTTCAGATATGAAAGAATAAAAAGTTTTGTATTTGAAATTTGCAAATGGAACTCATTGCTAGGATTTCTGAATGATGTTGGTAGACAAGAACTGCCTGTTTCATCTTTGTGAGTATTAGAAATATTGGTGCTTCAGGTTGCCATTAATTTTGAAGAAAGGGTGGGTAAAGGGAGAAGATACAAGGGTACCATGCTGATTTTAAAGGAAGGGGACATCATCCGCTTATTTAAATTGGTCATCAGAATTGTCTTTTTCCCTGTGGCTTTTTTATAGTACAACAGGAAAACAATTTTATTTAAAACCACACAAATACTAAACAATAAAAGTAAGTGTACTACATCTAGGTGATTTTATCATGCCTATATATTTCTGACTGTTACCTGGATAAAGATAGAGTTCTGTGTCTACAATATATAAAATCAACTTTATACACATAAACAACTAAAATAACAGCACTGAATACCTTCCTCTAGGATACAGCTCTTTCTTCCTGCTTTTGAGTTTGAATTCACAGAACCACAGAATTGTTGAGGTTGGAAGAGAACTCTGGAGGTCATCTTGCCCAAACCCCGTGCTCAAGCGGGGCTGCCTAGAGCCCGTTTCCAGGACCATGACCAGGCTGCTTCTAAATATCGCCAAGGATGGAGACTCCACCACCTCTCTGGGCAACCTGTACCAGTGCTTGGTCACCCTCACAGTAAAAAACTGTTTCCTGATGTTCAGAGGAAACATCCTGCACTTCAGTTTGTGCCCATTGCCTCTGGTCCTGTCACTGGGCACCACTGAAAAGAGCCTGGATCCGTCTTCTTTGCACCCTCCTCTCAGGTATTTATATATATTGATAAGATCCCCCTGAGCCTTCCCTTCTCTAGATCGAACAGTCCCAGCTTTCTCAGCCTTTCCTCATACAAAAGAGGCTTCAGTCGCTTCATTATCTTTGTGGTCCTTCACTAGACTCCCTCCAGCAGCTCTGTATCTGTCTCGTACTGGAGAGTTCAGAACTGGACCCAGTACTCCAGGGGTGGCCTCACCAGTGCTGAGTAGAGCAGAAGGATCACTCCCTCAACTGCTGGCAATATTCCTCTTAATGCAGCCCAGAATACCATCAGCCTTCTTTGCCACAGGGGCATGTTTCTGGCCCACGGTTAACTGGGTGTCCACCAGGACCCCTGGTCCTTTTCTGCAAAGCTGCTTTCCACTTGGTCAGCTCTCAGCATTTCCCTGGTGCAGGACTTTGCATTTCCCTTTGTTGAACTTCACAAGGTTCCTGTCAGCCCATTTCTCCAGCCTGTTGAGGTCCCTCTGGATGGCAGCACAAACCTCTGGTGTATCAGGCACTCCTCCCAGCTTTGTGTCATCAGCAAACTTGCTGAGGGTACGCTCCACCCCATCATCCAGATCATTAATGAAGATGTTAAACAGGATTAGATTCAGAACTGAGCCCTGGGGTACACTGCTAGCTACAGGTCTCCAACTAGACTTCTTACTGCTGGTTAGCACCCTCCAGCCATTCAGCCAGTTTTCAATCCACCTCACTGTCTGCTCATCCAGCCCATTCTTCATTAGCTTTTCTATAACGATCTTGCAGGAGACGGTGTTGAAAGTCTTACTGAACAAGGTAGACAATATCCAGTGCTTTCGCCTCATCTACCAAGGCAGTCTTTACATCATAAAAAGATTATTAGGTTGGTCAAGTGTGACTTCCCCTTGGTGAATTCGTGCTGACTACTCCTGTGGTGTTCTTGTCCTTAATGTGCCTGGAAACGGTTTCCAGGATTAGCTGCTCCATCACCTCCCAAAGGTTCGAGGTGAAGCTGACTGGCCTGTAGGTCCCCGAGTCCTCCATCTTGCCATTTCAGAACAAAATGGGAGGAAGTTCATTAAAAAGTTAGGCATGACTTATGCCACTTGTAAAATGGCAATGATACTCAATTTCTTCATAGAAATATTGTAAAAATTCAATTAACTTAGAGTTCTAATATAGACTAAAATGCATAGGTAATATTTATCCTGAGATCTCAGGTATCTCCTTGAAGAGTCCTGTTTTACTTCATATCACCTTTGCAGGAGAGAAAGATGAAAAAAACACAGGTAAAATATGATAAGAAAAGAAGGGCTTTTTTTCTCCAACGTTACCCCTCTGTGTTGAAGACAAAGTGCTGTGGAACAAGGCAAATACATGTTTCATTACTTCATTATCTTTGCAGGTAACTGTGACATCGCCATAAGCACACCTACAGCAAAGCCGTGTTAAAGTGAGCTACAGATCAGCTGTGCAGAATTATTCCTTCATCCTCTTCTCTGTTCCTCAGCTGGCTTTAGGGCAAGTTCTCCAAGGAGTGACCTCTTGGCTTTGTGCTACATACTCCTGCTTCTCTTGTACTGGAGAATATGGGTTTTGAAAGCAATCCTGGTTATCGAAGCAGCAGAGTTGTATTTCCTACTTTGGTCCTTAGACCTTAGAAATTAATTCAGACAAATTCTCAGCTTTATAGTTAGAGGCTGGGGAGCTGACTTCTAAAAATAAAAGTCTCTCTCTTCCTTAAGTGTTTATCCACCCATCAAAATTCTGTGATTCTGTGATTCTTTGATTTCAAAATCCTAAGCAATTTCAGTAGAGTTATACAACCCATAAGCACATGTATTTTCCTGCCTGATAAAGTTTGTTTTGAAGAGACTAGAAATGAATATGAAACAACTGTCCGAGAGACACAGAGTAGTGTTTAGGGCATTTCACTGATTCAGTTCTAATTCAAGTCAACAATTGCCAGAAGTAAGAAGTATCTGATTTCCCTTTGGCTGTTAGGACAAGTTAGTTGCTGGTTTAGCTTTATCCTCAACAAAAATATGGACACATCACATAATCTTTCAGCTTTTTGGCATCCTTAGGAAAGAGGATGGGAACTGAATAATCTCAAGGCAGTGAACCACACATTACTGAGCTCATCCCTTTATACAAAAAACCCCAGTGCATAACAAATCATGGGTCTATCAGTAAGTACTGACTTCAACAGCAACCAAACCTACGGCATTGTTCTGCAGAAATATAAGACTATTATCCTATGAAAAGATGTCCTTTAGCTGCAGAGGAAGCTTTTTACGGAAAGGTAAGTAAAGAAGGAAAAATAATAATTTATATCTTATTTCATTGGAGTTTGCATTCCTTCTAGTTGTGCTGTACCTGCCCAGCAGGAGGAGGCCATCAGTTCTCAGCTAATCAATGCAGCCCTACTTCACGATGAGCAACTTCAATTTAAATTACAGTTTTGTCTGTCCATAATTTGTAATTAGCAATCAAGATATACTGCTGCCACTTGAAATATCCCATAGAACTGCAGGAATCAGCAGTGTGTTTGATTCTGTTCCATTTAGGTTAATCTGAGGTCTATTGCTGACCTCTGTAAGTTCAGTACTACCTTTAAGTGTAATACTACTCAGTATTAGTGCTAATAACTACAGCTCCCTCAAATGCCTGATTTCAGTAGTTTCTGTCAGCTTAACTTTTCTGCCTGACACCCAAACCAGTAACTTATTTTAAGTGAGCCTTGAAAGCCCTGTCTTTCTTTTCCCTCTGAAGTAGAAAGGGAGACCAAAAAGTGTTTTTATCTCGATCCTTAAGAAAAGGACACTAACTCCTACATGAACCATTTTTTTCCTCCTTATCAGATAAATTTCACTTCCTAAGAAAAGTTTAAGACTTTGTTGTTTCATAAAGAGTGCTAAATAATGTAAAAACCATCTCAGAGTTTGGGAAGTTCCCATCTACTAGCTGATATTAAATGTTTCTTCATCACTAATCTAGAGACGCAACTGCACCATTTGATAGTTTTAACTTGCAAGGAATTCTAGAAGCACATGAAGTGTGAACATAATTACAGTCTCAGAATATTAATATTTCTATTGTACTGGAACTCTGTTCCACACACCTTCAGATAAGATAGAAGTGTTTGATGTGAATACATCTTCAATTAACATTGCTGGCAGATAATGGAAGGCATTGATTGGAAAATCCTTATCAAGGTAAAAGTGCTTGAGAACTAAAGAAACAACGTGCCTGTCAGACAGCACTATACTTTCAGTAAAGTCCATAATCGAAAAGAGACATCATAAAATTGTAGGTGATGGTAGAAGTTCTTTAGCTGTACAGTTATGTATGTACAAATATATATCTGTACATATGCAGATACATAAATAAAAAAAAATTATGCCCATGCTGTCTTTATAGGGAATGTAAAAATGAAGTGTCTGGTAGCTTAAGTTTTTGGTTTTGGTTGGTTTTTTTTTTACCTCCCCTACATTTATGCATCCAATAGGAATGGGAATTACTGTCATGAATTATTAAAGCTGTAATCAATAGCATATTTGTAAATTCATAACCTTCTCAATGCACAAGCTATCTTCTTCTGCATCTGGGCAACATCTCATGTGTGTCAGATGCTATCCCATTACAAAAATATTGAAGTTTTGTTTCCTGAGTGAAGTTTCCTGATGCTGAGAAAAAAAAACAAGTGAATTAAATTGTGCATTTGCATGAATTCTTGCTAGCTGAGAGCTGACCTAAGTCGAGTAAGCACATTTGCCTCTGACGATGAACTGTGTGTGAATGGTTGCAGCCATTCTGAGGCTGCAAACAATTCTGAGTGAAAGCTGGACTGCTTTATTCTCCTGGCAGACTTTAAGGCTGACTGCCATATAAAAGTAGCAATAGCAGTATAAACTATCTGACCTGTGGTGACTTTGGAAGTCTTGTTATGAAATGTATATATATGCAATTATAGCAGATGCTAAGTTACAGACTGAGAGACTTTTTGTAGCCAATTAAAGTTTCTGGGAAGAGGAATAGAAGAGCAAAGCATGCAAATATATTTCCCACCAAATCTGGAGTCAAGTTAACTTTAAAAGAAAATACAAGTGCATCCTTTGTGAATCTAAACTAAGTCATAGGGACTTCATTACTTGAGTGTCCTCAACACATTCGTCCTCAGAACAAGGACAACATTAGCTGAGACACTACAACCAGACATCTAAACACACAGCTACAGGCCAACACAGGCTCCATAATGCAAAAAAGAATAAACTAATGCCTTTAATCTTCCCTTTTTCCCCATGTGCTCTAGGCTCCTGGGTGACAGCCTCAAGGCAATGCACTTTGATTTCATCTAACACAACACAGAAAGTTTTTCAATCTCTTTTTTTCTGTGCATTGCCCTCTGAAAATATGCTGTAGGTCTCTGTCAAAGTAAAAGAACAGAGCAGATGGGCAGCTACTCCGATCTGGTGCCAAAACTTCCATGTCATTACAACAGTCTGTTGCTAGATTGTAGAAGACATTGTATTTGAGGCATTAGTGATCTTGAGCAAGCCCTGCCTGTCCTATTGGGTCTTGTACTTAGGGCCTGAGCAGCCTATTTGTCAATATAAGTACCTGCTTTAATGAAATCTGCTGGAGTGCTCCATGCTGGCCTGTGCTGTGTGCTGGTGGATGTTATGGTATCAGAAGAAGGTGTATGAATCTGTTTGTTTAATGAAATGAAAGGCATCATGGCATGGGAGGGAGGAGGAACCTCTCCACCAACAGGATCTGTGCAGTGCGCTGTGGGAAAATCCTTCTGGCATCCATCCGATGCTGCACAAAAACAGGGTTCCCAGCATCTTAAATTTGTTCACCATCTAGATTCCTCTTTTTATTCTATCTTATTAAAACAGCTATTTTATTAAGTCATTTGTTGTTGGGCCTTTCTCATCAAAATCCAGAAAGAACCCTGCACCATTTTTCTCTCATTCCCCTTGCCCAGTGCAGAACAAATGGTAGAAGGGGAAAGCAGGTATTTTGCGGTGCTCAGAGTTACCTGTGGGGCTGTTACACTGAATGGTCTTCAGTGCAGACTGTCATGGAATAATTTCATTTACAACCCTTGAAGATCTGTGATTTGCTCTGTCTGCATGTTAGAAGAACAGGCTTAAGGTGCTTATTGGGACCTAAAGTCTAGATCTGCTTTCTGGTAACAAGAAGACTCCTCTATGCAGTAAAATGTCTTCAGCCAAAACAGAGAAGGCATGCAGCAAACCCACCATAGATATTTACAGATATGATTTACAGGTAAGTGATAAATTCTGTTTGTGTTCATCACTCCCACATCTCTAAGCACTTGAAGCTGTAGTTTCACATGTTGTCTATTTTAGGGCAGCAAAAGAGAAACTCCAGCCTCTCCTTCCCCATCCTTTCAGTATCTCCCTGCTGCATACTTTCACCTCAGCTGACAGCTTTCTGTGGATCTGTGATCTGATTGCAAAGAAAAATAATATATTTCTTCTTGCAAGAGTAGCTCCATGGAAGCAGTAGGAGAGGAGTCCTGCAGTCACATGTCTACTGGTTCCATGAAAATCAGAGGTACCTGAACAGAGGTTAAGGCTTACTTCCAAGGAACTGCACGTGCATTTTTTCTTGGTACTCATGCTCTAGAAAGTTCATATTTAGATAATCAAAGGTTGAGTGCTGCATTGTGTCCACCTGATCATTCAAATCCATCTGGACATGGACACGAATTGTCACCAGCTCCAAGAGCCCCTGGGTGCCACAAAGTTCCTTGGTGAAGTCATCTCCAGCCCATCATGCTCTTCCTTTTACTGCGAATAAATACTGCATCAGCATTGCAGCCAGAGACTAAGCTGACATCTCCCACTAAGGAGTGGGACCTCCACAAGAGAGGCTGCTGCAATAGGTACCCCTATCTAATCTAGCAAACTGCCCCATTTCTGCCTTGCCACTGTATCCTAGAGGAGAAAACAAACAGCCTCTATCTTGTGGCCTGTTTTGGAAGATGGTGAATTGTCTTTCCTCTCTTGATAGAGTGACAGCTATTTCCTGACCCCACTAAATCTCATTCCTTAGCCTGTTTTGTAAGTGGACTGTGCTGTGATTGAGGAACTTGCCAAGAAGTGGTCAGAACTGTGGATGGATATTTCCTATGTCTGAATGGTCACAAGCGAGGATAATTTTTAATGGGTTGGCCAGCATCTGGGTGTTGGGTATCTCAGGACCAAGACATTTTGGAAATTATTGAGGATCATGCAACGCTTGCTGTGGTACTTTAGAGGTCTGGGAGCAAGGCAGGTGAAATTGCACCCATACTGTCTGTAAGGATAGGAACCAAGAGTTTTCAAGCTTTTCTCCTGCACCTGAGCTTCTTCACCCAAGAGGGACAACAGGAAAGCATCAGACAGTGCCTACACACGTACCTGCAGATAAGCAATGTGGACAACCAGCAGAGAGAAGGATCCCTGTGCAAAACTGCGAGCACTTCAAGATGAGAGTATACACACAGCCATTAGGGGTTTTTTGCTGAAAATGAAGTGAATTGATTTGCAGTTTCCCACTAACAATAAATAATGTTCAGCTCTGCAGACATATTGTAGATCTTTTTCTGCTTGAGCAGCTGTTTGACAACTTGTGAAGTAGAATCTGAGTTAATGACCCAAAATGAGAATACCTGAAAACAAGCCAGCTTTAAGTCAGCTAGCTGAAATACATTTACATTGCATATAGACCCAGCATTGAACTATTTTACTGTGTTGACTCAGAAGGAAGTGGCAAAGTTCAGGGTCCATGTTAGCAGGGTTTCTCATGCTCAAGTTTAGTTTTTTTATATGATGTAAGACATTTTGGGAGTTTAATCTGCTTATAGATGGAAATTGCCTGAGGAAACCAAGGAGAATGGGAGAAAGGGAACAGAAGACATTTTATTTACCAGGCGAAGAAGTGATGGATTTAAGGGAGGGTATAAAACCCAAATGTGTACAGACATGTAAATCCAGATGCTGGAAAACATCTTTCTTGGACTCATTCTCCCTTCGGGAGAGCCAGGCTATTCCTCTGGGATCCATGAAGAGGATCTGGAGAGCCCTCTGTCCCTCTTTACAAAGACTTTAGGTGGCAAACTAGGGGGCTATGATACTGACACAAGCATTAAGTTTGTCTCTCAGAGTAAGCCCTTTTAAAACCTGTTGCCAAGCACACATGCTTTTGCTACCAGGTTATAGTTCAGCACCTGAAAAAATTGGTCATGTGAGATGACCTAGGACTGCAAGGCATAGATAGTGTTACAAAAGAAAGGCTCTTCTGGCTTGGCCTGAAATGCAGAGTGATGAATTTCTAAATATATATGTCACATATGTATTCACTGTAACGCAGAATGTCAGGGATAAACCCTCCCCTGTGCTTCACCAGTCCTTTCCAGATGAATAAACAGTATCCTTCTTGATTAATCTACCCAGATGGCATACGCATCCCCTAGCATTTTTAATATATGGCCATATATGGGCCACGTGCTTGGGAAATCTGTGTTGACTAGAAGGAGATGGGTGGAAAGGGGGACTGGGATTCCGAAGAACATGTGCTGTTGCTGCAGGGCAGACACAAGCTTCCTTGTAGAGGCTGGCCTGTTAAATCTGCAAGCTCTGCAGCCACTTTTATTCACTGCAGGCTTTGAGGGCAGTGCAATCACGCTAGTTTTCCCTTCCCTCTGCTGTCACTCAGTGGGCAGTAGAGGGAGAAATCCACAACACAATTCCAGCCACCATTAGCTGGGGGAGCCAGGATACCACAATGGGGTCATTCATGGCCTCAGGAGCTGCTACCTTAGATCAGTAACATGAAGGGTATAAATAGCTCCAAACCTGGCCTTCTGCTCCTGGTAATGGCCCATATTCATATGACCTGATGATATGGATACTGAGTGAATAAGGCAAGAGTTGTTCATGATGCAACGTGCCAGGGAGGGAGATGCAGAGGTATGTGGGTAGCTGATCAGTCTGAGCTGCCCTCTGGAGACATGGGCACTAGTGATCCAATTAAATTCTTTGATATGCTACTTCTACTGAAGTCAGAAAACCAAGATGAGATGTGTGCTCAAGCCACTGGTAGACATACGCTCCGAAATCAGTGGCAGTGCAACAATATCCAGCTGGATTTGAAAACCGCAGTGGTCCAAATTTCAGGGCCACACCTATGCATGGGGTTTTTTTGTTTTGGTTTTGGTTTCTCAAATGGAGGTTTTTCAATGTTTATTTCACAGAAAATCCCCCAGATCCCCAACTTCATATGACAGGATGACAAGAGATCATTTTCAGTTCACTCACAGCACCACACTCAGCACAGAGTCATTTCTCATTTCTCGTGCATATACCATCAAGAATGCCATGTTTCACTAGCAACAGGGAAGTTTGCTGTTACTCCTCCATTCTAATACACTGAGTATTACTATAGAGGAGGACTAGCAATGGTCTCAGTCACTCCTAAACTGATGACATGAAGAATGCGGAAGGAATTTTGTAATTTCTTCTATACCTATCTGGCAAAAAGCAGTTAGCTCTTTGCCATTTCTTGCCACCAAACAGAAAGATGAAAATGGAGCATGATAAAGATTGCACTTCTTTGGCACCATAATCCTGGAACAAATTACTGTTAGATAATTAGACCATAAGCCTCCTCACAGCAGGTACCCCAGCTTTATAGTCACCTGGATTCTTTGTTAAGTACCCAGGGCACTATTCATGCTTTAAGAACAAATTAATTGTCATGAATCAATTAACAGTACCCTATCCACACTAATGGTTGGACTGGATCACCAAGCAAACCTAGTCAGAAACTTTATGAATAATATTCATCCTGGAGTTAGTGCAATATTAGTTTACAAGCTTTTAATCTTGATTTCCTTTCTCAGTTTATTTTTAACATATTATTTTATCATGGACAAACAGGCATCCATTTTCTGGCTGGTTTTTGAGAGGTTCAATGCTTATTTTTCATTTTTTCCATATCTGTGTTACAAGTTTGGCCAGTTGAGTTACCTGCTGATGTTTGTGTTCCTGACTTGATTGTTTCTTTTTAAAGCTGAACATTAATGATAAATAGAAAATAACAAAATAAACACCTTTCAGCCTGAATTTTTAGTGGAAGAATAATGTTTTCCAGGATTTATGAAACCAATGTTTGGAAATACTTTCTTGAACTCCCTGCATCCCTCAAGATCTTGGGACTAAATTGAAATCAATATGACCTGAAAGTAAATAAACTTTGTACTTTCTATTCAGGTTATGTATTTGTGGAACAGTTTTTTGTTTTGATACAGTTGGTTGAACAAATCATCAGTGGCTGAAATCACTCAGAGCTACCTGATTAGAGAGCTGAACAAGCCCATCTGAGGAGTGCAGAACGAATAAATGTGTGTGCCATATTTCATCGTCTCCCCAAAGAAACACAAAACATTTGCTCTCTATTTTAACAGATATACCTGCTATTCAACTGCTAGCTTGAGTCAGTGAGTGGAACCAGGTAAAAAGCAGCAGGAATACTGCAATGAACTCACTTTAAAATTATGTCTTCGTAGAGAAACAATCCCTCATGAGGGATTTAATTGGGGTGGTGATTTTGCTTTGTTTTTCTCTGGAAGAGAATATTCTGGGGAGCATTTGTTTAATTAGAGGGCTAGATTCAGCAGGATCTGCATGGAAATTAAAGGTCCTTTATCATGATATAAATCTTTTTTCTCCTGGTTAGAAGAATTGTATTGCCAATAGAAATGACAAAACTGGTCCCCACAAAAGGATATTTAGGACTGCAGGCTGCTTTTTTCTGAGAAGAGGTAGGCAACAAGGAGAAAGCAGAATGTACATCTAAGCAATTGGCTGATGACTGTATTATTAGCTCAAGACGGAGGTGGTACATCTTTGCTTGAAGAGACCCTTCTCATGAAGCATTTTTGCATTCCCCATGGGGATACATCACATACATTGCTTCTCTAGAGGACAGAGCAATTTCTAATCATGAGAAAATCTGCCAGCAGGATATTAGTATAAGAGTTCACCCTGAAAACCAAATATTGCGTGAACCCACTTTGAAATATGTGGACAAACTCATTTAGTTATGACAGCCCTTTGCCTGCCTTTTATGCAACACAAAAGCCATCAGGGTAGCATCCTTTCCAGAGGATGCTAGAGAGACAGAGACATGTAGGGGGTCTTCAGCAAAAAGTCTGCTTTCTCCTACCAGTAAAACCTCCTATTAGAGAATGGTGACAAACAGATGATGGGTTTAGAAACTAGTTGTTTACTTCCCCAGAGCATGAAAAAAATTCAATCCAGCAAAAGGTACTTTGTGACAGTCTTCAATGCATTTGTGACAGCTGGTGACAGATTCACTTTGAAAATCACATTTTGAAAGGACACAACTTTGCAGGCTTCTCTTAAATCTCTGATCCAAAGGGTCTGCCATCAAGGCAGACATCATAACTTCTATTTCACAGCCTTATTTTTACCAGAGCTGGTATGTTCCATGGGGTGTCCAGTCCCACACACACTGGTCTTGTTGTCAATTAGTGTCTACCTGCCAGCCAGTTCAGAAGCCCTGGAGATTTGAGTGGTCTCCAGGGAGAACTTTAGGATATTTTTTAAATTAGGTCACACAGCATAACTAGGCTCTGAACACAGGGCCGTGTGTGTAATCTTAGTTTAAGCATTTGACACAGTGCATCTATTTACTCAGCCAATGCAATTAGTAGCTTCTTTTGAAGATTGTCATACGACCAGATCCTACTGGGCTGAATCACTCACTAGACAGGTGAAAAAAAAGTCAAGTCAGAATTTCAATTACAGATTTCTAGATGATGTTTCAGGGAAATGGCAATGGTTATGCAGTAGGGGACAGTTCTCTCCTCTTAAATCCTGGCAAGAGGATGACACAATGCATTATTGGCCTACATACAGATCCTTAGACAAATAATTTCATTTATCTGAATCTCAATTGTATTAACTGAATCTCAATTTTTTTTCTGTTTTTATTCTCTTTCTTGACACCTGTGCATGACAAGAATCTGTGTAAAGGAAAGGTTACTGAAGGCAGCTACAGGTAAACATTTCAGAATTCAGATTTTAAAACCATTTTGCATGTCATTTTTGGAACCCAGTTATTACTTTATACTACTCAAGAACACTCCCTTTTCTTCTGAAAATGTGTAACATTCTCACAGAAGAAAGGGCTGTTCCTCTTTCAAGAAGAAGAAAAGGTAGATATCTATTGTTTACACATAAGGACTGGTTTTTTTTCTTCCCCTCTAATTGAGCAGCATCAATAAAAAAGACAAGAATTTAAATGTCTGTCTGGAAGAGACAACACTTCTTAAAGCCAGTCCAACCAAAACAAGCCCCTGCTGCCTGGTCATTCTAAGAGCTGAAGGCTTATTTGTTCCCTTTTGCTACCAGACCAAGGTCCCTCTTGAGAGCTTTCTCAAATACCCTGGGGTTACTAGTGGGTGGCCACCCAACGCATGATCTGGCAGGGCCCACCTGGTCAGATATTCCCTCCCACCCACCTAAAGTCCTTCTTTGCTGCTCTAATAGATGCTAATTCAAATAATACAAAAATTATCAACAGTGGTCACATTCATTATGCATCCATTCTATAGTTTTCTGATAACAGACAAGTGAGTGCACCTTTTATCTGCAGTTGGTTTCTCTGCTCAAAATTTGCCAGATAGCCCTGCAGCTAGTTCTTTCAATCAGGCAGCTTGATGTTTTTGTGCCGGTACATGTTTTTACCTGAAGTCAAACAAAGATTGAAGTGATCAGAAATTGTGCATGGCCATACAAATCTTTTCCTAGAGATAAACATTTAATCAACTGCCACTTTCACACACATAATCATCAGGTGCATTTACAGGTATTTTACCTCATAGAAAAAATCAGACACGTGTGTTTTTATGTAACCATGGAAACCACCAGAACTGAGATTTCTTAGCAAGAGGGGGGCAGTGGCTAGCTGTTATTAACTGAAGACTGAGATACTGCAAACTTGAAACAATTTGTTTTTGTCACAGTGCAGACTTACCAGAACTGAAATTGCATGCTTATCTGTCTTTCCTGCATACGCTTCCTTATCCATTGCCTTCCACACCTATGCAGAAAATAAATCTTAACATTGTCCCTAGTATCCTTTACTTAATAGAATCTTACTGCTAAAGCTTATCCACTTGATTTCTCTATTTCCTCCCTGAAGATTTTTTTCTCCCAGTTAAACCCTGCCAGGAGTCAAACTCACTGTAGTGGAGGAATAATTTTATAGTCTAAAGCATTAAACTAAAATATTAAGCTAAGTCAAAACCAATGTTAAAATATTGGTCCAAGAGCCTATACAAACTATTCTGAACTGCTTTTAAGTCCTAAAATAAGGTTGAAAGCAGGCTTGGAAATTCAGATGGCCAATTTTAAACAAATAGAGAAGAAATTTCTCCAGAAGGGAGAACAAAAATAACCTTCCTTCCTGCCTTTCAACTGTGACCTGAAACTGAACCAAGAACACCCTTGGTTGCCAGAAAATCTGGGATCCTGCTAGATCTTATATGCAAGTCAAGAGCCATGTTTTTCTTTTCTTTAGCTCTTATGTAATTCCAAATGTTGTCACTCCTGGTGGCCATTTCTATGGGTTATGTTGTTGCTAGTTCTGTTCAAGAAAAGAATCTCTGGGACTTGTAATGCAAAGATGCTGTGGAATTACTGGTTACTTTTTTTTCCCTTGTTTATGAATTCCTTGCACTGGTTTATTTACATGATGACGGTGTATTTATTGCTTAAACTGAGTATATTGGTCAAAATGTAAATTATAGGAAATTTAGAAAATGCTTCTCCATAATTCAAAGTATGTGATACCCACGCAACAGAGTTTATTTTGTTTACTTTTCCCCAGAAGAATATAGCATAAATTCTACAAATAAATAGATGTATTACAGTCTGTGTTGCTGTTCTTCATCTATAAATGGGAGTTCTGTCCTGTCTCTGAACTGGTAATCTTGGAAGGAGAGGGCAAGAAACAACTCTCGCTGTGATTTTATGCAATATCTAGCGTGTCAGGTCCCTAATATTGTTTGAATCTTCTCAGAATCATGCTACCTGAACTAACATTAAACTATTTGTTTGTAATTGCTCATTTTCTTTAAATGCTTTTTGATATTTCTTCTGAAAAAAAGGCAACATTCACAGAACACACAAAAGAGCAGAAAGCACACTGACATTGTCATGCATGTTTTATTAATTTATGCTCAGTGAATATACAATAAGGTAAACAAAAGCTTGGAGAGAAAAACAATGAATTTAAAGACTGCTCTTAAATGAGGACTTTGGTTACTGAACCAATTCATAAAACACATTTGGGGATACTTATATCTTAATAGCAAACTGAACATTTATCTGATTTTATCTTGAGCTCTATTATGAATTTCTTATAATTAAAAATGTAGAAAGAGGAAACACTTTTGCTATTATCTGTTGCTGCATCAGACCTTTGTATAGTTAATGGCACAGTGCCAGTATAGCTTTATGAGTCTCAGATATGACATTTTTGTTAGTTACTTGATCTCGGATTATAAACCCAAGGAAAAGAATGCTGCCTAGTTATAATTGATAAAAGAAAACAAAGGAGAAGGAATGAAAACAGAGAGAGCTCTATTTGAATATCAAATGTCTTATTGAAGAAAAAAAGTCTTCTATTTTTTGGTTTTCTCTGATTTCCTTCAGGTTGGGGAGTAATAATGCAAATGATGAAATTCCATAGACATGTATTTAGCTCATTTTAGAGATAAGAACACTTATAAACAGATGGATTGTCAGTTTAAATGATCATACTGCTTCCACAAGCCCATGGAGTCTCCATGTTTTAATGTCTCTGTTTCTATTACTGCTGTAAGAGGTACAATAAGACATATTATCCCCTGGGTATCTTATCTTCCCAACTTCTAATTCCAAGTGGATGGTTTACATCCAGAAGCTTGATGTTTTACATCTCTCTAAAAACATTGAGCTTTAACAATATATATTATAGTAATTTTGGATACTCTCCTCAGCTTACTGGACTTATCCAGCCCTTCTGGTGTACTGCAAAGTACACCAAATACACCAAGTACTAACTCTTGGAGTTAGCACTACTGCATGTCAATAAGTTCATCAGATGAGTTTTGACAAACTGAGGAGTACTATATTAGTTTTTGTATATACTTTTATATTGCTTGTTAATGCTCATAGCCCCAGTATGCATCATTCTTTCCTGAAGATTAAT
Source organism: Buteo buteo (assembly GCF_964188355.1). Taxonomy (NCBI): domain Eukaryota; kingdom Metazoa; phylum Chordata; class Aves; order Accipitriformes; family Accipitridae; genus Buteo; species Buteo buteo. Next base: position 10,001,815 of record NC_134189.1, read on the forward strand.
TTCAAAGAGGTGGCAAAGTAAATTTCTTTGAAATTTTCCTGAAGACTCAAAGAACAATTCAGCTCAACTTCAACCAGCTGGCAAAACTAGGTGAATTTAAAATGGTTAGTGTCTCATCTGACACACCCTGCAGCCCTGCTATGAAGTACTTGTGTTCCTAGGTTCCCTGGGGTTTCCTCCAAACTTGTTAACTAATAACCACATGGTTGAAGAAAAAACATGACCTGAAGGGATACACCACCTCTTTACCCAATAGCTCCTTGTCCAGACTGCTGACTGCATGACACTGCAGCCACTGGTGACCCACAGAGACACCCCCCGCTCCCTCCCCTGGAATAGGGGGTCCTAAATGATACTGCAGCGCCTTCGAGAAGGCTGTTAGTGCTGCAAGAAACCCTTTCAGAGATTTTAAAAAGGTACATTCAAAGTTCCTCTTCCTAAAAAAAATTAAATACGACTTTTGCTTGACAAAAAGTTATCTGTTTTATGTAAGATTGAAACCATGACAGCACATGAACAAAAAACCCTTAATTCTTGTATGTATGTGTTTGTTTTACAAAACAAAGTCATAACCAAACCCCCTGAACTGCTTCTGTGGCATATGCAGTCATTTCCTTGTCTGAAATACTATATTAATTTCTGTTTAAGTGCTTCTGTTTAGTCCTTTTCACATTGTCATAACAGCCCTGAAAAGAAGACAAAACTGAAAAGTTTGTATCTCTGAAAAAAACCCCAAACGTACAAAAACCACATACAGACATGCTCTATTACAAAAAGTCAGAGCAAATGGCATTAAAAAAAAAAACAAAAAAAAAACCAAGAAGACTGAAAATCTCTCATTATCAAACAACCCTTCAAGTATCAGACCACCTCTTCCCCCACCAGCCATCTTCTTGCTAAAAGGATGGGCATTCACAGCCGCTTCTCTAAGAAAAGTGCAGAGAAGAAAGGTTGATCAATACAGACAGCATGACCAATAACAGAGGTAATGGAAACTCTAGCTAGTCCCACAGATGATATTCACTTTAGCCTAACCTCTCCCATAACCTTTTGGTTGTGTCCCTGTTACTTGCATCCACACCAGTGCCTGGAATGCACGCAGGCTCTACCCCGATAACATCGAAAGGATGGGAAAAACCTTGAGAGTCTTCTCAGTCTTAAAGCCTTCATCAAATACAAATGTGATTTCTTTCTACTGTTTCTCAGTCATTTTCCTGTGAATTACTCTTGCTGAAATCAGGAGTTTACCCCCTATTTACTTTCACAGATGATTAAAAAAAAAAAAAAGTAGATATATTTAAAAAGGTTCTGAATAATATTTCATCAGAGGGCAGGGAAGGAAGGGGAGAAGGGAGGGAGCTTTAGATTTGGAGGACGTGTGTTATCTGCGCCGCCCCCCCCTGCCAAAATAGGGACATACTCAAAAATAAATGGTACCCTGCAAACAAAGGGTACGATACCAGCCCACAGCTAAAGCTAATATGGGGCTGGTCACCCCACCATGGCCTTTAAAAAGAGAATTTTGCCTCCATCTAACTGCATTAAGTCAGGATTGTGTGTTAGCAAAAAGATGCTCCATTATATATTAGGCACTATCAGTGAAGAGAGTGGAGAAAGCTATTAATTTATATAATGCAGTGTTGAATACAGACAATTAGTTCTAAGGAGTGATACATTGGGTCCACCATAGTTTAATTTTAGCTCTATACTGCTGCTACTAGCATACGGTAGGAAACATTTGCTCCCATGGAGTTTTAATTAGCAGACTGGAGTTTACATTAGCAGCATTATTCACTCACAGCTCCTGGTTTTCATTTGTTATGCCATGCCTTTTGTGAAAACACCACAGTCACCAAGTTTGTGGGTCAGATGTTTTTAATTTTTCTTAAATGCACTTTACAAATCTTATTGAAATGCTTTGTCAAAGAATGCTAGGAATATTCTGTGAATGATGGCTGAACGTATCGAATTAGACGTAAGGTTTGAGTTTCCCTTTAATAAGTAGTGGGCTGAAAATCCATTAGTTGGTGTTTTTATGTCTACCTGCTGCAGCTGCTGGGTGCAAGAGTCTTACAGAAGAGATATAACTGTGTACAAACTAAAAGTACCAACGCCTAGAAAATCACAGGACTGAAAATACAACAGCGTTTGGGCCAACACAAGAAACTTAGCTGTTGCAGGGCACAGATAAAGAGTATGGGAGGTCATACCAACCACCAAACCAGTGCTGATATGACTGTCATACACCTCACCATGGGGAAAAACACTGAGATTACGCTGTGACTTGTTGCAGATGGAGGACCCTGCTGCTGTTTCATGAGCCACAGCTGCCTATAGCCAGACCTGCCTGTAGAGTAGTTGAGTTCCTCCGTTTCAAAATTTCCCTCTGCAGCTGGTCGCTACCTGCCAGAAGCTGAGGCTGGCCACAACTCACGGAATGACAGACAACCACTTGCACGTGTGGACAACAGAGGGTATCTGCCAAGTCCAAAGGGAATTCTGATCAGCTTTCCAGTATCAAAAAGATGATAGGTTTTTCCTGAATTCTTAAATTTGTGAGATCAAAAGCAAACAGAAGGAAAGCTGGGCTTCAGACCAGTAGAGTGTGATACTTTTCATTGCCCCACAGGGTCTATTCAAGCAGGGAAACCTATTACCATTTTTTTCATCATTGACTTGTTAGTATAGCTTGGTTTGTTTTGTTGTTGAAGACGTTAATACTTTACTAAGCTAAATCCAATCTGACTGTTTCTCCATGAAAATTAATTGCATTGTGAATTTGGTCTAGAGTGACTTCATAAGATATAATCATGCTATGGATTTGGCTTAGACAAGTTTTATTAACTTGTTTTCTTGTTTTTACAAAGGGACTCAAAAGCCTTAGAATCCATCTGCTGTTTTCTAAACTCTGATATCCTTATTAGATCATTATGTAGAAAGTGTTCTTTTTAAGGATGTTAATTACACTAAAGCAAGTCAATATATTGCATCAGATGCTGGAAAAATGACAAAACTCCAACAAATAAGTAGTGACTTCAGTTTGATCCTGTTCAACATTTTCCCCTTGATGGTGGTGACCTTCCAAGTTGTGATTCGGTACCTTTGTATGCTTTAAAAAAGCAGTGTTAGGTGCACCAGTACTCTACAAACACCACTATTTCTCTCCTATTTACAAATAGCTTTTGAAAGGGAAGACGTGCAATGCTGTCTTGGCTCATCCATTAGTCTTCTGCTGTGAAACAAACTGCTTTTGTGTCAGGAGTGAACTCCAAGGACCAGTTTGCTGGATGGTTGAGCTGCAGTAACCTGTCTTCCTGATACCAAACCTCCATGTTGCAGTGTTAAAGAAACATGGATCTATTTTTGAGGTGATTATTTAAGATACTGTAACACAGATATGGAACACATTTGTAAAGGAACAAAATATAGGAGACTTGTGACAGAGGCTTAACTCAGGAGTACGAAAGGCATTTATCACTGACCTGTTAAAGGAAGAGAGAACCTGAGATCACAATCTCTGCTAAAAGAAATGTCCCTGACACTGGAAATTTGATGAACATTCCTACAAAGCAAAAAAAACAAATCTTGATTTTGTTGTCTCTCTCTCTCCCTACTGATGACAGCAGCTTACTAGCTTTTTGCTGGTTTAATTTCATAACACTTAGTCTATAAACTGTCAGATAATGATTAATATTTTCAACATTAGTAATATATATGTGGCTTGGGGGTCTTTTTATGTAGCAATTAATCTTTTTCTTATACATTTTGCATAATTGTTAAAATGTACAATGCAAACAAAGTGTCTTGGTCTACAAGAACACGCTACTATAAATTTCAGTGAGTGGGATGGATTCTCTAGAGGAGGATAGGCCATACAAAAAAAATAAAAGCTCAGATTTAGTGTCAGATTTAGTGTTGCGTTGTAAATCCCAAAATTCAAGCTCAGCTGTGATTCAAGCTCCAGATCATTAACAAAGAGCTGCTTGTGGATGGACTGAACCCAACAAAATGTGTTTATTTGAAGCATATTTTCTGAAAGGCCATCTAGGCTCAGGCTGAAGCTGTGATTGAGTCAAACAAGCTGTCAGTAAACCTGAGTTATTGGGTTTACAACCAAACCAAACAAAAGCCCCATTCCAGCAAATGGTTCTGTTTCAGAAAATCATGTTTTCCTTAAATCATGTGTTAAGGAAATCTGCTTTCCCTAAGCAGAAATATGTAATGTTCTTTTTTGTGTTTTTGTTTTGTTTTGTTTTGTTGGGGTGTTTTTTACTGTACCAAAGCTTCATTTTCCAAGCTCCATTCATTTCTCACATCTAATTTTGGTTTATTAATGACAAGGTAGTGAGCACAACATCAGACAGCCCTATGAAGCACACAGATCAGAAGATAATGTGCTCTTTGCTTGACGTTAAACAGGGATAAACAGGGTTTGTATTGGCAAAGAATACAGTGAAATAAACCCAGCCATCCAGACTGATCTATACATACTGCTGTAAAAATAAAATAAAGAGTATGTATGTTGTGCTGTCCCTCTCACCACTGAAACAAGACCTACTGTCCTGAATGAAGAAATTAAGAGCATAACTATTTATATGGTTAATAGGAAATAGGAATCACAGTGTTAACTTTGGCAGACTATGCTTATTGCATTTTGAATATATCCAGATTTCATTAGCAGAGACTGACATCAAAGGACTGTTTGAATACGTTGATTTCTGTCATAAATAACTCCCAACAATCCTATAATTCAATGAAAAAGGGTAGCTCATTAAGTAAATGCTTATAGTGAGTGTGAAAGGAGAGAAGAATACCTTCAAATGAGTGTACTGCTATATTTGCAGCATATCCATCAAACAATGAGAAAGTAATGCTGCATAAGGCATTTTGTATTCTTTAATACATGCTGTAATCAGCTGGGGACACACAAAACACAGAAGGGTTGCAGGAGAGCATGGAGGGTAGAGAAGTTGTATTAAAAAAGAAGAAAGAAAAGAAAGATTTTTTTTCAGCTAAACTTTCTTTACTGTATTTGACACTAGCGTGTCTTTCAACAGGAGGGCTCCCACAGCCACCCTGTACTCGCCCATCTGTGAACATCATGCACTCCAACTCCAGCTGTGTTGCAAGACACTTACTGCATTTTGGTGCACAACCATTTTGGACCATCAGCTCCTGCTTCTTCTTATTATAATAACATCACTCACCATCTCTGGGGAATAAACAGACTGGTGCTTTCATTTGTTAAAAGAAACTTTGATTTACTAAAGTTACAGGACTGGACTCATAAGTTCCAATCCACAGTCTGTCTCCAAGTGATAAAGAGGGCAGCACAGGGCAGCGAACTCCGTCCCAGGTATCAGAGGATGATGGCTGAGCTTTGTTAGAGCCAATTGATTTGCTGTAGAGTCCAACTCTGTTTACCTTTACCCTTACCATAACCCTAAAGGCTTTGTGAATTCTTCCTCATAGTACTGAGTTGTCAGAAAATAAGAAGTCAGTCAGTCAGTCTGTCATGGATTAGGAACTGGATAAAAATAAGACCAAAATCAGTACAAGCAGAATTTAGTTTCCACCCATTTGACTAAGGAAACCTCCCAGGTCTCTTGGCATTACTAGTAAAAATTAGTCCATTACATTTTCCTGATTATAATTAAACAATAAGATGGCAAAATAGGCATGCAATATGAAAGCATCATTCAAAGAACTTCTCACATATAATACAAAAATAAGACATCCATGCCATACAATGTTAAAACAAAGAAAAAAATGAGTTAGCCTTACCCGTTGGTGGCTTTTCTATTCAATGCAACCTGTGTGGACAAGCAATTGCACATCAGAGTCATGAAACACAGAATTCCTGCCATTGCTATTCAAATGCTACCCCTAACTCATACTATAAAAAACGCTCTTGCCTAAGAACATTGGTGGGTTTTATTTCCTTTTTATTTGATTGTCCTGGTTTCAGCTGGGACAGAGTTAATTTTCTTCCTACTAACTGGTACAGTGCTGCATTTTGGATTTAGTATGAGAATAATGTTGATAACACACCGATGTTTTAGTTATTGCTAAGTAGTGCTTATCCTAAGTCAAGGATTTTTCAATTTCCCATGCTCTGCCAACAAGCAGGTGCACAAGAAGCTAGGAGGGGACATGGCCAGGACAGCTGACCTGAACTAGCCAAAGGGATATTCCATTTCATAGAACGTCATGCTCAGTATATAAACTGGGGGGAGTTGGCTGGGAAGGGTGGATCACTGCTTGGGGACCGGCTGGGCATCAGTCAGTGGGTGGTGAGTAATTGCACTGTGCATCAGTTGTCTTTCTTGGGTTTTATTTCTCTCTTTATTATCTTCCTTGTCATCATTATTATTATGGGTTTTGTTGTTGTTGTTATTATTATATTTTATTTCAATTATTAAACTGTTCTTATCTCAACACATGAGTTTAACTTTTTTTTCCAATTCTCCTCCCCATCCCACCAGGAGTGGGGAGGAGTGAGCAAGCGGCTGCGTGGTGCTCAGTTGCCGGGGGAAGTTAAACCACAACATTGATCCAGGTGGTCTGAGAGAACTAGAGGTTAATGGTGGAGAATGCTGTTTAACAGGCTCATTCTGGAATGAGGATGGATGCATGAAACCGTTCAAATATTGCTGGTTCTCCAGGATCTCCCCTATTTCCCCATGTGCTGTGTTCTCTTGCTTGTACTTGGTCTCTGCTGCTGCTCCAGACATCACTTCCCAAATACTAGACCCCAGGCTGGATTTATCATGCAATTTATAGCACCTGCATTGTCACTTCTATCATAGTTCTCTGGTGCTAGCAAGGAAGCGTGTTCAGGAGATCGTTTTCCCTACACACTGACAGATAGGTTCTGTTGTATCTCTGATAGGGGAGACGGCATGTAAATGCATGATAGTTGCATCACTACAAGTCATGAGAGATAGACCTTTTTTGCCACCAGTTGGAACACAGACTTAACACAACCCAAGTATGCCAGGAGAGAAGAGGTATATTTTGACAAGTTATTACTCACGTTGTCTGAAGGAACAAGCAGATTATCTCACAGCATACCACTACAAAAAACTTAGAGAGCGACTCCACTGTAAGGACCAGGAGATATGCCCAGCCCTGTTCCCCAGATCCCACCACTTCACACGAACATGCCGTGGGAGAGACATGGGAGTGTAACTTGGCACTGTCATCAGATCTGATTGAGCTGGACCAGTCTGAGAGGCCAAATTCACATGAACAGATCTGTAAAGGTAAATCAACCTTGAGAAAACATCTTGTATTCAACCGACTTGAAAAATGCGATAACACCACTCCTGTGACAAAGGCTCTAGAGGACTTCTTCCCAATTCATCTTTCTAAAGAAAAGAAAAAGGAAGTGACAAGAAGTGTTTTTAACACGAGGATTCAGGATCTTGACAAAAGGTGGTATCTGAGTTTTGTTACTAACGGTTTCAAAGACAGCTGTAAATCATTGTTAGATTATCTTTGTATCCTCCCTGGTCTGTCATAAAAAGAAAGCCTGGAGTACAAAGCTAAGTGCGTGAACAGTGCAACTGGTAAAAGGGAGTCATAGTCCTACTTTAGGGAATCAGGCAGTCTGAAGTCAAGGTCCCCAGACACAGTTTGGGCACTTAACATTAAAGGTCCACAACATCCATAGGTTGAAAGGGGAGAGGATATCTTTCAACAGATGGAAGCATCTCTTGCCTGCAACAGAGCATATTGATGTGAATTTATTTCATGAACTGCAAAGCTTCTACAAAACAAAGCAAAATCAACCTGATACTTGATATTCTACAGGAAGACAATAGGGCAGGCATGATTAGATCTAGTGTCCATTAGGCACCGCTAAACTGCAGTCCCCAGTTCTGGATCCACTGGGGCTGGCTATACATGTTGCAAAACCAGCAACGGCAACTGACCCTAGCTAGTTGGAATGACCAACTTAAAAAAAAGCCCTGGTTTGTATTCTTGTAGCCAATCATACTTCTTGAATCCCTCTCTACATTGCTTAGGATTATTTACTACTTGTGAAGATAGAAGATGGCATGCCAGTCTTAAGTGTGAATTGTGTTAAGACTTTATTTTGGCATTCTACAGCTTTGGGAAGTGGGGAAAAGGAAATGTTTGCTACTTTGGCTGAGGTGGCACCAAAAGCAGAGTGTTTATTCCATAGAGAGCAGTACGGTCTCTGTTTTGAGGCTGCTACTGCAGTGTATGTATATTTGCCATCCTACTCCAGTGAGTATCTAGTGTCATTGAAGCACACGCCCTGTGAGAAAGGTTGAGGGAACTGAGATCATTAGATTGGAGAAGAGAAGGTTTGGGGCAGATGTAATAGCAGTCTGCCAGCACATACAACACGATCATGAAAAAATGAGAGAACCAAGCTCTTTACTGAGGTGCACAGGAGAAGACTGAGAGATAATGGTTATAAATTGACACAGCGTTAATTACGTCTAGAGAGTATGAAGAAAAAAAATCACTATGAGGATAATTAAGCAATGGAACAAGGTTCAGAGTGATTGTGGGATCTCTCCCCCTGGAGGTTTACAAGGCCTGGCTGGACGAATCCATAAGCAACCTGTTCTGAATTCAGTGTTGACTCTGCTTTGAGCAGGGGGTTGGACTAGGAACCTCTTGAGGTCCTTCCCAGCCTAAATGGTTCTATGATTCCATACGTTATTTTCCCAGATTTCATTACCTTGTCAGAGGATTTTAGAAAAAAACTTGTGAAAGGTCACAGAAGCAGTTCTGCTGGAGAATTGGATATTAGAGAGCTATTTCCTTGGGGCTGGAGACCATCTGCAGGTTGGTGTACTTTCCCACTTACAATATTTTGATAGTTACTTCAATGTTCAGGCACATTTACTGGGAGACTTAAGCTTATGGAATAGAAGGTGTGCTCAACTCTAGGTAGCATTAAAATTTTGGTCTTTGCTGTCTGCTTTGAGACTCCAAAATATCATTTGCTTATTACAGAGTAGCCTGTTTCGATTACTATAAATTTCTTTGAGAACAGTCTAGTTCAGATTGTGGGAGGATAAGGTCATCAACTCACAGCAAACGTTTTGTCTTACAAGACATTCATTGTTCTTTTGGTTTTGTCTGACTAAAAGACTATTCACATAAAGGCTAATGATGGTTAGGATAGAGGCACAAACTTTGTTTTCATCCCCTTTCTTTTTCCAAGTCATCTGTTTGCATCATGGTTTGTTTGGTGTTTTTTTTTTTAATTCTTCATTTGATAACAAGGATTTAGCAAGGTCATGCAGTTTCCAGTATTATTCTCTGTAGCAGTTTGAAGGGTGATCAACGTAGTTCATTTCTCAGAGACACAATCAGACAGCTTTCACAGTTTACAGTTGTTTTCCAGGAGGTGGGAAATGTGCATTTGGTCATGAATGCTACAGAGTATTCTCTGTACACCTGTAACTCCAGCTCTTCCCATTTGAAGAAGTGATCAATTAGCCCAAGTGATGTCCAAATGGAAAGTTAGGTTAAATATCATGGAAGGATGGATGAACCAAAAAAGAGAATTTTTTCTGACTATAATTAATGTAGTGTTTCAGTATTCCTTTTGTTATGTCATCTTCTAGGCTATGTGATTTATTAAGCTCTCCATTTTGAAATCCAGGAGGAGTGACAGATTTTGATGGTGCTTTCAAGTGTAATCGGTTCTCCAATTATACTGCCTTATTCTTAGGTCAAATTTCCAAGTCAACATGCTGCCCAGATTTTTCCATCCTCAATCACATTTCTCTCTCCTATTTGCTGTAAGCTCTCATCAGGTGTGTCAGATGGAATTGTTATCTATGACACTGCCAAATTTTGGGGGGCTTTTTATCTTTTATATGATTGTATTATGCTGGGAATATTGACTTGAAATGTTACAGTGTCATAGCAAGCTGCATTTAAAGTTAAGGTCACATGTGTCTGTGTTTCAAGTTGGAGAAATCTCTCTTTTCTAATCTTTTTTAATTACCATTGAGCCATTTTATCAAACCCATTCTAATTTCATTTTTCCTGCCTGAGCTGCAATCCTGTTTTCCTAGTAGCACTTTTTTCCTTTGGCAAGTCTTCTTTGAAAGTCTTCCCTGATGTTTGCATTACCTTTTTTTTTTAGCATGAAACTCATGTGTTGATAAGCATTTTGGTAACAATGATTTTTCAGGGATCTCTTCACTGTCATTGCAGCCTTGTCTCCAGCTACACATCTTGAATACTTGTTACAGTGACAGTAGTTTCAGGTACAATCAGTAAATGCAGATCAGTCACAAATGACTGGTGCTTTTCTGTTATTATACATACCTCACTAAGATCTAGCTCCACTATGGAATGTAAAGGCTATGCTCGCTATGCTAAAAGTGGACTAGGTACTTGCTGTCCAGTGAGGACAAGGTGGTATGCAGGTTCTTCCCTGCTTTCTTCATTAATGACAACGCAAACACAAATTTTATCAACACAATGCAGGTTGTTCCATTTATTCTGGGGGAACCATCAAAGGTTAACGTGAGGATGAAGCATATCCTTCTATGAGTGCATGTATTCACTTCTTTATACAGAATAAATTCTTCGCAGTGCCCAAAATTGCTGATTCTAACTGAAAACTGAAATGGTATCTTCTTATTCCCTTGCATGTGTACGATTTCTGCTAAGTAGAAGATGATCTCAGTTAACTTTGGAATCCTTGTTCATTAGTTCTTCCCTTAGATTTCACAGGTAGCACATCTTTCTATGCTGACCCTCACTTGATTTCATTTTGTGATTGGAAGTTGCATCTAAGAACTACACAAACTGTACACAAAATGTGACTTACTAACACTTAAATAGTCTGCTCTCCAGAAGTGGAAAGACTCAGCAGGCAAATGGCACACAACGCTGGCAGAGGAGGGGCCTGTTCATATTAGAAAACTGCTGGGGAGACTCTTGGGAGAAAGGTGTCTCACTTGATAGGCAAGTCTTGTAGACACAGTTGTACAGAAAATACATGTTCCTACGAGAGATCAAATATTGACGCAAAGAGGTAAAACCCACCAGGCAGACACTGCCATTTAAAGAGGAAGCACTGCCAGACAGAGAACCTACAAAAGATACAGAGATTAAGACCTGTATTGACCAATAGCACACCCCTCCAGGGTGCAGCAAGTGAACTCTATAACTACAGATAGCTATCAGGACAAAGATGGTTATCAAAAAACATCCATTTAGGGACATGCTACATGCTCAGAATGCAGACTGCTGAGGAGGAATGTGTATAAGTGACACAGGTTTTCATTTCTACTGATCCCCAGCATTAGGAAAAAAGAAGTATGTAAGAAGAAAACCATTTAAAAAAAAAAAAGAAGCAGAGATTCATTATCCCGTTGAGGAATAATAAAGCCTTTTGATGCTACACGAACTCATAGCATGAGATTTGTTGCTGCTATGTACAGCACAGCCAGTTGCAACCCAGAGGCTCATTTGAGGTACAGATGAGCAACTGTAGCAGCACATCGCACTGTTCAACAGCTGCTCATCCTTGGGGCATATGTGGCTAGGGGTAGCACAGCCTGAAACCTCCTCCCAGTTAAGTCTTTTTATTTTTAGCAGTGCAAGATAGTGCACTTTATCATTTTAATCAAAGAGAACAGGCTGTGATGAGCAAGAGAATGCTTTCATCTCAGCCATTGATCACTTCATAAAATCGGCAGGGTCTTTTCTGCCTCTCAGTCACTTCGGATTCCCCTTCTGATCCCCACACATATGGCATGAAAAGAAATAAGTTCTCGTCTGAAAAGATGATACAACTTATTAATATGCTAGGAGTATTTCATTGCTTTTGTCTCTTTTAAAGCTGTTACATTGGCTCTTTGTGGGCTACTAGGGTCTGCTCTAATAGTAGTATTAACTGTCAAGTGCCCCCAGGTGACTCTGACATTAAGCTATACTCTCTTGAAGTTAACAGGAGATATTCTCCCCACACACCCCCAAATGATAAAATGCTTATGGAAACGTTCTTTGCTGAAACATGATAAAGATTCAAAGGACTACAAGAAATGTATTTCTCTAAGTGAAAGGTTTTCATACCCAGCTCAATAGCTTCATGGAAGAAAGCCCTACTCAAAGAACTTCAGATTTGTTTGCATGCTTGCTTTTACTAGAGCCTTCAACATGTATATCAGAGCAATGAGGCTTGAAATTCAATAGCAACCTCTGATGCCTCATTGGAGTACCTTGAGGAAAGAGAAAAATTCCGTGTTTGGAATTCTCCTCTTGTAACAAAAGAAAGCACTAAAATTGAAGGACTGCAGGTTCAAAAGAAAATGTGGAAATGTATTATCAATTAGCAATCTGAGAGCATTCGATAAAGGCAACAGCAACCTAACAGAAGTCAGAGGCTTGAGAGAAAGCGCTAGTTGCAAACACACAGTCACTTGCAAACATTGCAATGTTGTGTCAGACACAAGCATTTTCCTTTCTCAAAGGATCTCTTCACAGGTAGGCAATGATATCTGTCAGTTTTAGCACATAGCTAGAAAACAAATTTCTTACAAAAGGCATAACTCCCCTACCAGAGCTTCTCCCCAAAATACATCTGAAATGAAGTAATTTGACAGGGTATTATGAATGCCAAGGGAGGCATTTTTAACAGGAGCACTAACTATAAAGGTACAAGCTCTAATCACACTTTTATACAGAAGAGCTCTTAGAACACAGCAGACCACCCTTCCCATGACACAGTTATCCTTCATGCAGGGACAATTTCTGTTCTTCTAATGAAAAGTCTTTGTGTCTTTTGTTTAAGACATTTCTCTGTCCTTTACTCCCACAAAAGAAAGGAAAAAGGAAAAAGTCTTTCCTCTTTTTCTTAACCCTAGCTCAGGTTACTATTGATTCATTTCAAACCAAAAGCTTCTGATGTTTCTAAAATTGCCCCTGAAGCACAATTAGCTTGCCTTTAGAATGACTGGATGGCTCTCAGAACTAAGTGCTAGCACTGGATTTTGAGGTTTTTGACTAACCAGACAGAAATAACATAGACAGCACCCTCTCCAAATGAGAGAACCTGACTGCTGAATAAACCTGCCTACCAACTGCTGAATACTTTACCCTAATCTTTTTAGTCTTCAGCTAACATTGCCTTTTAAATAACAACTAGGGTTACCCATCCATCTCCCTCCTTTCTGAAAATGCTGCTATATAAAGCATCTTGAAAAAAGATCTAAAAGGCAAAAATTCTTATGTTTTTTTTGTAGTTTAGGTCCACCTCATGGCTCTGTGTAGTAAGCCAAACAGAGACTGTGGCCATTGTCTACATTCAAAGTTATCAGCATAAGTTGGATAGTCTGCGGGATATGAAAGCTTGTTCAGCATATGAGACAGTAACCTTAAAACAAAGAATACTTGGACCTTTGCCATAGCTTTAATTTATGATAAGGTGGAAAGGTCCTCCTATTCTAACCTGTGCTTCCAGTTTCAGTCTGTGACATACCGATCATGCTTTCTTACTTCAGAGGAGTCTGTGAGTTTATTAACAGCTAAGGGTTGTCATGAAAGAAATGAGAAGTGTGAAGGGAAACATGACCTAAAAATATGGCTTGCTGAAGAGCAGAATAGGTAACACCCTTTCTTGTGCACTCAGTTGCAAACAAGAAGAATGCAGTCATCGCCTAGGGGAAGACAAAATGCCCAGTAGTTCTTGCCAGCTGTTAAGACAAAACACCTAGTAGTCTCTGTATTCATGTTTCCCTTGTACCTCCACTTAAAAGCCCTCTCGTCATTTGTGCTACCTCTTACCCAAAGACACATGATCCTTTTTCACGTGCCACCAGCTTCCCTGACTTAGGGAACAAAGCACCTTGCCAGTTCCTCAACACACCATAATTAAAGCAGGTGCTTTTCAGGCAAGTTTAAGATATGAAGGAGGAAAGATCTGAGCCATGCCACCAGCTCTCTTGCCTAGTGTCTTGAGGAATAGCCAGCTGAGATATGCACTTCACCTCCTTCAGTCCAGCAGGACATGTCTCAGTGACAGCCCAGGCTCATACACTACATAAACCCAAAGATACTGATGACTCTGAACCATATCCCAACGAGACAGAGCCTCTGTGCTGAGACTAGCAGGAGGTGGTCCACACATATGCAGCGCTCGTTTCCAGATCCCCCCATCCTGTGGTAGGGAGGGTCTTGAACCCACTGCGCAAAGGGAACAGCAGCTTCCCAGCAAGGCATTGCCACAGCACCAGTTGGAGAACTGAAATGTTCCCTCCTCAAATCCTGACGGACAGATCTCCTGGAAGAGACAGTTCGCTGTCTGACGTCTAAAGAGATGCAAGGTGCCCAAAGTTTCCAGTAAAAAGCACAAAGTAGGGCTAGATAGTCTGTATGCTTATGTGTGGTCAGAAACTAGGCCCCAGGTTTCTCTAATCTCATCAAAGTTGAGGTAGGCTCCAGGATTCCCAGTAGAATTTCAGAATAATACCAAATATAGTAACTTAATTCAGGGAGCAATGAATACTGTGAATTGTGCATTAGCATTCAGTGCAAGCTGCTTAGAACAGATTTATTTACCAGCCAAATCTGGTTTAGTCAGTTTTAGCTAATGTCCATTTAACATGGCCAGGGAGGAAGTAGAAAATGTATGTTCAAAAAACAGAACTACCATGGAAAGTAGCCAGAAAAAAAAATTCCAGTAAGGCTTAACCGGCAACATAATTTTCAGACTCAAATGATTTGCTTTGGAAACTAGAAGAGTCTGGATTCTCCAGCGATGCTGTATGTGCACTTGTATTCTCACTAGAACTTACTATGGGTATATTTAAACACGTCAGAAAGTCACCACTTGTGCTTTTTAGTGAGTGCATTTATGATGTGGCACCGTTACTGCTGGGTTTTGGTGACCTCAGATGGCCATAAAGGAAGGCTCTGGAGGTTTTGGAAGAGGGTAAGTTAAGCACTTAGCTACTCATTTCTCAGAATTAAGGTTCAGATTTCTTGGAAATGTCACAACTTCAGGGAGTGATGACGTCCCATCTAGACCCATAACAATGAGCAAGTGCTCATCAGAGAATCACTACACCCACCACACTCTTCACCGGCAGAACTGGTCATTTCACCACACTCGGTCAAGGATGATTTGTCTTGGTAAAGCTGTGTTAAGTGCTCCTGATTACTTTCCTGCCATTCACATATTTGGAAATAGACTCCAGGAAAATGTGTTGCATGATTTCTCCAGCAACTAAGATGAGGCCTTCTGACCTCATAGCTCCTAACCTCTTTTCCAATTTAACGGAAAAGCTCCAACTGAACAGAAAAAATACATTCCAATGTTGTGCTAGATGGCTGAAAATTAACAAGCCTAACTTCTACCTTCTGCCCCAAGAGTTCTTCAAACACAATCAATCAAATCGTATCAGCCTTCACTGGACTTCCAAACATATTGAAGCATATTAGGTTCACAGGCAGGTCACATATTTCATTCACCTCACACTGTTTTTAAGCTGGGGACCTCTGTACTTTTCAGTTCCATCATTTTAATCAGTCCAGTCTTGTAAACAGTATTTTCAATGATGATGTCACATACTTGGCTACTACTGATGGTCTCACGATAAAGAGCAGTTTGGACATCCTCTTTCTTTACCTGTTTATTTAGGCTCTCTAGGTGTAATGAAGATAAATGCTGCTAATGTTATTTTATACTCCAAGCAGTCAACTCAAGACATAGCCATTTTCTTTTCTTTTTCCCCATTATCTTTTTTTATTGATGATATACTGGAAAACTGGAGTATGTGTCATTTTGAGTTGATACTTTTCAAATTTTGGTCCTGCAATATAATTTTCTTATCATTCATTTAAATTGCCTCAGAGAATAATCTATAATAGAATCAAAGTTCCATCAGAATGCAGGTTTGATCTTCTTGAAATAAAAATAAAAAAAGAAAAAACATCTACCAATAAAAAGCCAGTAAATGGTAAAACCCTGACTGATTAAAAATATCATTGCTGTTCTTTAACATGTATATGTGACATACATGTTCCTGATGGTTAGGTATCAACATTTAAATTATCTGGGAAGAAAAAAAGCAATAAAAATAATAAAATTTAGGTGTATCACTCTATTTCATATGGCTGAAATCAAGTCCAGACAAAAAATACAGTATGCACTGCAAACGTGTTATTATATGCTACATATTTCTATAAACTTCCTAATCCAAAAATTAGCTCTATAGAAATCTTTTGCCACTTAGACATGTTCTTAAAATCTGGATCCTGGAAATGCAGGTATTTTGCTTATATGATTTCCAAAAGCACTTTAAAGTTACAGTGTGAAACCAAATTTTCATTGTTCATATATTATGTTTCTGTGTGTTACAGCAGGCAGTGGTTTAAGACCATGAAATGCATTTGTCATAAAGGCATCCTCTTAATCCAGAGAAATTGGTAGCAATCTATCATTGTTGCCATGGCTAGAAACAGTGGTCTAAACATTCTCAAAATATTAACGTACATCTGTACGTTGGTATATGTGTATATATTCTGGTACTGCAATGGCAATGTTAACACCTGATTAATAATCATATACCTTCCTTTTTTGTTGCATGCAAACCTTACAAACTCTGTACAATCTCATCTCCTTCTCCAAGAAGCCTGAATAACCTAACTTGCAAGGGGAAGGCCACTGCTGTCAATAATTCTTTCTGGGCAAGCTTTTGCCTTTGATCTAAATACAGTATCTGAAAAGCAAAGCAGCCCTTGTCATTGACTCCAAAGAACACATTCCAGAGAACATGTCAAAAGCCCAAATCAATGGAATCAAAAAGGACAAGTAATGTATTTCCATGTGGCACAAGAATCTGACCAGCCAGAAGTCCCTGCAGAGCCTATCCAGGTTATGAAATCTTTTGTAGCTGTAAGGAATATGGGCACCATTTAACGCAGCTTGTCCTGGGCTTCAGGGAAACAAAAGGTCTTGAAGTTGATGGGTTTGTATAAGCAGAGAATTTCTTTGTCCCAGATACTGGCCAAGTAAGGATTGCTTTAGTGATAATTTCCTTGCTCTCCACTGTCTCTCCAGCATACTGGAGCCAGCACTGGGAGGAAAGACCAGGACACCATCACACCAGAAACCTTCACTGGCTGTTTAGGAATGTAGCCAGACAGCACGCAGCATGAAACTGAATTAGGTTCCTGATCTGGGAAGCCCTGAAAAGCTCTTCCATTTCTGCTCTACAGTCATCCACGTCCTGTGCCTGTAAGGAAAATCCAGAAGCTGCCCCTCTGACAGTCAGGTGGACAAGAAATTAAGGCAGAAAGAACTTTTTCCTGGAACTGAAGGTGCAACATTCTGTATTCTGGTGATCAAGGAAGAGACGGCAGCAGTAGTGACAAGTCAAATCATGCAGATGATAGATCCAGAAGCAATTTTCATTGGAGAGTAAGGGATTATTAGCAGAGATTAATCACAAATAGATGTTACGTTGCCCCTGATTTGGGTCCAGAACTGTATTTTTATATATGTATGTGATAAACAAATCTTAAGCTGAAAACCATAATATGATTTCTCAGAACATCCTTTGATGTTAGATACAAGCTGAAAAATAATCTTCACTTGTAAATCCGTGTCACTAACTTTGTAAGAAATGTGCACTGAAATAAGAAGGCTCAGAGTTAAATATAAGAATCATAAAAGCAAAACAAGCAAATAAAGGGAGACTATTTCTCCACACCTTTCTGCCCTCCATCTTCAATTATGCACAAAAGTTGTCCTCACATTAGTGCCAGTTTCACCATCTATCAGTGGGGAGGTATCAAACAAAGTTTGAACAAAGAGGAAAAGTCAGTCTTTTTACTGCTTTTTCATACCCAGTAAATAATCAATGTAAAGAAAAGTTAATCAAGAAAATCACTACTGAAAGAAAAAGTAACAGGATGAAATGCCATGTTGCCTATTTTCACTCCTGCAGCCTTCTCTTTCCCATTCCTTCAAATCAGTGTTACACTGTGAGTAGCGTGAGTGCGTTCACGAGACATACTAATTACCCTAAGGCAGGCCTCTTAGGGTTTGGAGTTTTTTTGTGGCCTTCACAAGACTTACAGGTAGGATGTTGTTCTCTAAGCCTGCAGGCACACTAAACCTGTATCTTTTCTTCAGTGACGTAACAAGGACAAGCAGGTTCTCGCAGACCATTCTCACACCATGGCAATCTATGGAGGCATCCGTGGGTGCAGGATATGTACTAACAAGTGCAGGTGAGAACCTTTCTCGTGGTTAGCATTCTCCGAGCTCCAGCTTGAACACGATGCTCGGTGCTGACAGAATTTCTTATAATAAGCCATGAAACAATTCTTTTCATGCTGATAAAAAGAACCTGTGTAAAGACAAAACCTCACATCCCAGTCATTTCAAAACCCAACATGTTCTAACAGTGATCTTAACTGACATGCCACTGCAGGAAGGGTAATTTATTTCCTATAACATTTCTTTTCTCTGTTAGGGACACTGGGAGACTACAGCAGCTATATGTCCACCTCTTCCTCAGGAAGGAGGTTTTCACACCCTTGTTGTGGTTTAACCCAACAGGCAGCTAAACACGACGCAGCCCTTTGCTCACTCCCGCCCAGTGGGATGGGGGGAGAGAATTGGAAAAAAGGTAAAATGCCTAGGTTGAGATAAAGACAGTTTAATAGGACAGAAAAGGAAGGGAAAATAATAATAATGCTAAAAGAATATATAAACCAGGTGGTGCACAATGCAATTACTCACCACCTGCTGACTGATGCCCAGCCAGTCCTGAAGCAGCAGCGATCCCAGCAACTCCCCCCAGCTTTATATGCTGAGCATATTCATATGGTCTGGAATATCCCTTGGGTCAGCTGAGATCAGTTGTCCCAGCGGTGTCCCCTCCCAAATTCTTGTGCACCCCCAGCCTCCTCACTGGCAGGGCACCATGAGAAGCTGAAAAGTGACTTAGTGTAGGCACTGCTCAGCAACAACTAAAACATCAGTGTGTTATCAACATTATTCTCATCCTAAATCCAAAACACAGCACTATACCAGCTATTAGGAAGAAAATTAACTCTATCCCAGCCAAATCCAGGATGACCCTGCATACTGTAGCTGATTTGTAACACACATGTGAGCCCAAAACAGAGAAATCATTAATGACATGAATTAGTCACTCTGTTAGAGAATGTTTATAAAATGAAAAAAATACAGAGATGATTTAGGGTTTGCAAATCTTGTTTTGAAGCTGTAGGAAAACAAACAAGCATGAATTTAGCTAATAATAAGAATTTACATTTTTATGGCCACTGTGCTGAAACGTACTGCCTCTTGGCACCAAAACAAGCTGAAAAATCTCTCTCTTATTTATTTATTTTTGTATTTGTTTGTTTAAGATGCAGATTTTAGTTTAAGAACCAGAACTTCACATTCCTTTGGAAAAAAAATGAAACACAAGGATAGGCAAACTTTGCTATTGGAAGGGTAGAACTTAAACTCCACAGTATGTACTGCATGTAGCTAGCAGGACAGCGTCCTCCAGAATTGGTAGGTTACCTGAAACAACAGGCTTTGAGAGCACTGGCACTTACCATCACACCAATTTGTCAAAACCAGCTAGTGGTGTGGAGATATTGAATTTTGAATGGCCCAAATGGAAATGCTTTAGAGGTACCCCATTTTAATTCTACCCTTCAAAACTCTGTCCTCTTTTTGTTCAATGATTGGAAAAATAAGGGCCCCAAGTCACTAGTGAGTTTTGTGGAATTTTGTCCTCAGAAGCGTAACGAAGAAAATTAAATGTCAGCATGGCTAAGGGTTACACCATCCAAGAAAGGAAGGTATTTATTCACTGAAGACCTGCCCACCTTCGTTTCAATGTTGGGCTATCGGTACCAAATTTATTTTTTTATAGTCCCTTGACTTGTCTGCAGATGACCTACTTTCCCTTGACTCAGATAATTAAAAGGTCCCACAGATTAACTGTCACCTCTGACTTGACTATCCATTTCCTTTTTTATTTAACAAATATCATTTTGTTAACAGTGTTTGATGTGCAGCCAGCAGGCTGAAACAGCTCCAATTTTGCAGATATATTCTATTATCAACTTCTTGCATGCCAGTGGTTTTCATTCGCTGTCCTTCCTAGACTACGTAAAGGCAATGCTGGCTATAAAGCAATCCATGGTGGATTAGTTACTCCAAGAAGTACATAATTGTCACCATAAACCTTTCTGAATGCATCATGCATTTTTATCACCACACACTTCCAAGACATTACTGTACCACAGGCAATTTTCGATATAACTGGCTTCCTCGCAGTTGTTATATGCTGGCTCTTCTTTTAATGATGACAGTCAGAGATGAGAAGGCAGAAGGTTAAAATACTTTGGGTTGAAATTAAGATTCTTTAACTGCAACATTTAAACTATTAAATAAATTAATTCATTTAAACACAGTTGCAATAAAACTGAGCTTCTCAGAATTAGTCATTACTAGAAGTTGGCAAGCAGTTTATGCTAACAACATACAATTAGCTGCTGGGATTTAACAACAGGTTTTTGCAGGAATTATTACTGAGTTTGTTGTCTTTCTGATTAATGCTATTAACTCTTTTACTTGCATGGCCTCGTTGATCCATTTCTCCAGATTCTATTATCTTTCCACCTGGAAAAACAAAAAAGTGGGTCTTAAAATTACTACTTTAGGGCCTGAATGTGAAATCGCCCAGGCTTTGAATAATAAATAGAACATGACTGTCCTACCCTATGTCAGATGAAGGACTCCAAGAAAATCTGATGTCTTAATTCAGTTTCTGGCTTCCCACAAGCTCTAAACACGATGAGGCACACATGCCTATAGCCCAGTGCTGCTTCCATTCATTCAGGTATTGAGTCAGCTGTTTTGGCTGCTTCCGATGTGCAACTTTCACTGGGTTGGTGATGAAGAGTGCCGAGGCTTTGCAAGAAAGATGAAGCTGCTGCATTGCCTGTGATCAGGGTGAAGCTCACATCGAGAGAGTAAAAGGAACTTTTCCCCTCTCACTTTCTTATACAGACATCAAGACTCTGATCTTCGTAAGTGTGAAGATACAGGTCATCCACTAGTAGCTTGTGCTCTTATTATAGAAAGTTTGGTTGGGAATTTAAGGAGGACCAGTAGGTAATCAGCAGTGATCTACGGAGAATCTGGTTTAGGCAAATTCCACAGTCATGTCAGCAATCAATATTTAATCTTGTCTCTGCATTTATTTATTCTAGCCATCTTCTTCTCACACACTCATAAAATTAGAAATTGTAAATACTGGTAAAAACATTAATTTGAAATTACCAGCAAAAACAGCTGTATATTTGGTCTTCTGAAAATCAGCTTTATTACTTGGCAAGTCTCCTCAGTACGCAGCTTTCAGTTTCAACTAAATGCTTCACCTAATCAATTCCAATGTTTGGGTTTTGCTTTATATATCACAAAGCAATAGAGATCATTGATTAAATATTAAAGGGATGTGTGGTAACCCCTAATGACCTGAATAGATAAGAGAGCCTATTTCTGCATTCTTCTTGGAAGTCAGTGAATCACTGGAAGGACACCTTTGTAGCCCTCTGGAAGCAACAGCCCAACCAGTGTCAAGTGGCCTTACAAAAATCTGAAGCTATCTGCTGTAACCTGGCTCTGTCCTTGCAGTCTGTTTGGACATCAGTGAAAGGGGAAAAACTGATCCAGAAACCCCCAGAAGCCTAAGCTGCTGTGGATGTGCTCCAGCTTGTGTTTGTAGAGAAAACAGATGATACCCATTGCTTTCTAGCTAAGGGGGAAGCTGAAGTTAAAGAAGTAGATACCTCTGGGTGGAATCTTACTTCTACCTATCCCACAGAAAGCAAAAGCCCCCTTTGGGTCCTGATATCAAACCCAGCTGACAATGGGTAAAAGGAACTTATGATGAGAGACTGCCTTGGGCTGCAGCAAGGTCTTGTAGCCATTCCCAGCCCTGTCAAGGCGCTGTAGTACCCCAGGTCTATAAACTTGCCTGTTAGGGTTGTGGATCAGAACAAACACAGCACAAAGATGTCAGTGTGCCGAGCAACGGGCACTGACTCTCCTCCCTGCGGTGCCCAGCACAGACCCTCTGCGGGTCATGTCTGTAACAAGGCAGTCGCTCACAGACTTCCAGAACCGTGTAAATTCTCCACAACAGCATCTCCGTTGGCACGTCCCTCTGAGCAGCCTAGCCTCAGCATGCTGCCTATTCCCTGGTTACAAGGAGGTGTTTGAGAGGAGCCTAACTTTGTTATCTTCAGTTCCCATGTACAGAAAGTCTCTTACCGTACATTCAGGGACCGCTGCTCTGGTCTTGCTGTCCTGTCCAGAGGATAGACTCAGGAAGAGGATCCCACTGCTGCCAGAGTAGAAAGCAAGTCCATTTTGGTACTGACAACATAGTTGAGGACTTTTCCTCTACCCTATTGCAAGTCAACTGAGCTCTCTATGGCTACACAGAGTATCTGAACTTTATTCTGCACAGCTCCTTTCAATTCCAGCAGGATACTGTCTGCAAAAAAGCTCAATATGGACTAACCAAGAAACTCTGAATATGTTCCACGCCATATACTTGTTCACAGTTACATTGCATCAACACAGAGACACTGATACAAAGCACAAACCCAGTAAAGTTTGAAGAGAATAAATATTAAAGAATTCTGTTTATCCCCGCTAGTAAAATTTGCTCTGAAATCCTTCCAAGTTTGCACTCCACAGGATATTTATTTAAAAGGGAGGGGAAGGAAAACAATAGACCTAAGTGAAAAATCCATCAAAAAGCATCATTCCTCTGCCAGGTGCAACAGAAAGGAAGATAAGACAGATAATAACACTGCTGGAGCAGAATGCTGTTCAGGTTGATGGATGAGAAGAGCTGACAGCTCACAGAGACTGTGGGGGCAAGCTGTTGGGTATGGTGTCAGAAAAAATAAATCTATACATCCTTGTTTCACCCAAACATGGCTCTATTGCAAATGATACAGTCCATCACTGAGTCTTGTGCTGATTTTTCCAACTTTGAATATGAAGTAGAAACACATTAAAAAAAGCATGTAGGAAGTGCTGCTACACATATGCAGAGAGCTGAGGTACCACATCTGAGAAACTTTGGTTCCTGTTTGTCCCACTGTAACTTTTACAACACTGAGAACCCACCTGTCAACAGAGATGGTATTCAGCGAGCTGGTAGGATATAGCACTTGGCACTCTGTTCAGTGAACATATGAAGTTCACTGGGAATAATGTTAATACATTAAGGGACATGGGGAAATGGAGGCAGTTGTAAGGAACAGTCCATGCATTGGGACTACTGAGGAATCTACTGAGAGGAAAGGGAAAATAATTTGTGGTGCTGCAAGTGAATAAACAAACAATTCTAGCGTTGAAAGTGTTGAACTTCAGGTTTTAGTTTTTGGGTTTTTTTAATTATCACAAGAAATGCAACATTTTCTGGTAGCTGTGGGATCCTTTCTTTAACCAGGCCAGTAGCTGGATAAAATGAGCAAGTTCTTAGATACACAAACTCTTAAGCAAATCTTAGATTTTCTCCTTAGATTAGCATGACTGTGACAACATTGAATGTCATAGTTGTCAGAGAGCACTTTTGACCTGTGTATCATAAAACAGTGAGCAAAAGTAAAAAAAAAAATTGAGTGGTACATCATACAGAGAGAATCTGAGGAACAGAGAGGCATAGCAATTTGTCAAAGGTAATTCAACAGGGCAAGAATGGGAACCAAGTATAATTCATTCTCCAACATTATATCCACCGAACCATCCAGGCACTGTGCGGCTTTCTTCCCCCTTTTAACCTTTCCTTAAGATTTCGGAATTGCCAGTGAAGTTGTATTTGTGGCACCACCTCCATGAACGTTGCATCACCTCTCCTTAGAGGGCAATAACACATCTGCTGAAGTTAAATACACAGGAGGCCTTAAGTACAGGAATTGTACTTCCATTGCCAGGCTTTCCTAAGGCAGTTTGATCTCAAGCAGAGTGGACAAAGCCACTTTGGACTGGTGGTTATGAATGTCTCCATACCCAAACTCCACTTTCAAAGAGGATTTGAAACAGGTACAAGCATTTGAGCTTGGCTAGTCACTTAATAATTAGTGGATGATGGGAAGGTGGGGAACAACGCTGATAAACTCTGTTATTTCTTTGGCTTATTCTGCTTGTTACCTAGTGAGTGCATCTATTGACCCACAGAGCACCACACAGCATAAACTGGGCAAGAGAGAAAATATAGGTAACTTCTCTTACTCTTCTCACAAGCAAAGAGGACTTCTTTTTGGAAGGAATTTCTTAATCATTATGTTACTATAAACTTTAGATTATATACTGGTTTTACATACCTATACCCTTCCTACTGCATAGCTTCAGATTGGACTAAAGCTTGCTTTTGAGTACTCAATGTAGTAGAATTTTCTTTAAGAGGAGTGAGGGAATCAGAAAGAAAATTTTGCTGAGCCTTTCTGTAGCTATCAGACTTGAAAAAAAGCCTCGTTTAAAGGAAATCAGCATCAATGCCAGCATTTTTATACCGCTATGATTTGAAAATAGATTTCTTTTAACACTTTAGTTTCCCTCCTCATGTAAAACTCCATAAACTTTTCTGTTCATCATGAGTGATGTCTTAAAAAAAAATGCATTGATATTAAAATGACTAGTAAATTTTCATAATCACTCTCTGTTCTGCAGTGCAAGACAACTGCAGATAGTTTAAAATGTCCCAGGCGTGGCTCTTATACTCAGTGCTGGACCAGGATAAGGAAGAGGCAGAAGTAGTTTTATCCCTTCTAGAGTTCCATGATCCTAATCTACTGTAAGCCACCTCCAGGCAATTGTGAGCCATGCCCAGCTCGTCAGGGCATGAGCAGCAGTCCCCACAATCATAGAAAGGGATCACTGCAGCTATGCCATTGACAAATTCCCATATGGGATTTTGCTGCATTTATTATGTGCTTCCAAAGACTGCATCTTCCAGGGATTAGTACAGAAAGGTACAACCTTCAACAGTACAGACTATAATTAGGAATGCAACTTCCACAAGCTTTAGGTCACTTTAAAACCCCACTCCCAAATTACCAGGAAACCCAGGAGCTCTGGATTTCAGGCAAGGCAGATGATCTTCTTAAGGTTTATTTGCTCCCCTAGCCTTCAGTGGCACCTAGTGGAAAAGAAGCAACTTGAAAGGAGGAACAGTTTGGAGGGAGAAATGCAACTATGAAATCTTTTTCCAACTCCATCAAACAACCTTCCTTCAAGCCCTCTGAAGGACTATGGATGTGGAGTGGCTATACAGAAAAAAGAAAAAGCTGCTGGTGTGGAGCAGAGCTAGCATATACTGGCAACAGGAGCCTTTTCTCATGATAAAGGGTTGCTCTTCAAAATAAGTTCAAAAGTTAACACATGGAGGTGGAAAAAGAGCTAAATGAAGAGTAATGAAAAAGCCAGCAATGCTGAAAAAACAGGCAGAGTGCAAAAGTGACAGGGAAGGGTGGATGTGACCTGGGGGACAACTGGGATCACTTAACACATCTTATTGGAAGTACATACAAGGCCTTATGCCTTTTTTACCAGTGCAGACACTGAGTCATCTCTATCCATTTACAAGTCATATAATAAAGTCCTTTTTTGGTTTTATTTTTTTTTCCTTCCTTTTCTGACTATGCCCCTGTAACTTATTGATTCAGAGAATATTATACCCTGTTCTGGGAGAACACATGCCTAGCTCCCCGGCAGCTCTGTGCCACATTTCTGTATTATTGGAGGGTCTATTTACAAACGCTCCTTCTTGCTTCATCTACTCCTCAGGGACGGGACCTCGCCTCTGTACTTGTCTTTAAGTTTCCCTGTCCCTCCTCTCTCCCCCTGCCACCCCAGCCATTGGAGTTCCTGATGACCTCATGAACTTGGCACTGCCCGTTTAGAGTTTATTTTTTCAGGTCTTCTACAATTACCTGACTTGGACAAAAGCCCACAGCCTCTTTCTGAGCGGTACTTCTTGAGCTTGTAGCTTGCATGTCTTAGTCACCAGACTGAGAAATCTACCCTGTCAAGCTCACCTAAAAGTTGTCCACACTCTCAGTGCTATGTCACCTGCCGCAGCTGTGTCATAGAGTCACCTTTTCTATTTTCCCTTAAAAGAAATGTGGAGCTTCACTGATGGCAAAGGGAATTAGGCACTCAGCTTCCACGAAACCTCTAAATATCAGTGTAGTTCTGCTGCTGCTTTTGCTAATGGGTAAATTACTCCGTAGCTTCACTGGGGTGTTTGAGGGGAACTCACATGTGTTAACACAAAGTTCTTTAATGAGTGCTCATCTCTCTCCTTGCCAGAATAGCTCTTTTCATGTATCATGCTACGGTATTTCTATACTCCACCCTTCCCATTTTTGTACTTACGCATTCGATTTTCCTTGATACTGTCATCTCCAAATAGCTGAAAAATGCCAAGCAAAACAGTTCACCAGTGGGTTCTTTCTCCCTTCCTACTTCAGCTGCACAGACACTGGATTTTTTCTTTTGAAAGAAGAACATACTGCTCACTTCTGCACTCACAGATCTTTGGCAGAGTTTTCAAGCAAACAACTCACTGAATGGTAAAATATTGGACAGGCTTTAAAAAAGCCCTATTTCCGTCTGTCCTGTGGTTTTAATCTTTTCTTATGTATTTGGTTTGATTCACCTCCAAATTCCAAGTGTGATGGCTTGAGCATGTGGTAGCTTTGCTGGGTAGGTGGTTAGTTTGTTTGTTCTACAAATCGTGTCCTTTCGTACAATTGGGTATGTATCCGCCCAATGGTACTGACGCCAAAGGACAACAAAAATCCAGACAGGCAACGTATCAATAGTTGCAAGTCCATCCTATGGAGGTACTGCATTCCCAGCAGCACAGGTTAGCCCTGTCTGAGTACAGCTTGTCCTTATGATGCCAAATATAACATTGCTAGAGTCTGCTTTTAGCATTAATGCTATGGTATCGCTCGCATTAACTGCTCCAGTTGTAACCCACAGTATAATAAAGGAGGGATTGTTAAGAGCGCCTCAATTGCTAGAAAATTACACTACCACAAAACCAATGGAAATAGTGAATATTGCCCACTGTTTATTAGACAAGTCCAAACATCAGCTTGTTAGGGTGGGCTAATGTTTCTAAACGTTAGTGCTTAATAGTAGGTTCCTGTCCTGATATTTAAGAAGTTAAATGTAAGCCTTCACGTACATGTTTGAGTAAGTGTTCAGAAGCTGATGTCAGACATTCTGGTTTGAGAAATCAAGCTATGCACAGCATCAGCAACAAGCAAGACAAAATATAGTTAACAGGACAGAATATAATTAATAGGAATTGATGAATAAGTCATATGGCTGTCTGTCTTGTTGTGATCATGAAGGTGGGAAAGGATATTGCTGTACTGTGTTCACACTTTCTGACTTTCAGATATCAGAAATAAGACTTAATCATCAAGACTTGTTTTGCTGTATAATTTGGTACTTGCCTGTGTTACATACCTCTAAGTTCTTATATACCACATAAGTATTCTATGTGATATAGGATCTTTTGTGGGCTTTTTAACTGCTCATCTACATACATCTAGCTGATCTAATAATTGCAAATTGTTCTGAGAAATGGATGTTTTGTTCCATTATCTGACACCATCACAGAAAGAGGGTAGTCTCACCCTTTCTTGTTGCTATATTCCCATTCCCTAGCTACCTGGTCCAGTATGATATTCATGCAATTGTTCAGGGAACTGATCCTGGGTGAAGGGAGTGGGGCTGGTTTTGGGGGGGGGTTGTTTGTTTGTTTTTTAAGCTGCATTAATTGTTGATCAAACTCACTGCAGGTGCATGAATGTTTCTGCTGACACAAGAAAGGGGCCAGCACATTAGTGGGAGCAATCCGGGAAGAAGGTGAGAACACCCTCCTTCAGCAGCAGTGGGTTATAAACTGGCTCGAAAGCTATTGTACCACTTTATTTAAAATGACACGTGGAGATGATCTGTAAAAGAGCAGTTATATAAGGCTTTTTGTTTCTTGTTTTATATTGGGCCAATATAAAATAGGTGGCCTATCTGTTAGCCTGAGCAGCTGGCTCTCAGGGAGCCCTGCAGCACCTAGCCCACCCAGTGCCTTCCACCCACCCAGCTGCTTATGTGCAGCTCTCTGATTTATACATAGGTACACTTATATATTTGTGTGTATTCCACATTTATATATACACACAAATATATAAAGATATATAAATATAAGGAAAGAAGGACAATAAGGAAAAACTCCAAAAGGTTCCCAAAAAAGAACACAAACTGGAATATTGTGGAATATCTCCTTAGAGATATTCAAAAGCCACCTGGATGTGGTCCTGGGAAACTGGTTCTAGGCGGCCCTGCTTGAGCAGAGGGGTTGGACAAGATAATCTATGGAGGTCCCTTCCAACTTCAGCCATTCCATTATTCTGTGGCTCTGCAAAGTAATCAACCTCTCCTTTATCACTTAAATCAGAGAAGGTTGCTTTACGAGTGACAAGAAAACACGATTTGTCATCATTGTTAAATACAGAGGACTAAATCTGGGACCCACCAAAGTCAGAACAACTACCATTATTTTATACTGCAGTGGGCTGTGACTGACACCTCTACTGTACTCCAATTCATGTACTGACTTATTCTCTATATTGGATTTTAAATGAAAAAAGCTACATTTCCTGAGACCTCAGATTTCCTAACAAATGGTCCATCTTACACACTGCTTTGAAATGCATCATATTTTCATGTGAATATCAGTCTTTCATATTTTTCTACTGAATGATTTCATTCCTCCAGCACACTCACCATTTTCTCTAGTACTAATACACTCTGCATTTATCTCATCTCTTACTTCCTGTTTCCTTCTGTTAAATGCTAACAGTATAATGAAAGCTGCAAACAGATAGTTTCATATCTGTTGATCTGCTCACCTTTAATTTTAAAATAATGTACTGTAATTTCTTTCCCCTTCCTCAGCTGTGTATTACCTTCTAAAAACTATATTGCTTGTTGACATTATTTTAGAAAACATTTTTATACCCTGATAATATTGCTTGGGGAATTCACAGTGCAGAAAGTACTTGGCGGGGGAAAGGATATGTCTGTTTGCAGTTTCATTTAGTATATTTCTGGGATAGCAGAAGCATTTCATTATTTTTTTTTTAATAACCAACATCTTTTTCGTTCTCTTGCACTCTTGGAGAATCACCAAAGACATGCTTGAACCACCTAGTCTAAATTTACTTCCAGAGTCACTACTTCCAGAATTTCTAACCTTAAATCTGACAGGATATATTTCTTTCTACTCATTGCCACTAAGAAGCAATGTTAAGAAAGCTATATGGGGTCTGCAGAGCCCAGCTCTGCACACAAGCAGTCTAGGAGCTTTTGTTTTGTAAAAGGTGAGACCTTCCCAACGTAAACTCTCCCACAGAGGGGATAATCCTAGTGCTGCCTACAAAATGGGGAAAAGACACTGTCTCCAGCTTTGTACAATGCAAGTCAAAGAAAGAAGCACTTTTAAATCCATGCAGGGACTATTCAGCCTTACTAGCTCCGTCTGCTTATTAATTTAAATGTGCCTGGTTTAATATGCATCTCTTGGGGAACTTTCATTATGTGAGTAGCTGTACAAGCCAGCACAGCAATATCACAGGTGAGAGTGAAAAAACTTTGTAACAGCAGCAGGGTGATAGGTAGAAATCTTGCTTGGTGTCTGCCTATACTCAGCTCAGACTTAGTTACTACTATGAAACCTTCCTTTCATAACGTTTTTTAAAAAAAATCTATAAAGGATAAAATTAGTTGGAAAAATAGAGCTGTTTGGCAGATGAAGGTCCCACCTATCAAAATAATGTACATCTGTCCAGGACTTATAAGCCTAATTCCCCCAAATAGCTGCAGAATAGTTAATTGCTATTTTTAGACTTTGTGAACAACCAAGGGAAAAATAGAAATATACAGCTGGAACACTGCATATGTATTATTAACTAGAAAAGCTGGTTTTCAAAGAACATTTGCAGATGCATTTTACAGATTTTCTTTCCATCATCTGTAATAGCCTCCTTGTTCTTTTCTATCTGCTGAAGAACTCATAATTCTCCAGGAGCCTGATCCTAGCAGGGACTGGTACTCCTCAAGCAGCACGAGTAGCTATTGCTGGTGGGTGATTCTTTCTGGAGCCACTGACAGCCAGGGATGCTAATTTTCTTCCAGGGACTCTCAGCACTTCACAGGATAAGCCCTGAACTGGAGGTTAATAAGAGTCAATGCTGAGCGTTAATGTCTTTTCTTATTAACAACACAGGGGAGTAAAATGAAAGGTATAGCACCACCATGCAGTGAATATAGCATGTGTCTGTATTCATGACTATCTGAAAATAAGTGGCAACTTTGAAATGGAAGTGGTCAAAAAAAGCCCTTAAAAATAGTCCCCAGTAGAGGCACAGTACTTCTCTGCTAAAGTCAGCACCTTGATACTACAGAATAGACATAAAAAGTGAGAAACAAACTGGTATTACCTATTTCCATGGGAATGACAACACACAGATCTTCCCTGCCAGCATCACAGCAGGCGGGGACATGCTGGGAGCACTGGCGATGTCTTCTGCCTAATCTCCTGGTCCTCCAGACCCCTCTTTCCCCCACATCTTGTCCATACTGAATAAATGAGCCACATTTTTGCTTGTGGCAGGTGACATGTGCTAATCAGTTTTCAATACCACATGCTCTGGGCAGACCCAGCTGCTCTCCAGGTCCAGCCAAGAGCCCAGATCAGCAGGGACATGCACGGGGGATGAGGTAGGTCCAAAATCAAGCCAGGAAATCAGTTTGCGAATCGGGGCTTGTGTCAAGAGGGTCCATGGCAAAGCACAGGTATGGCTGAGCTGGAGACCAGCACTATCCCCAACACAGCTCAGGCAGGGACTAAAGAACCAGGGCTGAGCTTACATAGAGCCCCTGGGCCCATGAACAGGGCATGGGGAGAACCCCCAGGTGAGTCTGGTGAGGGCCATTAAGGCTTTTTGTGCCCTCAGGGCCCTGAGAGCCCAGAAAACAGGCGGCTGATGAAGGAAGAGCCTATTAACAAATTATTGTTGTCACCCTTGAAGAAATTCTGTAATAGCATCCAGCTATATTGTTGCCATCTAATCATGAAAAAGGTGCTAATTGTCAGCTGATAATGAAACGGTAACACAAAGTATTGAAGCAAATCTATGAAGTGGCTCAGCAGGCAGCCTCTAATTGTGGTGAAAAATGTAAATTCAATACTCGCATCAAGGGATGCAGTCATGCACACGGCAAAGTAAACAAGTGTTGGGCAGTTATTGACCATTCAGGTACCTAAGGTCATGGGAAATACTAGGATGGAGAGGAAGGGTGCTTGGAGGGCTATGCGCATACATTTGGTGTTAACCTGTACCTGGCCTGCACTCAAATTCACAGGTGATTTTGGAGAGCAATTTAGGATATAATTTGCAAAAGCACTTAATCATCTAGGTAAGCATGAATAAAATTTGCAATGAGGCTTAAACAGCTCCTTAAAAGCTAAGGATATATTTGTATGGCTTCATGTACTGAGGTGAGTTTAAGAACCCACATGCACCTCTTCCAGACTTGGGGTCAGAGAGGCTGTAAAGCAGACATGATGATGTTTATCCTCTTCCTGACATACCTCCCACAGCCTTATTACCTGCTTTACATCATCAGGGCACAGACCATCACTCACTGTATGTATATATATACATACACAGAAATATATATATATATATCTATCTAGAAAGAGAGAAAGGGTGTGAAGCCAGTGTTGTGATTTGGCTGCTGTGGCAATAGAAATTGCAATATTACTGTTGTTTTGATACTTGTTTGTGTGTATAAAAATAATAATAAAAAAATACACATACTGCCATTTAATCTTACAGTGCCTTAGATCTTAGTTATACATATCTGTAGGAAAGGAAGGCAAACCCTCCCATAAAGTGATGGGAGAAAGAGTTTGGAGCAGGACACAGAGGGCAGATTCCTCCTGCTGCAATACAAATTAGGACACCTTGGTTCTCTTGCAACATGGAAAAATAAACAGCTTAGAAGTGATTTTTATTTTTATTTTTTTTTTAACCTGAGCAGAAGAAAAGATTGAGTTTTTCTGCAAACCTACTGCGATCTGAGCCTACCATGGGACCACAGGCATGTTTAAGCCGATCTGTAAACCACCCCTGGCAGCTGACCAGCCATGCTCCAACCTGACATACTCTAACAAGAATAAAGTAAAGCTTGTAGCCTCAGCAGGGGACATCTCAAGTTTTGTAGATGCCTGTATTGCAGCATAACAACACGTTGTTATAGATAACTTAAAACAGAGTCTCCACAGAGGGAAATATCATATTAGGCAAATATTTTTGCAGATTGTAGTGACCGTATGTAATAATTGTCACATTTTACCATTTTACTCATCCAGTATTTTTCACGTTACATTTTTGAGTGCGAGTGTTTATTCCTTGAAAACACCCCTCTGCAGTTGAACAGAGGACCTATGGGACTCTCACCAGAGTGTGCACCACAGGTAATGTGATGGCACTTGGCAAGTTTCCCTTCCTTGGCCTGGAAATGTCAGTCTAAGGTGCACCTCAGTGCCTGGGAATAGTCTTGTACTGAAGTCCAGTGCAGGGCACTAGGAGTCTACACATAACCAAATCAATATTCTCCCCAAAAGAACGAAAATGCGGTTATCGTAGGGGTCAGTAAACTTATCTGGAGGACTTAAACCACAGCACACGGATGCATTAACCGTTAAAGCGCCCGAGGCAGAAGGCCTGCAAGCATGATGTTTTACATCTGTATTTCAATCTACTCTGCACCGTACTTAACAAAAAATAGAGGTCCTTTTATGAAAAGTTGAGCACAGCTCTTACCAGTTGATGGGGAATGGACACAGGGCAGGATTTATGTGGCAGAGCTCCTGCCTGTGAATAACGAAAGCCCAAGAGGATTAGTGTTTCAGACTGAGAAATGTGCACAGCAGTAGGTCTCGGCCCTGGATGGAGGAGTCCAGCAATTACTTACTCTTGCTCTGTTTTCTGGACACTACATGTGAGCAAGCAAAGCAGTAAACAAAACAAAGCAAATAAAACAAAATCAGTGGATTGATTCTAATTCTACTGGTGTAGAGAGGTGCTTAATAAAAAAGTAGACATGGAGTAAAATAAATGTACTGCACTATAATACTTCTTTATCATAAATCTAAATGCCAGCTAAATGGTATTGTTATTCTGAATCAAAACAAAGTATATTTATCTAAAACACACCAGGGCAGACAGCTCCATATGTATTTGTGGTTGAGAAGCATACTTCCAGTCCCCAATTTAAATGGAATCTGAACCATTTCATATATTCTTTATATTGCCATCAGCCTGGGTTTCTAGAGGTATTTCTGGTGAGCATTAGTTTTCAGACACAGACATACATATGATTTATTTATATGGGACTGAATCAGAAATCTTTACTCCAAAACTAGAAAACAAACCCTGGTCTCTACAGAAATTTTGTTTTCAGAATAATTACAAGGTTTCAAGAATCAGTTCACTTAAATGTCTAATTTGTATTAGACAAATCTGGCTTTGTATAATATTGAGAGAATCATATGTTTGGAAGTAAAATTACTCTTCATGGTAAAGAGATATCAAACCACCATTTCCATTTTCTAAAGAATCATTTATCTATTTATTACACTGTTACGACCACACAACTTACCACATCTGGATCTTAGAAGATTTCACTGTACAGGCCAAAAAGTCAGAGTGAAGGCAAATTTTTTAGAAGATTGCATAATTAAAGACACATAAAAATGTATCTACTTCTAAGAGGAGGACAGTCAGTTCAGTCTCAGACATGGGGCACAAACTGGTTGCAAGATGGGTTGGAAAGGAATACGGCAGAGCTGCTTTGCTAAAGGAATAGCTCGCTGCTGCCTGAACACACTGCGCCGGGAGGCACCGCGCCTCGGCTCCCTGCTTTCTGCTGGGAACGGCACAGCTCTTAGCCACCCATCTACCACACACGTTCATGTTTGTGTCCTGAACCAGCCATTCCATCCTACCCAGTCCTGGTAAGAAATACAGTTCAGAATTATGCCATATTCCTCTGAAGATTCAGTTTTCTCAGTAGCCCTTGTGTTTGTGATATAGCAGCAATTCTCCTTACTTATCCATTTCTCCTTTTTTTTTTTTGTTTTTCTTCTTCCATTCACATCTATGAGAATGTGCTGCTCTGATTTAGTGACCTGAGTGGAGATATTAGTATAGTAGAAACCAATCATTCAAAACCTCATTAAAATGACTCAGTTCCAAGTGGGTCTGGTAGTCATGAGAAGTATAAAACAAATGAAAAAGAAAATGCTGTTAAAACTGAAGAAATCAAAATCATGCTACTTTCTGGTTTTCCAAAGTTTTGCAAAGATCGTCCAATCTCTAGCTCAGATTTCATCGATTTATAATAACTACCACAGCCAAACCCCAAACTGACAAACTCTCGTGTGTGTCTCCTTCACCACCCTAAGGTAATCCATTTTTAAAACCTTTCCTGTGTTTACCAACCCACTGTCATCAGAAAGGACAATGCTCAGAGCTCACGGAGACCTCTTGCTCCTGCTGTTCGGCAAAGCAGCTACGCTTTTATAAGGCATACCTGTGGCCAGCTCAGGCACGAGTCTTCATTCATTTCTTGGTAAATATTTTAAAGAGTAAGATGAGAGTGCTGATCTCAGATGTGCCTGGAACCAGCGGACCAGCCCTGGGGACCTGCAGTCCCATACGGACGCAGAACAAGAGGGATGTCACCTTTGGAGGGACCAGCTGAGGGCTCGAGATAGATGACTCGATGGGAGTCTGCCTGACAAGAACTATTTCTGAGCATGATCCTGTCTCCTAGTACCATGTTTCAAAAGCTTTGGAATAAAAGTGAGCCCTGGAAATACTGATAATGATCACGATAGGTTTAAATGCCTACGGCTGAAATTCAGGCAGAGCTCATCAAATTTACAGAAAAGTTTTTGAGTTGTGGGTTGTTTGGGTTTTTTTCCTGTTTAGCGTAAATACAACAATTTTGGAGGCCAAACCAATTTTCCTAGCTAGCTTTCTGCTGAGGGTACAAAGATGCTTGTATGCAGCTCTCCACGCTAGATTATGTCCCTGAGCCTGTAGCACAAATGAAGTTATAACTACAACATACACTTACTTCACATTTTACTTAAAATGCCTTATAATTAAATTATTTCTTAAAGTTAATGTAGTCCTAGTGGGAAAGAATAGAAATTACTTATTAATTTTATTAGGAATGGATTAAATATTTACCAAAATGCAGTTCTGACAAAGCTAATTAGAAATGTTATTTAAAAAAACCAGATAGATGCTTATGAAATATTTAATTATCTGGAAGAAAACATTTCAAAATTGCATTTAAAAATCACTTGGATAAAAAAGTAAAGTTTTAAAATCAAAGTAAAACCTCTTGAATTTACCTAATTAACACATTTCTCATGACCCCCAAGACATTTGTAAGCATTTTGCTGTAACATTTTTGGAATGTTGGCTTTCCATAATGCTACAATCCTCATATTTTCTGTAGAAAACTGATTATTTTTTTTGCGTAGCCATCATTTTTGTAACTGATTTTAACTGTAGTTGCTCAGATGAAAGCTAAATTCAGATCACAAAAACACTCTCATGAAGCTACACTACTTTATTTATTAACATGGACAGATCTAACCACGGACTAAAAACATTTACTGAGCCAAAATCAATTTTTTTTTCATGTTTGCCACCTCTCAAATGTCTTTATGAGCATTAATAGCTCCATTTGCAAAGGCAGTTTTCCTTGGGGGGTGAAGTGAATGCAAATGATGCCATCATCCATGTCCTCGATCTTCTCCATATTCTTCCAGCATCATCAGAGCAATGTGATTAGTACTGAAGCTTCTGCATTGCCAAATGGGAGGACATAGTCGGTTTTGGTCTGGAAGCTACATACAAGTCAGTTTATCTTGTATTCTGCCTTGAGAACATTTAACTTTCTATACCCCCCAATGACTGAAAATACTCCTCCTGCTACCAGGTGGAGAAATTATCATTCTGAGGGAATAATGTGTGTACATGGGGGTAGGGGAACAGTGGAGTGTTACTCCCTATTCCCCTGCCAGAGTGATAGCTGTTCATTTAAACCTTTCCTGGTACTTCACACAAAGAGATGAAAATTTAATTCTTCCCGTTCAGTGCATTGTGCAATTGCATAGTCTCTTTTTACTCTGAACATGGTTGCATCAAAGGCAACCTCATCACTGAGCAGTGAGGAAATGCATCAGATCACATAACAATTAGTCACCAAGATGAGAGCGGGATGAGTTTCCAGACTTTGTTGATTAAGGGTCAAACAATCTTGCTCCGCAGTGATATTAGAGCTTCTACTGTGGGATACTCCTGAAGTCTGTTTGATGAGTAAAGAGCTGTCAGAAAATTCCCTGGTGTCAGGAATTACTTTGCCTTCAGGCAATGTAGGTAGGAAGGTATTTTTAATCATGTGGTGTTTCATCTCTGGTCGTTGAAGAACAGTGCTAACTGGCCAGACTCTACTTTATAAAGCTCATGAAGGTGCCGTGGTAGTCAGACATCCCACCACCCTCATGTGCACCCTTTTCTAAATTTCAGCTAACCCCAGGGAAGCGGATAGAGAAGGTTAATATTTATGGAAAACAGTGTAAAAAATAGCCTTGCTACTTCATAGAACAAGAAGGAAAAATATACTTGGTTTGCCCATTTGAAATATGCCCTAACAACCATTTCCTAGGGAGGTCTTTTGAAGATGACACTTGAAATTCAACAGGACTGCTTCCCTTTTTCTTCCTTTGCTCTCTCCTGCATATGGCAGTGATACACATCTTACAGCTCCCAGGAAATTTCTCCCACATTTAGTTAGAGGCTTTGAAAAATCTCTCTGTGCACAGATACAATCAAAACTTGTTAAGAGCTCAGAGAGTCTATCTGCAGGGAAATGTTCCTACCTGGCTCTGCAGGGACAGAGCAGGACTTTCTCTTCAGCATCTTCTTTTTCTTTCACAAGGGAGAAGGGAGCTCTGCGACAGAGCCTCTGCAGCACTCAGGGCAGTTTTGAACCGTGGTCCTGTCCTCACTCCCCTTACTTCGCCTTCTTTCTCCATCACGAGTGCAGAAATACAGCAAAGTTAAGAAGGCAGAATGAAATTTGGAGATGAAAGGAAAGAAGATAACAGTGAAGGAAAGTGCTAGAATACTTGTACTGGTTTTGGCTGGGATAGAGTTAATTTTCTTCCTAATAGCTGGTATAGTGCTGTGTTTTGGATTTAGGATGAGAATAATGTTGTTGATAACACACTGATGCTTTAGTTGTTGCTGAGCAGTGCCTACACTAAGTCACTTTTCAGCTTCTCATGGTGCCCTGCCAGTGAGGAGGCTGGGGGTGCACAAGAATTTGGGAGGGGACACAGCCAGGACAGCTGACCCAAACTGGCCAAAGGGATGTTCCAGACCATAGGATGTCATGCTCAGCATATAAAGCTGGGAGGAGTTGGCTGGGGGGGCCCCAGATCACTTGTGCTTCAGGACTGGCTGGGCATCAGTCAGCAGGTGGTGAGTAATTGCATTGTGCATCACTTGCTTTGTATATTCTCTTAACATTATTATTATTTTCCCTTCCTTTTCTGTCTTATTAAACTGTCTTTATCTCAACCTAGGCATTTTACCCTTTTTCCAATTCTCTCCCCCCATCCCACTGGGTGGGAGTGAGCAAAGGGCTGCGTCGTGTTTAGCTGCCTGTTGGGTTAAACCACAACAAGGGTGTTTCTCAAACTTTCTGAAAGCATGGGTGCGCTTGATCTCATCTGTCTGTGTATGACCTCCAGTGGGCCCAGACACCTGGTACAATATTTTAAGCGTAGGTGATTCTTAAGCTCTTGTAAACACTTTGCAACCTGTCCTGGAACCTGTGCTAACAATGGCAAGGATCTTCACTAATGAGTTTATTAGCTTTTAGTCATACAGGTACATAAATGCACAAAAATAGCAGTGATGAGACTAAAATGAATATAAATAAATAAATAAAATCTCAGGCATGGAGGAATCAAGCTGCTTGCCTGGAGGGCTGAAGAATGCAGCTCATGCAGCCCCAGCCTAGTAAATCCAGGAGTGCAAAGTGAATTAATTATAGCAAGGGTTCCCTAGCCATGTTTTTGTCTCTAAAGTACAAGCTCAATGCCTGATCCTGGTCTGGCAGAGTAAAACAAATTTTAATTTCGCCCATATTCATACAGTAAGATGACTTCTGATACAGTGCATTTGGCTTTAAAACAAGCATGCTGCAGTCCTCCCTTCAACACATCTGGAAATCTCCTGGCAGCCTTGTATAAAACGTGACCTCTTTGTACCACAGTGGCCGCCTTTCTTTTCCTGAAAGATCAAAAGTTTCTGAGCTGAGAAACATTATAATTTACATATTTGTCCTTGGTCTGTGAACTGCAACTGTGTTTTGCTCAGTAATAAGAAATAGAGGAGCCAGGACCAATAGGTAGATCTCACCCTTTACCTCATGGTAGGGCATGCACAAGGAACTGAAAGATTTGGACTTGAATTTTTGTGCCAGTTCAAAACTATGTATGCAAATTCTTGAACTTCTTCATTAAAATTGTAAAACTACTTGATTTTTCAGCTGACAAACTCAGAACTGTGGTTTCACAACCAATAAAATAACAGAAGTAATGAAATAGAAAGATGCTAATTGCATGCCATACAAGTGGCTGTCTCCAGATGCATTCTACATCAATGCCTCTTTCCTCTATTTAAAAACATACATATTTAGCTCTTTTTGCTAGGCAAATAAGAATAAAATTAAAAGCAAGTTTTATTGCTTATCTGAAAATAAATATTAAATCTAGATATCAGCTTTCCTGGATGTAAATATTTTTTTAATCTCAAGGGGCTCTTAAACGAAAGGATGTTTAAGCAAGAATCAGTGGAAGCGAAAGGATCATTGATCAGCTGAGCTTCCCACTGTGAGCAAAATATCCCCCTTACTCCTTTAAGGCATAATAGGTAGGATGGGACTGGTACCTGGCATCTACACAGCACCCAGCCTTTCTCAACCACCCTTCTCGTTTGAGGCAGTGAGTTTTTACTGGCATGCAAGCACATCCATACATACAGCACTAAGTACTCTGCTGAGTTGTTTATAATAGGAGCCACATACACTTCCCTGAGCACGTGCTTGTCCATCACAGGCTGCGTGCAGAAAAGGCAAAGCTCTTGGCCCCATGCGCCTGAGAAGGTGGATTCAGTCACCTCCAGGACAGGGAGAGACAAGACCCTGCCTGGTCATAGTGTCCTTCTCACCGGACGGCGAGGGGACACGCGGAGAACCAGCGGACACAGCCAGACTGGTGTCACGTGAAGCACGCTGCTGCTCTGCTCTTCAGTTGTGCTAAAGCAGCAGCAAGGGGCTAACTGTCTTCTCATTCACATGGGGTGCTGTGAAGGTCTCCGAAGAGAGAGTGATGAAAGTAGGGATATAAATTAAACATCTGCTGTACCTGGTGACTGCATGGATTGCATGACTGTGCAGCTCAGCGCGTGTGACTACGCATGAAATCAATCACTAGCCAGACACTGCAAGAGATGTTAGCCCTTCCTGGACCCCAGGTCAATGGAGATCAATAGTCTTTACAATACAGATTTACCAATCTTTTCATGTGCTTAGTTGCTGAGATGAGCCAGGCCTTCCCATCCATATTGTTAAGCAGAGTTGCCCAGCTGAGCTGAGCGATTCTTGTCATGAGAGAAGCATTTTTGCTCTCCAACCTTGATCCTAGTGTCAATACCCCCATGGCATTTGTAAGTCTAGCAACATAGCACTATGTCAAAATTCAAAGTTTCATTTTATTTCTACATTAGGAAAAAAAAGAGAGAAAATTAATTTTACTGAATTTGTTCAACACTTTTCAGGTGTTGATGAGATCATGAAAAAGGTGTCTGTATGAAATCAGGACAGTGAACTTTAAGCGAAAAAGAAAAGGAAACTTTGTAACTTCCCACCCTGTGTTTTACAGTCAATTCCAGTTACTAAAATTAAAAACTAGACTATTGGTTTTGGCACTTTGTTTTTCCCTCTCCTCATAACTCTTCAATTTTGGTGAGCAGAACTACATTGTATTTTAAGAACAGGCTCAAAGCCAAAGTCCCTGACTTTCCATATAGCTGAAACGCTTCTGGAGCTGGCTGCAGGTGACCTGATGGGAACATCTGTGGGATGTCCTGGGGGACTCCTGTGCATCAGGGAACACCTACCTACCTGTGACTCAGAGGTGCCATATAGCTGTAAGTGAAACGCAGACCTTCTGGTTCTAGAAATAAAGTATTAGAATAGGGCCTGATCCATAATGCATTGGTACCTGCTGTTGTCTGTGCACTGATTGCGGTGGATGATGACTCAGGAAAAAGGAAAAAAGAAAAAAAGAAACTTTTACTTTATACATGCCATGCCATCAATATTTTAAAAGGACTGGATAAATTGTTCAGATGCATGCTCCTGGGCTGAGTCAGGCTTATAGGTCACTTTTTATAATTAAATCCTCTATTCTAAATGCACAGCAAAGCACTTCACTTGCTGAGGAGGGAAGTCAGGTGTCTGTAGCTCACTCTCATAATTGCAGCATTTAATCCTTGGTGTATATCTTGCACTATTATTTAAGAGTCTGTTTTTCTTTTGCCACTGTGATCTCCCAATTCCAAACAAACTGGAGTTGGGATTGTGACCCCACAGCATGACTTCCTCACATTACTTACCAGAAACCTGCTTGATCAGTGTAGAAATTCAGACTAACCAGCTAAGAAGGGTGCAGTCTCCAATACAAAGGATCAGAGGAAGGCCAGGACAGAAAGGGCTCTAAACCAGCCCAAGGCTGACAGGAATTCTTCAGGATGGAGTCTGGGAATAAAAAAAGACAGCTGCATGGCTGCCCTTACAGATGCACAGCAAGCAATTTCCATCCAACATCCCTTCTACCTTCTTTTCTTGCAGTCCAAGTTTCTTATTTCTTCACACCTGAGGTAAGTTTGCTTGCCAATGCTCACACCACAGAGGTCATTTGCAGAAGATTAACAGTCTGTGATGAGAGAGCAGGAATTAATTGAAATGTTATCATTGAGCATCTCGGTCCATTCTTCCCTGGATTTAAATCAGTGCACTGCAGCCTGGTTATTGAAATACAGATTATCAAAAGGCTGCTCCCTTTGTGTATATGCATCACTGATTCACATTGTAGAAATACAAAGCAGCTGCCGTTGCAACCGCTGTCTGAACTGCTAAAGTCTTCCGGACAAGGCGAAACCAGAAATTAAGTGATGGACATTTATCAGGCAAGGGACTTGTTACCAAGGCAAAACAGGTTTCCAATTAGTCTAATAACCTGGAAAGGAATCTTTCTCTGAATACTCTCAGAGGTTGATTTTTTTCATGTTCCTGACACACTTTTCATGCCTTTGCTGATAACCTACAGGTATTTCATGAATCATTTCTATGTGCTGGTAGTGTGACAGCCAAATGGATGTCCTTGGAACTTTTCCTAGGAAACCTCTTGTAGAGATGGAAAAATGCAACAACCAAGCTAGAGGCAAACACATACAGCACCCCGACATTAGTTATGGAAACAGGGAACTTTCACATTTAAACAATATACACATTAAGCCAAATCAATAATACTAAATTTCAGAGTTACAGGAGAGAGGAGAGGACAAACGGCTTCAATACTCCCTCTCCCTCAAAAAATAAAACAAGCAAACACTCCCATAGTTGTTGCTTAAACAAACTAGCCACCAAAATTTGTCTCCTGGCCTAGACTTTGAATACCAGGAAAAACTAATTAGAGGTTTCAGTTCTATGTAATCGTGAAAGCACTTTAAGAAATAAAGATCTGTGGGCCTTGAATTCTGGAATGTACTGGAGAGACAGAGTGAAATCTACCTAACAGCAGCTCTGAAGTTTTTAATTCCTCTTGTGAAAATAATATGCTTAACATATATATATATATATTGGAGAAGGTGAGCTTGTGGGAATTTCCCACATTCCCCCAGCTAGAACATCAGCTGTCCCCCCAATCCATAAAATGGGGACAAAGTTATTATATTGCACAAGGGACAGTTAAAGGGAGGTAATCTCTGCAAGAGCCTGTATTAGTCCAATTCTGCTATTTTATCCATGAAAAGCACCTCCTTATGCCAACTAGAAAGCTGTCATATGAGACACAGCAGGCAACCCTTTGCCCAGAAACAGCTTTTGTCTATGCACGCATGGGTCCTTTATGTTCTGTAGCAGAAAAGGCCACACATTAGGTTTATTTCTAAGGACCAGCTTCTACATAGTGCTGGTAAGCAGGTCGAGTAAGCAATTGTTGCATGTACTTCCTAGAAGTTCTGAAAAGAAATGTGGTTACTTTCTCAGAAGAGGTGACCACTAAAGGAGCTCCCCTAAAGGCTCAAAAACTTAATCCCTGGTCAACCTGCGTAGTTTGCATTTCTAAACCCTTGGGACATAGACTGCAATGAGAGATGTGGAAAGGACTCCCACCAACACTGGGTACAAAAGCCCTTTAAAATACTTTTGGAAACTCTTGGTGTCATCCCTGGCAGAGAAAACTTGCCAATGGAGACAGTGACCTGATGTTTCAGCTCTGGACAGGAGACACCAAAAGAGGTGTTTTAAGTCTTTTCCATTATGAAACCTGAAAACAGGTACTAAGAGTTAAAAACTCAGTGCAGGGAATTACAGCACTGTTTCTGTGAAAATCCAGCCCAGCCTGCTCCTAAAACATCTGACCCTACACTGCTTAAGAGGTGTTAGAAAACATATGTGAAACAGGAGGAAATTGGAACATCAAGAATAAAGTCAGAAACATGGCACAGATGTATTCACAAATACAGTATTACTTGGCTAGAATTCAAGATTTTATATTCAGTCAGGCTGGCTCTTAAATGACAACTGTAATTCCTTTAGCATGTCAATATTATCTTTATAGAGTTTTCTAGTCAACCTTTCTTCAATTTTTACAACCAGTTATTTATTATAGGGCTTTAAATAGAGCAAGTGACATAAATTTTTAACGGCACAAAGCTGTAGCTGAATATCATCTAATAAATCAATTATTATTTATCGACTTATTATTTTTATTTCCATGCAAAGGTCCCAATCCTGAAACTGCCTCTACAGGTGGATTAAGGCAATTTGAGGCCCTAGACACAGCATAAAACTGGATATGGTCCCACCTGCCTACGGTAGCTTTTCCCTTCTTCCTTTTGTAGTGACCACACTTTACCTGTGAGGCTCCTGAGGAGGGCTGACCACCCTTTTCTTTGAATCAGTTGGCTTTACACCTCTTAACCATCCGTCTCCATCAGTATCACACATTTCAGGCTTTGTGAACTAAACACACAGGGCAGATCTCCAGCACATTCTGAATAGCTACTGCCCAAATCAAGCTCCTTTTAATGACAGGACAGTTATTTTCTGTGACCAGCATCAAGAATTGGCATCAATATTTAAGTTAAGGTAGAACCAGCTGAGATCACAGCCTGAAGTTTCTAGTTATGTATTAAGTCATTGCCTTGAAGAATTTAGAATCAAAAGAACAACATAGATAAAAGCCAGGAGAAAAGAAATATCAGTATTCACTTTTATTAGTATCAATCAAAAATGAAACTTAAGACTGGGCCTAAACTTTGGGCATTTTATTTTTGATAGGTCTCCTTCAAAAGCGATGTCTCTGTGAACTAAGGAACCAGTAGAATAACCACAAGAAGAAAGACATAAAAGCAAGAAGGACTTTACATTTTTTTATCAAGGACGTGCATGATTGTGAAAACTGGATCCAAAACCCTATAAAACTTTCAGATCACCTTATTCAAAATATTTAACTGCACAGACAAGGCTGATGTCAAACATTAACTTCTCAGTTGATGGGTACAAACTTTGGAAATCATTGGACATCTTGGTTACAGGTATAAAGGATTTAGTCCAATTTCTTCCATTAACAGTCTCTACAGTGTTTTATTGTAGATCTTTCAGTCAGCCAGCTGGTATCTTTGCTCTTCACTGAAACCAATGGGAATTTTACTTGCACCAGAAATTTAGGAACCAAACAGAAAGGAAAAGAATTCATTGCCACAGGACTTAGCAAGGACACTTGCTAAGACCCAAGACTGTAGCAAATACTAGACAGCTTAAAGAAATTTTTAAAGAACATTTTATCTAACCTTCATAGACAAGTGGCTTTTTTTTTCTTTTAACACTAAAAACATAGAGATGTTTTCCTGACCATCAGCGTTCAGAATTGTGCTAATGTCTTCAGAAGACATATATACATGGCATCTCACCATTAATTCATGGAGTCATCCTGCTGGTTTATATCTGGTCTTCTCTAACAGTTTCTGTGATTATCTCCAGTGTGTTTGGCAATGCCAGGACATGAAAAAAACACTCCCAGAGTGTTACATCCATATTTGCTCTGTTCCCCTCCTCTTCCCACTAACTCACAAACAAAAAAATGCAAGCAGAACCTAGCTTGTGACATGTGTATAAAAGGTAGGCAGCTATTTCAGGCCATCTAACACACGCTCCCCTTCACAACCTATCACAAATATTCCCACTGAATTATCCATTCAATTTATTCAAGCAAATAAACACCCTCTATTGAAAAGGGAACCACAGTTCAATCTGAATTCAGACCTTTTTTTTTGTTTGTGATTAGTCCTCAAGCTACATTTAACTTGCTTGAATGTACTTTGTGTTTCAATGACGGACTGAAGAATCTCTGTAGATGACTCTTTATGCCTACTTTTCTCATGAG
Source organism: Buteo buteo (assembly GCF_964188355.1). Taxonomy (NCBI): domain Eukaryota; kingdom Metazoa; phylum Chordata; class Aves; order Accipitriformes; family Accipitridae; genus Buteo; species Buteo buteo. Next base: position 10,046,793 of record NC_134189.1, read on the forward strand.
GGCTTTGTTGGGACTCTTTAGCATTCACACTACGGAATGTGTTGATCCATATAAAGGTCAGAACCCCAGTTTTTCCTTTCCATGTCCCAGAGACTTGAGTCCAATTTTTAGTTCCAGGTTTATGGGAATAATGCTTCTTCAGTTCTGCTTCAGAGCTCTCATTCTGTACAGCCCAGATCTTGTGTGCTTAAAATTCACTGTTTTTATGAAGCTGCTAGCCATTCCAGAAATATTTCCGGAAAGCAAAAATAAAAAGGAATAGGCCACTTTTATACCCCTCTTTACAAATCTACATTTCCTGCTCAGGCTTTGGGCACAAGCTCTGAGAAATCAGGGGATTCTATTCCTTTATTCCTCCCCTTAACCTGCAATAGGTAGGAAAAGTTCATTTTTCCCAAGGCATTGGTTAACAAGACACATACCAGCAAAGTGGAACTGTAATTTGCTGCTTCTTTTAAGCCATGAGGAAATGTTAATGCATTTGTAGCCCCATAAAATTAAGGAAATCTGTACACAGTGAGCCCACTTCTATATATAGTTCCCTCACTCATCATCCACAGATGGCAAGTTTGAGATTATGAACATAGTGGCTCAGTGTTTTTACTATGTTTATCTAAAACATGTATTTTTAATCCTATACTACATTCCATGTTTCTTTACAGCTTTCACATTCAGGAAGGAAGGATTTGTTTACACTTGACTAGAGCAAGTATTTCATTTGCCTGCCAATATGGGGCACGCATATCAAGATGGAGCTGAGCGATGTAGAAGCAAAGATCAACAAATAGTGAAATAATGTGCTAAAGCTTGTCAAGTATAAACATTAAGGCACATTTTACATGAACTATGGTTGTGCGATAAAGTCTGTATTGCTCATGAATATCAGAAGGGCCATATATGATGAGATGGCCCTTTTTCTGTTAGATTTATAATGCTGCTCTGTAATGCTGGTAAGCAAAAGAAAATGGCCACTTCTCTCCATGGTGCTTCATGGCTCTGGACTTTTCATTGTGTGCTTCTCTTTTACCAGAATGGTGACTTAGAAAGTGGAGGTCCTCGAAGTTTCAACAGCTGGGGTAGCCCTACAGGTAAATCACAACAGTAAGAACCAGCATTCCTGTGGGCTCTTGACCTTGCTATATCCCTGTTTTCTTTAATTTAGAGCTAAAAATACTACCTTTTCTAGACATCTATACATAAAAAGTGATAAGCCTTACTAAACACCAAATGAAATATTTTCAAATACTAACTGTGGATGGGCAGCATTTCATAAGTGGGGGTACTGATACAACTGTGAATTTATGTCTTTTCTCCCACAACCCACACCTTTTATTGTACTCCCATGTTCCCAAGCCCAGCTTTCTTTTATAACCTGTACTAATCCACTCCCATCTGGGAACTGGGTGTTTAAGGCTTGGCAAGCCAAAGGGCGCACACTGGCTGCCCAGCTGGTTGCTGCCCCTCAGAATGGGTAAGGGGCAGAGTTCTTGCTTTTCTACCAATAGCATTACTACTGCTAGTGTCTCTCCCCTCACTATACAGGGGATAGCTGCTTTGTGGACAGTCAGTTTTCAAATTGAAATACCAACAGTAAGACAATGCATGTAGAGTAACTCTTATAACAAAAAGTTTTACAAATTAATAAAAGATCATTTCATACTTTTCCAAAGTGCAGCCTTTGGAACAAAGCTATAATTCAATAAAGAACATCAACACCTCTAAATAGTCTTAGGACAGGGAAAAAAAGGGATTCTGATTCTGAAGGCAGCACAATCATCAGTAAGACACAAATTTAAATACTGTACTGAAAGGTCTTTTTAAAAAATGTAGTGCAATACAAAGGTATCACAAGGTTAGCTAACACCGGAGCTGGAGAGATGCACAGTCTCAGAGCCTCTCTTAGGATGTTCTTTGTTTTGTAAGGGACTTTATCTTTTACAGACAGTCCAGTTGAAGATGTTGGGAATATCCACATGACCAATCATCAGCACTTTCAGTACAGAAGAATCTAAATTGGAAAAAAATAATCTGTCCTGTTGAGGCCAGTCCTTGTGCATAGTTTACCCCTTTCTCCCCTGCTTCTCCTTCATGGCACTGAAGGGCCTCTCTATACTCATTCACCAAGCCTTCATCTTCTTTGTCCAAGTTGTTTGCCCAAGTTTGCCATTTTCCTTTCAGAAAGTCAGTTTTCATTTGTTTTATTGAAATAAATAGACATGGAGCAGGGGGAGTATCCCAGGATGTGGGGGAATATACAGGTGTGAGAGACTGTAAAGACTATTTGATTATAGATTGTATGATGTGGAATTAAGGGTGAGGGAAATGAGAGGTCCAAAGAAAAAAGCTGGAATTGAACAGTGCCTACCTTTGAAAGCTAGGAGAAGTAGTATACTTCGAGGATGAAAGTGGAAAATTTATTCATTAATTTATGTCTTTGAGAATTTTTATGAAGTAGCTCTTATGAAAGCACCGTGGATCCTCCAGCCATAGAGGAACAGGACCATAGATTGATGTGCTAGCCTGGGCCACACACACTGGAGCAGATTGATTCATTGATCCCTGAAAGGGTATTGAATTGGTAACAGACATTTCTTGGAGATTCCTATCCAAGCACTGATACAGTCCATGGCCGCTTAAGCTGTGAGACTTGATGGATTTGCAGCACAGTGCGAGACAACTTGCAAGCCATCTTACTAACTTCTATGATTCTGTTTTTGTTTTTTTATATACTGCTACAAAAGTCTCTGCTGCTGAAATTGAATCAAATACAATTTATCTGAGTTCAAAGTGATGAATTTTACCAAGTTGCACATGCTCAGGGAGGCTGGAGATGTCATCATTCTGGCTTTAAAATGTTAATCAGTGACTAGAGCAAAAATGAGCCATTCAAAACCACAGAAAATTTCTTAGGTCCAGTTTATGAGTTACACTCCCAACGTCCTTAGATCCCAAAGTCACTACATTACTAAAATGTGAATGATGTTTACTGCAAACAGAGCCTCCAAGAAATCATTCTCAGCCTTCCAAAGCAATTTTCCAGCCTCTGGTTTTCAGTATAATATCATTACATGTTTCTTCTTTGCATGTATGCAGTAATTTGAATGGAGTGTGGCTGCTGCAGGGAATTAATCAGAGGCAGCAGCTGAACTTCACTCCCAAATCATTAGTTGAGACCAATAGAATTGGTCACAGGGGTCAGTGGAGTAAGCCACAGCTGTACAGCTGTGAGCCACAGGGACAGGAATCCACCTCCGGGGTTTTTTGTTTTGGTTTTATTCAAAGGGCTGAAAAGAGATTTCAGAGGGTTTCAAAATCCTAGCTTACTGTCTAATGCCTACAGGCTCTATTAGCATAAGTCTTCCCTGTGCTTTATCACTGATTATATTACAGATTATCTCAGGAGCAAAGACCTTTCCATCCCCTGCCTATAGTAGCCTGGTGGCCTGAACTATTTTCTCTGACTCATGTAATATTCAGAGGAAAGGTACTTCAGCACTCTTTCACCTTTCTTTCTGCTGCCTCTGAAATATGGGGCTGCAATATACATATGCACACATGCAGACCTACATCATGGAAGAGCATGAGAACAAACCATAAGTACTGGAAAAAAACTTCTCTTTTGAGCTGCAGTCAAAGGAGCTAACCTGAAATTTCAAAAGTGCAGTTGAAGATGGAGATTGCTTAAAAAGTTTTTCTAGTCCCTTGGTCAAACCAAAGTCATCAATATGCCATCCTCTGAACACCCCCTTTGCCAGAGGTTGTGTCATATAATACAAATCAAAGAAGATTATATTTTTCAAAAACTTTCACTAGTGACTTTTAAATTTCTGTATTGAAATCAGTATACATAGCGCAATGATATCAGTGGGACAGTCAGGTCAATGCTAATGCTTTGGGAAATCTGCTCTTGATACGTACTTTAGCTAATTGAAACTTCCTCATTTAGAAACAAAATATAAGATTCTACATTCGGAGTTTCATCTGGACAAAATTAGTTTTGCCACGCTAAAAACAGCGTTACAACCTTTTCTATCTGTTGATCCACTTCATTTCTTTTCCTTATAAAACATTGTTTCAGCTCTACACAGACTGGCTTTTCTTTCTGAAGTCTTCCGTATCTTGGTTGCTTAATTTTGGATGTATCTATCTGAGATTACTAAACTCAGTTTCCCCTTGCCCACTGCCTTTAAAGTAAAAGGAACACCTGACAGCCTAGGTCTCCTTTCTAATATATAGGGGTGTCTTCAGATGTTAACCACCAGTGTGTTTGATTCCTGTCCTAAATGACTCATTTTAAATGCTCCCTATCTTTGACTTTCCTTTTTTTCTTTTCTGCTACCATACAATCTATAAAGAAATGATAATACTTGCAAAATGTGTGAAACTGTTCCTCTGCAAGTAGCATATATTTAAATTAAGCATCAAAAGGATTTGTACCTCTGTTTAGCTAAAGAATATTAAATTGCCATATAGCAAGTCAAAAATCTGTTCATGCTCTGGATTTGTTATGTTTTCTCTACATATAGAAGGAATAATTTTTTTTCCTGTTGTCCTTTTACTTTTGGGGAGAACAGGGGAAGTATTTCTGGGTTTTTTTGAACATGGTCCAGAGAAGTCACTGGTGTTGCAGTTTAGTATACTCTTTCTGCAATCTCAGGAAAAGCTGTTTTGGGAGGGTTTGGGGGTTTTGGGGGGGGGGGGGGGGATGTTTTTTGGTTTGGTTTGTTTTTTTTTTTTTAATTATTATGGGACACATTGCTAGTAAAACTGATGATAACATTTTTTTCAGATCACTGCACAGTGACTGATTCAGTCTTACATCCAATCTGGCTTGGTGACTCAGCCCAGCCTCTTGAAAACAGACATATCCTGGTCAGCAATACAGATTCGTCTTATGATCCTGTTACCAAAAGAAAACAAATTAAGACCTAAGTTCTGCTTGAAGTCCCCATAAAAGATGGTGGCTTTCATTCACTCAGCAACAAAACAGAGGTAACAAGAAAGAACACTAGATTTGGATAACAATAATTTGACCCAGAAAATATAGTTGGAAAAAAAGAATGAGGGGAAACAGAATCACATTAAAATCTGGGTTTAATACAGTAAATAATTTTGAATATTAAGAGTTTTGAATGTTAAAAACACATAAACATATTTTGTTTCCTAAAGAAAATTCTCATTTTGAAGAAGCCTTCATTATTTAAAAATAATAATAAAAAAAAAACCCAGGCAAATAGTAAGGGAAAAAACAGCTTAGAAGTAAAATATTTGGGTTAACCAAAGTGATATATTTTTATAACTTAATCCAGGAGTAAGCATTCCAGAAGTCTTTTCTTTTTCAAGATTTTCCAGGCAGGAGCAAGGACAGTCATTAATTGCACATCATTATTCTGTCAATGCTGGAGTCAGAGGCAAAACAGTTCTTACAGACATACCCATGTTTAATACGTATACTAAGAGGAACAGAACCGCAGCGGTAGGGAACTCAGGCTAGACTGCAAAAGCTGTTGGAAGGGGAAGGTGGATTACGCAGCCCACACTGAGCACCACGCTGCTGCAGAGCTTTGTGGTTCTCCAAACTGCACTCCAGGTTAGCCGCAGCATAGGGACAAGACTAACAACAAAGGGACAGAACTGGGGTTTTCTACCCAAAACAATAGTCTGAGAGCAATAAAATATTCTCTAACAAGCTTAGGTACAAAAGACTTACCCAGATGTTTTTCCTCTGCTGGGGCTCTGAACAGTCTTTCTTCCTCCAAAACACCATTTATATTAATTTTCTTTCCTGGCTTCTTAACTTCTAGACTACCTTTCTTTTCATGATAGTACTTATCAACTTTAAATAAACAAATAATAAACTGCTTGTGTGACAGCCACAACCTATTTAAAGGGAGGCTCCCAGCTGTTTCTCTTTAGGCACCTAAGTTAACCTGCTTAAATTAGGGCACTAGGTGCTATTAGTTCCTTCTGTAGTGGGTGTAGAGTTCTGGAGTTTTCTAGGGGATAATTTGGTACACCCAGGTGAGGATCCCTTCCCCAGCTACAGTGAGAGTCTGGAAACTGAAGGTTGATGTTGCAAATACTTTTTCTACCACTTTGGTCATCTTAATCATTTTACTTCATATGCTTGTGGTTTGTTTTGTTTTGTTTTTTTATCTAGTAAGGTTCTCAAAGAGGAAAAGGTAGTTTTTCAGTTTACAGCTGGGGGTGGAGGGGTGGGAGTTAAAGTGCATAACCTGGTCTACAATGCAGTGATTTCTTCTGCTATAGAAAGAGGACTATGGGTGCAAGCCTGACACAGTTTTCTAACACCAATAGGATGTGGTCAGGTGCTGTTTCTGCAGAGTTGAAAGGCATTACCTGAGGCAGTCAAACCATAGTTGGATTTCTGTAACAGGTTGCTAAATAATGAAATATATTTGAGTTAAAGGGGCGCTTTTGAGTTAAAGGGGCGCTATTCAAGGAGTGTTAGCCTGCAGTATGTGAAATAAAACTTTGGCTGGGGCTTTAGTGAAGAATAAAGTAGCATATGACACCAGTTCTTGTGTGGCAATAAGATAATATAGACAAACAGGTGTTACTGAGGTTCTTTGAATGCTGTCTGCTATAATACTCATGAAAGTAACCATGAAATTTCCTCAGATGGATTGCTGAACTTATATGTTTTTGACTTAATTATAATTAAACTACTTTAAGGTAACAGGGAGGTGTTTATCACTATAATTTTTTTAATGTAAATGATTTTTAGAACTTCCTAACATCTATTATTCTTATTTTTATAGTTTAGATGGTTGGCAGGTACATGATGACATCTGTGTAATATAAACATACAATATTGCTTTTACATGCTTCAAGGTAAACCTTGTACATTGGTTTATCTGTAAATCTTCCCAGACGACTTTGAAAGTGTGTTCTAATTGCTGAGGATTAGTAATAACAGATTGCCCAAGTGGTCTGAAATTAAAACTAGCACAGTTTATAGTGATTTATAGTGTACCTGCCACTTGTACCTGTCACGAATAAAAATGTAAGACTTCTATCAGCAGTCTCTTCTGGGACATGGAAAGGCAGTTCAGTGTTAGCTACAGAGGAAGAGGTTGCAGCACAGGCAGTGAAGGAAACACTTTGGATTCTTCTTGTGAGCACCCACTCACAGATATATTAGTTCATGTGAAAAAACAAACTCTGTAGCTCAAGCAACCAAATTTTTACAAGGGAAGCCAATGTCTCTTTCACTTCTGGTTTTTTTTTGGTTTGTGTCTGTTTTGGTTTTTTGTTTTGTTTTGTTTTTTTATTTCAATGCCCAGTTAAAATTGTTAAAGCTTCTATGGATCCTAGAGCCAATTACAAATTCATTGTCCCAAAAAGTTGAACCAAAACAGGTGAATAAACTTAAAACTATCATGAATTACTCACTTGTTTACCCAAACAGCACTAATAAATACCTTTAGTTAACAAGATATAAGACAACTTGGTTCTTCTGGGTCATATTACCTTTTCCTAGGTACCTCTGTTTGATGATGGAAGGGTCTGTGACATTCCAGGAATTTTTTTCAACTTCAGAATGCTCTAAGGTCTCCTAAGCCTTCCCAACTCTTCCTCCTCTTTTCTAATTTTCTCTTGATTTAGGATGTACAGCATATTTGAACAGTGCAAGTCAGAGTTAAAAGAAGCCTTACGGAAGGAGTTAAGTTTGGGGGCAAGAAGAGGCTCCCCATGTTTGTGGGAACCAAGATGTATATTCCTACTTTACAAGGAAGGACCTGACTGCAGCTAGACCTAGTTATTGCAGAAGTTTAGGGAAGAAAGGGAAAAATCTGCTGCTGCCAATTCTGAAAATGTGTAGAGTGCTCTAAAAAGCTGTATTGCAGAGATGACAGCTGCTCCCTCTTTGCCATAACTTTTCCCATTCATGTATGCAAACACTTTTTGTGTCGTGGAGTGGAAACATCAATGTACAGCAAAGAATCAAGCTACTGAAGCCCTGACGTTGCTGCGGAGTCATTCCAGGGCTTTATGGAAGACAGCTCAAGCTACTATCTGGAGAAAATATTTTTCACCAAACTGGTGAAAGCTTTTGCAGAAGAGTAGAATCTGGCTTTCATCTTCACTTAAACTTTTAAGTCTATGCGATGCTAGGAAGCACTTGGGGAATGTGATTTGCTTTGCAGATCCAAGTACATAGTTGCTTTCTCACTGTGAGGAATCACATTTACTGCCACAAAATAAGTCACGCTGACAACTCAGGAAAACGCAAAAGAAAATATTTCCAGTGAGTCAGAGCCTTTTCTTGTGTTACTGGGCTCAATGCCGAGTGATGCCAGCTTGTGCCATTGGAGGACAACATCAGTTTGTGGCGAGTATCAGACTGTTACATTTCTACACAATTGGTAGTTCACCATTCTGCTACCCTCTGTGTACATATTTATGCCAGGAAAGATGAGTGCAAAATGTTTTCCAAATTGGTTGTATCTGCTCCTGTTCAGTGAAAAGATGGCACAGGTTACATAGTCAAGGTAAATCTAAATCACTGCCTTTAAAGTTAACTTTTGAATTCCTTATTTACTCAAGCTGGAAAGAAATCAATCCCTAATCATTTTTCAGTTCTTTTTCCCAAACCTCATATTTCTCCTTTTATCTAAATCTTCAATTTGGCTTCCTGATAACTACTAAGTTATGAAAAATAAGTTAAAGCATCATGCTCTTCATGTACAATAAGTCTGAAAAAGGTACTCAATCTCTTGGGTTATATATTTTAGAATCTCAATTTAAATGCAGATTTTATAAGTCCCCAGTTAAGCATCCATGAGGGATGTCTCTCACTTGATTAAAATACCAACTGAAAATATTTTGGATTTAACGTTTTCTTCCACACAGTGAACATAGTTAATAGGGAGTCCCAAAGAGGATAAAGCTTAATGGATGGGTTTTTTTCAGGGAATTTTCAGGTAATGCAGTAATTCTCCAAGTAGGCTTATTTCAATATAACAGAATTCCAATGTACTTACTCACAAAGGAATTAATATATTTCAGCTAACGCCTGAGTCATTTTTCCTTCTGTCATCTAAATTAATATTTACCTGTACAATAACTCTTAACCAACAAGAGTTCCTGCTGGAGATGAAAAGCCCAAAATTGTAATTAGCCATATTGCACCTTAACTATGTTAGCCCCATAGCTAAAGAAGGTGTTTGTATTGACTAAGTTGAGACATTATTTGGCTGGCTAAATATAAATGCTAGTCTTTATAGGCCTCCTCTACAACTGATTGGGAATGGGTAGCCTCTTTCAGAGCAGGAACCAATTTTAGGAAGCTTAGGCAGGCCGGCCAGGTAACTTCACTGGGTAAGATGGTTCCTCTGACTCATTGCATTGAATGCATGTATATATTCCAAATGATATCAAACGACTCCCATAAGGCAATTAAGTGCTTAACCATTTGCAGATTTGGGGGTTTGGATTTTAAAATATCCCCCCAAAATGTTTAATAGAAGCTGGAGTTAGATACAGCTTCATTTTGGAAAGCTGTATAACAGTTATGAGAACCTAAGGAAAGACTCTACAGCAAGACTGAAAATTTATCACTGTTAATTCTTGCTTCAGCAGTTGTATTACTCTCTAAACCAACCTTGAAATCAAATGCCTTTCATACAGTGGATTGCCTGAGCTGATCTACAGAGCATGGAAAGAAGCCAAGCTAATGTGGATTTTATTTCTTTTATCTTTAAAGCCTAATGAAGAGACACACTGAAAATAACAAAAATCAGTCTTTTAGCACACGTTTCTTTGCAGATGTCAGTGGGCTGATAAGAAGCAGAGGGCCTTTGCACGATGACCTGAGCATGTCAGAAGCTATACAGATGTTTCTCAGAACAGGAAGGCTTCCTTCCCTTCCCACCTGCCTGTGCTCAGTCTCAGACTAGCCCACCGAAGGACTGCTGCCCCTGCACGGTACAGGAACAAGAAGCAGCAGTGATGGACCCAGATCACCGTGCAAAGCCAATTATTCAGACGACATGAATTTGTTCCGGGCCCCAGAGAAATGAATTTAAGGCAAGATGGGAGAAATGACTACTGACAGACATGGATGCATAATGACATACGAGGAAATATCACTCAGCGTGATGATCAAAAGGGAAGGCATGTCAGCAGCCAAATGTTCCTCTAGTCTTCCTGAGGCCAGGGGCATTTCAGTGAGAAGGCTGAGGGAGATAATGAGACGCTCCGAAATGCTTACAAAGAATGCCTCTTGAATTTCATGTTTGGCTCTGCTAGTTCTCTTAACACATTGCATTTGCTCAGTGCAGTTCCCTAGTTCTTTTTCTTCTTTTTTTTTTTTTTTTTTTTTTTTTTTGTGCCTGAAGTGGATGTTGTTTAAATGCTATTGGTTTAGAAAGAATACAAACCCTCCAACAGCATTAACTTTACTTCAAACACAGTTCCAGGGAACTCCAGACCATAGCAATGAATATGACATGCAGCCTCATCTTGGTCCTTTTGAGAATGAGTCATGTATGCATCCCAGACTCTTTTGAATGACTCATCAGCAATGGAAGTCCTCATTGACATTAATCATAGGATGCCTGGATCATCCTTCCTCTATCTCTCACTGTCACTAACTCTATTTCTGCCCATCTGGGGCAGCTATCTAATACATTTAACCTCTTGCATTTGTGGTAGAGAATATATTTTTTGATTTTTTTTTTTTTACCCCACTGATGATGATGATGATGACCAGTAATGTCATAAATGGCATAACAGTCAGGGTCACGTCCAGCCATCCTATCTCAGTTCTTAAATATTTCTTGATATACCATGCACTTTTTTCAGAAGTGTTCTGGAATTTGGTTTTTTTCCTTCTCATAGTGATTTATTTCTCTGTACAACTGTCAGGCTTATTCTTTCATGCGTGCATATTATTTAATTCCTATGCTTGTTAGAAGTATTTTACCTTGTAAGCTCTACACCATTTTTCAAAATTGCTTTCAACTTCCAGATTCAACCTGATATTGTTGTAATAGTTTGCCTAAAGCAACCTCTAGCATTTTCCTACACATCAGCTCCTGGCACAAAACTAAGAATTACACTGAAAAACTTTGTCTTCAATTCTAACCTTACCTAAACCTCACTCCCAAAGTCTCAGTTCAGCCTCAGTATCATACTACCCAGGAGTAATATGCTCTTACAAGGATGGCTTGTGTGGGAAACAACATCAGCCTTGTTTAATCTTGTTTGCTGTAGTGTGAGCTACTCCCCAGGAGGTGCCAAGCACATCTGGATTCCACTGCAGTCATCCACAAATACAGGTGCCCTGCAGTTACCCTGATTTTTAGGATCTGGTTCTGCTGTAGCATTAATGTTTCCTTTCCTTGAGACTGGGGAAAGGTTGTTTCCAAACCCTGCCCTAAGATTTCACACTTGCTCAGGTGTTTGCCTGTGATTTTTCATTCCTATCACTGTTAATCTTTTCTTTCTCTCTTTTCCAACTTCATCTGAAACATGTAATGTTTTAATTGAAATCACCATGTACAGTGGATTTGGATGATTAGAAAGTATTCATGATGCAGTACCTTAATCTTTGAAAGCAGCAATTGGGGCTCCATGCAACTATGAAATTGGGGGGGGGGGGGAAGAGGAAGGAGGAGCTTGATCACACTGCAGAGAATTTACAGTGCAGCATGTTATGTTTAAACTGTAATAATACAAACATAAAAGTGAAAACCATTCCCCCCCCCCCCAATTGTGTCAATTCTATTAGATTTTCTTTATCAATAATTGTGGGTTGTTGGGAGGTGGGGAGGGGGTGGTGGTGGTATTATTCTGAGACTAACAAGATTCTCCACCTTATTTTCAGCCCAGAAACTCCATGGGAACCAGCTGACATACACAGCTCTGTGGCTTATGTTTGTGTAGACATAGACAATCAGAAGGAGTAAATCTGACAAGATCGTGCTCTAAACTCCATTTGAAAGTCCATTTTGTCTTGTCTTCAAGGTGGAAGACTGGATAGCAGAATGAATTCTCCAGATGCTAGGGTGGGGAAAATCAGCAATACTATATTAATACTGCTTACAGATCTTTCAGCTGAGTGCTACTTATCTTGCTAAACTTTTGGAGTGGTCAGCAAGACCAGGTAAACAACAATCACTACTTATAGAAAAGGGAGAAAAATAACTCGCAACACCTCAACTCCTTTTTACATCCAGTCCCTGAATCACTCAATAATTTTGAGCAATTTTTAAACAGTTTCATCTCTGCTCGTATGAGACTAAGGGATGATTTTATAGAGGCTATTTTTATGTGCAGCATCCTCTTTTCAACTACAAGCATTCAAGCTCTTCTACCTGCCTGAGGTCCACTGAAGTCCTGCTGACTGAAATGAGGTCTACATGGCTTAAAGAATTGGCCGAGAGGGTAGCCCTTTCTCCTTCTCTTTATTGTGACTTTCCTAATATTTTCTATTTCTGTAGCACTCAAGTTCTAAGACAAACTAGGAGATGTGTATCTATCTTCTGTGTGGTTTCTGGTATTCCAATGCTACTTTACTCTGTCCTGTCACTTGAGCTACTGGAGCTTGCTGCCAAGGGCAAAGATGAAACATACAGCAAACACTGTGTTCCCAGAAGCCTTCTGGATTTTCCAGACAGCCTGCCAAGCACAGCGGCTTGTGTAAACTGACTTTGTACTGGATTCTAACTGCAATAAAATCTTCAAGTTTCAAAACTCCCTGGAAAGTGGGACCGTAACACTTCTCTGGAATGCTCCTTTCCAAGACTTGTTAAAACAAAAGCCATTCATTTTCAGTAAGTCACAAGCCCATCATTTGTCATTGCCTCAGAAAATGCTGACAGTGTGGGTCCTAATGGTACAAAAAAGGGGACCGCAAAGGTACTCAAGAAATACTTACTAGAAAAACTCCAGGAGTATAGATACCTTAGCTACTTTAATCTTCTAATATTTTTAATCATTCAGGCTGTAAACATAAAATTTCATCTTCTGGTATCTTTTACATTGGTTGCTCCATCATTGTGTAATGATTAGGTGACCCAGCTGGAATTCAGGAGAGCTAGTCATTAAACCACGACACCCTGATACATCCAGGGTCTCTGAGCAAGCCATTTAGTTTTACATGAAAAGGATGTAAGCACCTGAATTTGGCATAACTACCTGTTAGGAGTACTGCTAGCAGTCCTTTCCAACATCAGGATTTTAAAAAGCCCCTTCAGGTGCCACCTAAATTAGGAATTATCTAAATTATTATGCTTTTTACCAGTAAAATCTGAGGTATCTGAACAGATTTTTATATCCTACATGCTTATTGCTCTTCGCTTGGTTTTTGAAGTGGCCAAGTGCCCAAAATCAGAGCCGTGCCCAGTGCCCATGTACTGGATTGGTCCTCAGCACACACAAACAGCAGCCGGCATCAGGGAGATGTGCGCTCCTCCCCAACAGTCTCCATCCCGCTTTCCTGGGGATGTGAGGGATTGCTTTGCTGCTCCTAGAGAAGGGTCTGATCCGATCTGCCAATAGTCCACATGTTCTAGGCCATCACCTATCAGGTGACCTGAGGCTGGTCCTTATCCGTTTTGAAAATGTTCCAGGTGGAAGAATATTTGAGCATTTGCTGGCATTTGAAAGCAAGTCAATGGCCTTGTAGCCTGTTAAGAGATCTTGAAGTGTATCTACAAGAGAGCTGTGCAAAGTGACCCTATGAAAGCATTGAGGCATTACCCAGTAGCATGTTAACACACTAATGGTCAAAAAGGCAAGCATCATGAATTTGAATTGACTTGGATTTAATTTGGGATAAAATACAAAAATCACTGAAACTACTTGGATGGCTGGGGAATTTGCCAGGAACTCAGAGGACTTGCTTTCAGTTCATTTTCCAGTATGTCCGTAATTAAATGAAATATTGTTATATCAAGGACTGAGACCTATGTTTCAGAAATGCTAGACCATTTTTACTTTCTTCCACACAGTTGTCCGGTCTTGTTTTCCAAAATCCTGAAGATGATTTAGGACTTCCCATGCTGCCTGGGGTCACGTCCAGTCAGATTTTTAATATCTCCACAGATGAGATTCCACATCCTTTCTGGGCAGCCTGTTTCAGTGTTTGACCGCCCTCATGGTAAAAATACATTTGCTTGTGTTCAGACTGAATTTCCTGAGTTTTAATTTGTGTCCATTGCCTCTTGTCCTGTCACTGGGTGCTACAGGGAAGAGTCTGGCTGCCTCGTCTTTCTTCCTATCAGATATTTATACACACTGATAAGATCATCCCCTGTACCTTTTCTTCCCCAGGTTATTGCTAGGTTAATGCTTGGTCTGCTGAGCTACCAGGGAAAAGTCTGTTTCTGATTGTGTTTCATTTTCTGAAGAGTTTGGGCACTCCTCTGAATCCCAGAGAAACTCCTTAAATGTTTGATAAGCAAGCTTAATGAAAATGACTAGCCTCAGTAGTTTTTGTTAACCTATGAAACTCTTCAAGCGTGCTGGCACTTTGAATCTTGTTCTTAGTCAGTTCTTTGAGACAAACCTGCAATTGAAATGGCATATGGAGTCTAATAAATCTCTGTGTGTGTGCATCCTTATTTATATACTCATGATCATCCTGATAGCAAAAGGCTCATCGTTTCATTGAAAAAAAAAAAGTAATTACATTTTCTAAATATTCCATGAGCTAAATCAAAACCGAAAGATGTTTGCTATAAATATTTTATCTGTCTCTACATGGTTGAGAAATCAGAATTAGTAAGAAGTGCTGGAAAAAGGGTATTCTGCTTTATTTTAAGCATCAATATATGCTGGAGTGCTACACAACAGATGGCAGATTGCTAGAAATAGAGCAAAGATAATGTACTGTAGAGTTTGCTAAATTTGTGGTAAAATCAATCACAGTAAGCACAGAATTTGATTCTGCAGTTAAAATGGGAATTGGCGTCACCCACACATACAGTGTCATGGTCCTCTGGATCTCCTACCACTTCATCCAGAACCACCAACATGTTCTCACTGACTTTAGTTACCTCTGGGAATAAACAATTTTGTTGATCAGTCCAGAAATGAAATAATCACAAAACATCATCTGCAACTGGTGAAACAGAGAATTTGAAAATCTGTTCAAAAACTAAAAACGGCTTTGTCCATACTGGGCACGTTTGCTACTGGAAAGCTGGAAAAGAAGTTCTTCAACTGCAGTAAACTGACTTCCACCCTCAGTTAGAGAATATAATTTTGAAGTAATTGGATTGGAGCCATGCTTTTGTTATCCGTGTGTCTGATACCAGAGTCTCACCACTTTGTTTACAGGTGGACTGCAATTGTGCTGTCTGTTAGAGGTGTGGTATGGTCACTACTATTGCTCATTGAGTCAGTAAAATACACAGTTTAATGTTTGTACTCTCCAGGTATCTTATGTGGTCTGAGACACTGTAAATGAATACTTAGTTAAAGTCAGGGCTATACTTATTCCTCAGCAAAACTGTGATTGAATTCCTTTACAATTATAACCTCCGTGTCAGTGTGGGTGTAACTCATAAGAGACCTTCATTGTGTTTGAGGGTGTAGTCTCTAGGAGCTGACATTGAAAAGGTTAAGTGACTAAAACCAGAATGAATAGAAGGGCAGGTAGCAGGGATAAAAGGGATAATTGAATGGCACTATATTTTATTTTTTAACCAGCAGGAAAAACTGCAAATGAAGCAGCTGTGCTGTAAAGTAAACACAAGCTGGGGAGCAGCAGAGAAGGAAAAAAATGGACATGGATCAAAATATTTTGTTTTCATAAAAGAGAAGCTTTTGTTGTTTTATCCTGGTGTCAAGCCTTTTATGTAGAACACCTATGTATTTCATTTCCAAACTTTTTTTGGACTGAAAAGCCCCATGTATTCCAACAGCATCAAAACAAAAAATTACATTACTAGAGTGTATAATTTGGGAAGAGAGTAGTTTCCAATTGAAATGTCAGCAAAACTGACAGCTTTTAAACATGTTTCAACAACAAACAAAGAAGAAAATCAGTTCCAGTGTACCCACTAGCTATAGAAGATAAACACAAAAATATCCTGCCAATCTACAGTTTAGTCTAAGTCTTCATCTGTAAAGGATGTTTATTAACACTAAGGTGTTTAGAGCAAGAGCAAAGAAACTCAAAACATCTGAAGCTTTTCTAGTTTTTGGCAAGGTGAAAAAAGAGTATGTACAAGTGTCCTTTGGTTTTATATTTCAGTTCTTAAAACTGAGCTGAAAGTGTTGCTACCTGTGTTCTCCAGGAGGCAGTAATGTGATCGCATGCTCACTTATCTCTTCCCATTATGTTCCCTGCCTGGTAGCTGTAGTTCACAAAAGCTTGTAGACTTGAACTATGATCCAGATTTCTAAAGACATTTCCACATCTAACACTCAGGGAATTGGAATGAGGCATCTAAAGCCTTTGAAATGTGTCCCATATCCTTTCACACATACATAGCCCAGGCTTGCATCGTAAACCAGTGCTCCATTACGGCTAGATTCTGTTCAAGTTTTGCCTATGAAAAAGCCTCACATATGTCAACATAATCCTATAGCATTCCTCAAAGATGCAAGCATTGAACTTGTACTTATATGTTAGAAACATCTCATATTGATCTAGAAAAAGCAGGGGGAGAAGGAGCCCCTCGTGTGTGTCAGAGCAACAAGACATCTGTGTTTGCACAGATTTTTCCAGGGATTTGTAGTCTGGAATCCAAGGAGCTAGATTTCCAACTGTACTGCTTTCCCCTCTCACAAATCCTGCCTGCACAGAAAGGGGAGAAGTGTGGCTTGCCTACTGGAAGCAAGAGCAAAGCTCCCCATCCTTCAAACAGGCTGGCAGGTTTTGGTTTTTCTCTCCAGGACACAGACAGAGGAAGCCAAGGGCTGTGCGAGTGCGGGACCAGCAGGAATAGCCCAAAGGCTGAGCCTCTTTCATGTAGCTGGGCAAACTTGCCCTTCGTAAGTGCTAACTAACAGGGAAAACTTTCACAGGAATAATTTAAAGGCTGTTCTGGAATAGAATTATGATTATGAAATTAAATAAGTAAAATGGAAAAGCACTGCTTTTCCCCTTCTCAGTGCCCCCTTCTCAGCCTTCGCTCCCTGGCAGCACTCAACACAATGCCTGAAAACCCTTCAAAACAAAGGATTTCCCAGTGAGATTGTGGCCCAGTGGTAGCAGTGAACATCACCATCAAAGAAGTTGTTCATATAACAGATAAAAAGAGAGTTAGGTTACAGGAGAAACGGAGTTTGGTGCAGCCCCTGGGCGAAGGGAAGCAGTGTAGGGCCCCGGCTGCCAGGGCTGCAGCTGAGAACGGAGCAGCAGCTTTGCTCATCGCTTGCCAGGATTCTTAATCATACTCGCTAAGCCACCGCTGTCAACTGGAGGTTAAAACCACAGTGAGTCTTTAATATAACAATGACTAGGTTAACACACGTGCAAAGCTGTTAGAGAAGGAGAAAGTGCTGTTGGTCTTTTTTCAATACCCAAGTCCAACTGGTTTGAAGTAAAACTTTGGGGGGAATTGGATTTCAATCCAGATCTCACAAAGTTCTGGTTATCCTCTTACTTCAGTGGAAGAGAAGGAGGAACCCAGTTTGATACCATGGTTAATAGCAAAGTTATGGTCTTTGTTTCCTTCCATAGGCTGGCCTATACATGCTATAATCAATGTATTGCTTCCCTGCAATCGCATCCTTTTGGATGATCCTTTACACTCTCACTCACCTGCTTCTCCTTTTCTCCGTTTTTTTCCCGTCCCATTTCTCTGCCTCCTATCCCCATCCCTAGGTACCACATGCTAACAGCTCTATTGCAGCCCTCTGATATACACTTGCCTTTTCTCCAGCATGGCCAAGAAACTATCTCCACTAATACAGCAGTGCTCCACTTACTGCTTCTCATCACAAGAGCTGTCAGAGTGTGAAAAATATATACAAGTTGAATAGGGAGAGCAATGATGCTTCTCCTAGCCCACCAAGAAAATAATTCAGCTGAGTCTGTGTTCTGCTGTTCTTTAATTATAGCAAACCAAGAATTATTTCAGTCCCTGTTCTCAGCAAGGCCCAGGTGTGTGGAAAGGGATGGTATAGAGAGAGAGAAAATCCAGCTTTAGAAAAGGATGAGATGCATCCATAGTCACAACTGAATTAAAGCACAGCTCAAGTCGAGTGTGTGTTTAAGGGCTTTTGTAGAATTTGGGACTGAGACAGGGTGGTGGATGCATTAAATATGTGCTTTGGTATAAACTCTTCATAGAGATAAGATCCTCTTTTAATTAAGTGTAGCTAATTAAAGTAAACAGCAGGTTTCAAGCTGCAGTTTATCTCATTTGCTTCACTGAGACAAAAACAACCAAAGCCTTGTCGCAGTCAGATTGTACGGCAATGTAAAGATCCCAGGTCAGCTGTTCCAACATTTTTCCAGACATACTTATAATTTGATCTCTCTGTGTCCCTAATAGGGGTCAGGTGTGGAGGGAAACGGGAGTATGTCAGAGTGGAGGACAGGAAAGAGGCGTAGTCTGTTTCTTTGCAAGGGGCAGACAGTCAGCATTAAACAAAAGGGAAATCAATTCTGCTACAAAATGGTTTGTGACAATTCCTTTTCCTGTGGGAAATGAAAAAGTGATAAATGCTGTAGTACTGCCAAAAACTGTTTCACCTACTAAACCATATACCATTTCCTCAGAGAATCAGACATTTCTCTTAATCTGATGTTACAACAAAAATATTTTTGGCAACATCTAGAAAGAGAGAATGAGAAAAGCTTTGGCAGAAAGTAAGCACAAGGCTCGAAAACCACGTATAACCATTCTACTTTTTCAAATCTTCCCAATATTAGGGGACGTTTTAAGCATGCTGCTATCAGGACAATAGGACATGGACATAGGAGGTAAGCAATAGTAAGCCTTCTAATGCATGGTGGTCCAACACTTTTGGGAAGACCCTTGCTCACTTCATTGCCTTCCACTGCTGCTTCATGGGCAACAGATTGAGAACTGTTCTACAGCTGCAGCCATAACCCAAGCAAGCTGTGAATGGAAAGAGAGTATACGGGGCTTAAAAGATATTGTTGCCTGCTGTCCGTTCCTTCCCATACTCCTTACTATGCCTCATGGTCATCTACATTTGTCTCTTGTGCAACTTGTCCCTTGCCTCAGCCTTTAAATATTTCCCAGGTGACAGAATAGGGGCTCTGGGCAGCCTGGGGATGTTGTACAGAGCAGGTGAAGAAAAGCTCCATGGAGAGAAACATGTCCTGAAAGTGCTAAAGACACTCTCTTCAGCCCTGTCTTAAATGAATTAATGACTGAGGGGTTTAATCCCTCCACCTCAGTTCCAGATGTGTAAGATGTGAATAATACACACTCCTCAACTTGCTGAGATGTTACACAGCTAAATCCATGAAGGAATGTAAAGACGTTAGTTAATGGAGTGAGGGCATAAAAAATGCCCAAGGAAATAAATAATTCTGTTTACATTGGTGGAAGGGAGGGAAGAACTCAAAGTATCCCACCAGGCAACAAACTACAAAAAGTAAAAACTGAATTAGTATTAGGTCCGGTCACCAAACAAACAATTTTTGTCTTCTTTAGGATTTCCCATGGAAGCAAATCTTACTACAAGTACCAAAATTGATAAAGCCTTGTTTCTTCCAGATTTATGTCTTTTTTGATTGACTTTTTAACTGAATTATAGCAATATTTTCTTTTATCCCCATATATAACTGGATTATGAAGCTGAGGTAACCCGCTTTCCCTTCTCTTCTCCCTCCAACTGTCCTCCAGCAAAGTAGGCACAAAAGAAACCATCTCCGTGTCTACTCAAGCATCTCAAGTATTAAGCTAAAGTAATCTATTTCCCCTACTTTATCTCCCACTACCTGCATGGATATAAGCAGTGACAGCCAAGGGAATGGAAACTTACCCAGGACAAAGTTACAAGTGTTTACAAGTAAATGTTTCTTATCCTCTACCACCCATTCTTCAGCAAATCTAGCAGAACAGAATTGCTTTTGAAACCTCTATATCTAGAAACTGATTGAAATTCCCCACTGGATATGGAAGTTTTTAGGAGGTGATATCACATCCTGGTAGAGAGATTTCCTAAACTTTGTTTCCATTGAAATTAGCATAAAAATAGTGAGTGATTACATAAGAAGGCATGATGTAATAATGCATGCAAACAAAGAAAAGAAAAAAAACTAGATCAGGTTTTCTTTGGCTTTTGAGTCTTTGAAGTCTTTGCAGCCTTAATATTTAGTTAATATAATTTTGATATCTCCCCCTCTTTCTTTCTAAATATATTTAGAATATATATATAATCATATGCACATAATAAGTGTATATACTTCTTATATACACACATATATATGCAAGGCAATGTAGTCATTTATGTATTTACACACACACAGTTATACACCATTGGATTATATTATTTGATTTTATTATTATTTATGCAGTTGGACTAATTGCTTTTCAAAAACTATTAATTCCGAGCTATGACCTATAATATTTCTCCAGGAAAAACTGCAGTGCAAAAAAAAGAGGCTTAAGCTTTACTACTGTTGCCCTGCTGTAACAGAAGTCCTGTTAATTGCACAGTGGGGTTTCCACCACTAAGATTTCAATAATTGTCATATCACTTGGGAAGTAAGTAATAAATCTCCTTTGTAAAAGCAGCTTAAGTGACAATTGTTCATCATTACATATAGCGAAGATATCTGCATGACGTAGTGTGTTATTGCAATTAAAAAGCCTTCTGCAGAAAGCTTTTTTTTTTTAGCCTGTGAAGAAAACAAGTAGGTGACTATAATGATCAACATTCATTATTTAAGCGGTTTAGGTGCAAGCTGCACTGCTCGGAAAATATACAATTATCAATCTTAACTGAAATTGATGAAAAGGTTCTGATGGATATTGGACTGGGATGCATGAGCCGGAAAGGGCAGAACTGGGCTTGAAGATCCCATGCAGCTATCAGAATATGCAGTAGTGATTTGAAAATGTAAAAGTAGAACTGGACAAAAGCAGGATTTTGCTCTGCTTACTAACCTGGACTGTCTTCTTTTCCACTTAGTTGGCTGGTGGCTTTTTTCTTCCCCCATTGAAATGGTCAAACAAAATACTGTTTCCAAACACTTGAAACAAAAGCCAAGGAAACAAAAGGATAAAATCACAAAACTGCCAGGGGAGCTTACATGTAGATGCCTGAATTTAGACACTTTTTGCTACTTATATAACAGAGTAGGTAGAATCCTATGCACCACTGAAGTCCTCTTCAAGTTCTTTTTGAGGGCTTTGGTGTAATTAACACATGCAGGCATTTTGCTTCACTTTCCTCCAAGTAAATTTTCTCAATAGTGATATAAGGGTGAACTTATTCATTAAGTACTCAGCAATCCTCTTCGATCTCTGTGAGATATTTGTATTCCTTTCAGGGGTCAGGGGTAGGAAAGGGGAGAAAGACTAATAAAATGAACATAACGGGCCAAATTTCTATGGGCTACCTACTGAAAGCAATGCAGAATTTGTCCTGATGACTTGTAATGACTTCTAATATTTCCAATAAGAAGGTTAACTCCAAATTTTAGATTTTATTTTAATCTTAGTACATCATGGAAAAAAAATCCATGTAAGCCAGAACAGTGCTTACATTCGTAAATGACAACTTTTAAAATCTTATAGTGGATCAGTAAGTACTAAATTATTATATTTTTTTTCTTAATTTCTCGTAGATATGTTGTTCTATTTTTTATGAGGTGCATCCAAATTAATACTAAAATAAGGTTATGTAGTTGAAATAACAAAACTAGTAAATTTTAAGAGCCATTTCCTCCAGCACAATGTAGTTCTGGCTGCACTGTGGGTTCTGGGGACAAAAATAAACCTGTGAACCAGACCAGCTCCAACTTGGGACGATATGCAGGTGTCTCAAAGTCTCTGCCATCCTTCTTTCCACTTGTGCTTCTCAGAGACCAGATCCACAAAGGTGTTTAGGCAACAAAATAAGAGAATAGAATGGAATAGAATGGAATAATAGAATAGAACTTTTCATGGGTCTAGGCCTTTAGAGTCTGAGTTAATATCTGGTCCAAAATTAAATTCACCTAACTGATTATCTCAAACCGTTGCTAAATCAATATTTGGGGACATTTGTTATGCATTTTAAGATTACATTCAGGTAAACCAAAGCTGATAAGGCTGAATGTTAAACTCATTCTTTACCTCATTTTTACATTTTTTTTGGTTTTTGCTTCTAAACACAGTGGAAAAGTGCATTTAACAAAGCAGACACATCCATCTTTCATTATTATATTTAAAGCTTTTTCTTGCAGCTACTAGGATAAAGAGTTAAAATGAGTTTCTGGCTATCCTTTTTCATTACCTTTTTATTAGAAATTACCACTGTGTGCACAGTTTTTTATATATGTCTGACTTTTCTGCCATAGAAATAGTACTCAAGAACATATTGGCCCCGAGAAAGAAGGAGAAAAAAAGAAAAATTCTGCAGATTAATACATGGCAGCGTTTCTGATGCTGAAGCTAAGGGGATGCTATTCAGTTGATTAGGCCACAAAATTGATTTACCTTTAAAGATGTTTCATATTATAGCTCTTTACTTCCAGACTCCCAAACGTGGTTCTTTTCAAAATCAGTCTTCATTGGCAAATGTTTATGACAAAGCAATAACAAATGGGGCAGGGACCGGCTCCAAGGGGTATGCTTATTGCTGTCTCCTCAGAACACCCAAAGGCACTCTTAAGCCCTGCTTCGTTGTCTTTGCTGACAGTAAACTTGCAAGCCCAACTCCCTCCCGCAGTTTGAAAAGCGTCTTCCAGAGCACTCAGGACCCATATTTAAAGCCATGATTGTTGGTTTAGTGCAGCTTGTGGAAACATACTGCCAAGCATTCCTGGTCAGGCCACCCATGCGGTAACCGTTTGTGTGGGAAGTTACTGGAGGCTCCTGGGACCTCTTTTTAAAATACAGTAGATTTAGCCAAACGATTTATGAGGACCAAGAAGAGCAGAAAAGATATTCAGAGTCATGAATAACAACTGTATATCTCATTCTCATTTACTTTCTGTAGAAATTAGGCATGTAAATGACATCTGAGGCTTTGAAAAGCTCCACATGCTAATTTTAAAGCACAGGATCATAGCATGTTGTAATAAATTAGAAAGCATGTCATTCTGAACAAAAGACATCTTGGACTACTAATCTGCTGCAGGCTCATCAAAGAAAAATGTCATTGGAAATGCATTCATTAAGTTAGTGCATACATTTAATTCCGTTGTGGTGTAAAAGCTGTGGTTTCTGTTGATTGTTAAAAAAATAAGAAATATATCCCCTAAAACTGTAGAAAAAAGCATTAGACAGCACACTTCACGGGCATAAAGGGGCATAATTTACAGCTGCTATGTGAGGCATCTGGGCATTTTAAAGAGTTTCTACAACAAGCTACTGCATTTTAGGACACAGCAAAGATTTTCCCCATGATCACAGGCTTGCTTACCTTACCTCTTTATGCCCAGAAAGCAGGGGTGACTTAGGCTAACCATTGTAAAGCCATCTGTGAGAGTCAGCATATTACACCAAAATGTGTTCTCTCTGTATAATCTGATGTGTGCTGGGAGAATTACAAGACAGCATGATAAAATAGGCCCACCTATTGTAAAACTGGAATACATGTACCCAAATGAAGCTAAAATGGCAGCTGGGATCCTGCTCATCTTGACACTTAGAAACCTGTACTTCACTCATTTTAAAAAGGCAGCCAGCTGTAAAAGTTGAAGTTCTATACATAGTAATATTGAAGGCAAAAATTAAGCTCCAGAGAATAACAGAGCTGAGAGTACGGTCTGAAACACGGCTCTTAACTCGAAGGTGTTGGGCTTAGTTTTCAGGATATTATGTGTCAGGAGAATTAGTGTAACATTACATGGACACGATTTGATTTTCTTTGGCTCCATGGAAAGAAATGAGGATAAGTGTACTCTCTTTTGTGCTGAATCTTCTAGCAGCTGTGTTAAACCAAACGGCTGAGGCCACGTTTTCAAAGCCCTGCACAAAAACATGGTCTTGAAAAGACATGGCATATGTGCCTTCCCATCTGCTCTTGCATTTCTACAGCCAGTAAGAAAATGTGGGTTTCATATGGAACCTGGGAACACACTTCTTTCTGATGGAATGCTGCATGTTGTTTTGAAAGATGCGCAAGTGGTCAAATGACACATCAATAGTGCAGAACTCTTAAAGAACTTCACAAAATAGAGTGACTATGTAGAAAAATAATTCACAGGAGAGTAGATACATATTTTGCAACAAACGTAAGGCAATGAACCTAGGAAAAGAGTGACCTGAAGCATGTTTACAAGATACCAAACTCAGAACTGCCAGACATAGTTCACCTAAAAGATCCCAGAAACAGCTGAGACCATCAATTCAATATGGAACAGCTGCCAGCAAATCCAAAAAATGTTTGACATCATTTGGAAAGGTACTGAGAACAAGACAAAGGGCATTATTTTATTGCTGTTTAAAACCTTTGTTTGCCCACATCTTGAGTCCTGTGTAAGGTTCTGGTCCCTGCAACTCAAGAAGTATGTAGTAGAGTTAGAGAAGGTAGAGAGGAGGGAAGCTAAGATGATTATGGTGATGGAGCAGCTACTTTATGAGAAGACACTGAAAAGACTGGAAGTCTTCAACTCAGAGAAGAAAAGTATGATGGAAGGTGAGATAAAGATTTACAAAACAATTAAAGCAGTGGATAAAGTGAATGAAGAAATGTTATTCACCATACTACAATACAGGAGCTAGACGATACCCCAAAAAACTATTCAGAAATCAATTTAAAATGGATAAAAGAAAGTAATTCTTAATACAGAGTATAATGAACATCTGGAATTTATCATCAAAGCAAATTGTGGATGTAGATAGTGTATCAGCAGGTTAAAAAATGGTGAGACAAAGTCATGGACACCAGGTCTCTAAGCAGATACCTCTAACAACCTTAGTACTGTAATTCTGGATGGGTGAAGCGTAGAGGGAAACATACTGAAGAAAGCATCAAGACTGACATACACTCTCCAAACAACATCTCCTAGTGCCACTGTCTGAAACACAACACTGGGCTTTATAGACCATTAGACTGAGTTAGTAGGACATTTCTCAGGTCCTTATAGCCTCATATATATGGAACTTCTGGGTAATAATATAGGACTACACATATGCAGTCATAGCATAAATATTGCGGGTTACAGCAGGAATATTGCCCAGATGGTTAGTCACTGTATACTTATAGTGAGGTATTACTGTGCCTTACAGGAGCTTACTGATTAAAAACTGATTTGGGGTTTGGGGAGTGCGTGCAGAAAAGCTACACAACGTATCTAGAGCAGACAGGAGACACACAGCGCACTCTCCAGTGAGAACGTGGCAGGCAGGCTGTTAGCTTCAAGCATCCCAGCTCCAGCAGATAGCAATCACTCTCCTAACAAAGTCGGCAGGCTGCAGATCAAAAGAACCGTAACTTCATTTAAAGCACTTCTGAAGAAGGGAAGGAAGGTCAATTATCGGAATTGCCACCAGGCTGACAGGCAGAGTCTGTGGAGGGAGCCTAAGGATATTCAGCCTTCTTGGATCCAAGAAAAGTTAGGACTTAGGAAAAAAGAGCAAGTATATACACATTTTGGGTTGACTGGTTTTGTGATGCACTTTCCTTGAAAACATTTTATTCTAAGTAAAAATTCTATGGCTTTTAGGAGAGCGCTTAGTCGCTGTATGAGTTACAGCTATTGCCCCAGACGGACAAGGAGTGCCAGGCTCTCTGCTTGCCAGGAAACTCACGGTGTGCACTGGGGAGTGAAGGCTGGATCTGGCCTGAGGGTCGGGGATAAACCTGGTCCCCTGCAGAACCAGGTGATGATGAGAAGGCAGAGGCAGTAAGGTGGGGAAGGTTGTGCCCTTCCTGAACTGAAGGTGGCTAAGGGGGCTTTTCAGCTGGCACTGCTGACAGCCAGGCTTTGCATAGAAGGCCTGATGTGTGCTGCTAAGTAATTAACTTTACCCACAACTCTGATTGGTAAAAGGACCAGCTTGTGCTAGAAATAGTTTCTACCCGTGAGGACTGCAGACAATATAGGTATGACAGCGGGTAAGAAAAAGGGATCGACACCCATTTTATACACACAGAAGACAAATATGGGATGATAAAAGACTTGTCTAAAATAGCACAGGTGTCTCAGCCAGAACTAGGGACTAAGCCCTAGATTTCTGAATCCTTACTTGAACCCTCAAGCCCAGGACCTCTTTCCTGTTAACAGTAATACTGTCATATTAGGCAGGCACATACCGAGCTGGACAAGTTAATACATTGCATTAGAATGACTCTATGTAATCAGTCAGCTGCAAGTTAGCATCTGGCATAATAATTGTCTTGCTTTCTTTTTCTTCTGCTCCTTTTCTTGTTTCCCTAGCTGGTGGTTTCTTCCTTTTGTAGAAAAGCTTCATCATTCTATCTCCAAGGATTAGCTGACACAGAAAACTATAACAGGAGCTTGCTAGTGCTACGATGGAATATCTTTTTACAGAAAAAGCTTTTAATAAGTGAGCATCTTTCCATGTCTTCCTCAGCTGTCACACATATGCAGCTCTTTTATGTTACCACAGGAACTGAACAAATGAATGAAAGAAAAATATCCACTGATGTTCATTCATAATTTTAATGAAATTCACTTCAGTAATGTTTGTGCCTCTTCTTGGTTTTGTGCTACAGAAGGACTTTAGCAAGCCAGTTAAAAAAGAGACTGACAGACAGAAAAGATGTCTTCAAAGCAGGACAATTAAATACAACCCATCAGGCAGGGGGATAGGATACCCAGAAATTCAAATCAGCCTTCTCTCGACAATTGTCTCACTCATCCCTCTGGTAATTTTCCTACCTACATAATTTCTCTTCATGTTTTTTCATGTTTTCTTCATATACATACACCAATAATCACATTTAGTCTATTTAGTTTAAAAAGGGAGGGCATGAAGAAGGAATTTGGGGGGAGAAATCCTGAAGCTCTAGGCCCGCCGAGTGTCCCCATCACATTTAGAATGAGACAATGGAGGCAAAAGAGCATCCCAAAGAGTCAGAAAACACAAAAATGCCTGACTTTTACATGATGAATTACGATACAGTCTGTATTTAAAGCAATTCTGTCAATCACAAGCTTGAAAGAGAAAAATTCAAAAATGCACTCATCAAACTGAAAAAACGGGTACATGTAAGGAAGCTACAATTTGCTCATGGATATTTCATGATCTAAGAAAAATGCCAAATTCATCAGATAAATTGTTTGCTGTGAATTATTCACTTGGGTCTAAATTGCTACTCTTTCAGGCAAATACAATGGAAACCTGCAACTCCTTGTCATCAGATTTGCTCTTTGGGAGCTGCATCACATTCACTGTTCTTGGCAAAAAGGGCTTTGTATGGCAGTTAGCAATATAACAGTAACAAAAGGGTTTTGTTACCTTTTCCTCCTGTTTTTAAATTACCTTCCTCCATATTCATATTATAACTTTACCTTTCGCATACAGACCCTGATTCAGCAGATTTCAACTTCCTCGCCTGTAGTTAAGCAAGGCTGAAGAAAGATCTTAAAATAACAGAAGAAAGAATGTATGGTGAAGGTCACGCTTATTTCCCCTCCTGAACTGGCACACTGACATGTTTTCTAGCTAATCTGAATTTAACATTCCAAAGGCAACTATTTTTGTCAGTTAATCTAAGCACAGCCAAGGTCTGGCAAAGGCCCCGTTATTGCAGCCCTTCAAGCTGCAATAACCGAGCAGCCCACCAGAGTGCAGTCCTTTCTCCTCGCATATAAATATTTGGCAGTGCATAAGGAGATGGATGAGAAGTAGCCTTCAAAAAAATATTGTAGGCAAGCAAAACAAAAGACTAGAGAGACTAACCTTACTACTGGAAAGAAAATGTAGAGAAGCAGTAAAAAATTTATAGGAAATGCCTACAATACATTTACTTGAAAAACTTTGGTCCAAAATGTGAACCTTCTTCTCTGCTTGACCCTTTCAGAAAAAAATGGCTTATTGTTTTCAGTTTAAGAAGTCTGGCTTCCTCTCCTGCCTGTTATATATGAATACACCCACACAAGGCAGTTCTTTTCCCCTCCTAGCTCACTCTATTATGATGAATAATGAACTTATATTTCATTGCCATATCCTTGCCAATCTCCTTCAGCATTTTTGAAAAGGGATTATTTTAAGTTCAGAGTGATTAGAATGGTACTTATATTTTTATTTTGTTCTGCTTCAGTCCTTTGTCTTGAGATGGATGATTCAAACATAAAGCAGGTACCATAAAACAGTGTACAGCTGATGCACTATAAACCTGCACATCTAACTGTGATTAATAGAGATAGGTGTTTTAGCCAGTGATTGTACAAAAGCTGTTCGTGAAAAGGGAGGAAGAAAAAGAGATCCAAAAACCAGTGAAGAATAAATTCTGCTGACAAAAATTGCAATATATATATAAATGTTAATTATCTGCATAAGATAAATATTGGGTCAACATTACAGAATGTCATTTGCAATAGTGAAAAACAGGACAGCCCTTTCTTACCAGGTAGCAAGAACACAGTGTGTCTTGGGCTGAAACAAAAGTACAGAAAGTACCTGAAAACTTGAAAGCATTGCTTTTTTGGACTGTTTGCCCGGATAAGTATCTTACTTTTCCCAGCTCTCTATCTCCTGACGGGGAGTAGGCTGAAGGAGTAACAGCCCTTAGGGAGCAAGAGTGCTCTCTTATAACTAAATAGACAGGTGCAAGTCTCTGGATATATCACGACGTAACTAGGGTCATATCCTGCATATGGAATCTTCTCAGGCTGTTTCATCCCAAGTTGCGTGCAAGACTACCATTGATATATGGGCCTTCGGTTCTGGTCGTAGAGCATGAGTCTGTGGCTGCTGGAGACAACGGGACAGCCCTTACTAGGTTCAGTGAGGAAGAATCCCATGGAGAGACTGTCCTTCAGCTGGCTTGCCCTTCCTCAGCTCAGCACTGGCCCTGCAAGTCCTCGTCATCTCTGGTGTGAGTCCTCTGTGGTAGCTGGTTCCCTAACAAGTATAAATATGGAGACTGAAAAACCCTCACTGAATCGTTCCGTAATATCAGATGCAACAAATTCTGTTGCTGAGCTAATGATCCAGTATAAAGGAACATTTCTTTTCTAAGTAAAAAGGATTACTATTTTTAAAACCCCTGAAGTATATCGTGTAATAAGCAACTCAGCAAGCATGTAAGTTTATCTTTTGTTTGAGAAGTTCAGCTCAAGATAAAACTAAATGTCATGGATCATTTCAAATTTAAGAAAAAAATTAATTAGGGTGGTTTTTAAAGGTCTGAAGAAGGGTTTTAAAATCAGTGACCTCCACATGCCAGTGAAGAGAGTACCGGACTATTTTAATGACTATCTGCATAGAGGAAAGTGAAACAGTTCCTGCCTCTCAGATGTCCTCTCACGTATCTCCATACAGCGAAAAAGAGAGAGCTATCGCTACCCCAGAGCACTGAACTATTCCTTCATAAAGTTACCAAATACCATTTCAGCAAAGCATGTAATGGTAACTTAGAGAAGCTACCATGAAACTAGATAACCTTTCAAATTCATTTATCAAAGTAGTTACATTTCTCATTTCAAGGCAAGTGGCAGATAATAAATATAGATCAAAGGAAGCTAGTCAGTATATAAAACATTGTATTAAAGGAGAAATTTATTCACAAAATAGCATTATATATTTTATAACCTTTTCACAGCTCTTCTTATTTATAAACTGAGCTTCATTTTCTATCTTGAACTTTAACAGCTATCCTGTCACATAGCTATAACCCTCGGGGAAAAAATCCCCACAGATTAAGGATCTATAGAGACTAGAGACGGTTCCAACCACAGTCCAGGAGCGAGATGTGAATCCTTTCAGATTCTGAGGACATCCAAAATGAGATCCCAGTTTGGAAGCACAAACAAATGCTTTTGTTAAGCAAGTTCATGCTAGAAGCCCGGTTCAGTAAATGCCTTCAGCCATTCTGCTGCTGAGCACACGCAGACCTCTCAGATTTCTTTTTCTGAGGCAGAAAAGAGAGTGCTGCCTCTTCCCACCAGGCGAGAGGCATTTCTGGTGCTTCAGGTCATGCGGCTGGGAAAAGCCCCAGCTCTGGGCTGCGATTGTGCCACTCAGTGGGACGGTGTTACACGCCACCTCCGACCGGTCACCGGCTCCTGGGCAGCAACACGGCGTCTGTTTCTTCTCCGTTTTCTGACCTCAGCCCATGACCTCAGAGGCTTCTCCTTCACAGTTGCCCTTGGTAGGGGTATCGGGTTGGTATGTCAAAGCCTTGTCAGTATGAGAGACACAAGCCCTTGCTGTGGGGAGGAGCGAAGGACGAGCCAGACGAACGAAGCTCAGGCTGAGCGGCTGAGACTTGACAGATACGTAGATGTACTCGTCGCTCCTGCTCTGGGGACAAAACGAACGGTGGTGTTGATAACCCTTCATACCCACCCTGCACCTCAATTCTTTGCAGTCCACAAAAGTGACAGTGACAACACGAGGTCTTATTTTCATTTTCCCCAGCTAGTTTTAGCGAATCTGGTCCCTTCCCGCACAACAGTCCTCTTTCTGAACCTGACAGCAAATATGTATTTTTCTAGAGAGCAGAAGTCTGCCTTTTAACAAAAATTTGCCCATTATTGTGGATTTCATAATGTACCTTGTCACTGCTGGCTATTTGATCTCCTTCCATTCCTATAGTAAGAATTGAAATGTCACTTTGAAATTGTGGAAACTAAAGGAGGAATGTTGCATCCCCGAACATCTTGGGGATGTTCAACTGTCAAATTTGCACACAGTTTATTTGATAACCTAGCATTATTTTAATAGACTTTTTAAAATGTCATATGTCACTTTTTCACTTAATTTTTCAGGACAATCAACTCCTTGGACGTGAGTATATTAGAGAGAAACTTTTAAATGTCCTATCCATTCAAAAGCTTATGCTTGAAGTTTTGTTACAGTTTATTTGTAACGCATGGAGTGAAATCCTAGCTTCTGATCTGGAAATAACAAATATTAAACTGTATACAAAACAGCATGAAAAATCCTATAGCTTGGCAGATCTAAAGGACTTAATGCAAGTGCATCATTTCTATGGATCCCAGCACTGTCTCCTGCATCTGAAAGGCTCAGTCAGGAAAACATGTTTTAGACACAGTTTACATAGAAAATACTAATAAAGCAAAGCCAGGCAACAGGAGAAAATGTGCATTTATATGTGAAGTAAATGAAAATTTGCTTACTGGAATGCCAGGAGAAAAACAGGGAAGGAAATGAGAATCCTTTGGGGCTAGTTACTCAGTCTGTGTGCTAGCAAAAACTCTGCACAAAGCCATGTTAATTTGTCTGTGGTGCCTGCAGAGGAATGCAAGTTAGAAAAGAAGGTATGGCACCGCGAGGTGCAACCTACTTTTTTTCGCTTCCGTAGCAAACTTGACCAAGAAACCGCTGCCTGTTTAGGAGTCAGTGATTCATCTGTCAGCTAACCTGTGTAGGCACAAGCCTGTGCTGTGCTGTGCTGTGCTCCACATCCCGCGTGGCCCTCAGGTCTGTCTTGTGCTGGATAACCTTGGCCACAGGATAACCTCAGCCAGGTCGTTGCAGCCAAGGAGCCTGCAGGCAGATCTCACGTGGTCCTGGCACCACCCGCCTGGCCTTGCCTTTACCTAAAAGTGCAGCAAGAAGTTCTCATGAGAGCATCCTGTAGGAACAGAGTTGTCTTCTTGTAAGGAAATTACACATTAGCTCAAGTGACCAAAAGGCAGAGCTTCTCTCCACAGACGGGATCTGCTCTGCTCCGTGCAGTGCGAGGTGGGAAAATCTACCCAGGCTCCACGTGATGCTCCGCGAATGTAGTGTGCCCAGCATCTGATGGGACATAAGATTTACTCACTATCTATATTCTTCTTATTATTCTGTTTTATTAAAGCATTTCTCTTATTAAGCCATTTGTTGTTGGGGCTTTCTTATTGAGGTCCAGACAAGACCCTGCACCATCCCCGTCTTCCCTCACCTCCCCGCTCCCGTGCAGAACAGCTTCCAGCTGAACTCGGGCTAAGATCATCTCATTGAAAAAGGTACAAACCCACTATTCCACTCCCCCAGAATATCTCCAAGCATTCCTCCCAGTGACAGCTCCTCCAAAATTAACGCTTTAACATTGCATTAAGGATGGGACCATGAGCTAACTGCTGCCTCCATGCACTCTGATGGGAAGGCAATACTGACTCTACCTATTCGAAGAAGGTACAGGCAGTTTGCTGGCAGGTTACCAGCACAAACTTTCCATCGGCATTCCATTACAGGCGCTGTGCTGACATCTATAAATTAACTCTTTCTGTTTGTTTCAGTTGGGATCGCTCGATTAAGGACAGCAGTGAAAAACATGACTCCCAAATAAATTGCCCTGTATCTTTTTAGATACATCATGAATCACGGGCCAGGACTAACATGTTTTATTGGAAGTTCACTAGTAAAATAAGCAATCATTTCAAAACATCAGTGCAGATTAAATCCAGTGCAATCTATAGTACCATCAAACCCAACTGTTTGGATACCTATCTCCGCTAGCAAGGCTAAAACTGCGTTGACCCTTTTCCTGTATCTAATTATTTTTCTCAGAGAAGCTGTGAATGGTGATTTTAATTAAGGCTGTCTGCCCATCATCCCACTTCCTCTTAATTTTGCTAAGTTTTAGCCACTGGTTAATAATGTTAAAATGGACAATAATCAGTCTGGTACATCCTAATTTAGAAGTGCTTGACCTTGCAATCTTAATCTACGTTCATTAATAATGATCTTGAGCAGGTAAAGCCTACTTATCATGGTCAAAACTCTGCAGAGATACTATATACTTAAATTACATAATTCCCTGATGCAGAAATTCTTGACAGAATATGTTTAAAATTACTAGCCCAAGGCTATAAAAGTAGATAATACCAACACTGCCAATGGATTACAGAAGTTTCTTGGCTCCAATCTCATGATTAATCCACTAATATTGCTTATTAAAGAGAGTTTTAATTCAGATTGTATTCTCTTTATATTCTATAATACTGACTTGAAATACTAGTTACTGCTCTTATTTTTATGTGATGATCACAGAGTAAAATTCCCCTAACCAAATGGAAAAATTACTCACTGATGGTAGTGTGGAATATTACACAGGGCTTTCAGTTTAGCTCCAAACTGCAGTTTACTAAGTTAATGCTTCAAATACCATGGCTGGGTCATTGACCACACAAGGTGCAGTAACAGCAAATTTAATTAAAAATTCAATCTGTTAAAGCAGTAGTTAGGTACAAGAGTAACAGACTTCAGAGAAAAGCAAAAAAAAAAATCTGTTTACTGTTACTCAGAGTACATTCCCACACTTTCTCTTATTTGCTCTTGCCACTTGCATAGGAAACCTTATATCCCTCTCAGGTGTTCAGACATTTGTGCACTGAGATTTTATATCATTACCCCATCTGGTTGGTCTTTCAAGCAGAAACCCCTTCTCAAATACAGGAATACTTCTCCTACCAATTTTAGTATCTGTGATATAGACAGGAAACATTAATATCAGGCTAAAATAAAGTCTGTAATGTCAACATTTTGAAGCAGAACTGCTTACATTTAAAATCATTACCGAGAGAAATTGGCGTATGCACTGACATTAAACATTCTAAAGCCACATTCATTCTTCTAGGAGAACAGCTATATAAGGTCGATTATTTTTTAGAATTAGATGCACATTTAACAGCAAGATTGTTTTTCTGTTAGCATAGCAAATGTAGCCAAAAAGATTCTGGATGGAAAACTGCAGCAGCATCTGGGAATTTGGTGGAGCCGATCTGCTGAGATACAAGTCACTGGAACAGCAGTATGAATATATGCCCATTCATTTCTCAGGTAACTGTTGGTTATTTCCATGTCTGTCTGCGTGATTATGAATTATTTATGCTTCATCCATAGTTTGTTACAGCAATTGTTAAGTAAGCGGACAGTTATGAAATGTTTAAATGCACAGAACAGGAACATGACTAATGCTCAATGGAAAAACAGGTTTGGGGACATCAGATTGGTTTTGCGCCCACTGAAACAGGACTACAGCCTATGGAAATCTGCATGCAGATTCAGCATGCAGAAATATGTAGACACACGTATCTGCACAATCTACATGTACACACATGCATATAGCCATTCTTCATAGTTACCTGCAAAGAAGTAAGATATATAACTACAATGATGTCTTCATTTGATTTTGCAAGCAATAGAGATAACCTTTGAGTATATAGGCACTGGTTTATGATGAATGTACAGAACAACGCACTGAGAGTACACGTACCCTTCCATAGATCCAGAAGGTGTCATTGCTGCTTTATAATGTCAGGTCAGGATAGCGTCCTGACCTCTTCACCACTGGCAGATCAAGTCTACCTGAATTAACGAAAAACTTATCCATAGATCTCCAAGCACTTTATAAAGATGGCTCGGTATTATTTCAACATACAGATATGTAGAAGATAGGCCTAAACTCATGCAGAGAGCTTAAAGTATTTCACCACAAGCAACTAATCGTGCCGTCCTTCACGCAACAACCCTAATTGAGATCTGGTCCTGAAATCCCATTTAGTTTCTCTTTGTGCTGCACTCTCTTAACCCTGAGGTAGTCTTAAATCTGTGCTCACCTCTTTCCTGGCTGCCAAACGTTAAGAAGTGAATTGAAATCCCTCCGGTCGCGGGAGGAGACTCAATTCCCGAAGATAACCACTAGAGGTCAGGCAGGATATAATATAATTTATGGCCACAGAGAGACGGGAGGTTTTTCCAAGAGTGCCTTTAGCAAAAGGAATGAGTGACCAGAGGGACACTTACATAAGAAGATTTTAATATTCGCTACTTTTCATGCCAGAAAGCAAAACTGCGCTCTTGGAAACTAATATATTCAAGGCAGATCACATGCACTGGCATGAAGGCAATGGTGAGGAAATAGTTTTATTAGATAGAAAACAGGTGTGCAGTTAAATACGGGACATTCTATATAAACAGAAGTTGGTCACAGGAAACATCTCACTCAGCAAGTGTTCAAATCTACCTAAAGTTTACTTCATTACTGGATCTTCAGTTGCCACCTGAAGCAGTTTTTCCACATTGCTTTCATTATAGGTGTGTGTGGGGAGGAGAATATGAAGTAGAAAAACACTATAATACTCTATTTTTCTTGGCTGAATGAGAAATGCAGTCCCAGCCTTGGAACACATGCAGAATATCATACTGAAATATTCAAAATAGTTCAGCAGCTCCTGCCCTGAACCACCCACTCAGTTGTCACTGTTTTGGTGAGCTCCTCAGGGACATCTATTCCTTCAGTGGAAATAGATGAGTTAAGCTCAGTGGG
The DNA here is from genome assembly GCF_964188355.1 of Buteo buteo. NCBI lineage: Eukaryota > Metazoa > Chordata > Aves > Accipitriformes > Accipitridae > Buteo > Buteo buteo. The sequence goes on from NC_134189.1 coordinate 10,082,325, forward strand.
TGCACAGACGACCACTTCTTGTCACGAAACCCGTTGCACCACTCAGTGGGAGAGCTGATCTGCAGCTGCCAGGGCCTCCTTTGCCTCACAGGCTTTTCCTGTCCACAAAAGTGCTATTTCTGATCAAAATGCCTCTCCCCTCCAATATACATGCTCATATTCCCTTGCAGCCCATATAGGGCTATAAGCTCAAAGGTTAGGTACCAATTTGTACTTCACAGAGTATGTTTTAGAGAACTTCCTCAAATAATTGTTTCTTTTTCCCATATACCACTTCACTGCCTGGTGTGCTCATTATCCTGCCTGATCTGCAGCTGAGTGCTCTGACAGCACTTCTGTATTTCCTAGAAGCTCATTTTCTTGGAAGCATTTAAAGTAATTCCACCAACACTGACATTGAAGTAGGCTCAGTTATCCAAAAAAAGGCTACAGTGGCTTTGGTTTGCTTACTCACTTGCAAATAGCTATGTTTATCAGATACCATACCCAGAGTGAACAGAAGAAATGATTGAAAAGTCTGCAACATTTACAAAACTTCACATCTAAAACTGTATCTCCTACATTCCTAATTTGGTATAGATTTGTAAATGTATACCTAGAGATACCTGTCTCTGATAGCTCTGTCAAAACCAGCACATCTACCAGAGCTATCACTTTATTCAGGTTAGCCAAAATCTGTATAGGTACTTGCCATCTACTGGACTGTGAGATAGTTGTGTTAAGTATGTAAGTCCTTAGTGGTATTAGGCAAAAAGAGATACAAAAAATTTAGACATACTTGCCACAATATGATAGGAAATAAAAAAGGAAAGACTTGTGTAATATGTATTACTAGTTAAAAGAGAATCTGCTAATCTTTCAATACTTGTTGATTTCTGATAAACCTTTTCTTCCGACAACAGCTGATATCATCTATAACAGATATTAAAACCTAAGTCCTACATCTTCTATGCAGCTGCTTCAATGTCAGGACTGCCCTCACACAAAGCGGGAAAAACTAAGAACCCTTCTGCTCTGGATTTGTATCTGAACAGATAAACAAAAATTAATGTCTAATTGCTACTTGTAATGGTGCAAGCTTGTTTCTGCAACTGTGGCTCATACTGACTTGCTTATTTATAGTAGGAGTGATCTACCTCTTACTACTATGAATAGGGACTACAGAAGTAAACTGAAATGTGGCATGAAAGTCTGTTCTGATTCCTGTGTCCCTATATATTTTATATCTGTGACATCACTGTTTTAATAAGTCTATACCATATGCATAGACAAATACTTACATATCCTTCAGTTTCCTTAGATTTGTCAAAAAAAAACCATAAAAAGAGAGGGCCAAGCGCTCATCAGTTTCCATGGAGAGGAACAAGAAAATATAAAGACACAGGAAAATTCACTGTTTGTCTCTTGTTTTTATTTCTGCCTCCACTGCAAAGCTTCAAATTTCACATCACATAGCAGTTAGAAATTGGAGAGTAACACCTGGTGGATGGAGAGAGAAATAAATGTCACAGCTCTGTGCATGGGACAGTACAAGCTTTATTATTAGCACGTACACAATGTAATCTGCAATCACCTTTCAAATGGGAATTGTAAGAGAAAACACTTCAAATACTCAATAAGGTGCTATTAGTGATTCTGCAATTTAACAAAGACCGCACCAGAAACAGAGGACAGATATGGAATGAGGTATACACAGTACGTGGTCAGTATGTGTCGATTTATCCAGAGAGGCTGTATTGGCACGCTGCTTCTATACTCCATCCCCTCTGGCAGAAACAGAGTACGTATCTTCACAAGAGTAGTGACAAAGCTCCTGAGCGTATTGACTGAATGGAGCAAAGCATGGATAACAAGCAGCTATGCAAACTCATGGTAGAAGAGCACAAAGCTTTATAAACAACTATGGCTGCAGAAATACTCTGGGCATAGGACTCGCCGTCTCCTTTTCCATGTTGAAACTTTATATTCTCATGGATCTGCTAAGAAATTAAACAAAGGTGTTCATTAACACATGCACGGTTAATTAAAAGTACAAATAAACTGTAAGTGGCAGAATCAGGAGGGGCTACGATATATGCAGTCTTTTCCAGGTAATGCAGAAACTTTGGGAGGCACTGACACCTGAGCTGGCTCCGCTGCTCCAGCAAAGCATCTCCTAGGATAAGAAAGAGCAATCCAGATGTTTATGTGTAAAGTGTATATGGGTAATGGAAGAGTTAGAGTCTGTTAAGAGAAATGATGGCTGCATACTATGTCACTGTACCTATCACCACAAACATTAGCAGCTATGTTTCTGAAGTGTGACACATACAGGACATAAGCAATCTGACAGAATACACTGAGCATCACTCAGCTATCCTGTTGAGACTATCGTGAGGCTCCTGCAGGTTTGCCAGGGCCTTCAGTAACTGCACTATTAAGGTGAAAGATATAATTTTAAGCTGTTTAAAGTTAGGATGTCATTTATTCCTCCACTCACCTGCTAAGACCATGGAGAATAAGGCAAAAACATACCTGGGGAGGATGGAAGGGGCATCATTGCTACACAACACCACTCCAGACTGTACTGCACTGGAGATCCTCACCAAATTGAGAGCAAAATGTTTCAGAATCCATACAATCCATGTAACAAGAAAAGATATACACCCACTCAAGGAAGCTATTCCCTTTTGCAAAAGAAGGAGAATCTAGCCCAAACTGTTACATAAATAGATTATGGTAAGAGCATTACCACAGTTCTGCCTCTGTTAATATGAAGGGACAGTCCATGTATTAAATAGCAAATGGACAAGAGAAAGAGAAAAATATGGAAAGAAAGAAATAAATCAAGAGTGAAAAGGACAAAGCTAAAAACCCAAGTTTTTCCTTCAGACTAAGGAAAAGGTTGCCAATTAAAACTGAACACCAAGTCACATGGGTACCTGAAAAACACTGAAAAGAGACCACAAACACAGCATTTTTAGTTGATGTATCCTGTCCATATTTTTACAAGAAAGACACAAATGGAGACATGATTGCAATATAAATGATGTAAGAATATGGAAAATTGTTGTGAAAGAAGAACATTCTTGTTAATGTAGAAACCCAAACTTTTTCAGTGCTGTACCAGTAACAAGTATCTGTAGTGCAGCTAAGGCCTTTCTTACATCTATTTCCAAACACCTATTTTTTGACAAAAACAGCCTGCAAAAGCAGGATATGTTCCATTTTTGTGAAGAAATCTACTTTTCAACAAAGCATCCTAACTCTTTTTTTTTTTTTAATTCTTCTCCAGAGATGAGTCGTAACAATCATAACTGATTCCTTACACTTATCTATCCTGCATCTTGGCGTATGATTGTCAGGAACAACCCCATCAACCATATATTTACAATACTTTTTCACTGATATAGCATCCTTCATCTGAGATTCTCAAGAGTCTTCACAATTGTAGAAAAGTATTGGATTGTGGATGAGAAAATGAAGGCATAGGAAATGATGGTTTGGACAACAGTGTCTCCCTGTGGCACCGTAACTGTTACTGTTATTGCTTGTTGTTTGTTAAACATCACTAGTGAACAATGCAAAACCCAAGAAAATAAGGAAGTTATTGTCCTTGCCCTTACATTTATAAGCAGAGACTCGCTTTATCAAACACATCAGAATATATAAAATATTCTTCAAAGTATTAAAGTATTTAAATCAGTACAAACATACATAACTGAATGAGTTTTGCTATATTATATTGAAGGTCTTTTGTTTATCGTCTGATGCTCACAGGACAACCAGTGTATCTGTGAACAACCTACATAAAGCCAGGACCATACTGGTCTGAAATGGTACATCTCAGGGTGGAACCAGTGGTCCCAATTTTATTATGGTACTGAATGGAATATTAACATACATGTTTCATCAGTGTCTTCAAATGTTCAAATACAAAATTCCCCGTATATAATCTATATGATTCATTTGGACATTCTAAACTTGAAAACTGTGGGTTTGATTAAAGAAGATTTATTCCACGCTTCATAATCACAACCTAGGTACTTCCTAGAACAATGATAGCTTTCTATAAACACACAGTAAAATACACTGTAAAATCTGTGTACAATACTCAGGCAGTTGCATGTGCTTCTGCTGCTTACAGCTAGATCCATAAATATTGTTCCATAAAACATCCAAAGAGCAGAAATACAGCATATTTCAGCTTTTTTTTTATGTGTGATATAAATGCTCATGTCTAATTTTCATTTTGTAACTTGGGATGCTGAACTGAAGTTGTTCATTTTCTGATTTGTGTTGAAAGCGGAGGGTTTCAGACAGTGCTTAAAGCACTAAAAAAATGATGAGACTGTTCCAAAATGAACAAGATTTGGAAGCCAGCAGTCAATGTCTCTCCCGGTTGCAAAATATTGCTACCATGAAAAAAAGGGGGTCTCAAGAAATTCTCAGCTTACTAAGGGTAAGGAAACCCTAACGCATGCTGAATTACACAGTCCATGAGTGGAAAATTGCAGATCTAACAAGCAAAGGCTCCAGAGGCAGCTTTCTCTGCTGTGAAGAAACTCAGAAGGGTTCAGCAGCATCTTTGTAGGTTTTTCAGGCAGAGCTGTTTCCTACTAAATGCAGACCTATGACTATTCTCTAAATAAAAACCTGGAAGATTGCATACAACTGTCTGTTATCTCAAGGCACTGATCTGGACGGGAATGCAAATGGCAACAAAGAAAGGTTTAAGTATAAAATACTTTATTCTGGCTTATCTTGAAACTTTTAAACATTTTTTGTTTGTTTTTTTCTACTTCTGGTATTATGCAACCTCCCCAGACTTTCACTCACTCAACATGTCGGTTACACCAATTTACACTCACTTTCCAAACTGTAACTTTCACACAGACACCCTCTCTGAATTAGGGTAAAAATGCATGAATAGATGTCATTTTTTTCTCAATGGCTGTCATTTCTACAAAAGGCAGAATTCCGCTATCTGCAATTCTTCCCTATAAAGCTGGGCAATTTCAGTTTTCTAACTTTTTCTAAAATCCTTGAATTTCACCTACAGTATTATAATTTAGAATTATCCCTATGCAGCTAAGGAAGTTCAAAGACCATTTATTTTCATTTAACTAGAAAATCACATTGGTATCACTTTTAGTAGTCAGCTGTTTATTGCTTTAACAAGGAGTACTGTGAGAAAAATGATGTTGCTTGTGTTTCCTCTTTGTTAGTATCAGACTCTAATGCACCCAGCTCTCATTTGCTTACTAGCAAAAGATTTCACCTTTGTCAGCACGGCAAAGCCCATACTGTTGTGAAAAAGCAAACTGCAACCTATTCAGACTCTTGCACCATCAGCAAAGCTTTGGGCTAAGTTCTCCTGATTGTGATGCTCAGCTATACTGAACAGTCCCTTGCTTTGGAACAGAGACTGCGTTGTCACTCACACCAGCATGAACTCTCCAGTGTTTAACCCTTCATTGCAACAATTCGCTTGAAGGCAATTTCAGCCTTCAAAGGAATAATCAGTAATCAGTGATTGATCCTTTCTACTCATCACTTGTGAGGCTGCAGATGAAGTACTGCTTCCAGTTTCGGGTTCCCCAGAGTAAAAAAGACATTGACATACTGGAGTCAGTCTGTTAGAAGACGACCAAGATGATAAGCTGACTTAAGCAAACGACATATGACAAAAAGCTGAAAGAAATTGGCTTATTCAGCCCTGAGATGACAAGGTTAAGGTGGGGGGAGAGGGACCTTACTGCTGTCTTCAACTACCTCATGAGAATATAGAGAGAAGAAGAGCCAAACTCTTCTTGAAGAGGTAGGTATAGGATAAGAGGTAACAAATATAAACTTACATCAGGGAAATTTTGATTAGATATAAGGATTTTTTGTTCGTTTGTTTTGTGAAAGCAGTCAAACATTGGAATATGTTGACAGGAAAAGTTGTGGCTTCATCACACTTTGAGATATTCAGAACTTCACCAGAAAAGGCCCTGAGCAACCTCATCTAAGTTAGCCCCGCTTTGAGAAGGGAATAGATCAGATGACCTCCAGAGGTTCCTTCCAACCTAAATTATTCTGCATTTCTATAATTTTATGATTTTAATTTTAGAGAATTAACTGAGATTATCAAGAGATAATTTCTTAAACTTCCATTTCCTGTGAACTGCTCCTGAAAAGAGAAATAAGGTTATAGAAAAAAGGTATCTTCTCTTGCGTGAAGGCACAAAGATTTTAGTTCGTTTTAGTCATGGAGACAGTAATAATGACTTATATCTGTACTCTTGGAAATAAAAGAAGAGAAGATAGAGCACTTAAATGTGAAATAAAGAAACCTATAAAAACCTACTGGCATCTACAAATGATGCTGAAAGAGAGAAAGCCTACAGCCAAAAGGAGATTTGTACTCTGTGTTAATAAATAAGCCCAGCCTGGTTATTTATGGGTCAAACCTCCAAACCATTATTTACCTTCTGATCTTGCTGAGAGTATTTGCCAACACTGATACACTCCTTGCTGCAGTTCTCAGAGCCAGCCCCTTGTTTAGCAATTGCTAAACTGACTGCTCCATCATGTTTACTAAATAGTGTACAAGGAAAAGCCTCACTGGGATTCATGAACAGGTTCCAAAGAACTGGAGCTATATGTCTGATTTTGTCTGCTTCCCCTGTTATTTCAAGTACCACAATGAATACATTCAACAATTGCTGGGTTTCCTTGTCTGCAAGCTTTGCTTGACCTCAGGAGGTCAAAAATAACCCTTATTTCCCTTTCCTTTCCACTCTCTCTTCCTTCAGATACTTCGTATCACAGACAGGCAAAGCAAAACCTGGCCCTGCTTTTCAAATATTTGCACAGATTTTCTAAAGGTTAGGAAGAAATTTATTTGCAGTCATCTCAGCACAAGCACATACTAAACTATTTCACCAAAGATTCACACAGCTAAAGAAAGAACTCTGGGAGACAGAATATACTTGCCTGTCATATCCCATACAATAAGGTTTGAGAAGCATGGGCCAAAACCCACAACTTGTTTGGCTAAGATGAAGTAAAACTGTTGCTGGATTCAAAAAGGAAGAGGAAAATAGCAGTGCTTCTTCTCTGGTAACCTCCACGGCAGACAAACTGCATCAAATAGTGTAAATATGACCAACTAATAAACAGAAAGCCAATCAATTGTCCAATTTTCACCTGTTGTTCCTCGATCTCTTGTGTCAGTTCCGTAACTTTATCTAGTCTGCTGTTAACTTTATTATTTTCTCCTCAATAGAATGCATTCTATATGATGATATTTTATATTACTGCTTGGCTATTGTTGCTGAACTAACAGCTGTTGTGCAAGAGTTATTTGGCATTACACAAAGGGAATATAGTAAGTATGAGATCAAGCATGCGTTTTTAAATAAAACCTGCAAGGGTACCAGTATGTATTCAAGTCTCCTTCCTGGGTTTTTATGTTGTTCTTTTTTTTTTTAATTCGGATAGCTATATTCATTGGATTGTCTTGTATTCTAGACTATTTGTGTTCTGCATTTATGATTTATACAAGCATATGCATTATATAATAGTAACATTGTAAACTGAATACAACAATGAATTATAATTTCTTTGTTGAAACAGATAATGCAAAACTACATTTATATGAAAAAGTATATAGGCAAATATACGAATATACATGCAAAAAATAACGATGTTTATATTCCATGAGATTCACTTACGGAAGTGAAGCTCTAGTCAGCAGACTAGGATGAGTCAATGGGACACTTTAGCAGTTATGCAGGCCTTCAAAACAGGGCTTACCCAGTAAGCAGATAGGTTAATTTTTTCTCAGCAGGAATAACTGGACTAGAGAAGGCACAGTGTGTTGATCTAGCAGTCTTCCTAGACCTTAGCTCATTATCACTCACTGTCTCCTCCAGCCATTCAAATGACATGGGGCAATGCACCTTGTGCTTCTTCTCAAATTTTCTGGAGGATGCAGAATAGAAATAACCAGGTTTTAATCAGAAAATGAAGCACAGATTCATAGAGAACATACAAAGATATGCTATGCTGATTGGGATAATGTCCATTCTTGCTTGTAATACATTTGGCTTATATCTCTATCAAAATACAAATGGCATTTCTTTTAGGGGTCTTCTTTATACTGTAACTCTTCTGGAGCATGACTTGCATGTTGTGTTGAATCTACTGCTGTTGAGACTAAAATTTTATTTTGAAGTGGGGAACATCACCAGGTGAAGGCTTATATACGAGAAGCCAGCGTAAACTCTATGGTTAACAATTAGGACTCCCTCTCAACGATCAACTAATACTCCAAACAGTGAAACTGCAACCAGCCTAGAGTTTTGGCTACTACAGTTAAAGACAGTACAAAGAGGAAATCCTTTCCACAAATGGAAGGTGATTCTACTCTGCTTACAAGACAGACAAGTTAAGCAGAGATATGTAAAAGCAGTTCCTAGTTTAATGATTATAATCAAGCCCAGGTCTCACAGTCTTTGTATGTTTAGTCCTGCATTTCTTTTCAAATACCTGTAACTTTATAGTGCTTTCAAGAGAAAAAATTCTGTTTAAGAAATTCCTTTGCTAAAAGTTTATTCACTGCATTTCTTTCGCTTTTTTTTTCTGATTAATATGTCTAAGAACCAAAGTTCTTACATGTAAACAGACTTCTAGGAGTTGGAACTAAGCTCGAGAAAAGTAAAAGGAAAAGAAAGAGGGCTAAGGCAGTGCATGCACCTTTTAAGGCATATATGATAGCATCCCAAAGTTAGAAAATGGTATCAGGTATGGGTTTTTATTTCTGGGTGCATGCCTGAGAGATACAGTATTAGTTACTAAGCAGACAAAAGCCATTTAGAATTTGGGCCTGAAGCTAACCAATGAATGTACCTCTAGAAAAGGCATGTATCAGGTAGAAGGGGAGAAATGTCCCACTAAACCATGTACTTTAGGTAACAGAACTTGTAGAGAAAGAGGGAAGTGTGAAAGTTTTTCTGCTTCAGTGATGAGACAGGAGTAAGGATAACACAGGCAAACTGTTGATAAAATTGAAAGATTGGATTCACAGGCTAGTGACTACAAATATGGTAACAGAAGTGTCCAGCAACATTTTAAAAAATATGGTCACAACTTGGCTCCTTAATGCATATTCAAATACCTAAGTAAGTATCCAGAATGTGAAATATGTTTTCACCAGACTTATTAACTCAGGATTATTTAGTCTCCTTAAAAAAGGAAGAAATTCGACTTAGCTTATTAAAAAAATCCAAACTGACGTTTCGTTTCTGCAGACTGAAAATTAAGCCCTGAAAATTCATATTTATGCATGTACTGGGAGCATTTACAAAACAATGCAAAGGCACTGGACAGTTTGTCTTTCACAGCTTTTTTTTTTCTTTTTTCTTTAATGACATTAGGAAAAGGAACAAGGACAAAATCACGTGTTTCAAAACTTCTCAGTTTGCAAGTGAAATGAGCAATTACTCCAGCTTGAAAGGTTATAGATTTTTATTTCCTTGCAATTAACATTCTAGCTATTTCAATTAAATACCATCTAATCCCTGACAAAAATCTGCAAAGCCCTACATATTTAACATTTCTGTGGTTCAGAAATACAAAGAAAACACTGAAAAATCACGAGCTGTATGGCACCACCGCCACCCCCCCCCCCTTACAAATTTTCTTTGGCTGTATGGGGGAGTGCCCCCTCCTTCTCGGTAATAAGAGCATTGCTGCCCTTAACCGGTATCTGTACATTTTCATACTGGTGCCAGACTGGGTACGGCCACAGCAGAGCAGCTCTAGCTCCAGGGGTGTTCAGGATGATGCTTGCCAGAGGGGCTTAGGAAGAGCGGCTGCCTGCTCGCAGTCAACACAAGCATGAGTCACACAACAGGCTGCATGTTCCATACGCAAAACATGCGGTTTCAGAAAAACAGATGCAACCACCGAGGGCCAACATATTAATTAATTACCACATACTTCCTTTTATGTCTCCCCACTCGTGTTTTGGAAGCATGATGATAATTATGCACAGCGTGTTCGGTGCCTCGGGTTTTGCAGAACAGCTATCTAGACACTTCGTTCCCTCAGCGGGAACAGATCCTTAAACACTTAGTTCCCTCAGCCGGTTTGGAGGCAGAGGCCAGCGGCCCGTCGCCCTCCCCCGCCGGCAGCCCAGCGCGGCCTGCCGCAGCCTCCCGGGCAGAGACGCAACGCCCCACGCACATCCTCCGCAGGGTCCCGGGCACCGGGTGAGGTAAGCGTAAAGGCTGAGTTTCACAGGGCTCACCTCCCAGCCCGCGGCGGGCTCAGCGGCCCCGCCGGCGAGCTTGGCGAGACGGTCGGCGGGGCCCGGCGCAGGCCGCGGTGCCATGGCAACCCCCGGGCAACCGGGGGCGGGGCCGCCGGCGGGGCGAGGCCGCGGGAGCTTAGAGCGCATGCGCCGTCAGCCCCCCTCCCCCCCCCCGCCCCGCGGTAGCTGCGGGAACACGGGGACGCTTACGGTGGGCGCATGCGCAGAGCGGCGGGCGGCGGGCGGCGCATGCGCCCCGCGCCCCCCCCTCGCTTTCCCGCGTGGGTGTCTCGGTGGGGTGGGGAGGGGACCGCGGGGGAGGGGAGCGGAATGGAAACCGGAAGCGGAAGCGCCGCGCGCAAGTAAACCGCTTTTCCCTTCAGTCAGGCGGATTCTCCGGTGCTCCCCGCTGCCCGCGTGCCCGGCCTCGCTCCCCGCCGCGCCGACTGCCGCCGCCCCGCCCCGCCCCGCCGCCGGCAGCGAGAGAGAGCGCGGAGAGAGCGGCGAGCGAGCGGCCGCCAGCCGGGGGAGGGGCTCCTGCCCTCCGCGCCGCCGCCCTCGCTCCGTGGAGGTGCTGCCGGCCCCTCGCCGCCTCGCCCGCCCGCCTCCCTGCTCGGCGGCCGCGATGTCCGACAAGGAATTCATGTGGGCCCTCAAAAACGGAGACCTGGATGAGGTGAAGGACTACGTGGCCAAGGTAGGAGGCGGCGGCGAGGACCTGGGGTGGGCGAGGCGGCGCTGCGGGGGGGGGGGGGGGGGGGGACGACGTGCAGCGGGCCCCCTCCGTTCGGGGGTCGGCCGGATGGGGACGGGCCTGGGGACGGGCCGTGGGCTTCCCGCGGCGGTGAGGGTCCCGGCGGTAGGGCGCGCTTCCCCTCCTCCTCCTCGCGGCCCGCTCGTCTCCGGGGCTTCCTCCTTCCTCACCCGCCGGCCTGCGCCCCTCCTGCCCCCCGGCCCGGCCTCCTGCGTGCCGGTGAAGTTACCGGGTGTCAGGACGTGGAACTTTCTGCCTCGACGGCCGATAGCCTAGCCCTGCCTCGGCGATCTTGGGTGTACATGCTTATGTGTGGCCTCGGTTTGGTTACCCTTCCTCTCCGTGCCGCAGGGCTCATCCTTAATAGGGTGATGCTAAGCTGCCGGGTGTGTTGAGGCTTAATTCATTAACCTTCTGTGAAGTGTTTTGATATCTAGTTAGGGTGAGTGCTACAGGAACAGTAGGCACCTGTATAGTGGGCGAGAAGCCTGCAGGTACATTGTAGTATTTGGAGGCTGGATTCTGTCCACGTTTGCCTTCAGTTATCAGTGAGGTTTGTGGGAAAAGTGCGTATACACAAGGGCAAGATTCTGCTTCGGTGAGTCCTTCGTGTTCGGGAATATTGTCTAGAAACTGTTGCGTCAGAGCAGAAGTTTACGTGTAATTTAGCTGTAATTACTTAGATCTACGAACAAGTTAATCGTTGTCTTTGGGAGCTTTACACATGTTGACATATCTTGCTGTGATGACTTAAGTTCTTCCTACTCCAGTTGTCAACTTTGGTTGAAAGTTACCCAAACTTGTAGTGCTCTTGGCAAAAAGAAATGTGTGCAAGTACTTCCAGCTGCTTTAGTACAAAGTCCAACGGCTTAGCTTGAATAGTCTTCTCTGACAGTTTCAGCTAAGCTACTGGACTTTGCATCAAAGTGGCTGTGCACTCACATGCTCTGCTCTGTCTACAAAGTGCCAGAGGTAATAACCGGGAGTAATACAATCATCCCACTTCAGCTGTTTGTTGGGTTGTGTACCTATGTCTGTGTAATAAAGTTGGATACTACATTGATGTGTCTTATTTCTTCTCAGCTTTGGGGGCCTCCAGAGTGTTTCAGCAACAGATTTGGATTCTTGCTACAGCTTTTACAGGAATTCCATATATATCTAGAGAACTCGCTGCACACGGATCCTTGTGTATCTATTGCTGCGGCAGAAACTTTGGCAGTAACCATCTTGAGGCAGTTTATATCTACAAGATCACTGCAGTACTAATTGCAAAGCTTTTTTAATATTCCCACTCTTCCTGAGTGGCACTGCAACTCATGTAGCAAATGGATTTATGTGATCACTCTTCATCCTCTTCAGCACAAAGTCAAATACTTAGTTCCATCTGCTACTGAAAGAGGTGTGAGCTAGCCTGGATGATGCTATAGTAAAGAGGCTGAAGGGCATCACCTAACTCCACTAATGAGGTAGAAATCCTTGAAAGACAGATAATGTCTGTGGTTAGATGATTACAGTAAAAGAAGCCTACAATCCTTGAGCATTCTAGAACTGTTTCTGTTTCACTGTAGAAGGTGAATAAACTAAGGGAATTTTCTGCTTATTTGTGACCTAATCTTGTTCATTCTTTTGCCCCTCTTGCAAATTGCTTTCTGCCATCAGCTGTTAAGCATCCTACTTGCCAGTAACGCAAGAAGTCTAATGTTTTCTTTTCAGTTCATTATGTTTTCCTGACATATTGTGGGCTATTAAATTTTTAGCCTGGTTTCCTGTGGAGACAAAGCTTATATGAGCAAGTTTTGACTGACCCCCTTCCTTCCTAATTGTTTGTTATTTTTTTTGCTACTTTTGATAAGTTTTACAGGGGTACAGATAGATACTGGGCGGGTTATGAAACTAAATGAAGTAGAGGGAGGTACATTTATGAAACTAAATGAAGTAGAGGGAGGTACCTTGAGGGAAGAAAAGAGTACAAGGAGCTTATGTTTTACTGCACAACAGGAAATGTGCATTGAGGAGGGGCAAGAGAACCCTATAAATCCTCTGACTGTAGGAGAAACCTCAGTTGGAACTTCACATTTTTGTTACCTAAATTAATGAAATATGCGAGGGCAAATCATGCTTTGATAGTTACAGTTCTCAGAAAAGTATCTGTTCTGTGCTGCATGTTCTCTTTTGACTGTGTTCCTTATCAGTTATATGGCTTCTGCTCCCTGCTGCTTTCCTGTTCTAAGTATGATTTAATGTTCAGGAATTTTACTTATATAAACTTTGCAGTAGTAGAAACTTCCTCTCCCTGTAGCGTGTGAGGTAGTCATACGTCTTGCAGTCCGCATCTTCATAAAATTCTTTCTTGTCTGTCTTCCTGAAACTTTTGATTTCCAACTTCTCATTTCTTTTGTTTCTTCTTCTAGTCCTGTTTCATTGTTAGTTGATTGGAAACAATACAGCCTTTAATGATAATCTTGCAGTTTTGCTGCCAATTACAACATAAAGCATTTGACCTGTGATTTTGTTTCATATCTGAATGGCGGGGCTTGAAATGCTAGCTAGATGACCCTGGGCACTTTAATAGTATAAATGGATTGCATCAGTGAGGCTATAAGAGTTGAACTCCGGTAATCATCCATGGTTTTTCTTCACTTGTGTGTAATAAGCTGTGGAGGTTCTGTCTTTGGAGTCATTATCTTGTTTTGTCATCTCAGATTTGGTTAGTAGGTACCAAGAAGAAGATGGCTTAATGGCTCTCAGACTTTGATTCAGACAGCAGGTGAAACTTAAGGTATAATGTAAAAACCTTCCTTTTCAATAATATAGTTTATTCTCTTTAAGTAGTGAAAGTTTCTGCCACTTCAACAGTTCTTGGACAAAGAAAGGATACAGAGGCAGGAGGAAGAGTCTCCATTTCCATTTTATGTATTTCTATGTAAAGAGATCTTGCATTCTCCTAAAGATACTTTCTTCAGAAAGAATCTTTCACAGAAACAGTAGTTCTGAGGGGTGGCAATGAAACAGACAAATGCCAAATGATACTGCTTTGTGGCTTAGCAAAAGAGATCTTAGTGTTGCCAGTTTGTGCATTTGGAAGACATTGTTGGCTTCTACTTGATAAAAATGTGAAAGGTTATTTGTATAGTTTGAATAGTCCTACAGGATGTATTTCTTTTTTTGTAAGAAACATTTTATTAGTCTGTACATTTCTTGACTTGTAATTGTGTCAACTTCTTTATGGTAAATGTTAATTTCTACTAAAGTACTGTAGTTAGTGTGTTATGCTAGCGGTTAAGTATGGTGTAATCTATTTTTATGATGACTAAATTAAAAAGTAGTTTTTACTGTTTGCTTTCTTTGATGTCTTACTTTTGAATATAGCCGGCATATGTTGGCTTCAGAGGTGTCTTTGCAGGAGTTGAAGGGATTGAAGGAATTCTGCACTCTTCCCACGTACATCCACTCAAATTTTTTAAATTCCCCAAGAAAGCAGAAGCTTTCATGGGAACAGATGAATCAAGCAATTAAATGGGTGAGGAGGACCCACGCAGATTAGAGAAATTTGGTTCCCTCAAGGGAGGGAACAGGGTTAAAAAGTACTAGTTAGACTAAGAGCAGGGTATATTAAGCCTGCAGAACTTCTTAATGTGAATGGTGTTTGCACTTTTTCCTTTTCTTTATCCTTCTGATAAGCTGTACAATTACTTAAAAAGACTTTTCTATCAACATGTACATGTAATGTTTCTAATCAGCGGTGGATTTCTCAGGCTAAGTATAATTCCTGTTCAGTCACCAGGCAGAAAGTTTTTGGCAAGATAAACTTAGATTTGTAAGAAAGAAGTTTCAATAAATGGTTGTTCTTAAGTAATTTCATCTCCCATAGCTTAACTGAGAATTCCTTACTTCATGAGCTGCTGTAATCCCCTGCATGGTTGCTTCCTAAAATTACCACTGCTTATAGTTACGTTTGGTAAATCAACTAACGTAATACTGTAAGAAGGTAGGACAGTCAACAAAACTGGAAGCACTGGATTTTTATTGCTGAGGACTGGGAGGCTGAAGTGATGGTAGGCTGTGAAATGAATGTTTTTAGAAAGTATGTATATGCTGTGCTTGCCTAGGAGGCATTTCTGTTGTGGAGTCTTGTTTTTTAAATAAAAAAACAAACCACCAAAACAAATAAACCAAATCCCTAGAGGACCTTCAATAACTCAGCTAGAAAACAGCGTCTACCTGTGTATCCTTCACAAAATTTTGGTACTTCAAACAGTCTTGTGGTTCTTTGGGATATAATGATGTTTGAATACAAGCCTTGATAAATGCGGAAAACTTGACTACTGCAAAACTAACTGGAGTGACTAAAACAAAAACATCGTTTAGAAATTTCTTTCTGAAATAGAGGTAGCTGTCAGGGTATAGTTAAGGTCTAAGTGTTGCGAAAAAGAGACGAGACTTAAATATGTCTGCAAGAAGAATGATTACAATGGAGAAATAAATAGCTTTTACCTTTTGAGGGGTAACCTCTATTCTTTTGAGTGTCTATTGAAATGACTTCTGTTCCTTCAGGAACAACACAAATGAAAATGAATACTTAAATGGTCATTATATATGGGTGGATTATTTGAGTTACAGATTAACCATACCATGGATACATTGAAATTCACCTTGTCTCACTATGATGAATGCTGAAGTGCACTTCATTATTATGAGTACATTGATATCTGGATTGCCTCTGGTTTGGAAGCAGTTTTCTTGCTCTTAAGTGACAGGGAGCCTGAAAGCCTGGCTGGATTACAGTGCAGTGTGAGTATACCTCAGTAGTTTTTCCAGGAGCATATGAGGGCTTGCACTGACCTGGGAGCTGCTGGACTGAGTTTATCCCCTGTGGGGCCTCTTGGATATCTCCGTATTGTAACTCCTCAGTGTTATGCCAACACTTGTAGGATGTAGGTTTTTCTTTATCTGGAGTATTCTAGGCCTTCTGTTATTTTTCCTTTTGATTACTGTTGAGTGTGCTGGAGTGTGATTGCTAAAGATACAGTTTTGTTTTACTGCTTAGTTCTACTTAAGCTTGGTGTTCAATTTAGATTTCGCAGATTTGAACATCATGACCTAAACCTTTCTTTTATGAAACAAGACAGTTGCTACTGTAACCTGCTGTTAGCAGGTTCCATATTTATGGTAGAGTTACTCTTAACTAAAATGCCATGAATATACTAGAAGAACTTTCAGAAGAACACAGCATGGCAGCTACTTTTTAGTGGGGGGTACAAGAAGACATATTAACTTGATGAAAAACACCTTTTCAGGATGGCTAATTAATTTTCCCAGTCTGATCCAAAAGAGCCTGAGGACATGTGGCAAAGAATTGCTCACAAATATTAATAACTTGTGCATCAGTTCTTTAAGTAGTTTATAGGAACAGCATGGAGTAACAAACTCACCTGTAAACCTGTCATTGTGGTGGAATGTATGACTTGGTGACTGAATGAACATCCCAGAATTCTCAAATCTGTCCTTTTTGTGAAGGTACAGATATAACTGATTCAGAGGCCATTTTCATCTGAAATGTAAATGGAGTTCATTATAAGACTGATCACAAATCTGGAATTGCTAAATGTAGTAGTATCTTACTGAGATGTTGATGTCGGGCCTATGATCATTTTGTTCATTCAGTTGGCTTCTGTGCTCTGAAACTCGGTGGATTTAAGAGATTGCCCAAGTATTTGACTCGTGTTTGACTTTTGTGTGCTTAAATAAAAATCAAGTACTTCCTTATTTGTTTCTGTTTGGGCTAATTGGTGTTTGCTGCAAAAAGTAGAGAGAGTGATCAAAATCAGATTTTAATAAGACAATGAATTTAAATTTTTGTTGCTGAAAGTTTTATTACTGTATTCCATTCCCTAAATTGAAAGCAAATTTTACCTATATGAACATATCCTGTTTTGTCCGAGTTTGTGGTCATTAGCATATGCATTACTAAGTATGACAATACAAAGTTAGGAATAGGTTATGAATAACAAGCAGAGAATTCAGTGGTGTGTGGAAAATATTTACTTATAGTACTGCTCCTTTTCTTCTCACCCTTTCTTATTCTAACCTCAGTTTTCCCTCTTGTATCACTTTTATCTTTACTAAATCCTTGTTTTTCAAGCCTAGCTCTTGCCTTCCAATTTAGTTAGTTAATTTTGATTTCAACAGAAGGGCATATGGAAGATGAGCTAAGCTTTCTAAAAGTCCAAGAGAACAGTTCTGCAGTGGTTTGTATTCTGTCTCCATTTGGAATAATATGTGGAAAGTTGTGTTAGTTGTGAAGGTTATGCATTGAATGTTGACTTGGGTACTGTGGAATTGGTGAGTCATGCAGGCCACGTAAGTAAAAATAGTGAATGAATGGATCTTGCAGCAGTATCAAAGTGTGTAAATAAGGAATCCCCTGGACAGTTCACAATAGACCAAACAATTTCTGTATGCTTACTCTGAAGGAACATATGCTTAGCTGTTAAGATATCAGGATTTGAAGGTCAAATATTCTACCCAAGTTTAAGCAGAACACAGTGGACTCAAACACAGGATTCTCAAGTCCAAGAATTTTTATGAGACTGAAAAGCACTGTAAGGGTGTAGGTGAAAGCTTGGAAGAGAAAATTTAGGAAGGATACAGAAAGCCAGCAGATATATATAATTGTATTGCTTAAGTCACATATTTGGTTTTTTATGTGCATACCCAGCCAAGTGTTCTTAGCAGGTTTTTTATGGCTTTATGTTTATGCTTGTTTGAACTTCTGAATATGCGTCCAGACAAAAGTGTGAACAAAATTACTTCTTTGTACCTAATTTGTACACTTAGGAAGTTGAAAGTTTGTATTAAGTTATTCTTAATTTTTCTTCCCTCCCTAGCAAAAACTCCACCTTGAATGTTGTATTTACCAGCCAATACAGTTATGTAGAAAGAGGCGGTTGTCATTTGTGTAGACAGATTTCCTATTACTAGGACAAAAGCATTAGCTGGAATTAATAAGTGCCAATAACTGACCAGTTGGTTATACAACAATTGTTTTTCTTACAAGTTGCAGTTTCAGCAGTTTTGAACAATTAGATGTTTATCTGCTTTAGCTCATTACGAGGAGGAGTAGGTACAAATGAGCACAACTCGAAGTTTGAAATCTTTATTGGATGCTGGATATGCTATTGGCTCTTTTTACTGCAGATAGATGCTAAACCCTATGTTGATTGCAACCACCAATGGCAAATTCTGCAATCACATGCCAGAGAGGGGAGGGAAACAATAGTTTCCTGTAAATGTTTAAGGGACTAGTGTCTGTGTTACGCTCTCACACAGTGAAGATCTGTAGCTCTCTGACTTAGAAAGCAATGGGTATTAATAAGTCCCACTGAACAAGCTACAGTTCTTGTCTTAGTTCTGTTTGACTGTAATGCACTTGTGCATGGCTTGTTTTTTTGGTTGTGGTTTTTTTTAAATAAAAAAAAAGGACAGCAAATAACTTGATGTTATCCTGAAAGCAGTTGAAATCCTGATGAGGGAGAGTAGGAAGAGAAGGAGAAATATGGTTTTATAAACACATAATGTATATGCATATGAATATGGCTTTTGAAGTAGCTTGGGGGACTTGGGTTTTGGTGTTTTTTAGCACTTTGCCCGTTTTTACAGTCTTTATTAGTCTTTTGTATGCAGTGTAATTCTGTCGTTCAGTACAGATATGTAATATGCCAAGGGTTATTACATTTCTCCAAAGAAAGAATTTTTGTAACTTTCTTGCTGCAACAAGAATTAGAGTCTAGATTTTTGTCTTTGCGTATATACATTGCTGCCTTCCTCACGGGGTACAGGCCAAGAGGGGGAAACGGTGAAATCATTTTACTTAGCCTTCAGCTACACTTTGAAAATCAAATAGAGTAATTGCATGCAGTGGCTAATAAGCTGAACAGACCAAAACATCACTAGAAAGGTATTCTGGAGATTTGCCTGTCATACTTCCAGCCAAAGTTCAAAGAATATTCTAAATTGTATCTAATTATGGAGTCAGTTTATAAAACAGAATTGTGTGTTCAAAGTTTACGAGCTAAGATCAAGTCTTGATAATTATTGTTGAATGACTGATACTTTCTTTCCCCAAACTCCAGTAATTTATGAACTTGCTTTTTAATATGCTTGCGGCTTATAAATTAGTTATTAGCTTCAAGGAGGAAAGATGAGCTGGAAGGCCATTTGAGACAAAAGATAAAGCTGTCCATAGAACAGTTATCATCAACATCTCTTCTAAGCTGATTTGTTAATGATGCTATTAATGCAAATACCATAGGCAATAAACGTTTAAAAAGGATTTCTGTGTTTGCTCAAAACCAGTTCCAGTACTTGATTCAGGTAATGCAATTGGGAGGAGGAGGTTTCAAGTCCTTATATAAAAACGACGGGTCAGGAGAGTTCGTGTGGGGTGAGATCTGCATTTCTATGTTTGCCCTGTATAAAAAAATTTGCAGGATCCTTTGTATTCAAGTGAGGCATTTGAGAGAATCTTTATTTCTTGGATTGCAGACTTCTCAATAACTTCAATAATAGTATTAACTCTTCTTGGCTAAAGGGATGGATATTTAGTATGGTTTAAAAAACTTGAATTTGGCCTGTAATAAAGCATTAATTATCTGTTACTTAAATTTATCTTGGAGATAGTAACTCAACAGTAAATACATTTCATTACAAAGTATGGTTCCTTTAATTAGAGTTTACCATGAAATACAGTCTTTAGTTCCATTCTTGTGACAGGCTAGTAGACTGTATTTACTAAAGCATTTTCAACAGTAATTCCTGGTGAAATCTGGAGAAAATAGCTTAGCTTTTGTAGATGGATTATTTAAATCATAAGAGTGCAATTTCAATATTGGTAAGTTTTAATGGAAGTATTACAGTGAAGCTGAATACTCCAAGTGTATATAATTGGTTTACAGGGCCATTCTGTGCATGTTAATGCATGTGGTTTTTTAAGTATATACTGCTTAGAAAGCAGCATTTATTTTATGGATTTAAAAATAGCTTTTCTGCTCAAGTCTTTTACTTCCATGTTTTGTTTCTCCATGATTCCAATTATCAACTGCTTCAGCATGTCAACAAAAATCTGTGTTAAGGCACAAAACTTCTAGAATTCATTAATACTGCTTTTGATATTTCATATCTTTTTATGCATTGCTGTGTGAAGAAAATGTAAACTCAATGTGCACAGGAAAAGAATGCCTGTTAATCTTACATGAAAACTTATTTAGAAGCTAAGCTTCATTGCTTTGGGTTTGATGGAACAGTTGATCTTGCCTTGGACATATCCTTTGTTCAGATTCTAGAGAAGTAAGTTGTGCTTATGATGCTAAGCCCCAATTATAATATTTAAATTCAGTATTTTTTTAAACTATAGCAGTAGTTTTTGGAAGATATACTCGTCTTCCTGTTTATCCTCTCATATCTTCGTGATGGAGCACTACCTTAACTTCGAGAACTCATATTTATTATTGTGTGGGGTTTTTTTCATTATTGTTAGTTTTTAGGTCACACATAGAAGTCAAAATATGAAGCTGGCATCTACTGAAACTGAAACCCAATAGCTGGTGCCTACTGTTCTCCTAGAAGGAAAATGGACACTTCCTGTGCAATCTTTGGACAGCATGTACTGAGGGTTTTAGTACAGATGTTGATGTTGGTGCTCTTACAGTAAATGAAAATGCTTTAATTCAGAGCTAGCAACTAAGTGCAGATTGGATAGTAATAGCTTTTATTCTTTCCTCTGCCGGTTAACTTTTGGAGCAATGATCTAATGATGGAAATAGCCTGAATCCTATTACTAAACCTTTGGATTGCCTTATCCTTGAACTTAATATCTTACTCTAATACAAACTTAGTGGCACCAAGGAAGTGAAGCATGGTACAGTGTATTTTTATGTGTCCAAATTTGCTTTCAGCATTCTATGACTAGATGATCTGACATATTAAGCTTGAGTTTGTGTGAAACTATATGGACAGGTGTTTTGTAGATTATTCTGTTTTAACAGTGTCATCCGTTGTCAGTCTGCTGATGGTATAGTACTGAATTACTGAAGACCTCATCTGATTTCTGGTTTAAGTGTGGTTGATGTCTGCTGTTTAGCAGTGTATCTGGCACCCATGTGGGCTGGAATATTCTCTGCTTTGTATACCCTTAAAGTGGGTATCATCCAAACCAAATCAAAATGCAGGAGTGTTAAATCATGGAGTCTGGCCAATCACTTCTGGAAGCGAAACCCTTTCAGGCAGCTCAGTGTTACCTGTGAAAATGGACACTGTGTGCTGTGTTCAACAGATACAGTACTTAACACATCTCTTTAGAGTGAACATTGGTTTATGTCAAATTAAGGTATACAGTCATTCAATAATGCACATATTTGACACGTCTCTGAAGCTGGGATTGTAGCACAAGTTTCTAGAAGCAGTAGCTAGGAAACAATAGGTTCATTACTGTTCTACAGAACAACTTGTGTGCCAGGTTTGTTTGTCTCTAAAAATGCTGATACAACAACTGAAGCACAGATGGCTCAGTAGTTCAGTTTATTTAGCAGTTGTTTCTGGAATTGTTTTCTTTTGACTGAGACAAAGGACTTCAGATTGCATTTGATTATGGTGGATAAGCTAGATACTTGTTTACCACTAAAAACAAGCATACTTTTCACATTTTATTTAAGTACCATTTTTTGGCTTAAGCCAGAATAAGCGTAGGGGTGCTTATAAAAGCTTTTCAGAGTACTTTAAATGCCATATCAAGACAGGCAAAATCCACCATCAGGTTCATAATTGATTTTCTTAACTTGTGTAGACCAAATATTGGTGTTACCATTAGCAGGTGAGGCTTCTATCAAAGTAGAGAATTGCAAAGTAGATGCCCATTTTAAACACAGATAGACATCTACATCTGTCTGTTCTGATTGTAGAACTTGCTGCAAAATCCCAACTGGAGAGACTTATGCTATCATCAGGACGGATACCTCTTTTTGATAAACCAGTGAGGGCCTTTTAGCAGGAATGTTATGCTGAAATTCTTTGAGTATCCTTTTTTCAGCTTTTTAAATACTGAAGCTCAGATAGATGTGGCAAGCAAAACTAATAGCAAAGACTAGATGTGGATCCAGAATAGCAACGAAAACTTGCTGCTGCTGTCTGCAGCCTCTTCCACAGAGATTTACTTTCCATATTCAACAAGTTCCCTTGTCAACATCTGTTAACTTGATTTTGCTTTTTGATCTTTATCTACAGGATTTCTTGTGGATGTTTTTGCTATTTCTGTTTGTTTCAGTAAGATGCAATGAGAGGAAGGTGTAAAGACAGCTTGTCCCAAATATTCCCCAAAGCTTACAAGGTAGAGAGAAGACAGCTGGGAGAAAATTCCTTGTTGCTCCACACTATGAAATTTAGAGGACGGGGAATAAAAAAGCCGACAGTGTCAAAAAGGCATTGTTAAATATCTCTTACTGTGACACAAAGATAATTAGCAGAAAGGCTTAGCTAATGCATTGCTCTCAGCTGTTAAACAAAAACCAAAGAAATTCTAGATCTCTAAGTGGAAAGTAGTTATCCCATACAAGAAATCTAGGTCATTTGCTTCTGTTCAGTTGTCCACAGACGACTGTGGTCCACTCAGCCTGCAGCTGGAAAACTACTGGAAGGGTCAGAATTTGCTGAACCACTGAGCAACAGCAGCAGTAGTTTCTCTGTGGCAGGCAAGTAATTTTTGAAAATATAGAGGATTTAAATGAAAACTTGGATCCTGCACAAAATTTTTACAGTTGCCATGGGAAACTGCCTACTTGCAGTTACAAATGAGTTGATTTCTCAGCTTTGGCAGGAACTTTTTCTGGTTTTTAACTGAAGAAATCTGCTTCAAAATCATCAACAATTCACAAGTTACAACACTTAATCTTTTTCCTTCCCTTTCTGCTCTTTGGACTTAACTCAGCCTTTGAGTTATTAGTTACTTCACCATGTTCCACTCTTGTTCCCCTTGACCATGGGCAACAGGGTCATTCTTGTGAATCAGAAGATAGAGACAAGAAAACTTGAGACTCAATAATCTTGCTGAGCAGAATATATAGAAAACTTTGCTTCTCCTTAGGCGTCTTGCATTGTTTGAGTAGTTTTTTCAATGCATCAGGTTGAGTGGAAACGTGGAATTTATCTTTTTCATCTGCTCTGCCCAATCCTTAGTTCTGCAATCCCTGAAGCATCATGTGTCAAGAGTTTTTTCCTCTTACAGGAAAAAAAAAAATATACAAAAGTTTAAATAATATGCTGTACTGACTTGTGTTTCAAGCTGGTAATTTGAATTGTTCTTGTTTCTAGTTAGTAAAGATGGTCAGGAATCTGAAAATGGCATGTTAGTCTAGGGTTATGATGAAATACCCAGAAGCTTACAAAAATGGTTTCCTTGTCTAAAGTACTAGACTAGTGGTTCAGTTATCTTCAGGTTTGTATTAAGACAGCTGATGTGAGGATATTTAATCTTTCTGCTCTACCCATCAGAAGCTCCTTCAAGGCTAGTGTTCCATTTCAGTTACCATGACAAAGTTTCTAGAGAAAACTGTATAACCAGCTTGGAAGAAGGGATTAATTTATTGTCCCTACCACTTGAAGGTGTTTAACACTTGAAAACTAGAAATAAATTTTTTAGGAAAAGCCATTATGCCTGAATTCATTTTAAGGGTGTTTCTATCAGTAATCTCCAAGGACCTGTGAAAGTGCTAGTGTGGATTTCAGTCGGCTAAATCAGTTTATATCTTGACAGGAATGAAAACTACGTTTTCAAAGTCAATGCTGCTTTTTAGACCCTGAGACTATTCTATAGGGGGGCAGAAAACTCAGCTGGACAACAACACAACTTCAAAAAACTGAAATGTTGTGAGATCATTGAACTGAAGGCCTGAAGTGCAGACCAGGTGAATACGTTTATATAGTGAGCTCTGTTAAGAACTGGTGTTCTATAATGCTGTCAGATTTCTTCAATGTATTTTACAGAAATACATATATTGAACAAAAGACACCTACAAATCCAACATTGAGTTAAGGTTAGCAGTATGTGAATCAGCTCTTTGGCAGTCATAAGTTGAGAACTAGGGTTACAGAACAGAATAAATATGGAACCACTCCAGAGGCAGACTGAGGAGGATGAAAGCATTCTCCATCAGGTCATATGAGGAATCTGGGCTCTCTGCACATAAGCCCAAGGAATGTTTCAATGGTGAGAAGATTTCAGTAGTAAGAAAACTGATGCAGTAGCACTTGGCTTTTCAGTGGTAAACCTCAGCTTAGATTCTCTGCTGACAAAAGTAAAAAATGAGAGCGTTTTTGTGTTTGAACTCATAGTGTTCAGTTTTAGTTCTTCTCAAGTCTTTAAAGAAAGTTAATTGAAACCCAGGGTATTTGAGGCTCTGATTCTGTGCTTAAGCAACTAACTGATTGGTGGAAGAAGTCAGGGGAGGCAAGCTATAAAATCCTGTTTCTATGATGGAAGATCAGATTGCCTTTTTTTGGTGTTATTTGAATATAGATGAGATGATAGTGCCACCTGTCTAAAGTAAAGAAGGTTAAGGTATTTCAGGGGCCTTTCTTTGCATTCTGGAACTCGATCATGACAGCATGAGAAATGTTGAGTTGAGAGAGCGCTTTTCAAGGCTATTACTTGGACATACAACTTATGTCCTTGGTCACATGTTTTGAGGAATCTGTAACCAATACACAGAGTTACACAGAAGGTGAAAGCAAAGTGGTCCACTGGAAGGAATGTAGAAACATTGCACAAATGTGGAGGGGTGGAGGTATGACATCCAAAGTTTAGCTGAAGTTGAAACTAGCAAGGAATCTCAAGGGTAGTAGAAGAGGCTAGTGCACTGATAATGAAAGGAAGGCAGAGGAAGAAAGAGGAATGTACCCGATGAATCTGAGAAGGCAAATGTCACACTCATGTTCAGGAGTAGTGAAAAGGAAGATCTGGGGAACTGTAGGTAGGTCAGCTTAGCCTCGGTCTCTGGGAAGGCTGTGGAGCAAATTCTCCTCCTCCTCTTAGAACACATTTGACACTGTAAGGCTGCAGTGAGGGACCAAGTTGAAGTTTGTGGTACGTGGACTGGGTAAGTGGACGGTAAGGTTGGTGGAAAATAGGCTAGGCCGTTAGACTCAAAGGGTTGCTATCAGCAACATCACTTCTTCGTGGTGCCTGGTTACCAGTGGCATCTATCAGGGGTTGGTATGGGTAGTATTGCTTAATATTTTTATTGGTGACCTAGGCAATGGGTTGTCTTTACCAGTCAGGACAATAGAAAGAAGTAAACTCATGCACCTGTACAAACTGAGGACTAGTTGGCTAGGTAGGAGCTTTTTAGAAAAGGACTTCAGTGTCCTGGTGGCCATCAAGCTGCAGATGAGTCTGCAGTGTGCCCTTGCATTATTGAAGGCCAGCAGCATACTTGGCTATATTAGCAAGAAAACAGCCAGTGAGCTGAAAAAAATTTTTCCTTTCTTACCACTTCTGAGGCAGCATGCGAGTACTGTGTCCAGTTCTGAGCTTCCTAGTACAAGAAAGGCGTTGACATATTGGAATATGTTCAGAGTCGAGCTTGGGGGCCATCAGAATTGCTGAGAACACACAAGGAGATGCTGTTAGAATTGTGGTGATTTGGGGGTTTTTGTTTGTTTTGGTTTGTTTTTTCTCCTGTAGAAGAAAAGATAAAAGGAAGATTTTATTGTTGTTTTTTTGTACCAAGGGCAGGATATAGAGAAGGTTGCTTAGAGGTGCACAGTGAAAGAGGCAACAGTTCCAGTTGGAATGTGAGAAATTCCAGTTAGGTATAAGAGCAAAATATTTCACTGTGAGGATGGTTAAGCCCTGGGAAGGGCTTTTGCCCAGAGAGCTTGTGGAATCCTCCATCCTCAGAGGTGTATGGAACTGGGTTGGGCAATGTCCAGAACAGCCTGATCTGATTAGACCTACTTTGAGCAGATGTTGGACTAGATAACCTTCAGGGTTCCCTTTCAGTCTTAAATAGTCTGTGATTCCAGGAGTTGGTGGACTTAGAAGCTTGTAGAATTTAACTGCCCTTGTATTTTTAGATTTAGTCAGGTCTCAGGAAGCATGGTATTTGAGTTTTCCCTCATTACTGCCAGTGTTTATGACCCATGGATTGGTTACGTAAAAACAACATCTTACGTTTTTACTCTTAGAGCAAGTAGAATAAGGGCAGAAGTTTTTGTTTGACTTGCAGTATTCTTAAGTTCACAATTATTTTAGAAATTGTAGAATGATTGACCTTGAAGAACAAAGTATGTAGAAAGGGGCTTTTTTCAGTTTCAGCTGTATTGTTTTTAAGGATTCTTAATCAAGGTGTTTAGATATGCAGTGCTAGAGAGGTAACATTTAGATTAGATGAGCCCCAGAGCTGACATGATATAGCAGTAAACAGTTGAAAAATATATGAACATACAACTGAAACACAGGTTAAGCAGTGAACTTTGGCTTAGATACTTAAAATACAACCATTTTGAGAATATCAGTAGAATGACAAAGATAGCTGCATGTATTTTTATCTTCAGAGTACTTTTGTTTTGTTTTTTTTTAAAAGAAGTCTTTCCAGAGATGAATGAATCTGGAAAAAGTTAATACTGGAGAATGATTGCAGGGGTGTGACCTGACTCAAACTTTGAGAAAAGGGAGGAGAGTATTAGGGGATTATTAATACACATTAGTTCCTCCATACCTCCCACATCCCCATTGTGGAAGTGCAAGATTGTCTGCTAAACCCAGTTTTAGTATATAGCTAATAATTTTTCTCAAGCTGTGGTTTGTCCAAGCTTGCTCTCCCTTCAGAAGGGAGAAGGAATACATTTCTCTTAAGTGATTTCAAAGCTGAAGTTATCTATGTTCCACTTAAACCCTTAAAACTTACTCTTTCAGGCCATTAGTTAGGTGTAAAAAAAAAAAAAAAAAAAAAAAAAAAATTCGTTAGATTGGAAGGAAAGTTTTCATTCAGTGGATACCAATATAGTTTCTGTTATGGCAAAATAGGTCTTCAGATTGTATCCAACAGTGTAAATTACAGTTTACTTCTGCCAGTTTCACTTTACAAAGTTAAAATTAAATTGGGACACCTGACTGGTATTTTCAATCAGAGGGAGAATCTCTGGGTTCAGAATATCACAATGTAAGAAAGATTTTTACATTTCAGTTATGCCTCTATCATTGCTATTGGGTGTGTCAAAGCTTACCTAGCTATCTACTAGGATTTTTTTTTTGGAGAGTTGTCATGAAGACAAACATAGAAAGCAGATTCTGCACTGAATTTCATCTGTTTGTTTTCAAATGTTTCTTTTGCCATAAAATCCTAGGAGGATGATTTTTGTTGTTATACTATGCACTTTAAAGTGAAGAATGTTGCTAACGTTGCATAAAGGAATGTTACACATGTGACCCTTCTGATATGAAGCCATGCACTGTGATGTGACAAAGAAACAAAACCATACAATACTTGAATTTTACTTTCCTCTTTCATCTGCGTGTATTTGCCTATTGTTCTATGCCTGAGGAATACAAATGCTCAAAACCTGAGACATTTCTGCGTTCCACAAGTTGAATCCTTAACATCTTTTGCTATGGACCTGTACAATAAGATTGGTTGGAAATATGTCTGATGAACTATCTCACTTAATCTCTTTGTTGAATTTTTAAAAACAAATACAACCAGCGTGAACAAAGGCCTGAGGGAAAGATAGTAAAATATGAAATGTTCAGAAGTAGTATTCTCAATATGCAGTAAGATATTCCAAATATCTCATCCATAGGACTTAAGTTTTTCTTTATAGAAAGAGGATTTTTCACTCTTCCTCTTTTCCACTTAGACAACAACAATAAAGTTATTGCTATATTTAAAATGTCAGTTATCTAATAATGTATAAGAATGGCCATCCTTTGTATGCGAAGAGATGGAAGGAATACAACAGACTGTACAGTGAGTTCATCTTTTTTCACAATAATGGAGACAGGAATTACCCAGTAGTGTAGCTCCTGTAGGATGCTTCCCTGTGCTCTAAGGATATCTGACTGCATGGAATCTGCTTTCCTTCATTAAAACCGGAATGAAAGGAGTGCATGAAATGGGGAGATGAAGTTATTTCTGCATGGGCAGGATAAGTACAGATGGGGATATGGAGTTGTTTCTAAATCCGAAAGAGCATTTTAATGCCACCAATATTACAGTTACTACTCTACTAATACAGTTAACCTATGCAATAGGATTTAATGAGGTCACAATGTAAGTCCCAGCTACTTATTTCTGGTGTGTTCAGGTGCCAAGGGGTGAATCAGATGAAGGAACAGATTCAGCTGGAAAGAAGAAAATGATCAAGTTAATTCTCAGACTGACTAGTTCCCTTATTGGATTCATCATTCAGCCACTAATTCTGATGCAGGGATGGGAAGGATCGAACTGTTGCTACCAGTAGTGATACTGTAACTGCTACACAGGAGAAAATTGATGCTAAACTGATGGGTGAGCTGTGACATTAATAGTGTGGCAGTAAAGTTCTAGAGCAACACTGCTGGCAAATTACAGTGCCCAAGTGAATAGCTGGCTCAGATTCTGTTTCAGTTGGTGTGCCACTGCAAAGTAAGCCTGTGACTGAAGCACATGGAATATGCTGTAGGGATGCTAGAGTGGCACAAGATGAGTTTAGTTTAGCTCATTTGGCTTTAAGTGTTGATGCCTTTGAAACTGGCAGGAACTGGGAAAGGAGGAAGTTAGCAGGTAAAGTTAGACCAAGAGAATACACTCTGTGTAATAGAGCCTACAGAAAAGGTGAGGGCTGTTCAAAGACAGTGTCAATTTGGTGTGGTTAAATAATCTGCCTGGAAAATAGCGAGCTTTAGAGCTTGTAATTTATGACTAAACTTGTTCATTCAACATTTTCAATGAGCTGATGTCATAATGTGCACTAGGGACAAAAGTCGGTGAAATCTGATTAATTCTCTTAATTAGGGCTGCAAAAGAATAAGGAATTAAATTTGGCAGAACTTATTCAAGGCAGCTGTTAAGGTGCAGATCCTTCCAGATTACTCTGGGATATCCAGCAGCTGTGACAGGAGGGCAGCTTGGCTGTCAGGGAACTCCTCTCTGAGCTCAGGTACGAAGAGGGCGACCATGAAGAGTGCAATTTGGGGTGGGTGCCCAAGAAGAATGTAGGTGCTTTCCCAGGATGTGCAGGGATGTAACTAAAAAAGCCAAAGCTTGGCTGGAGTTAAACTGGAAAAGGACATGAGATACAACGTAGGTTTTTGTGTAGGTATATTGGCAAGAAAATGTAGAGCAAGGAAAATGTTTGAGATAGAGGGTGGTGGAAGAATTAAGTTCAAGAGTAACTAATTTTGACAGTACTCACTTAAGAAATTAGTTAGAACAGATCTTTTTTATGGATTGAATTACTCCGTTATGGAAAGTGGGTGATAGTTGCATTCAGAGGACACTATAATGAACCATACTATTAGTTCTTTAAAATGCAGAGTTTTGAAAGTATTTAGAACTGAGCTTGAAGTTTTTATTTTCCTGTCATTCAGTGAAAAGTTGATAGCCAGCTTTCAACTGAAGCTGAACTTAGTCCTTCTAATTGAATATTCTGCTGTTATCCATGTATGTGACTTTTCTAAGTAGGACATAAGATCAGTGTTATAAAAATCTTCTTTCATGCTGTCTAGTAATTGGGGATTCATAGAGAGGCTTTTCTTTACCTGTAATCAGATTTTAATAGAGGGCATTAAAGCAGACACCTGCTAACTGCTGGTTCTGATGTTTATGTGTTGTACTGGTTTTTAATGTTATTGCATAGCTGGTGCCCTAGGTCTTTGATCTGCAACAAAAAATATTACTGATACGGCTTATGCCAGACTTAGCTGTAAATGTCTAACTTGGTAAACTCAGTGTGTCCTGGAAGGTCATTAAAGAGGTGATCATGTCTTTCCTTTTGCAAGGGCAAATTCTCTTCTGAGGCTTTGCATAAACATTTGTACAATTGTTAGCGAATCTGTAGGTCTAGTCTAGAAAGTGGTAATAAATAATCTTCTTACAGGATAGGTGTGGCCTTTGAAGGTATATTTTATTTTGAAGTTGATATGATTCTTTGATTCTGGCTTAATTACATCTGCTTCAGAGTACCTGTCATGAGTGAATGATTTATATCACTTAATCACTGTCAAAGGTATTAGCAAAAGTGATTTTAATATGATGTTGTAAAAGTGTGACTTAACAAGGTTCGATGGCAAGGTTTACTCTATTAATCACTGCATGGAAGAATCATACAAAGGAAAATGGAGTTAGAATTGATTTAGAATTACTTACACAGAGAACAGAGACGAATAGGCAACGGAAACCATCCTGTTGAGTTACGAGATTCGGAGTGGACCTCCTTCCTTTCTGAACTCCTTCTCAGGAAGGAGTCTAGGTGCAGCTGGATCCAGACTTAGTCCCAGACTTGGTTGATGGTTTATGTCTAATGGAATTAATATAAAGGGTAAGGAGAACCTCCTGTTGAGTTACTATGCCAATTTGTCAGGGAATGAGTGATTATGGATCCTACACAACTTTGAGGTAGCAGCCATTTAAGATTTATTAGCCCTATTATGGTAAATCACAAGATTAGGTCATGTGATTTTTAACAATACTTAATCATCAACCAATTATCAAAGTGATTTAATAAAACTTGCTATAATCAACACTGTAAAACTTCCTAAATCGAATCTCTCACACACACAGATATTGAGGTTAACCCATTATCAAGATTTCTGTCTGCCAATTGTAGTAAATTATTGGTACCAAAAGATATTTGAAACTTCATGAAATCTAATTGTAATGAATCAGTCACTACTGTCCTTTGTCAGCAGATGATCTTTGACCCCTTCTTCATAGGCATCTATCAGTAGACAGTCTTGGAAATCCTTGCAAACTCTACCCTGAGAGGCATCCTAGATACTGGGTCACAGCCTGTTGTGATCCTGGAGAGCTCAAAGGGTCTCACTTGTGATCCTATAAATAGCAATCCTAAGATGATAGACTTTGGTCAGTATATCTCCATTCTGGCCACAATTCTTGTCAGGTAATTCTGGCACCTTCCAGGGCGGGCCACCGTCGAGGCAGCAGGAGTTTCAGGTATGGTTGGGGAGTGCCTAATCATCCTAACTTACTGTACCATAACCAGGACAAGAAAGGACCAGATTGTCCCAACTCACTGCGCTTGTAGCCAAAATAAAAACACAATGTTGGCTGGTCCTGACATCACGATGTGGACCAGGGGGTCTGTACCACTGCAGCACACTCATAACTCTTAACCTTGTTGCTGCTCTGTTAGACTCTAGAAGATGGCAAAAGTCTCATAAAACTTCCTGGGAGAATTGTTCTGTCACTTTTTGTCTAATAAACATAAGATTTTGTTCCTGCGGGTGCAAAGAAAAAATCTTGCTGCTCTTTGGCAGTTCATGTGGGTTCTGAACCATATGCTTGTGCAGGGTATGGTCTTTTTTTAAAGAAAGCCTTTAGCAGCTATTTAGTACAGTTTTAGTTTCAGCCTACCAAAATACTGGTTACTTTGCTGTCTCAGAGGTCAGTACTGAGAATTGTCACCTGATAAGATTGCTGATACCGAAGTTCATAACATTCAGTATGATGTCTTTGGCAAATATTATTCAAAACCACAGTAATTTCAGAAAACTTTACATAGAGAGAACTCCTTTCTTTGAATCTTCCTGTGCTGTTCCTGCCTCAGCCTGTTATAGACCTTGAGAGACCACTTTGTCTCATTCTGTTGGCATAATTAGCCACACTTTCACCTGAGCTGCTGTATTATGAGAGGGGGCTCAAATCTTGACCTTATGCTTAGATTTTCTTTTATCATATGAAGATGTGAATTGGCATTTGGAGCTTGTCGCTATAGTTACAATATATAATTTCTTTGCTAATGTGAATCCTTGAATTCTCTAGTGCTTAGTCAATCACTTTTTAGATGTCTCCATATAGAGAAAACATGTTTCCTATACAAAATGTTGTCTGTCGTGGCTGGGCAGTCTATAAAACTGCTGACATGCATCAACATCTCTCCCTAGCTTAGCTGAACAGAATACTTCAAGTGGAAGAGCAAGAGAATCCAACTTGGAGTGCTCATCCAGTGAAGACAAAAATCAACACTCACAAGACTGGACATCCTAAGCTTAAAGGAGAAGAGCAGCTTGTTTAGATGGTCTTTGACAACTTTATCTAGGATGTTAGATGTGTTTCATATCACTGTCTAGCCAAGTAAAAGGTTTATTGTTGCAGCTGTGGCAACTACTGTCTTTGGCACCAGTGTACTACCAATTTGGATCATGAGGGTTCAAGCAGTTTTCTGACTTTCCCATTTTATAGGTGATTTTATATGAAACTTGTATCTTGGAGACTTATTTAAGCTCATAAATGGCAGCTGGTGTAGACAAAGATTGAAATTTTTAATAGAATTTCAATTAAAGATATAAAGTCGATATTTTCATGTCTAAAGGCACTTTCTTGTTGCAAAAGTCTAACTATAAGTATATTTTTGTGAGTTTTATAACAACTGGTCTTTAATCTGAATAATTTGGGGGGGAGCAGGGTTTAGGGGTTTTTTAGTTGACCTGTAAAATTTCCACTGAAACTGTTTAGTCTTCCAGTTTGAAACTCCCTCTGAAAAAGAATATATTTATTGTTTCCATGGATACAGATAGAGCTCTAGACCAGTGGCCTCCAAACCTTTTTGATCGTGCACCCACCAGTAAAAAAAAATAAATTTGAGCATGCACCACCAGTATCTTTATTTATAAATTATATACATGTACTACTGTTTTATGCACATTATAGAACATACCCCAAAATGGAAATTAAAGATGAGATAAAGATGAAGTAAACACTATTTTTACACTTCATTAACAGGACAAAAAAAATTTTCTCCTCACACCCCAATGGATTGTCTTGCACACCTCTCTGGGTTTTCACACCCCACTTTGGAGACCCACTTTGGAGACCACTGATCTTCCTATGGGTAGGTGCCCCAGGCAGTATAAATAGGAGATCTAAAGGCCAGGGAGAAATTATCTATGAAGAGTCCTGCAAGATTTCTGATGTACATGTGTTAAAGACTGCATTTAAAGCAGGTGCTTGTGCCAGGGTTTGATCCCTGTATGTGAAATAGATTGATTTGTCTTCCTTTCCTACTTCTATATGTCTTGGACTGTGAGTAGGAAAGGCCAAATAAAGTTTTATAACATTCAGTGGTCTGGTTTACAGTGGCTTTTCACACCCATGAAAGAACTGGATATTTGGCTTTATTGCAGAATCTAGGAGTACTTGCTTTTTTAAAATTTTTGTCACTTATAGGATATCTTGATTCTGTTAATTCAGACTAAAACATTCTGATGTTTGATTTTGCTGCTGATACGTTTTCTCAGTGCTGGTATTCAAATCCATGTAATCTGTGCTTGGGACATCTTTGCAGGCTTTTTCTAGGTATTCCTGTATAAACGAGCTTTCATCATCCTTAAGGGAAACTTAGAAAACTCGGTGTTTGGGTGTTGGTTTTTTTCCTTTCAGAAGTTCATTGTCCAGCAGGAATTTATTCCACAACCAGCTTAGGAGAGAACAGAGGGATCTGTGGTACACTCTTTAAAAAGGAAAAAAAAAAATTTAAAAAAATCCTATAGTGTAAACCAATGAGCTAAATCATATTTATAAGCTCAAGGAAGGGGGAGCTTTGCTGGTCTGTCCTAATCTTAAGACATGATCGTTCTAAATTTCTTTTTGAATGTGAACTTTGTAGCTTTACTGTGTGCTGTCCCAGGAGTTAGCTTGCTTGTCCTTCTCCCTTATCCCATTACTTATCATGTCATGCATCGGACGTTACAGGAGTTTTTAGAGCCTGTTTTAGGGTAGTGATTGTGTGGCTTTTACATGTTTGTCTTCCTAAACTTATGCATCCCAATCCTTAATGTATCTGCAAACATCATGTGTTATTTAAATGACAGCTGTTTTAAAATTGATGGCAAGTGGAAAGGTGCAAATAAGAATATGGGTGCATCTTAACTTTCTAGATAAGCTAAGTATATCCTGCTTCCTTGTATGCTTTTCAGGCCAATGTGTCTATTTGTGTGCTGTTAGTGCACTGTGATCTGGATGATTTTTTTTTTAATTGGAACACAGTTGTTAACATATCCCCACCAACGTTTTGTACTGAAATTCAGCAAAAAAGAAGTTACATCACAAGACTATCTGCCACAACTTTGCTGGTAAACAGAGTTAGACCTTCAGTTAGTCACATTGGAATTTTATGTTATAAACTATTGTACAGTGTTGATAGTCCATATAGCTAAAGCTGTGGTGGACTTTGCTTAGAAGTACAATTTGTTGCTGTTCTGAAAATCATAGATAAAAGTAAAACTATCTTTTTCCTGATATCCAGCATGCTTCAGAAGCCATAGCCCTATTTCAGGATCAGTAACATCAGTTGCAGTTTTTTTCGTTGTGTTACTTGCTGCTAGTTCATGCTACTTTGAAACCAGAACCTTCAATAGTGTGGGAACCAGGTGCTGAGCTCTGAGACCACAGAATGTACAGTGTTTTAGTTAAACACCTGAAGTGAAACAGTGTTGTGTTGCTTTGACTTTCAGCAGGGTATATTATGGGGAGAATTGAATGTCCTACTGATAGGAGAGGAGAATTCTGAGGTTGTGTTGTTATTTGGCCAGTACTATAAAATGCTGATAATATAGAACATCAAAGGCAGAATAAGATTTCCTTCTGACAATCCTCCTTCATTCTAAAACGGGAAGTAATGTCTGGAAGATATATGTCAAGCCCTCTGTTCTATGAATATTTGGGAGATTTGGGGCAGGAGTAAGGGAACTGCAGGGGCTCTGTAGAGAAGTACGAATTGGTGCTGCGGCTGAAATTCTTTTGTTTTTCTGTGGAGACGCAGGGCTTTTGAGGTATGATGCTAAATTTAGCCACTCCCTAAAATACTAACACTACTTGCACATACAAACAAGAAGTCACTTACCACATAGCATGTCAGTATTTGATTTCCAGTAACTTCTCGTCATTACTGAAGTGCAGCAAATCAGTTTATCCTTAGTTGCACAACCCAAGGTGAAGAAACAAAGCTGATTAGGCACTCAGTAAATTAAATTTTGTTTACGCCTTAAGAGATGTCTCAATCCACTAGTATGAGTGACATTAGAATACAACTTCTTGTGTCCTGATTTGGTTGACTGTCTTCAGACTTTTTTTTTTGTCATGTAGAATTGGCAGGTGCTATTTATAAAACAGAATGGACAGTTTCATAATTGGGTTTTAAATTATCGATGGTCTGTACTCACTTGCTAGCTGTTATGATGCTGACTTATTTCTATGCATCTGGTTTCTCAGTGTACAAAACTTCAAAATGTGTAGAAGCAGGTAAAGTAACTTAGCCAGATAACTAGGTTCTCAGCTGGGGGGAAGGAGAAGCCAAATGAGGCAATCTGAGCATTTTTTACAAGCTCTAATGACTTTTTAATTTATTTTTTTTAATCATACGAGTTACCAAGTGCACTTGAGTACTCACTACACTTGAGATGCAGTGTGGAAGGAGGGACCAAGGTTGTC
Source organism: Buteo buteo (assembly GCF_964188355.1). Classification (NCBI taxonomy): domain Eukaryota; kingdom Metazoa; phylum Chordata; class Aves; order Accipitriformes; family Accipitridae; genus Buteo; species Buteo buteo. The sequence continues at coordinate 10,118,056 of NC_134189.1, forward strand.
TTACAGTCTTAAATGCATAGATGAGGGAAAGGAAATTGAGCAACTTAATTTTTGTTTTTCTTGGGCAATGACTTAAATATTTGGATGGAACATTCTTCAGCATATTTGAAGGTGTTGGATATTTTTCAAGCTCTTCTTGGTATGTTAGCTCTAAAATTTTGCTTATTAGATTATGTTTACATTGAAGGGTGAAGATGTCAACCGGACACTTGAAGGTGGGAGGAAGCCTCTTCACTATGCAGCAGACTGTGGACAGCTTGAGATTCTGGAATTTCTGCTGTTGAAAGGAGCTGATATTAATGTATGTACATCAATTTACAAATAGATATTAGGGTCTTCCCCACCCTCCCCCCCCCCCCCCCCCACACACACATAAGGGATTGGTATAAGTGCCTAAATGGTTACTGAAAGACTTAGATCAAACTAAACAATTCTGTGCGTTTAAAAATGTTTGAGAGATGGTCTCTTAGAGGTTAGAAGCTTAAAATTGTGTTTATTAAATGTTTTTATTATTTTTGAACACACTAGGAAAAGTTGTTTGTAGCTATAAGAAGTTTAAATTTAATTTGACCATGATTAGAAAAATAAATCCTGTAATCACATCTAAATAAAGTTTGCATGAAATAGATATTACATTTGTTGGAAGGGACTTCAGAAGAAAGTGCAATGCATCCTTGGCCAGGCCAGGATCAACTCTGTTTAAATTAGCGTGCTTCTGTTTTTTTGGAGACATTTTTACGTGTACAAGCTTAGTCATTTTGCTGTAGCTTGACATGCATGGCTCTTTGTCCTGAAAAGACTTGGCAGGGCTCGGTTGGCACTTCAAAATAGTCTAGTTCTCCATGAAGTGAAGCTTCTAAATACTTTAACCATACACCCCAAACACTGTGCTTTAGAATACTTGTCTGAAAGTTAATGTATAAGACGTCTTTGTTTTTGTCCTTAACAAAATGGCTTGGATTTTTTCCTTGGTGTCTGGAAAGATTGTCTCTTCCTCAGGAGCTCTCCTAACTAGAGAGGAGGAAAATATGGAGGCAAAAATAAGAACATTTCAGTTGCTCCATTTCTTATTCTTTCCAGGAATATAGTTTAGAGAGAAGACAGCCCAAACAATGTTTCGGCCAAAACTGGTTTCTTAAGTCAGGCTGGCTGAGAAATGCGAGAATTAAGAGTAGTGTTTTTAAATGGGGTAAAATTTGTCAGCTGAAACCCTGCAATTTCTGTCATTGACCTGAAAAAACAGACAAACTTAGGGATACCTAGAAGTCTTATGGAGAAATACTTTGCTGTTACTTGGTTGTTTTTTAAGCAATTAATTTTATTTTTGCAAATGAGAACAAAAAATTCTGAGGAGATGCATTTCTGGATAATATTCTTAAATCCTTACCTTCGCTCTACTGTTGACAAAACGAAATTAAAATGTTAAGTGAAACCTTTTAATGTTGTGTGAAATTGTGCTTCAAATAACTGTGTCTCAATTTACAGGCTCCAGACAAACATAATATCACACCACTCCTATCAGCAGTCTATGAGGGCCATGTTTCCTGTGTGAAATTGCTTCTGTCAAAGGTGAGAGACAAATGTTTAGAACAAGCTATCCATTAGTATATCACTATGACATTTTTTTTCAATAAGACTATGATGCTTGAGAAGTTTAGAACATCAAACAAATGCTATTTATGTTGCTAAACCAGAGAGGGTACTCTGATTACAGAGAAGATAGTTGAAGGAGAAAGTTCAGGACTTCTGCAGTGTAGCAACAGTAATAGTGACCACAAAGAGAGTATCCAGCTAGAGAGCAGTTAACAGCAAATCAGGCAAGAAAAAAAAAAAAATCATTCCTTCAGCACATGGGGAGGAGTGGGACTTAGCTTTGGCAGCTGCTTAAGTGTTTCATGTGATGGAATCTCTACTGTGAAGTTGCTCAGAGGTGTGGTTTCCCTTTGCTTTTGCCAGATGACTGAAAACCCATCTGGGTTGGCAGACTGAGGGCAAGTAAAAGTAGGAAGACAAGCTTTCTCTGTTGTGGAGCTTGTAAATTTTGTCCTGGGGAGAATAAGCTTAATCTGTTTCTGTTCTCCCTTTCATATTACAAATGTGATCCACTTTACAAAGCAGTAGTTAATTCAAGCAATGTTTTGTCTCCATTCATATGTTCTCCTTCTTGTTATACCTTCCTTACTTTGAAAAGAGGAGGTTAACTACATTTTCAGTATATGAACCCACTTAAATCATTTGTCCAAAGGATTTCATACTATGTAATATTTTCATATGCCGCTTTGAGGTAAAGTTCTTCTTAACTGACTTAATGCTGCATGAATTTCACTTCTCTGATCCTGTCTAATGTTAGTTATGCCTTTCTGTGAAGAAATGCTGTGACTGTTAATTTAGGATTCAAATGGTACATCCAACTTGCTTAAATTTGTTGTGAGGACTGATCCTTCATTTAGGATCATTATATACAGGTTACAAAAAAAAAGGTATCCTTTATCCCATGTTGTATTTCTTTCCATTTCTGTTTTGAAGTGTTTTGCATTCTAAATAAGTTGCTCAAATAATAAATAAGATGCCTCAAAACTTGAGTTCAAACATGAATTGTCTGGCAACTAGTAAGGGTTGTGCATTCATTGTACATCTGTCAGCGAGGGCATTAAGGTCCTTCCTGAACCAGCTATTTTTCACACAGCTTGTGAGAATGTATTGATCTCTATACTTGATACAATTTGAATGGCATTGGTTAAGTTCAGCAGTCATGAAGATGAGACAATCTTACAAGATGTGCAGAATGTTATAAGAAAGTGAACTTGGACTAGGAGATGAGGTTAGAAAAATGTTACTGTAACTGGATAGTTTGGGAAGGCTTGTATTATTTTCAGATTTCTTCATGCAGAGCTAAATGTTGTACCACATCTGCTTGCTTCCATTCATATGGGCTAGCTGATGAAATATTTATGAACGGGAACTTTGCTCATCAGCTCACTCTGAGGCAGATCTTATATTAAGAGGTTGTTCTTTCTCTTAATATAGTTATCTTATGACCCTTGTTTGAACATCTGTGGTCACAACTTGTTTGTATCATAGTCTGATTTCATATGTTCTTTGATAGCGGATACCTGGGAGATCAGGTAGTTCAACCCTTATTGAAAATTCTAAAGATTACTGACTATTTAACTTTGTTTAATGTTCTTCCCAGTTACTTTCGGAGTGGGGTGTATTTTATCGTTACTCCAATTGCAGGACAAATGTCTGATGTTAGTGTATGTAAATAGTGGAACTGCAGATGCAAATGATGGACCAATATATTTCAGATTTTTCTTCATAGCTGTTCTTTGTTGCTTTTGTAAATACTATGCTTCTACTTACCTCTAAGAAGCTTCATTATTTTATATGTACCTCATTTCAGCTGCCTTCATTTACCCTGTTAGTTGATCTCTTGCATATGTGGCCTCTGTCACAGAACATCCCTTAAGCTGTTGGACTAGAAGTCAATAACCTCCTTAGCATATTTTTAAAAAGGAAAACAAAAATAATGAATTTTTTTGTACTTTCACAAGTTTTGAGAACCGATGAACAGTGACGCATATCTCCTTAGTCTGTTTGCATACAGGAAATATAAAAACGTTGGCAGTTTGATCAAGTTAAAATTATGTAATGAATAAAAGATTTGTCCTCCTCACCTGCTAAGGTAGATTTAATATAAATGATTCTATGTTGGATGCAGTTGTTGATTTGGAAGTTGAATTGTTTTAAGCTAGCGTTCTGTACTGCCTTCTACAGTATATGAATTGTGGGGATGTTTGTAAATCTTCCATGTGAGACTGTTGAGCTATTGAGAGGAGGGGTATTCAAACAAGTGTTTCAGACATTAATCAGACATAAAATGCAAAAAAATATACCTTAATAAAAGTACCAAATATTAAAAAGGTTAGCTTAGTCAAGGTGACCTCTAGGATTTTTGTAAACTTTCTGTTACTGTAGAAGAATCATTCAGCTGGAAGTAAGCTGGTTATTCTTTCATGTAATGTGACTGCAGAGCATTCTTTAAACAATCTTCCACTGAAAGCAGTAAAAGCATTAACAGTATTTGGGCATAATTCACTTTCAGAGGATAATAAATACATATAGATAGTAGAGACACTGAATCAAGATTCTAAGCTCTTAAACTGACTAGAATGATTAGAGTGCCCACTCGATCTTAATTTGAAGTAGCCTGGGCTTCTGCAAACTTGTGCTTTCTGATGTTGATATTGGTGATCATGCAGTTGCACAGTGAAACACAGCCAAGATGCTTCTAAGTTCACATTAGAAATGGTTTACACTCATAAGAACTTAACTTGAAAAGTACTGGGGGAACTACACTGGCTCCTATCAGTTCAGTCTTTGCAAAAGTTTTTCATGTACATGTCACATGACTAATAGAATTCTCTGTAGAGGAAACTAATAGTTAAAGCCATTACACCAACTGTTGTCCCTTAAAAAGCAGCAATAGCAGTTTGTTTTATGGAATTTCAACTAACTTTCACAAGGCTTTCCTATGATAAAGCACAGTTGTTATTCCTCAGCAAGGAGTGTTTTGGGGTTCTTAGCTAATGCTTTTCACACATGGAACTTGAATGCTGTGAGGATGCTGTGTCTAAAACAGACATGACTTTTTGGAATAGTGAAGCCTGGTGGTTTATCTGGGAATCACTGGCAGCTCATATACAGCTGAACTGATAGAATCATAGAATCATTTAGGTTGAAAAAGACCCTTAAGATCATTGAGTCCAACTGTAAACCTAACACTGCCAAGTCCACCACTAAACCATGTCCCTAAGTGCCACGTCTACACATCTTTTAAACACCTCTGGGATGGTGACTCAACCGTTTCCCTGGGCAGCCTGTTCCAGTGCTTGACAACCCTTTCAGTGAAGAAATTTTTCTTAATATCCAATCTAAACCTCCCCTGGCACAACTTGAGGCCTCTTCCTCTTGTCCTATCACTTCTTACCTTGGGAAAGACTGCCACCCACCTCGCTACAACCTCCTTTCAGGTAGTTGTAGAGAGTGATAAGGTCTCCCCTGAGTCTCCTTTTCTCCAGACCAAACAATCACAGTTCCCTCAGCTGCTCCTCGTAGTACTTGTGCTCTAGACCCTTTATCAGCTTCATTGCCCTTCTTTGGTTGTGCTCCAGTGCCTGTGATGGCTTTACACAGATCTGCATTTGAAATGTGCTGGAATATTTAAGGTTATAAAAAGAAAGAGTTGAGGCTTAGAATTTTTTAGGCATGTAGTTATGATATCTGGGCTGCAAAGCTTTTAATAATCTATTGAAATCTGGCTGAGGCACTGGATGTGATGTGTCAAACTTTGTCCTTCATATACATTGCCCTTTTACTGCTAGGTTGGAGGAAATTTTCCAAGGTTAGCATACGGTGCTAGGATGACTTTAAAATAGTTCTAATTCTGTTCCCCATCACCCTTTTCAGCAGAAGAGTTCAGAATGGACACTGTTAAAGACAAGCTAAAAAATAGCTCTTTCATTGGTCTGGCAAGAAGATGCTCCTTTTCTCCTCAGAAGCTCAGTTATTAATTATAAATCTGATGGACCCATTCGCATTTTTCTTATATTAAAGGAAGAACTGTCATGCATTTATATGCATTTATTGGACACGCAGGTGACACCATTTTCCTTTCTTATGGAAAGCTTAACTGTTAAACTATATTTGGAGTGACTACAGGAAGAACAAAACTAAAGATGTTGCTCTTAGACCTAAACTACTAGCTCTTTGTGCTTTTGGTGTCTTCTCAGAAGCAGTACAAAGCCAATTCCAACTTTCAAGTAGTGTTCCCAGCCATTCTTGTTACAGCCCAAACCAGCTAACCAGTTCTTTTTCACTGGGATTAGCAATGTGTCAGAATCAAATGGTATCACAGCTTCTGAGGAAGGAAACTTCCTCTGAGAACTGCCCACATGTGAAGTTTTGTGTGAAGGCAGTGGAGGGAGAGATGTTTCCAATTCTCAAGAGCTCCCTGAAGCACCGATCTGGTTTGACAGTACCACAGCAGGGTGATACCTTGGACGAGTCCTCTGTCTCAGAAGCAGAACTTTATTCTACAGTATTTGTAGGAATATGCTGAGGAAAATTGTAGATAAATCAGGTTGGACTACATCTAACATGCAGGTTAAATAATTTTTAAGAAGTCTGGAAGGGACCCCGAGAGGTTATCTTCAAGTCATTTTTAAGAATGCCACTGTTGTAGTAGATGACTGACTGGCTTGTTCTCAAAGGCCTTTCATCAGCCAACTTCAGTGTCTGCCATTCCTTAATATATTCAACTTTCCATCACGCTGGTGTTCAAGTCTCTGAAATAGAACTGTACATTGTTTGTCAAGTCATAGTATCACTATCCCCCTAAGAATGCATTAAATTCTGTCTTGAGTCAACCATGGTTCCAAATTATGACATAGTTAACATTTTCTAAACTATCTGGTGATCCTGTAGCATTTGGCTACATATTAAAACTGGAGCAATATGAAAACTGCAGGAGAACTCCTTCCTTAATCTTGTTTGTGTTATAACACTTACTTTAGCTTTTCAAACTGCTGCCTCTGGAGGGATATTAAGAGCTCCCTAAACCAAGTGATTTAGCTCCAAGTTTCTTCTTGGAATCCCTGCAAGCATTTAAAATGTGATTTTTCTGTGAAAGGCAGGTAAATCCTGTAACATTTGGTTTGACCTTGGAAAGTACATTCATCAAAAATGGTGAATTAAGTACTGTGAAGAAGAATAATTTGATGGAATTTCCTGGTGGGTTTTACAGGAAGTATTTGAAATGTGATTTTAATATTCATTAGTGGTTGCAGCTGAGTACTCCATCAGGTTTAAGCAGTAATTTTGCAGCTTCAGAAAGCAGCTCTATAATGCTGCTTTTACTTTTTGGTAGATCCTTTGTTCAGTATTGAAGTTGTTGACAATGTTTTAGATTTTAGGGGTTTTTTTTCCCCAAGTTCACCTATTTTAATGGTTGCATGGATTTAACCCCCAATATTTTATTTGTTTGGGTTTTTTTCTATTCATGAAGCATAGCAAAAAACATTTTGTTGAAATTACAGTTTTATGATTAAGGTACTCTGAACTGTAGCTTCACATACTACCATAATTTGTGTTGGTATTCAAGTTCAGACATTTCTTCCAATATGAAAAAAACAGATATAACCAACTTACTGTTATTTTGTATAAATAAAACAACTTGCATTGTTTTAAACAAAGTGTGAAGTAGTTATATGACTTTGATCTCCTAACCACAGTTCACATATAGGATTACTGATAAACTCCTAACATAATTTAAAAGTAGATATATTATACTCTTCCAAAGCTGGTTTCTCAAAAGGGCCTTTGTTACACACTTTCTTCTGAAGTTAGCATTTCAGTGAGGACTTCCTGATGCCTTGTTCAGATGTTTTAACTTTGAATTCGGCAATGCTCAGTTTGATTTATTGCACTATAAGAAACTTAGATGTAGTTTGAAAACTTAAAAAGTTGAGATTACAAATGATTGTTTTCAAGCACTGCTGTTGTGCTAATCATAGTGATCAGCTGTAATCAATTACTGTCATGATTTTGACAGATTGGATTCATTAACTGGTTTTCACTGTAGCATGGCTGTGGTCGTCTCTGATGGTTCAGGCCTGCCCAATATGAGCTAAAACATTGATAATGTAGTAATTTAATCTTTAAGATCAAAACCAGAGTTTTTGTTGACATGTTTAAAATGTTCAAATAGAGTCAATCCTTCCAAACCTGTGGCGATTAAAGCTCCAATGTTGGTCTGAAATTGCCAAGTTGTTATAAAACTGTAAAACATACTGAAGTGGGGAGAAAAATCAAAATGTGAGGTTTCGTACTTGAAACTTTTCTGTACATTAGAAAAGATCATACCTTCCGTTTGGGTGCAAGATTTGAATGTTTAGATTAACAAACAGCTGCTATATGTATGCTAGATCAGCCTCCAAAAAGCTTAATTAACCTACTATTACCAGTAGGTAATAATAAAATATCATATTAATTCTCAAAAATTGAAAGACTCCAAGTACTGAAATACACGGTGGGTAAAGATGGTTTTCACTGCCCTCCACAAGGGATGGATGAATTTACTAAAGTAGAATGAGTTAAATCTTAAGGTGTTATGGCTACCAGAAGTAGTGTAAACACTCTAGGTCAGAGTTGAAAAATGTTTTTCTAACAAATGCTTTTTTTGGTCAAGCTAGACATCAAAATACTGTATCCTTAAAACATATGTTTTGAAGAATTCATTTTGCCTATTTCTACAAAACTGTTGTTTTTTATAATCCTTCCTTTTAAAACTATCAAACCTTACTTATACAGTATATAGCCTAGAAATAGTTTGGGGAATTCTTAGTATTATAAAAATGTGTGGAATATCATGTTACAATGGACAATCAAACCATTCTGAGTGCTTCAAATGGAAGATGACGTTTATTTGAAAGATGCGACAAATCTCATCCGTTTGTTCAGTTTTGAAAGTAGTTCTGCTTTCTGCAAATATCTAATGCAATTTGATTTCTGCTGTCTACTAAAAACATGTTATAAGAAATATCCTATTGAGTTAGGCAATTCAGCACCCTTTTTTTCTCCTCTGACAGTGGCAAAAGGGATGCCATTTGGGAAGAGTTGTATGACCACTTCTGCTCACTTATTCCCCTCATTCATAGTTGTTGTAGTGAGGGTTTTAGACGTACACACATCTGTGCCTTTAAGAAGTGTTTATAGATTTGTTGTCCATGAATTCATCAATATTCTTTTTGAACAAGCTGACATCTGCCTCTGTAACTTCATCTGGCAACTCGTTCTGGAAGTTTGCTGCTTGCTGTGTAAGCCAGTCTTCTACCAGCTTCATTATGTGCCCCTAATTCTGGTTTCAAAGTGTTTGGTGACAGCTCTGCATTGCCTTTATCTGCTACCTTCATGTTTTTTGTGGTTTTTTTTTTTTTTTTTCTGAACTGCAATTGTACCCTAGTAGCTATTGTGCTGCCTTCAGAGCATGTTTTAACATCTGTGCTTTGCCCAGTGGCTTAAAAGGGCACATGTTCTTGTTTGTTATTACCCTGCCAAAGAAAGAGAGTTTATAAATATATGTGTGTATTTTGAGAAAAGAACATAATGCAAACATAAAAAGTTAATAGCTTTTTACTTTGGGGAAGTAGAGAATACTGTGGAATCATTGTACTTTTATGAACTTTTCATTAAACTTGCTTCCAGGCCCTGTTATCTTGACTTGAACTTTACTATTTCCCTCTTGTTCTATTGAATGCAGGCAGGAATCTTTCTGCCTAGCTAAGAGGCCCTTCTCCTAATTTATTAACACTGAGTTTATTAAACGGTGTCCTGCTTAGGTAGTCATGACCCTCTTATCCTACATTCAGTAAAGCTGTTTTAGAAACTCAGATCTTGCATATCTGTAACTTTCTGAAGTACAAATGTGCGTGAGGGTGGAAAGCAGTCCTTTGTCTAAACTAAAAGTTCTCTTTAAAGTTACTTCAGTTAACAGTTATATCTTTTATACCCTAAATGCTGATACATTGGTGGAGAGTTTTATAAGTTAAGGTTCTTTAAACTCTGATTTGAAGAAGAATACTGGCAAGTCAGTTACTGCATAGTTCCATTTTTCTTCAAGTCTAAGTTCCTTCAGGTTTTCTGAGCTTAACATCAAATAACAGCTTTGAAACCCTTTTAATTTCCACATGGATTCTAATCTGAGAGTGCTATCTAAACAGTAGAAATAATCAACACCTGCAAAAGAAGCCAGTGCTATTTTCATGTTGCCTTTCTTCTCCCAGGAGAACTAAGATTGTAACTGTCGAATACCTGTTAAATCTCTCAGGTTTTTTTAGGGGAAAAATAAATGTTTCACAAGCAATGGGTTTCAGTGTTTTCAGCCTAAGCGTGTGTTTGCAATGACCTTGCACTTCTTGGGAACAGACCAATTCAGCTCATGTTCATACCTAACAGAACAGTGATACTGCAGCATACAGCATACTGTTTGGGCCAAGGATGTTACACAGTGACAGGAGAGAGGTGAATGTTATGATTGCTCCTGTCACTGGAGTGAATTCATTGCATATGCACAAAATGTATGCCTGTATTCTGCTACCTGAAAGGTACTAGAGAAAATGAGCTGCCTGGAAGGGCTTGCTGCGATTATAAGTATTCCTCTCTGAATTCTTTACTGGAGTTCTCAAGACAATTTTATTTTCCCAGGCTCTTTCTCTGACAGCAGCAGACTGTCTCCCTGCCCCACAGCTTATTGCCACCAAACAAAACAGTCTGTTCAGCTCATGTCTTGCACTGAGGGTCCCTAGGGGCTGCACAGAAGATGAACAGCTCCAACAAGATCAGTTTGGCCAGTGGACCACAAGATGGGCACTGCTGCCTTGGAAACCACTGTAAAACCATCTGTTTAGAATGGCAGATTGAATATTTACACGTAATGAGAGCAGAGGATGAGATCCAGTTTATATTAGATTGTTAGAAATAGTTATAATGGGAAGTTTTATGTGTATAATCTTTTATCAGTAAAGAAGGTCTGGAAATTCTAGCTCCATTATGTTCTTAGAAAACTATTGTATGTCCTTAATAGTAACTATTAATCTGTGCACTTCCTTCCTTGTAATGTAATTGAGAAGAGATTTGTACTTAATCTGCAGAGAGTTTATACATAAACTAAAGACAAACCTCTGCAGAACATGCTCTTGACAAAGTGTGTCTGTACCCACAGTGTTTTTCCTATCATTTGATGGAGCAAATACACATTTTTTAGTGAGACTTGCATATCTTCTCAAGAAGAGTTATTCTGGAATCTAATCTTATTTTCAAGAAACATGTCTATCTCTGTAGTCAGTCCTGTGTTCTCTAATAACTTTTATCCCTTTAACTACCCTATTTATAATTTAGTCTGAGTTTTCCCTTTTATGTATATGACTACGCAGTGCTCAAAGCAAACATGACTAGTTAATCACTCTTTGCTTCTCTTCTGCTCTCCTTCCATAATTCTGGCACTGAGGCTGTGTTTGTGCTTACTATTCTGCAGTTTGTCTAGTTGGTGCATTTCTGTTATCCTCTACCCTCCTGTTGCCTCCCTTTTCTGTTTTGTTGCCTTTTAGGTGTAAACAAACAAACTTGATCAGTTTTGGACTTGGAATGATTTTGTGGTGGGGTTTTTTTCTATGTAGCAATAGCGATTTTTTCAAACTGGGAGAGAAGCACAATCCTAGATGGATGTAGTCTTTTACGATATAGAAAGAAAATAGTATGATTTGTTAGTAAGTAAGTTCTTCCAGACATTACCTAATTTAGCATGTGAAAAAGCTTGTTGCACCATAGATTTCATAGAAGTGTGTAACACTGAATTCTTGCATTCATAAGAGTAGTTGCTGGAAACTAACAAGAAAAAATTCCTTCTGTTTCTATCCAAGGTTAATTGATAATTTGATGATCTTGCAACTTGCTGTGTGACAAGTTATGTGACTTTTTTTTCTAGTTCTAAAGTATAAAGTTTGAAACTTAGATCAGCTACGTGCCTAATACTTTTGTACATAAATCTTGCCTGTTTGGTTTCTAAATTAAAACAATGCACTGTACTAAAAAGTTGTATGTAATCAATGTAGTTATCCAATGTAAGTAACTGTTGTGACATATTTAATACTAATACAGCCTGCCTTTATGAATTGACAGTCCTTCTCAATGTCTTTACAGGGTGCTGATAAGACTGTGAAAGGCCCAGATGGACTAACTGCCTTTGAAGCCACTGACAACCAGGCAATCAAAACTCTTCTTCAGTGACGGATGGACTGTTATCTTATATGTCTCTCCTGTGGCCTCACACTGCTGCCTGTCTGTCACTCTTTGCATCTTCCAGCTTCTTCAGCTAAATACTTCGGGGGGAGGGAAATTCTTTATGAATCAGACTAGTTAGGGGCTTGTGTCAAAGATAATCTGGAGAGGGTTGAAAACTATTATGAACAGTCTCCCTCTAGGACTTCTTTTCAGTGCACAATCTCTTCCCATTTCTAGTGAAAATGGAAGAAGGAAGACAGACCATGATCTTGATTTTTTGGCTTGTAAACCTCCTTAGGTTAGTACTAAGATTTTTGTTGAAAGATTCCTTTAGATGGAAGTACTGTGCTATGTACCTGAAACTAATTGTGAAGGAGACAATAGTCCAATGCTATTAGTATCTGCCATAATCTGAAGTGTAGTAATGTAGGTGGCTGAGTTGCTTTTCTCTCTTTTCTCTCAGTGGGTAGCTTTATTCTTCTTCTGCCTAAAGCTTACGTTGCAGTTTTGAGGACTTTTGATACTAGTTATTGGAGCTGTTCTTTATATTGACTAATTGGATATCACACTAATGTTTTTCTGACTCTTGAGTAAACCAGGAAAAATCAGTTGAGGCATGGTGACATTACACTCCATAATATCTGCCAAGGTACTTTTGGATGCTTGAATTTGAGGTTTTTCTTTCCCATGTTTGTTCTAGTCCAGGACAGACATTTTAAGCAACTGGTTTTGAGAGAGTTCAAAATGTCACTGTAGTTATTTCCAAAAGGATTGTAAGATGGAATTTCTTTACTCACCATGTCAGCATAAAATTTATAGACACACGCAAAAGCTACAGGCTGTTTGGTACGCAAGGATAATCAAGTCAAATGTGGAAAACGAACAGTAATTATTTAGACATTCATATCAGATGAATATTGTTGCTAAACTCTTCTGGTAAACTTAAAATACATGTAAGCTTTCTAAGTTCAGGTGTTAGGACCAGGAAGATGTACAAGTAGAAGTCTTAACTTGCTCTAACTACTGGAGGGGAAAAAAAAAAAAGGCATTTAATTGTGCATATCTTTGAATTGGTGTTTCATTGTTGGCTGAATGAACCTCTTAAATTTTGTTAAGGCATGGGACTTATTCTGAAAGTTCCCAGTGCAACCATACCACATTAACCATTGACTTTTAGATAAGATTTACTATACCAGTAAGTGTGACAGTACTATGACAGCCTTGATAATTTGTGGGAAGGAATTTAATGATGTAGGGATTCCCGTCACATCTTATGGTCCTCAGGAATGTCTGAGCTTTTGGCTTTCATCTTGAAAATTTTCATTAGACTGCTGGTTCACCCGAAACTGAACAGGTTTTATAACAGAAAAGTGTATACTGCAGACTATACATCTTCCTCTTTTTTGGAATACAGATTTCAAACTTTCTGATAACATACACAATACAGAAAACAAATGTATATAATGTCTCATGCTGAATTCTTCAACGAAAGTAGCTGATATTATTTTGGTATCACTGTTGAAATTGAGAGGATATGTAGAAGTAGGCTGGTGACTACCACTCATATTTAACGGAGACTTAGTTTTACTTGAATCATGTTGCATGTTATGATTGAATGTCTCAGCTATAAAAGGCCTTGCATTTAGACTGTAAAATGAGGGCAGAAACAGATTTACGTGTACACATCCTGTAAGAAAAGCGATAGAGAAAACAATCAACTCTGGCCATAAACTGTACAGTGCAATTACTCTTTGCTTCTTGGAGATGGGTGGCAAGAAAGAGCAGAAGGGTTGGAAATCAGTGATAAATCAATTGGTGAGCTGCTGATGAAAGAAGTATGTTTGATGAACAATGCTTTTAATGACTATTTAAAGAGAACTCTTTTATCTCTGATCAGTGCTGGATTGTCATGTCATTGTAATAGTGTGAACACAGACTATAGGTTTAACTCTTTATTCAGCTATGAAAGTAACCATCTTTGGCATAAATCTGCCTCCATATTATGCTATTAAATACTTAACTATTAAAATACTAGCCTAGAAAACTGCAATCTGTTTTTATGTGGAAAACTTGATCATTCAAGTATTTTGTGTTGATTAGTGTCAAGTTGGCCATAGTTGTGTTTTGGGTTTTTTTTCCTCTGTATTCTTTCCTGCCCTGCCCCTCAACTCTCATTTAAGTGAGCATTATTGTAGTAAAGAAACATCATCTTTGTACTAACTCTTCTGGTGATTCACCGAGGCAATTTTGCCTCCCTTTTTCTACAATTACGTGGACACCTTATTTTTTCTTACTTCACTTGAGGTGGGGGGGTGGGGGTGGGGTGGTGGAACGTAAACAAACTTCAGTGAGACAAGTGTCAATTTGGCTGTAATATATACCCAAGATGCCTTTCGAGATAGTTAAAAGATGGCATTTAATGTTTGGCTCATAAAGAAGAAATACTTTTTTGCTTTTTGTACTACATAAGAGGTGACTGATCATTTTGCCCAGGATTTAAAAAAAAAAAGTCATAATAAAAGCTTAAGCTTTTGTAATTGTCTAGAAACTGGGCTAGTGCATTTGTACCCTTCTTGTTAGCTATATTGTGGAAAAAAATAATGGGTGGCTGCCTCTATCTTTGAGTAGGTCCTAACTAGGTGAAAATACCAAACTGTAACTTATTTTACATTCTGTAAACAGAATTTACATACTTTGTCAGACTGGAATCACATATACTTGGAAATCCACTCTTCTTAAAGCTTTTCCTTTTGAAATTTGTGTTGAATAAGTTATAACCTTAAGTATATTTTGGATTTTGTACCTTCTGCTTCTTTTTCTTGAGGGGGAGCAAATGGGAAAAGGAGAATGGTAGTTAAATGGAGCTTTATCCTTGAACACAACATTGAATTATTTGCAGAAGAGGCTGGTAAGAATGGAGTGTCCTAGGTCAAGCAATTGCAGTGTTGCATGCAAAATTTCAAAATGAACTTGTCTTAATTATATTTTGTAAATGGATAAACAATCATCTTTCTACGCAGTGATGGAAGAAAATTAGTGCTCTGTGCATTTTGATATTTGACTTCCTCTTTTCACCATTGTTAACTGTTTTGACACAGTTGGGTTCATCATTATCATGGTTCATAGACATCAGAATGCTAAATGATACTGTATTTTTAAGTTTGTGTTGCAAGAATGAATGGAATAAACTTGAATCGTGCGATATGAGAATGTAGAGTTTTATTTCCCTTTCTACTCCTGTGTTTTATTAATCTCTGGCTACAACTTTTTTTTTTTGCCTTGAAGGCATCTAAGCTCCAGCTCACATGTACAGTGATTGAAATGTTCAGGTACTTAGACTTAAATGTGAAATGGAAGCTGCTTTGAGAACTAAATATATGAAGTTGTTTTTCTGTGTGTGTTTTTTTTTAATTATATCCATTTAAAAGAGGGTTTGATTAATTCTGTGGTCATCTTCTCTGCATTTCCTGCTTAAATGGTAATGCATAATGTTGAAGGTCTCTTCCTCATGTTAAAGTCTGAGAGACAGTCTGTAGATAGAGGGATGTGCCTCCCATTACCTATGAAGACTAAAGTAATTTATTCTCTTTTTCATCAAAGAAACTGAAATAATTACTTAGAGAAAGCACAGCTGAAGTATAAATAAAGTTATACAGAAATATATATTCATTACTCTTGTTGCATCTTTATGGTGACTTTGTCAGAACTTCCTTTTATAACTTTGCTTGTCGGGAGACATTTAGCTCCAATTGCTTGAGTTGTTTCATATGATTTATTTTAAAATATAAATTTTTTTCTTTGAAAGTGCAGGTATGTCAAAGTGGGAAAACTATAAATATGGAAAAAAAGCTTAAAAAACCCCTTCATTTTTCTGTGCTGAACTTTGAAAACAGGGACTTCTAATGCTGTATGCACAACCTTTCAGCCAAATATTGGAGAAAAGGACATGTTCATCATAAATACCAAAACAGTTCAAATAGTTGCCACTGGCCATCACACTGATGTGTGTGCTTCAGTTCCTGTGTTCATCTTACTGTTTTTTTGTTTGTTTTTTTTTTTTTTTAAATGGACAGCTTTTCTGTAGGAGGAAATACTAGCTAAAGTTCAGAATGCAGGTTCCTTTCACATTCCTCAGTGACTGGCTAACCAAATTCATCTATACATGTAAAGACTCTTCCTAATATTTGTCTATGGCTGATATTTTGGAAGAAATGAATTTCTAATCTCCCTTCCAAAAGGAAGTTGGCCCAAGAAAGCATTTTTTTCAATTACATCACTTGATGGTTTCTCTCAGTTTTGAGAAAATTATATTAGGAAAGCTGTTCCTCAAAATATTTTTGTTTTATTCCTAATCTGACAGCTTTCAACTGAGTTATGCCATGAACTTACTAGATGAGTTATTTGGAAAGCACTTTGTGTCATGTAGTGCCTTGAAAGGCTTCAAAAACATACAGTGTTTGCCTGCTCAGGAAGTGAATGAGCATTTTTTTCCTGGGAGCAGTGCTCCTCTCTCCCTGCCTTTAGCAATCAAAACAATGTTTCTAATAATTTTAAACTAGGAAAAGTTGCATTTAGATACCATTGCTTGGTCTTGTGATCTAATGTTCATTTGGAGAGCCTTCCTTCAAATGGAAGTCCTGGAATCTCTTGAGTTTTCACTCTTCAAATTGCATTTGGAAAGCACCTGTGTGCATGCCTCCGTTCTCCTGTGTCGTAGAGAATGTCTCTGTTTTCAGGATATTGCAGGCTGCTACAGAATAAAGGATGGTTTTGTACTTTTCAGTGAGTTCCTGTTTTCCACATCATTTTGCAACTTTTCAAAATTAAGAATAGAGGCTTTCCTTTTCATGCTCTGAGGTTCATCTCAGGGCCATTAAAGTTGAGAGGCAGGACAGTGTGCCAAAACCACAATAGACTGCATGTCTCAATTCATCTATCAAACTTAAAATTCATTAAAGGAAAACTTCTTTCATTTGTCTCAAGCTAAGCATAAATGTGAAGGATCCAAAAGTCAATCTCAAAAATAATTTATTGACCAACAATAAACTCAAGTTTGGTGCATATATAAAATTATTTAGCTTTGAAACATTCCTTTGTATGTGTTTATCGTTTTCCTCTAACTGAAAGTAATTCTTCAGCATATTCAAAAGAAGCTTCAGTTTGTTTACCAAAGCTTTTGTTTCAAAGAAACCATTTTCTAATTTGGAGCAATGTTTAACTATTTTGCCTCAAAAGTGTTTGGAGGTGGGAAGTCTTGAAAAGTATGTAACTTTTCATGGAAATGAAGTTATACTTCCTCTTTCTTTTTTTGGAATACACTTAATTAAGAAATGTATCCTATTTAGAGTGGCAGCATATTGTGACAAAAATATCCAAACCACTCATTTCTTTTTTATTTATTTTCAGTGGAAAGCCAACAGCTATGTTCCAGGTTGACACAATTTTTCTTTTTCTTTTTTTTTTTTTTGGCCAACTTCTCAGTGCAGCCATCAAACTAAAAGAGTATTTGTATGTCTCTATGTAATGATTCAACTTGGTTTGTGTTTAGAGTGGTGATAGCCCTGGGAGAGCTGCATGATGCCCTAGACTTTTGTAGTGTCTCCTAATTGAGTTTCATGCTACAGTCCACTGTAGCACAGGGCAGTTGTAAACATTTAATTAGGACTAAGATAAATACAGATATCTGAATGGGGTTGTTATTACCAAATTCATTTTCTGCAAAGCAGAAGACTTCCCAGTATCTGTCTCTTAGCATGGGGAGAGTGAGGATAGCTGCTATTGTTAAAGACTGTTAAACAGTAATTGGTCCTTATAGTGGAAGAGCTATGGCCATCATAACATGGTAGCCTTCTAGAAAGAGCAAGTAAATTCTAATGTTAGGTTCCAAAAGTCTTTCCAGAAGTTTATTCTTGTTACCTGTATATATTTTATTTGTTTGGGGTTTTTTTTTTGTCCTCCATGTGCTTTAAGAAGCTTCCTAAAAGAAGAATGCTTCTGAGTTTTCTTTCATTGCTCCTTTGCATAAAGCAAAGGTGTAACTTTACCTTTTACAACAGAAACTTATCTTTTACATTATTTTGAAATAAAAAATGTAGCCAATGTTTGTATGTTCTTATCTATTATATAAGAACAGTTGTGCCGAAGGATACTTCCTAAATATACTTTTGACAAATTGCTGTGAAAAGCTAGTCCTACACCCGATACCAACATCTACATGTAGACAAATCCTGAACAGTAGGAATAAATAGTATATGGCAGGAAATGGTTAAGTTTTTGAAGCATTAGATGAGATATCATTAGAACTGGGATCAATGCAACAGCAACAGATTTGTTTTGTGACTATGCACAAACCTCTCTGTGTTTCACTTCTCAATAGGAAAACTTAATTTCATTCCTTCTTTTTTTGTGCACTTGGTCTGTAAGCTGATTGAAGGATTATCTCTCAGGACCTGACACACCTTGAAGGGTTTTTTGTGTGTGTGTTTTGCAGTCAGTATCAATAACCTCAAAAGCACAGAAGAGTGTATTTAAAAAGAGAGATGAAGCAGATGGGAAGCACACCGATTTCTAGTTTTAGAGGTTTAAAATGTAAGAACAAAAGAGAAGCTTATAAATTAATGACATTTCTGAAGATAGCTATAAACTTAAATATTTACAAAGCCATATTAAATGATAACTTGAAAGAAACAAGACCCAGCCTACATCAGTAAAGCTGCATAGCCTGTATACTTAATAAGGAGGTGCTTTTAAGGCTGTGTTCTCACTATAAACAGCTAAATATATATTGGCCATTCTCTCTTATCTGTTTTAAAAAAAAAAAAAATAATAAATTGGCACTTACTTAGCAGATGGTTGCTTTGGGGAAAAGAGAATTCCCTTGTTCCCAATTTGCAAAGCTCAGAGGTTGGGATTGAAGGTTTTTTTTACTGTCGGAGGTGAGATCTACAGAGATATACAGTGTGTGAAATGTACTACAAATTAATGTCAAAATCTCCCTGAGTGGTTTCTAAAGATCACATTCTGTCAGCTGCATTTGTTCTTCACATGCCAGAGCTGACCTGTGACATGTGCTCCCATTCTCTCATTTTATCTGCCCTTCCTGAATGCACAGCTTTCAAAAGCTGTACTTTACCCCGTCACAGCTTTCTCTTTAATAGGTGGCTAGAAAGTAGGCAGAAAACTTGTTTGTTGATGTTACTACAAATTACTCCATCTAAGGCTGTCTGTCATCTATAACAAGAAAGGAGGAATTAAAATCACAGGAGGAAAGACTGAAGAGAAATTAAGTAAAAGAAAGACTTTTTCCATCCTATCTCCTTGCTACTACAGGGTTGTTCTCCGCTTTAAATATTACAGTAGTATGTCCTATTTCTTTTTTTTGTCAGATGCTTTATCTCTTTACTGCTTTTCTTCACATCAAATATACCAAGAGTAGTTGTAAGATTGGACTAATATGATTTACTTTCTCCATGTTTTTTTTTCCTGAAAGCTACTGGAAGACAAAGTGGTTGCAAAATACAGTAATATCGGTGGTGCCACAGAGATCCTTGGTGCTATCCTGAAATAATGTGGATGCAACACAAGTGTTTTAACCTGCACGTTGTTTGAGTCCTTGACACCCTTTTGACTGCTTCTCTCATAATGCTACAGGTTGGTAGGAAGTATGTAAATGACTCTATTCAAGCTTTGGAGCAAGATAACTTTCTTAAACCTGCAAGGTCCTTTAAGTACTGAACTGTTGATGGTTAATACATCATGCTGCTGGCAGAAATAGAAGGCATCATGTGTGTTGTGGTCTTACTGCTTTTTACAGTGTAGTTGGCCTTGTGACTCCAATTTTCTTGTTACTTGTGATACGGTATAATTCAAAATATACCTCTGCAAATGCACCCCTCCAAGACTAGACATTTTAATAGCAGGATGAGTCAGCAACAGACATCTTATTTTTAATTAACTAGACAAAACAGCATAGTAAAGATCAGGATTTAAAAGATAAGCTGTAATGCAGAACAGTAAAACGACAGACCTAGAAGCCAGAGAGGAGCTGGAGTAGGCTTTGCAGTGTTTTGGAATTTTGCACCAACAAACAAGGCAGGCAAGTGAAGGATATAAAAATAAGATCCATAGTGACTGAGTAGTTTTTCATAGACCATTTTCTATTTTGAGCTCATTTCTTCACAATTTCCGTTGGAGACAAAACACTTTTCAATAACAGTTATAAGCCAAGTTCATAAACACCTGAGCTTCAGACTGGGGGGGTGAAGGACAGTAGTTGTTGAAGTGCTAAGGCAAAGAAAGGTGCTACATTCAGGTTTTGTGTTCAGCAGACCAGCCTGTTTTCCCAAGCATTTGGTATTTTAATAAGATTTGTGTGTGCATTTGTTGAGATATAACCCATGATCCCAATGACTGAAACTTGTTGGCTTTTCTTGTCATTAATATTTTGACTTAGTGTTCTGTAATGCTTTTGTGTGTTCACGCTGAAGATGTTTATTGCCTTACTGCTCTGAAATGATAGATGCAACATGCTCTATGAATTTTTTTATTTTTTAATTTTAATTATTTTTTTTTTCCAGAAAAGCTTAGGTGTCCGTTGCTCCTCAGTCATTTGGACTGAGAAATGCTGCTCTATTGAACTGGAGTTTTGCTGTGAAGCAGAGGGCTGTGTCAATGCAGAGCTGCCTGCTGCTCGCACAAGCATTTTTGCTGCAGAGAGCAGCTGCGGCACATTGTGGACTTCCAAATGCATTTTTCCTGCTGGTGGCTGTGAAAACCCATCAATAATTTCATGGCCATCTAGGCAGAAAACTGTCACCTTTTAAAAAAGGTTTCAGCCAGCTTGTTCTTTTCATGTAGTGACAACTTACCAGAGTGAGGAAATGATGATTTGAAAGAGGCAACATGAGCTTGACCTGTCTAGTGTAAACCTTCTACAGAAAAAAGTGTATTCTACTGGGTCCTCTCCCAAGGAAACGTTCAAACCATTGCCAAGTAGTAGGTATATGTGCTAGGATACACCTACCAACCGGTCATGTGGTGTCATTCATTTACTGAGGATTTAGAATATTTGTTCAAATGTTCTGTGTTCTGCTGTTAAAAAGCTGATGGGTGAAAGCAGCAGTCTAAAGCTGCCTTTGTCATTCTTGATAGCAGCAGTCTATTAAGAAAAACAATGATACTTGCTGTGGATGCATACTGAGAGGGTAGCAAGTTTCTTTTTTATTTAGTGTAAGAGCAGCAGTGATAAAGGCTAATAGCTAGTAAGAGAGTCGACCTATTAAAGTATTTGACTAAATAAAAATATAAAGCTTGTCTTACAGAGGTTTTGAAATTACACTAAATTTATCTTTTGACAGGTTAATAGTAAGAAACACTGTTCACTTTTTAACATGTTATCAGTAGTTGGGGTTTTTTCCAGCCTTTCTTTTGTCATAATGGGAAATTCAGTCAGGGAGATTTTCCTTGTGTTTGCGAATTCATCTACCTGTAATGGTAGATTGATTGATTGTTCTGTCTCTCTGTTCTCTGTTTTAAAGTTGGGATGTATGCTTTGTATGCTCTTTCATTAAAATGGAATAATCCCCTGTAGCCTGGGGGAAACTTCTGTATATGTAAATAGGCAGAGTAACATCTAGCACAGTTGATTTTTTTTTTATTTTTTTTTTAGTTACTTTGCTTTCTTTTCAGAGAAAGAGAGAGAGGGTAATTTATCTTACTCATGGACCATTGATCACCAGTTAATAAGAGGTAGGAATTTCCCTGATCCCTGGACTTCAAAACAATTTTGTGGTTAAAAATTGATACCTCCATCAGTGTATCCTTGGCAGGGTTAGTATAACAACAAGAACTGATGAAATTTTTCTCCCAGATGAGTTCTACATAAATGGATCACATCAGACATCTTTGTTATCACAACTGATACCTAATATATAAGGATTTCCTCTTGAGAATTGAAGAATTCAGGACAATTTGATCCAAACACTTTCTTTGTAATGAGGAGTTAAATGAATGTACTTGGCTTTGAGGGGCAGGTGATAAGCATGTATGGAAATAGCCATGGGAATCTTCCCCTTCTTTTGCAAAGGCAAAACAAAAAACCACACACTACAAACAAAAAACAAACACAGAAATGCCCCCAAAAAACACGACAGCAAAAATGAGCTCTGTGTTCCTGCCTGAGACAGTTGGGAGATTAATGTCTTGTCCACCAAGGTGAGAACTGCAACTTACTCAACATCTTATCTGTGTTTTGCTAGAGTAGCATATAGAAGGTCTTGTTGTCTCCATACCTGTGCTAGTAGTGGTAGTATCTTAAAGACAGTTTCCCCAAAGTTATGTGACTACACCAGAGAAACATGAGCTATTAGGCCTCAAAGGTTGGTGTATTTGCAATCTGCGCTCTATTTTCCACAGTGTCTTCAGGCAACTGTTTCCACATAGCATTGTGTCAGTTGATAACCAGGCCAAGTGTCTACAGGAGGGCAAGTCTTCGCAAAACCTTTGTTCTTTTCTATTCTATTTCTGTGAGATGGAGTGCTTCCCTTTCTTCAGAAATATTAGGGGAAAATATCAGGGAGAGTGTTAAATAGTTTCACTATTCATATCTGTGATTCTTACAGCAAAGCTATCTTTATGGCCAGGGCAGCAGAAAGAGTTTTTACTCTGTAGGAGAGGAAAGCAATGACTGTCTGTTGCAATGCATTAACTAATAAACTTCAGGTTTACACAGTCCAATAGTTTCTGCTCCAGAGGGCATTAGCTCAGTATAGTAAGGCAAGAGTTGAAGGTTTGGCAATTTTTTTTATGCTGTACTGTGGAAGAGAGCAGAAGAAATAAGTCTAAACTTGAGGATATTAATTAGAACCTATTTTCAAATGAATAAATAATGTTTTTTCATTTAGTTTTTGTTTTATTTCAGTTGCTATTTTAAATACATGAAAGCTGAATAAGTGAATGTTGCAGCTTTGAAGTTCTTTGGCTCAATATTTGCTCTCTAAATGGTGCTATTTAATCCTGAACTGTAAAACCACTGTATTCTGCAGGGTTGAAATAGCATTGTGAAATATGGTGTTGCAAAAAGCACAGGAAAGCAGTTGTAATGTTTATTCCTGGAATAGACGAACACAGCAGCCCTTCTAAAATGCAAAAGTGTGTTTAAAATTGGCAGTATATAAGTGAACAACAATTGTCAAGCACTACTTTCCACAGGCTTTCTACGCTTCCAGGCTCTGTCTCTCTTCTCATTGGGAATGACTAAGTTCCATTTATTTATTTATAGCTGGTTGGAAGTTGTGAAACTTTTTTCTGTTTTGATGTAGGCTCCGTATACAGAAAAGTTGGAGAACCAGTCACCCAATCCAGTAATCCTTAATACAGAAATAAGAGATAAATGTATATTTCAACAAAATAAACAAGCACTAAACTATTTTCATTTTGTAATGAGCAATCCCAATAGAGATTGGAAAGTACAGATCTATTTGGCTGAAAGTTAGCTAATCTGGTGTGACAGAGCTTTGGGTTCTCCTGCTAGAGTCCCATCCTTGAGTCCCATCCCTCTCTGTCTTACAGCCTGCAGTGGCAGGACTGCCTGTGTAGGTTGGCTGTAAATGACTTCATTTTTCACAGCTGTCACCTCTAGGTTTGCTTTAAGCACTGTTAAACACCTTTTTGGTATATAATCTTGCAGGTCTAGGTTGATGAGCTTCTGTGAACTACAGCAGAGGAGGAAGAAAATCCCTATTAAAAGGGTAACGTATTGGGGTCTGGTGTAAACGTCCTTATGCAACTGGTGTCAGATACAGTGGTGTAAGCTGTCATAGCTTTTACAAGTGTGTTGCTGTCATTGCAGCAGCAGTGGGAGAACTGCAGGTATCCTCAGTATAGAAAGACACAGCGGACTGTTGCTGTTCATGGCTTTCCCCTGCTGAAAAGAACGATGTTCCAAATGATTAAGTGGCTGTCTCCAGATTCAGGAGAGCTGCTTTCCTTATGTGAAAGATTTTGTATGATCTTTGGACAAATCATTTATGCTTCAGTTTGATGGAATAGTTAAAGTAGGAAATGCTGCTGAAAAGGCAGATTTTTCCCCCCCACTGTGTTGGGCTGAGCCCCAGCCTCTTTTCCTGCATTAGCACTAATGCTTACCGGTCCTGAAGAGAGCTGAAACAGCAGAAAACGTAGCCTAACAGCAATAACAAAAATATGATAAGCCTGAGACAATATTTAAGCTGTTCTTAGGGAGAAGCAGCAAATTTTTCTTCCTTATTTACAGCAATGACAAAAATTGTACATAGCTATCTGTGGATTTATTGCATCTGGCACATTCCCCAGGCTTGCTAGGTCTTTCCAAAGTTTCTTGTAATCCTCACTGGCCACAAGAATCTAGAATAATCAAGGGGATATAGTCACCTTGCTGCTTACCTTCCCTTTCAGTTCATTAATACGTGGGTTGAATGTCCTCGGTCCAGTCCTAAGGCTGGTCCCTAGGTCACTCTAGTATTAACCTCTGTCAACAGTGAGAAATAGCTACTTATGTCTAATTCTCTCCACTCAGGTTTTAAACTGTGCCATGACTTTTCCCCATGCTGGTTGCCAGGTTTCTTCAATAGCTTCTTGTGAAGGAGGTTGTAAAA
Organism: Buteo buteo; assembly: GCF_964188355.1. Lineage (NCBI taxonomy): Eukaryota > Metazoa > Chordata > Aves > Accipitriformes > Accipitridae > Buteo > Buteo buteo. The sequence continues at coordinate 10,142,526 of NC_134189.1, forward strand.
AGTCTTTGGAAAGTTTAAACATTTTTTTTATCTAGAAGTTTCTCTATTTAAAATCAGGTGGTGGGGGGCAATAGAGAAGAAACAGTATGGGCAATTTTTTTAGAAAGCATAGTCTCTTAACAATCAGTGATTATCTTGTAACTTTACAGTCATTCAGGGCTCTGGACTAACTTCAAAGGGAAGAGAGGATGGAAGCATCCCAAACACGTAAATAGACAGGCAATTAAAATCCAGCCAGAAGTCCTCTTTTTCCCCAAAGTCCTTGTGAAGCATCTAACTCTATAAACTGCTCATTACAAGGGTAAACATATGCTTAGGGGAATAATCGATTCCTTTTCTGAATGAATTAATTGATTCCCTGCCCCTGCCTCTTGTAACAAACAACAAATTACCAGCTACTGTTAAGGCGACTTCATCTCCATCTAAACTAAGTTCGGACAGATCGTTAATAATGCAGATCCAAGAATGTGGTGAACTTGTGTCTCTGCAATATTTTTCAGAAATCCATTGCAACTGAAAATCCAAGGTTCGCCAGCAGCCTGACAGTTCAAACAGCCTGTGACAAGCCATCAGACTGTCTTGTATTTCAATTCTTTATCATCATTCTGTGAATAGACTAGACAGTCCTTTAGAATTCAAACAAACACTTTGAATGATATGTAATCTTTGCTAGAGCTCACCACTATGATGATAGCACAGGCAAACAGCTGAAAAATATAATTAGTAATGCCTGGTTCTTACGAACCATTTTGCATGTGGGAGGTTTTGCAGAGGAAGCAGACACTTTGAGATAAAAGCATCAGGGTCAAGGACAGAAATAGAAGAAAAATTCATGTCTTCAAATTCTCGGTCTGAAGCTCCACTGGAGCTTGCTGCAACTATATCTATTTAATGCATTATGGTGGAGTCCAGAAGCCCCAGCCAAAGACTGGCATCTCTCTTCTTCTGTGATACAATGCAACAGGTCAAAAGGCTATAGCAAGCTAATGTTTGATATCTACTGCTATTTCGAATAGCTCTGAGAGACCAAAAGTCCTGAATTTCAGTAAGATAAACTCTGGACATTCTTCACAAAAATAGAGGAGAGCAGCAAGAATGATCAAAGGTCCAGAAATTGGATGCAATAACAGACCTTCCAATATGTAAAACACTTGCAAAGAAGGGAAGCTTTCCCCGTGACTGTGGTGGACAAGATAAAATGGGTATAAACTATAGTGAGGAGTCTGACATCAAGAAATAATGAAGTTCTGAAAGTGATTTCCAAGAAAGCCTATGGAGTCTCCATCACTAAATGCTCTTAAAAACAGATATGAGGGAATTTTTTATTTATTTTTTTTTTAATCAGAAACTACTCACGTAAACCTTTGGGACTCGGTGAGGTCTCGACGACTTTTTCCAAGCTCCTCCTAGGCCTGCAATTTTGTGAAGTTTCATGTACTTGAGGGGTATATATATTTAATACTGATAAGTATATCTAGAAAAAGCATTAAAATACATGTCTAACAAAAAATTGCATACAAGGAATACATATTTATGCAATATTTATGGATTTAAACATTTTTAGTCATATTAAGAATGATTAGTTAGGTTGTCTTCCTGGGCAATTTAAAGGATGAATTGGGATTCAGTGTCCTCTGAAATCAAGTCATTCAGTGTACTTCATAGGTGTCTTCATCAGATATTGTGCTTGTTGAAGGCAACTTCTCTGTACAGCTTATTGAAAAATAATGGACTTAAGTACGAAAAATAACAAAGGCTTGAAATTCTGAAAAGAAAATTATAAAAAAAACCTTGGGTTGGTTTTTTTCCTTTTTTCCAAGGACACATCACCTGCAACTGTTTGTTTTGATCCTAACACTGACTACTCTGCAGAATCCTACTGAGTCACTGTGGCAGCTCAGTCTATGAAAACGAGATTGCAAACAGCCCGAAAAATACCCCAAAAATGGCTCTGAAAACCATGTTGGATGTTGAAGAGTGTCAAAATCACTAAGCTGTTCAATCACTCGAAGTCCAGTTCTGATGCCTTACTTAAGCACAGGCTAGATACTGGTGTGATTAACAGTTAAAAGTGTAATACTTTGTTTTATTTTTTTATTTGTGTTCACACTAGCTGTATTAGTACTCTAGTGTGAAAACAGCTTATAGCAGTACAGTTTATTTCCATTACCACATCTGCCATCACTAGTCCCTTTTCACTACTTTCATATTTAACCACATCCACAGTACTAAGGTTGTGCTTCTGTAATTGAACAGATCTAGATAGGGCTAATTTTTTTTTTAATAGATTTTAGTTTCCTTCATCATGTAGCATTGCTGATTAATGGATCTTTACTCCTAGAAAAATAGGATTTATAGAAAACAAACTGCTTGCAAGTGGCTTTAGAGATTTCCCCCATTCATTTTAGTTAATTGAAATTATGAAAATTCTGAAGCTTCTTAATCAGAGATTTCTCTGCAGAGTACCACTTCTGATGATGCTTCACAGCTGTATATGACTTCAACAGATTCAAATAAGATATATCAAGAAAAGTGTGCTTACAGGCCCCATTAATTTGAAATAACACGGCCTGGGGTATTGTAGTATCCCTTGATAAACACATTTGGCTTGTAATAGACCTTTTCCTCTCTGCTATGAGGCTGTTGTTCCCTGACTTCCAAAAAATGTCATTTCAGGATAATTTATCTTCTATTATTCATTTGTGCTTAAGGTACAAATCCAGTAATATTATGTTCATTTGTAACAAATGATGACCAAATAAAAGAAAAACTTCATCGTCTGTATGTAAAGTTTACATTTTTCAAATGTGAAACCAAATGATAATTTTAGCTGTAGGACACGTCTACATTACCAGGACTACTAGTGTGCTATACTAGTAAAATGCTGCAAGAGTGAATACAGCTACAATAGGAAAGCTATCCTTTGTATCAGTCGAGCCATCACCCTGAGCAAAAAATACCCCACAAAACCAGAAAAAGATCTAGTATAGCAAGATTTACTTCATCAGCTTCAATGGCCAAGTATGTCCATTAGAGATCACATCCCTCCTGGTTGCAAAGATGCATCTGCATCAGTTTGTAGTTTGAAATTTCTCATGGAGGTTGGACTAGATCTACTGAGGTCCCTTAGACCCACAGGATAATTCAGATTATATGTTGCATTTTAAGGGAGTGCTAACGTTTCATCTGTTTATGGTTTGAATTCATACGCACAGAAAAGAAATAACTTGTAAGGTTCTTCATGATTTTCCTAGTTTTTCTTCATGTGTTGTAGGGTGGTATGCTTTCCCTTCAGGTCTTCAAGTCAAATGCAGGCTATAATCATATGATTAGGGAACAATCCTATTCTTACAGCGGAGAAAGCAGTCCTTTGTAAATGGGCTACAGTGGTGCACGTCATGCTCAGTGAGTCAGTCAAACACGTGCTTCCAGTTTTAATCTAGGTTGTCCATTTTACAGGTGAAACAATCACAACAATGACTTTAAATAGCACTTTGCAACTGCAAGTGGCCAGGACCCCACATGCAGTCTGATTTTACAGCTTTGGCAAACCGCAGTGGCTTGATTGGCTGCAATCATCATCTGCCTAATTTTGTAGAGTGACCAGAGATTTGTCTAAGGGGTTATACAATTTCTTTTCAAAGAATATGTTTCAAGACCCACATAAAAATGCAAGAGGAGGCGAAAAGGCAGAGGCAGAAGCAGCTTGCAAAAGCATCTATTTAAACCTCTTTGGGAAAACAGAGTGCAGTTGGAACAGACGTACAATAGTGTGGAACAGATACATTTCTGTAACTGCACGGCTGTTCACTGGTGCGTGGGAAGGTGCATAGTCCAGTGTTAGTTGCCCAGGTACTCCCAGGAGAAGAGCAAACATCCACTTTTCAGAGACTGGGGCTGCAAATTATTTGCAGAGGTATTGGTGCTGGGAATTAAACCCAGTAGCTCCAGAGGAACTCTAGGCAGCATGGGGAGAAAACAAGGGGAAGTAGATGTCTGAAAGTAGCTGCAGGGCTACGATGTCACTGGGGTCACAGGGATGTGCTGCGATGGATGGGTACTGGCTTTTTAGGAAGGACACTGGGAGCTGCCTTTGATGTGAGAGGGCAGTGGCAATGTGTGCAGCTCTGCCACAGGATGGGTGATGAGCCCGTCAGCAGCTTATGGGTCAGCATTCGAGATCAAGGTGGGCCATGTTGTAGTGGGTGTCCGCTGCAGCCCGTCTCATCAGGAGGGAGGAGGTCAGGTCTTCTTCAGGTAACTGGAAAAAGTGATGGAGACCCTGGTCCTTACAGGAGACTTCAGCCACCTCAGTGTCAGCTGGAGGGACAAGACAGTGGGATACTAGCTGTCCAGGAGGTTTCTGGATATTTTGTTTCTTAAATAGTAATGTCAATATAAAATGTCAATATATAATGTCAATATAAAACCTGAAGAGCAACCCTAGTTACAAATTAGTATCATATCCTCAAAGGGCTCCAATATGAACAAGCACATCAACCATAAAAGCGGGCTTCCTTGAGCTATTCCTACATTATTAGGGAGAAAAAGATGAGCCGTGAATAATCAGAAAGGTCATTTTTCCTGTACTTGCAACAAAATAGCAGTTAATTCTTAACTTTATTGTGTTGCAAGCAAATCCACACCTTTTCTTTTACACTTGCTAGGTTTTTATTAAGTTACAAAAGAGAAATACAAATAATTACAGCTCTAAGAATGCCTGGAAACACAATAAAGTTTTGATTCTGCAAGGCTTTTAGCTGGACTTAATTTTAAGCATCTTCTCACCTTGCTTGTCAACAGATAAACCACTTTTTTCAACACCTAACAGCTTCATTGCTGTAACATATTCCTTCCTAGAATAATCTTCTGTGCTGTACTTGCCTGTGACAGCTGTAATCTCTTGAAGTGATAAAATGCGGCTTTTCAGTGTACATGTTCCATGCCACACGTTATATGATCTGAAACTTCAGTGAATGATCTAAATCATCTAGCTCTTTATTACAGGTTTCTTCATTCTGAGGCTGACAAAGGAGAGGACTATCAATGGAGAGACAGGGAAAAAAGGAGAGGAAAAGAGAAAAATGGGAAACCCATTTCCCATAACCTGGGAGAAACGGTTATGAGACCCTAGATAAGCACATACAATCTGTAGCAAGCTGAGAGCATTTTGGCCTTCGACAGCAGACTTGTAAGTCAGTGGTTGATCTGTGTAAGAGAATGTTTTTTCCAGTATTCTTGATTTCATATCTTAAGAAGTTATTGCATCATTTTTTGAACTGTTCCATATATCCTCATAATGAATAGTTAATGCTATGATATTAAATGTCTGATGGCTCTGAAGTGAAAGTTCTCTGTTTCAGTTATTATGAGATATGCCCTTTTCATTTTTAGACAGCCCTCTTAAAAACGCACACAGAAAATCTCAAAGGTACCACAGGTACCTTGTTTATCCCAGGTTTTTAGCTTTCTGTTAGCTTGGACGCTTTTAGTTTGCTTTTGCAGAAGGCCTCTGTGGGGGCACTAGAAGATGTCAAATAAGACTGAAAAGGAAGAAGGGACCTCCTATACCTCAAGGGTAAAAGGCTCACTTGGTTAACGGGCTTTAAGGGAAGGTGAACTTCCCTACCTGCTGAAATCGATATTTTTGATGTAACTAAGATTAAAAGAAACAAGTAGGGAGGGGAGGAAGGCAAGAGAAAACCTTAGAATACCTCAAAGTTTTAGGATATCTTGCTTTAAAAAAGATACAATAATGAAAAAGCCTTTTTTTTTATTAAATTATTATTATTATTTCCCTGGGTGTTTCTTTAATTATTTTTATTCCTGTAGGTTAAAGAAGTCTGGATTACTTCCCAAAGTGTCTGAGACTTCTCATACCCATGGTTACCAAAATAAGGAAAACAAAAGCTGATTTTAAGAGTTTACTTTATTTCTACAACTGTTAGCTGTGTGAAAAATGACATGGGCTCTATTAATGACTTACATCTAAAGCAACTCATATTTTGATCTGGAGAGGATTCTCTGTATTTGCAGTGCCAGGTATTTTTCTATGCAAGGCACATCCTGGGTTGTCTTTTCATGAAGTTTCTCCACTGCCATGGTTTTGAGTAGAATATCTGACAATGAGTAAACTTTGTTAGGTTTGGAGATTTCATTTGAGTAATATTCCTAATAGCTGAGTCTGATTTTAATTTTCATCTGAACTTACTGAGAACAGTGTTGCTTGGTAAACTTTGGTTTCCGGGTATTTTTGGCTTGGTTAGAAATAGTGTAGCTTATTTTGTACGTATTTCAGCACTTCATATTTCAGCCAACGCTAGAAATAAGCAGCACAGGAGCAAACAGCTATGACAAAAGAGTTATTTAAAAATTAACCAACTTCATTTTGCTGTCTCCTTTGCTTTTTGGAATAATGGATAAAGCTCCTTTTGAGTGCAGCCATTGTCATCGGTTACAACATTAAAAGTTTGTGAATGACTTTAAAAGCCAGTCTCAAAATATTTTAGGTAACCTGGCTGTCCCTTTCCATGAGTCAGTCACACCTCGGAGCTTCAGGATACATCATGAAAGACTAAAATGCAAAGAGGCAGAACTTTCTAAGGTAAAACCTTAAAATAATCTTGTTTAGGGCTCCAGTACTACTCCTCCTTTCCCTGCCCCAAGTTGGCTAGTCCTGCTCCCTTCTCTGGTCAGATACTGGTGCTTGTGTGACAGATTGAGGAGAAGACTATAAAGCTGCTCAGCACCTGAGCCCGTGAAAACTCTTGACTTTTTGGGGAGGATGCCAGGCGATGCTGTTGGCTCCTGATGGCCCAGACACCAGGGCTGTTGCAGAGGAGTGGGTTGGACTGGGTGACGCTGGGTGACACCTCCAAAATGAATCATGCAAAGCCTCTGTGCGGGTGCACAATGCATTAAGTGCTATTATTAAAGTGGTTGCAGGCTAAGTATGGATTAGAGACAATACTTGGATTCAGCAAACAGGCATGACTTTCAGATACTCAATCAGAGCTCCTAAACACAGCATTAAAGAATGTTGTTAAATCACTCAAAAATTAGGAAAGATAAGGATTAAGATGCAACTTGAATTCAGCTTCCTACTGCATTATTTTGTAGTTTTGCCTAAAATAATCAGTCTGGAGCACTAGGAGCACTAACAGCTCTCTAACACAAAGTCCTGTACTAGGTTATCGAACCACAGCTACATGATGGGGGGTTTTGCTTATGTTTTTTATCTCATTTTATTTTGCAACAAACCTTTATTTGCAAAGTCTTAGAAAAGGCCTTCCCTTGGACAGCATTTTGAATAATGCCATTTATTTCTCTAGTGAAGATTTCAGGCAAGTGGAGCACTTCTCAAAGACACAGACCCTCTGGCAGCATCCCAGTTCTGCAGCAGCTCTTTTCGGTCATGCACCAGTTCCACATTTTCACGGCTCTATGGGTGACAGTATGTTTCATATCCCAAGTGAATCAGTGATGATAAGGGAAAGCAAGAGGGTGCTTTGCTGTGCACTTTGCATTAGACGTTTAGAAGGTCTGTGGCTGAGGAACTAATATACTGGCTGCTGGAGAGCTGTAGTCATTTCACTGTGACTTACAGACCAGGAAAATGAATCTCATTAAAGACCTGACCTGCAGATGAATACAAATCTTGTCTCTCATTATAAACAACATCTGTGAAATGCAGCTTTGCTTCCCAGCAGGAGGAGGAACACTCCAGCTCAATACTAATTCAGCAGCTCCATCCTGTCCTGTGATGCACAGTGATCAATTGCTTGTTCCTCTGCTGTGGATGTAACACATCTTCCTTGAGCAGGGACACACTTTAGTCTAATGTGTGGATTTAATTTTCCCATCATTCTTTCTGCTCTGTAGAATACATGTCTGAGCTATGGCAAAAAAAAAGTGAAATTTTTGCAGGAGGCTTTGGCTAGGAGGACTGATTGAGAAGTAGACAGCTGTAAAGAGCTCGTAGCATTAATTGCTTCATGTCCTGTTCAAGCTATTCTGTCTGATGTTCCGTGGTGTGTAAGAATTATTTGCATGTTATGAAGTCAGGGGCTGGGTGCAACATGAAAACTCCTTTTTCTCCTAATTCAGAATCTGCCTCTGGTGGTGCTGGAAGATTTTAAGCACTGACTGGAATTAGAGGCGATTAGATCAACCTATGACTGCTCCTTTTCCTTCAGGATAGCTGGTTCCTCCCTAACATGGATTTGGTAAATGATGAGTCACATTTGCCTGTTACTCTTTCTGGACAAAGTTTTGATGTTTTCTAGAGAATGTCAGACAAGAATTTTTCTTCCATTTAAGCAAAAAACTCAGTGATTTGGCTAGATAAGACCATTTAAAGGAAAAACAGAGGTCAGTTAAAAAGCATAGAAAAGCACAGTTCTACAGGTTGTCTTTTATGGAGACCAGCAAGAGCTAGCTTCTAAACTTAAGTTTCAGTATTACTCAGTAGAGTGTTTGCACAGGCTTGCACAGGGCAGCTTGACTTTCTGAAAGCCTGTCAAAATTGTCTTACATAGGGGAGTGGTGCCTTTTAAGAGAAAAAAAGTGTCCTCAGCCTTAGAAGTGAAGCGTGCAGGTGGGGTTTCCTTTGTGGTCACATACCTCGTTCCCTTGATCTAAAAATAAAAAGTGACAGCAGATTTTGTTGTAGTTGCCAACTTATTCTCAAGTTCAGGCAATTTGCTTGTGCTTCAGAAGTGATGGGACACCTTGAACTGGATCACCTGGCATCTGTCTTGCAAACACATTCTCCCTCAGGGCTGGAAAGCTGGGCAGAAACTGAAAGCAAGGGTTAATTAGGAAAGAAAGGATAATTATCTGGGTTTTCCTTTTTTTTTCTTCTGTTGCAACCTTCACTGACCTATAGCTACGGTTAGTTCATTTCCCATTCTGCACTGATACCTCTGTGCATTTCAAATGGCTCTGCCCATAGTCTCCCTGCTTAAATAAACCCCTGGGGATTCTTCAGCCTTTAAAGAAAATTACAAAAGCCTTTGCATATTGTGCAATTACCTCTCCCTTTGTTTTCCTACAAAATGGATTCGGCACCTCCCTGGCGGGATACCAGAATTAGCATGTCAATATCACAACATCTCTCTGTGGGAGTAATGTTGTGTATGTAATATCCTGGTCCAAGGTCATATGTTTATAGGCAAAACCACATTAAAATGAGTTGTTTGCACTAGTACCTACAGGGGATGTAAACAGCGAGTAGGTTGTTCATTCCTGTCCCGATTGCAGAATGTATTACAGGCATTAAAACAGCTGCGATTCAGGTCAAGAGGTTTTAGAAGAGGCAATCTCATTGCCTCTCCAACACGCTACCCACTGCTGCTGCTCCCCAGACTCCTTTCACGTAAGACACCCTCTTCTGCACCATTAGCATCACCTGGAAACTGATACCCCTCTTCTAGCTTGGCTTTAAGCAGTGGAGCCCTAGCAATGACATCTTCATTTTCCCACTCATTTTTCAGCATTTGCATCTTCACTAATGAATGCTTTTCCTGGCATATATACAGTGTGTAGATAGCGAACTCCTTCTAAGAAAAAAAGAGTGTGTGTATATATATATATGTAACTTCAAAAATACATGTCATTCTGTGAAATATCCTAGGGCAATGATATGTTATTGATATAATGGTGGTTTTGAAGGTTAAATGTTGTAATTAAAGCCTGTCGCCAGTTCTGAATCAGCTGACTTGCACTAGAAGTCAGAAATGTGTCTGGTTTTTTCAGCTTGCATACCGGAAAAAAAAAAAAAAGAACACTAGTTTTTAAAGCTCTGATCCTGTTTAGGTGAAACCAAACAACCAGTACAATAGAGACCAGTAACACCCAGAATCTGGTGAGAGAACAGTTTGCACCAAGCAGCCCTCCATCTCTAAGCTCTCCATCTCTAACCTCTAAGCCACAATTCTGCAGGGAGATCAAGAGAAGCTTGGGAGTTCCTATGTTCATAGCGTTGCTGCAGAATAAAACCATGGACTAAATGAAAACACCTTACCTTCCGTTTCTCTTTGAAATTGTTAAATATCATAACAAGACTATCTTTTAACAGGATTGTACTCTGCCCCTTCTCAGCTGATGTAGAAGCATTAGCTCTGTTTCTGACCTGGCTGGAAATTTTTGTCTCAGATCTTATTTTTTTTCCTTTCTTAATGCACTCAGTTGATTTTAGAAAACTTTTTACCCATCCCTTCAAACCATACCCTTCAGAAAAGATTAGCAGTACTGACGATATTGCAGTTTTTGTTGCTGATGAACCAACTAAAGGGAGTTTGGGTTGTGCATGCCTAACCCCGAACAGCATGGTTCTCTCCTTTGTTTGCACAAGAGAACAGAAGCAGCTTGAGGGAGCCTGTAGCTGGATCAAGCTGCATATTTGGCCTGGTCATCTCTCCTCGCGCCTCAGTTTCCTCATCTGTAAACTAGGAATAATGACACAAACCTCCTCTTCACAGTGCTTAAACAAAACAGTTACAGAGAGCTAATGAGCTTACCAGGGCCTGTACAAGAAGTCTGGGCACCTAGCTCAGAGGTCTGCTCTGGGAGCATCACAAACTTACTTTTGGTACCCCAAACATTTTTCTCAGCCTAGATCTGCATGTCCTTGGAAGATCTTGGTACCTCATCCCCTTCAGTTGCTGTTGATCTTCTTGTTCATTCTTCTTCCCTCCTGCCCTGCTAAGAACTCATGAAAATGAAAGTTTGTTTATCCCTAACCATGTTTTCTCCTCTGCTTTGGTGTTAACAGCTTCAGAGGATCCTCAGCCTCAGCAACATCCCACTGCCACAGCTGCTGGACTTGCTGCTGGTGCTGCTAAAGGGAACCAGGACATTAAAACCAACACGGTAGCTCCTGGGGGCTCTCGTGGAGGCAGAGGGTCCCCGACTGTTACTAGACATGGTTCAGGAGCAGAATGAGAGCGTGGGTGTCCCAGCGCCTAAAAGTTTACAGCCTGACCAGGCAAATCAAATCACATGAAGAAATAAGTATGCCAGCAGCTATCTCCAGATAGCAGATGGAGACACAGCAAATTAAAGTGGTTTGCCAAGAACAGAGGTGGGGTTATATTGTTGTACCTCCTGGGGGAGAGCTGGGTATGTTCAGACAGAAGACGATGTACGCTCTTTCTAGATGACCAGATACTTTGGATTTTGAAGTGTTTTTATTCCTCCCCCCACCCCTCCCTTTCGGTCTTTTTACCTCCTTCATTCTTTCTTTCTCTTTATTTTTTTTCAGGCCTGCTCTTCATATCACTATATTTACTTATGTTCTCCAGGATTAACTGCTTCTTCCTCGCTAAACACCTGCTTCTTTTTTGTGAAAAAGTGGAAGACAGAAATGCAGCAAGGCAGAAATCGGAGGGAAGCCCGTCCCCGGAGAGCTACAGCCAAGTGCCCGAGGGGGCCTTGTGCACAGAGATGTTTTTAGGCTGGACTCCTTTTGGTGGAAACCCTCAATAGCTCCAAAACGCTGAAGGACTTACACAGACCCTTTGTGGGGCTGTAAACACTCCTCAGCTCTCCTGCCCTGTCTCCCAGACATTGCACATTTACGAGGAGAGAAGGAGCCTGGAGCAGAGAGCTACAGCGTGGGGGTTTGGACCGTGGTATTGAGTCATTTATCAACAGCGGTATCCCTGCTGGAAACAAGTCATCGGCAATAAGAAGGGTGCGTGATCTTCCCCTCTGAACTCCAGAGCAGCAGCAGGGCCCCGCGCTGAATGCTAATGGCTTCGTGTAGGGCTCGTTGTCCTCTGTGTTCGTTCTGAAGTGCAAGAAGAAATCTGCTTCTGCAAGCAAGCGTTTTCAGCGAGGTCCACAGAGGTGTGTTTACAGCCCCACAAAGGGTCTGTGTAAGTCCTTCAGCGTCTTGGAGCTATTGAGGGTTTCCACCAAAAGGAGTCCAGCCTAAAAACATCTCTGTGCGGCTGGTGCAGTCCTGTTGCGTTGTGCCGTACTGGTGCTTGCTCTTGCTGAGGCCAGACGCTCTTTGCTGTTGCAGCACTGAGGACCACAGCACTCGTGTTTGTGAAGCACATCTCTGAGCCTGCATTTGAATCACAGCTGTCCAGGTTTCTGTTTTAGTCACACAAGAAGAAGAGAATTTTGTTAAAACTTTGTTCCTGCAAAGGGGAGCGGGGGAAGAGCCTGCTCCTCCTCTTTTGCTAGAAGTGCATTTCTGCAGAATACTGCTGCTGATAAACTGCCACGACTCTTCTCTTACCTCGTGAGGTCCCTCTCCCATAAATCCCACACAGGTATGTCAGAGTCCCCCACTCCAATGCAGCATAAGGTATGTATAGCACAGATGTCTGGAGACCTTTCCTATAAGATCCAAGTCCTATGCTTTAAAGGGTGCATTGGCTTTCCATTCCATACCACTTGATATTAAAAGTCTTTCTGTTGATTCCTCAAATGTCTAATTGACTGTACTTGAGCTGTCTCATACACTTGTGCTGCTTCGATGACTAAACCCAGCCTTGTTGACTAGAAGATAGAACAACAAATTTTTTTCTCTTCCTTTTTCAGAGAGGTGCATGGGACTGCAAGTCTTCAAAGCCTGTGGTCTGTGGTCCAAGAGCTAAAAACAGTCACCAACTTCTCCACCATCTGGATGAAAAATTACAGCTCATCTTGCTACTGTTTCTTCTTCAGTGGTAAGAAAAATAGTCACTTTTAATAAGGTTTATCTATTTAAATTTTTCTCTGCCTGTAACAGGGAAGAAGCTAAAAAACCACAGTGGGATCACAGATTTATACTAGCTACCAGATTTACAGTCCTGAGAAATGTTCACATAACTGAGTGATGTATCACTCAAATATGTAAATAACTTTTCCATGGGGAGCTCTCAGACTCTGCCTCAGAGGAAGAGTTTTGCTTAAATAAGCACAGAACAGCTTTGTTGCTGCAACTTTATGGAGCTTGTCCCTTCAGGCTGCTAGTCCCAAAAGCTGTGCAAGTCCTGGCCAGGCTCGCTGATGAGCTAGCAAATGAGTTCATCTACAGACACTACCTTTCTAGCCCTGCCAGCATTCCTCTCCCAGCTCTGTTAGAGGCTGCTGCTGCCCTTTACTAATAATAGAGCACTTGTATTTTTTCAGGGAAGGGACATAGGACATCTGGGTTGTGCACAGTGAGGGTGATTCTCAAATGCATTTTTCGTGGGACTAAATTATAATAATTCAGTTTTTGGCTTGCTTTGAAGTTAGTGCAACCATGCTATGACAGTTGTGGTTCCTTACTAAAAATACAATGTGAGTTGTCCCTTAAAATGGCAATTCCTGCTCCTCTGCAGCAGCCCCCTTCCTGACAGAGAACAGTGGCATTGTTTTGCCATTATTTTTGATAACTCTTCCACCTATCCCTATTTCTTTAAAACAGGGATTTGGAGAACTTCTGTGCCAGCATCGAGAACTAGATTCAAGGGTAGAATTCAAAATTTTAGCTAAATTATTTTCAGAATATTTTAGAAGCAGATTCAGGTCAAGAGATCCAGAGAAAATAGTCAGGAAAAAACTAGTCTTGTATGGAACAAAAAGGAGGATGAGGTGGAGGCATAAGAACAGCAGACAACATAGAAGCAGGAGAGAGGGAACAGAAACTGGGTGAAATCAGGATATAAAAGCTTATAAATCTCTTTATTTTAATGTACAAAAAATACCAAGTTCTAAAATATGACACTTCCCTGGCAATGACCACATTGTTAAGAAGTTGCCTTTTGCGGAAGAAGGGGTGGATATGATCGGTGGCATTATCCCAGCCTTATGCTTGAGATATCTTTTCTTCTACGCCCATTTCAAGCAAGTGCTATTACAAGCCAGAGGCGCACAAAACAACTAAGAAAATAGAAGTAGGCATTATTTCAGACAATGAGAACAGAGCAAGTTTTGCATGCAGATGGCCTTCTTTGAAATCTGGCTTGCTTTCAACACACGTCAGCATGGCTATCTATCTTTCTGAGTTGCTGTGACAAGAGCTGAGAATGGATGGATGGATGGCTGTTTTACTGCAGTTTTTGATAGCAATTTTCAGAGATTAGGACTGGTTTGGAAAGAGAAGTTTTAGAGACTACTTTCAGAAGGTGCTTGAGATTAGCAAGTAACTTTAGCTACTCTAATGTCTCCTTCAAAGATGATAGAGGTTGAAGGAAAATCAGTCATAAAAGAGAACTGAATTTGGTTTCTTATCACATTGTGCTTGTTTAGGGAGGGCTTTTTCAGAGGTTTGTCAGAGCCAACTTCATAGCATGCGTTTTAACGACAAAGGGCTGTGATCAAGGAAATAAACGTACTCCTGAGTGCTATACATCTGCACTGGCGTAGCATGTGGCTTCTTGCATTGGTTGGAGAGAAATGGGATCAGCAGGCAATAAACCATGCAAATTGTCTTTGATTATGCTTATACTAATTATTCGCTTTTTAACTCTTTTTTTTCTTCTAATTTTTTGTTCCTCTTGTTGGCTTGCTAGTGTCCTAAATTTATCTTCTGATCTCAGTCATTAGTCTCCCTGCCCCAGTGGGAAGTCACTTCATTCAGCCAATGTGGTAAATGTTGTGTGGCTGCTTTCACAATAGAATTATAATGCTGCTGCTAGTATTAATCGCTGTATTCTTGAATTAGTTTTGTAAGGCAATGCCTGGAGAAAGGAGAAGAATCATATTCACATGACAAACTGCCATAACTCTATCGACACCCAAAGAGAGTGACTGCTTAGCATAGCACTGACTGGGGTCTCTTATTTTATTTAAGAATACATTTCTCTTCCTTCTGACATTCACATCTGCTTTATGCTAAGGAAAATTATGCTTTCTGTCAAACTTGGGTCACATCCACTGAATCCAGTGGTAAATGAGGGAGTGAATCTATAAAAGATGTGTTCCTTAAACACTGCTAAGAAGGGAAAAGTTAGTGTGCCCATCAGCAGTTATTCTCTTTCTCTTATGCTACTCACTAGTGGTACAGGAACTTCCCTGGGCCTCACTCTTTCGATAATTTAATTGTGTTATAACTCCTTATGATAGATAACTGCAGAACAGTATTTCCAGGAAAGTAAGACTGGCAGGGAGAGGCAGCATCTTTTACTAGCCTTGCTGATATATTTGGAAAAATCAGATGTGCTGTCAGGTTCTGAGACCCTGCACATAACTCTCTGCTTGAAAATTTTTTATATCTGCTCTGATAAATGATGTTAGCTTTGCTCCAAGCCTCACTTTCTCTGGCCATCAAAGCTGCAACACTACTGCTATTAAAAAACACACAGAAGATCACTCTTTCCCTCCAGGTTTCTATAGGACAGAAAAATGGTTATTTTATGTCCTTTAAGATGTTGGGAGGGAAGAAGCAATGTTTTCTATATCAGTGGTTAACACTTTCTCTCCAGCTGTTGTCTGGTGTTGTCCTTCGATCACTCCTGCTTCACACCAGTTGTGATATCTCAGTGCTGAAGCTGGGCACTGAATCCCCCCACTCGCTTCTGGACACAGTCCCCACGCAGCCCACCGTCAGACCAACAGCTTCTGCTCTGTTTAGACCAACAATTCAGAGATACACATTTCATAACCGTCAACTTCTGCTGTCAGCTTTTAAAGACATACAAAATAGCTTTCCTTCCCCCGGCATCCATATGCTGAACTGCCAGATTACACAGATGCCCTTTTTTAAAGTTTCAATTTGCAAAGTCTCATTAAATTGAGAATTAACTGCAAATAAATATTTTAATCACTTATGTGTCTTAAGCAATGCTACATTGCTATGCAAACTGTTTTCTAGGACTTTGACAAGTCATTTTAAGGCTGGGTTTATCCTAGGTAGTGCCTGGTTGTGAACCTGTGAATCCTTGACCTAAAATTAACTTTTCAGTTACGTGGAACTAAATGTCCGAATGGACTTTCCAAGGAATCTTTGTGCTTAACTTCTGCACCTTTGATTGTATACCTTACATATTGAAGGGAAACAGAAGACAAGAGAGAAAACAGAGGCCAGAGAAAGGCAGCAGTTTGCCCAAGGTCAAACAGAAGGTGGGAGCCAGGGCAGAGTTGCACCGTCTCAGCTCCAGCCACGTGCACCAGGTGCTGGTTGTGAGCTGCATCCCTCCCTCGTATTTTCTAACAGCAATTTACTGGGGTTTCGCAAGCTGTCTGTCTGTGCTTCTGCAGGGTGAGGATATTTGAAAAGGAGAATACAGAATCATGTGTTTTTCTCACTATAAACTAGAAGAATAGAGTTTGTGCTTGGATTTGTATTTATTCATGACAGTTTTTCCAGGATGATGTAATATATCTAAATATTTATACTAATGCACTTTCATAGTTCCACTTAGACCAGGAAGATGAAGAATGTTTAACAAAAGTGTGAGCTGGCTATGGCTGTTATTTTTCTCTAAGGGTTACCACAGGGAATTGTAATGCTCATTTAAATACCAGGAGATTCCCATCTAAGACAGGCTGGCATCCTGACTTCACTGACCTGTTCGCACAAAAATCAATCAGTGTGTATAGGCCTTGCTATATTTGCACTTAACCTAGATACAGCTATGCTGCTGGAAGTGCAGTGTGACACAGCTTAAAATGTTTTTGGCCAGCACTATGCCGAGCTATATCAGCAAGCATACACATATAGCTTCCTGATGTTTTGATCAGTGTGGTTATAGTTATTCCAGAGCAAAGAAATGGTACAAAAATCACATACAAGCACCAAGTTACCAAAGCCAATATTTGTAATATGGGCCAAATTTGATTGACGTTAAAATGTATTAATTAACAACAGACGGTCTAGCACATCTGCTAATGTTTCATTTTTCTTTAGACAGTAAGAAATCAAAAATCTCAGTGTTGGATATGTTCACATTTCTTGTGCTTCGTTAGCTGCCCTGTGTGTGGACACTGTAAGTTTTGCCATCTATCACAGTATCAGTAATGCAGGATGGCTTATTCTTAGAAACATGAGTTTGTATGAGCAGGGACTCTTTATTTCTTGGGCTTTCTTCAGTTTAAACATTCAAGTTTGCGCAGTTCTTTTCTGTGGTTGTACGTCCTGAAGAAAAAGAAGGTAACATCTGTGAATGATACATTCTTTTGCTGACCTTGTGTTCATCCCAAGTTGAGGAGCTTTTTGACTGATTGGCCACTGTATTTCCATGTTTGGATTTGACACATCAAGTTAGGGCAGAGACATAGCCCAGATCAGGACTGTCTCCAGGTAGAGTCATCTGTTTTCAGGCTGTAAGATTTCAAAAGTTAAAATGGATTCATATCTGAGTACTCCTTGGATGCCATTTTGTGGTAGCTTTATAAAAGTATGTCTCAGAGCATGTAATTAATTTCTGAAGTATTTCATTCTTTGACAAGTTTTGCAACAAATGTGACTTCACAATAATGATGCCAACATTTTGTTTCCAAAATGGCAGAACGAGTTCAGCTGTAACATTTCTGCTGGGGCTATAGCAACATGTTTATTTCTGTGCTCAGGAAAAAAAATCCAGTAAAGATGGATGTATTTCACTTTAAAGCAAGGAAAGAATTGTGAGATCCAAAAATATCTGTGCATATATATAAAGTTTATTATAGACTTCTGTCATTAAATTTCTTCATGATTTGTTAAACAGGGAGAAGAGCTGGAAGATCTATTACCTTAATGATTACTTAATGGGAGAAGACTACTGAAGTTCTGGGACAGTGTTCACACAATTATCTACACTGCTTGAAGGTAACTATCCATATTGCTTTCAAAGTCTGATTCACTGAATATAAGAATGTCAGTGCAGCATCAGAATAAAGATTAGTTTAGGTAATTTGCTGTCAGGGCCAGTAGCAGATGCTTAGAAATGAGCACCAGCTTATGGTTTCATAATACAGCTTGAGCCAAGATAACAGCTCGCTACTGCCAAGAGGGAAAGGTCCTGCTCTTTCTTTCAGCTTCTGCACCCTCAGCTTCTGGAGTCATAAACCCCAGCTTGCCTGTGCATTTCTGGTGCTCGTCCAGACACACAGTAAGCCAATTCACTGAAATGGCAGAAAACTCACTTAAATAATAATAAAAATAAGTGCTTTTGTCTTTGGCGAGTTGAGCTGGCTTGCCTTATGATCGGTCAGGTCGCAGAGGCAGATGGAGAGGTCGCGCACTTGGGGTCAGTGGATGTGGGAGGAAAGAGCAGGGAAGGCTGGATAGGAGGAGGAATGAAGGAAAAAACTAAGAAGGAAGGGTAGGGGGGAGTGAGGCCTCCCAGTTGTGTCAGCAGCAAGACATTTATTTGGCTAAACCATCTATTTTTGCCTGTTTGACACCTACTGGAAAATCCAGCTGATCTTCACAGAGAAGCATTTATAGCGGATAGAAGAGCTCTTTCCTGAATGGAAATAACTAATTTACAATTTATCAACAAGTCTGTACTTAGGTTTTTTTCCCACATGTGCATTACTTACACTCATGTCCTTGAGTTTCATTGACCATTTTATTGCTTGGTCATTTCACATCATGCAATCCTTCTGTGGCAGTTCACTATAGCCAGAGCTGTAGGCTGCACTAGATCTCAAGATCCAGAAATTGTTTTATCATCTGAAAACTTTGTCATGTCACTTTTCAGCCTTTTTCAAGTTACTTTATTTATATGTTGAAGAATACAGATCCCAGCACTGAACCTAGGAGGATCACGACAACTGCATTTCCACTGTGAAAACTGACTGTATATAGTTCAGTGCTCTCTCCTACTTTTAAAAGCAGTTATCAGTCCTTGAGGGAATCTTTCCTTCCAAACTGAGAGGGCTGAAGGGCTTTTGATACGGAGCACTGTTGCCACCTTTGTTGGAAGGTGACAAACTGACCACTTGAGCATTGATTCTGTCCATATGATGGATGACTTCCCTGAACAAAAGTCATGTTGATACATATATCATATTTACTATTCATTCTCTTCTTTGGCTTGGCGTTTTTTCTGTGACTTTCACCAGAGGCAGGGAGCCCTTGTTAAAGATTGGTGCCACACTGCCACCTTCCATTCCTCTAGCACTTCATCGGTGCTAAGCTATAGATCACACGTCATGGCAGTTCCATAGCTGAAGTGCTTTAAACTCTTGAATGAATATCATTTGATCTGGGTAGTTTTTCACTGTTCGGTTTCTCAATTTGTTCCAAGTCATCCAGTATTGATTCGTTAAGTTGAGGTAGCTCTTTCTGCGGAAGAATGGCTCCGGTGTAGGAAATTCACAGACACTTTTAGGGCCATTAGATGCTTCTGAAAATCTCTGAGGTTCTTTTGTAGCTTAGCAATATGTCCAATCACAAACATTAAATAAATAGTCACTGCGGTAGGCAAAAATACCCCTGTGAATGCAGGAGGGGTGGGGTTTTTTTATAGGTAGCAGATAATTGTGTGCATGTGTGTGTGTGAATGTCCAAACATCCCAGCTGAAGGAAGGTGTTGGAAATGGGGGAGATCAACAGAGACAAATGCTAGGGGATGCCCAGGAACCTTGGCGGTAAGACTGCAGACTGACAACTGCAGGCAGCTGCAGGGCAGGAGCCAGCCTGACTTGCAGCCTGACCTTCCCAAGCCAGGAGGGATCTCCCGTTTGCGGAGGGAAGTCAAGACCGAGGGAAGATTGTGCTGATGGGAGAGTACAAGCATGGGAAATAATCAGTTGGTTCTTAAATAGAAGCCAGTATCCAGATCTACTGTGGGTTGTTGTTTGCTCTGTCTCACCCTTGACAAGCATGCGTCAGACCCGCTATATCTTTTCTTTTTTTTTTCATTTGTCCTATACTAATAAGGTGAGGCTTCTTTTTGTCCTTTTTTGTTCTGAGTCTTGAAATGCACTTTGACCATATTTTCAAGTGTTGCTTCTCAATTAGTAATATAAGAAATCTACTATTATTTTGGGGAAAGGTTGTATGTTCCCCTAAGTGGAGAATAAATTAAAAGCTTCATTGTTATTCATCTTGCTATAAAAGTTGAAGAACTGTCGATACTGGACTAAAACGACAGCTATAAATAAAATCAGATCTGGCACTATTATTATTTAAGCTGAAAGTGATTTCCTGGGATAAGAGTACATTTAATTGATCTTCATTTTAAATTCATTATGTTTTATTCTGTGCAGTTAACTCTCAACTTGTAAGCAAAACTTATGTTTATTCTACCACAAAACTAATCTTTAGAAAAATAGTACTGCTTTTTCCTGACCTGAAATATCTAACACAATATAGATAGGAGTTTAATATAGTGAACTCTAACCTAAGTCAGATGTTGTGAGTGGTCAGCTCTCCAGCTATTCAGCATGCTGGTGAAAGTAGGACACGTTCCCTAGACAGCTGGCTTCAGGGCAAGGAGTCTTGTACCCCAGAAGCCTTCACTTTGAGCTGTTGTTCCTGAGGCTGATAGGCACCTGACTTTCTTCTTAGATCAGTGGTGGGTACCCAGAGTCATAGGCAACCTCAGAGCATCGGTTATTTTGTTCTGATAAAGCTAAACCAGAATGTCACTTTGATTTGTCAGTTAATTACCAGCATTTTGCTTTTTTTTTTTATTGGAACATTTTTGGGGTTTTGTTCATACTTATTTACAGAACTGCTTACTCACTCATTTATCTTTTAGTTTTCTTCCAGTCAGGAACATAATGAATAGCAGCCAACATCATTGTAACAGTATTGCAGATATCTCCAAACTTGATGCCGAGCCATATATCAAGATTTCACTGTGGAAACCAGAATTTGATAAGAATAGCACTCTTCAGTTTTATGGATTGAGATGTAATAAGAATCAATATGGGAGTTAAATCTAAGCACGTTCAGGAGAGTGATAACATACTGATTTAAATGGTGAGAATGATTGGTCATGGAAATAAGTTATCTGTTGATTGGAGTGGATACCCTGCAAACTAGAAATATTCAAATCACTGTTGCAGAGATTTTTGGAAGGGTGTACTTGCTTCAGCCTCAATGAAAAATTGTTACAGGAGAGAGTGATGGTAGGGATCAGATTATATTACCACAGTTTTCTGTTTTAGTCTTAAAACTCTATGAATTTTATTTCTTGGACCGGAAATGTTTTCCTTCTGAATTATTTACCAGTTTACATTTTTATCATCTTTCTTCACATCTTTACTAGGGTAGTAAAAGAGTAAGTAAACAAAAGTTTGGGGCTTTTATTTCTGGAAGGCAGAAAAAAATTTATGCCTTTCAAGTCACAGTCAGCTTCCCCTCTTCTTTCACCTCGCTGTAGTCACCGATAAGGGTAGATATATTCCTCTCCCTCCCCCTAAGCATGTGCTGAGCTCAGATATTCCATGTTTCATAGCTATCTTTGGAGATAATTGTTGTATGCCTAAGTGCACAGTGGAAAGGACTGGATTTTTATTGTATTGGGTATTTTTTCTGCCTAGAAAGATGGGTAGAAATGTTAGCAAAGCAAACAAAATTAGTGTGAACCTTAAGGTGGAAATAACCTCATCCAGCAGACTGAACATCTTTGTTATAAGAGTTTTCTTCCTCTTCAAGTCTCTTTCGGTTGTGGGAGGGATGCTGAAGCCCAAGTAAGAGCTCTAGGACTTTTAACATGCTCAGACAATTTTACCTCTGTGTCATTACTTTGAACCTGTGGCTAGTTCAGTGACTCACGAAAGGAAATGCTAGTTTCGGTCCAGTTCCTAGTAAAAAGCACGTACTGACCTCGCACTGCCAGCTGTCACAACCGGCTAGCACCCTTGCCTTTGATCTCTCCAAGCCCACTCAACTCTTGCTGTTCCATGGAAAGCTTTGCTTTCATACTAAAAAGTGATCTTTACTTAAATGAACAGGATACTGCTTCTGTACTTGTTCTGCGAGTGGTTCTGATACCATTAAATGTTTCCTTTTCCACTATTTTTATGTTTACAGTGGTCAGTTCTTTGCCTTCCAGGAGTAAGGCAGCTCCTGGAAAGCAGCACAAAACATGGCAAACGCCACCTTGACATATGAGCTTGATCCTAGCTCAAGCGAAGTTCCTACCAGGATTCTCTAAAGAATTGTGGTTTTCACTGCTCGGTGTCATTTGATTGACTCTAATTAAGGTTACCTCCCTAAAACTTATTGTTTCAACCAAGTTTTCCTCGTCAGAACGCAAGATTTAATCAACACATTCAGCGTTAAAGAATGCGCTGCCTTCCTTACCCTTTTGGCCCAGGAGAGTAATCAAAAGATGCATTACACTGTACTTCCAGTGGCAATGAATGTTTTTTCACATACTGAATTAAAAATGAGGAAGTGTGTGCATATGCACATCTTCATGCGGGTTATTTCCAACAGCCTGGTCTCTAACCAGCTGTTTTCTCTGTTCCCTTCTCGTGGCTTTTGCAGCAAATGTGTTATTGTGAAGATTAAGATTTTGATGAGGGAAAATGGGAAGTCCTTAAGTCATTGTTTTCCTGCAGCCTGCATGGCTGGCTGGGGAGCATAAGATGTGCCTACTTGACAATTTAGTGTAAAGGGGTAGAACCAACCAATTCATTTTCCACTGATAGCTGAAAACCTCTGGTTTCTTTCCCTTTCCTGCCTTCCTTTTCTACGCTTCTGATTGCAGGGGTCACTACAAACTAGTTCCAACTAGTTGTTAACAGCTGTGCTGTTAATTATTTTATTGGCCATCACAGATACCAGCAGATAACATTTTTGCTTGATTTCCCATCTCTTCTTTATGTTTCTCCTTGTCCCTGCAGTGGGTATCAACAACTTTCCCAATGGAAGAGGTGAATGCTTAAAATAAAAATGTATTTATTTGCAAAGGGAGGTTTGAAGGGAAACAAAGTGCACTCTTTCAGACATGCTTTGGTATTTCTTTTTGAATTACAGCCTAAAGGAAGGCATTTCTTCACCTATTATGTCTACAAAGCATCATAGAGGGTGGGATCATGGTGTCTGCTGGATTGTCTGTTTTATATTGATTACTGTCTTCCATCTCCTAGAAAGCCAAATTTTAAAGGGTTATACAGTTATAAAGTCAAATATTATAGACTTGTTATAGGGATAAGTTCATGAGTTATAGAAGGTCTATGGTATAAAAGCAGATATAAAACAAGATTATAACTTTAAGGCATTCATTCATTTGAATGGATCTGATGAAGTACAGTAATGTTAGAGCTCACACTAAACATGCCTTCATTGTGTGATGAGCCCAAGTACCAACTTAATTTTCTCCCTAGTTCTACTATCTACGTAGAAAATTCTGATAACAATGAGCCAATAAATCCTTCCCAGCAAGGCAGTGGGTGACTACCCTCTGGGCTCCAGGTGGAAGCAATCTAGAAACCGGTTAGGAGGCAACAAGGACGTAATTCTCCAATGCCTTTCCTACAAGTCCCCTAGGAAGACAGGTAGCTTTTCACCCAATTAATAAGCCCTATATCTGTGACTGGGGTTGTAGGAGCTGCTTTCAGAAGCACAAAGGCCAGCTACTCAGGTAGGGTTTTACGATGAATATATTTCTTGCCTGTATTCTACTACTGCGGGTGCTGGGTATCCATGTTCACACTGGTCGTAGATTCCTGTGTGAGATATTAGCCCTTTTCTAACGCTTCTCTTCTCTAGAAGCTTATAACTTAATTTTTTTTGTTTAGACAATAGTTGAGATATTTTCCAAGGAAAACCTTAAAAATAATACACCACCCCCACCACCCCCCACACACGCACATTTATCAGTAAATAACTGAAACTAATAATTCAGAATGGCAGCTACCCTCTTCTGGTACTCTGTAATGCAAATTCCTTCCCAAACAAGAAAAAAGGACCATTGAGGAACCCAGCAGAGCCTTCTGGTATCTCCATGCCCTGCTGAAGTAAAATTAGAATTTTCCAGAAGTGATAAAAGGGAAATGAAATTATGTCTCCTGAGAATGAGTGGGATTTCTTAACAATACTGTTTAAATTTAACTTTAATTGCATTGAGAAAGATGGTGATAAAGCTTCTGGTAAAATGTATTGCTAAAAAATGCTACTAAAAATATAGCAAAACATAGGAATAATTTGTCTGGTTGTTGTGGTGTGCCCATTACCAGTAGCTTTTAATAATACCCTAAAGTTAGATAAACATCTGTCAATGTTGCAGTAGTGCAGTAGATCCCGCCTTGAGGCAGATGAATAAACTAGTTCTTTAGACTGAGGTCCCTTACAGCCCTGATTTTCTATGATTGCACACCATCCCAAGGAAAAAGGCTGCTGTGCTTGTCACCTGTGCTGTGAATGGTGAAGGTACGAGGTGCTGTTCTGTCTGTCTGAAGCTTTGCTATGTGCCCCCATAACAAGTGGGACAGTGGGGAGGTGAATACTGTTTCTGCCTTGCTATTTGTAGTGGCTGATGCTACTTTTACACCAAGAAAACCAGTGTAATCCTGCCCCTAGCAATAGGCTGAGCCTGAGCTGCGCTGTGGAGTAGAAACCCCTGACACCTCCTCAACAGGCAACGGATGTGGGAAGGCAAGCGTTCGGTGGGACACCTGTAGCAGTAATTTTGCAGTATGTTTGCTCTGGGGAAGAGAGCTACAGGCTTGGGGAAATACATCTGCAGGTGTTGCACCCTGCTGTGCTACTTATTTATCTGGCTGGCAACACAGAAGTGTTCAGAGATTTAATTCATGGTTTGATTTCACTTTGAGGGGGTTGCCAGAAGGTCCAAGAAAACCTGTTCACTTCCTGTTTAAAAATTCCATAATCTGTGGAGTGTAAAACCATTTGAAGCAAAAAAGAAATCCTTTAAATAGTTAAAATGGTAAATCAGTCAGGCTTTCATAGGATGTTATTTTTTCTTCTATTTTAACTTTGATTTTGTATTCCCTATACATGTTAGCTAGGCCTACTAAAAGCTTCTTAAATACATGAAATGTTTTACCTACACAATTTCTGAGATGAAGAATGGATAGATACTGTTAGTAGCTGATAAAGAACATCTCACTTAAGGTTCATTTGTATTGTTTGTGTCATCCCAACAAATTGCTTGGCATTTGCTTTAAAATTTGTACTGGAAGACAAACTAAGTAGAAGTGTAGCAGTAATGGAGAATTGGGTTTTGCTGTTAGATAAAACTGCATGACAAGGAATGTACAGCTGGATGGGCTCAAACTAGAAATTTCTTCATGTGATTCTTTCATATGTTACTTTTTACTGAAAGAAGTGGAATCAAATGAAAATTAATTTTAAAAGTGGTGGGGTTTTTTGGTCTTTAAGATAAAATTGTAGGGTCCAAGATGATTTACCACATAAATAAACTGGATTAGCAAAGATTATATTAACTCCTTACATTTACATAGGGCTGCTTATCTGGAAGAACTGCATCCTATGCTGATTTACATCCTATTCAGTTTGTGTATGTACAAAACTTCTAATTGAAGTAGCAGACCAAATGCTTTTTACCGCTGCAGAAAAGGATTAGAAAGCTAAAGCACTGCCAGGAAAATAATTGTAGGTACATGAATGGAAATGTTTTCTTTCATAGTCACTTAGGGTCTCCTTGTGTCCACTGCTTGAGGAGAGGTTAATCTCCCTTTACTCTGCTTGAGGAGAGGTTAATCTCCCCTTACCCTTGCTCTTTAACTCTCAGACAGCTAACCTAGTCAGTCTGGGCTTCTCCATACTGCAGAGAGCACCAGCCATGTATCTGGGGAGTGATGCAGCTCAGCTGTCTGGGCTGCTGCCACAGAATGAAGGATGCTCCAGGAGAACCGCTTTTCCCTCCCCACAGATGGTCTTTTGTGACTGAGACCAGGCCGCCTAGGTTTTGGAGAGATAAGGGGTAGTCAAATGACCCGTTCACAGGTAAATAAGACTTGTCCCTTTCTACACTCGTACTCACAACTCTATGTATACTGGAAGGACTGTATCAAAGGAGGGTAAATCAGACTATGTGGAGTTTGGATTGGTCAAAGTATCTCCTAGAAGCTCATTCCAGGAGAAACCATCAAAGGTTTAGTAAAAATGCAGGTATAACTTTCAGTTCCAATGGGCCTATTTTCAAGAACAGGAAGACTTTGGAGACAAAACTTTCCTGTATTTGTCTTGGGTTTACTCTAAATGTCTGCTACCAGTTTCTGTCAGAAAAAGGATAGTGAGGTACATTGATGTGCTTGTATTTGAGGTAGGTGAACCATGCAACAACCACAACCTTCTATGCTGGCTCCTTTTCTGCCTTACTGAAACCAGTCATTTGCTAGAATAGAAAAATGAGGAAATTATGGAGCTTTGAAGATATTGTCTTCTCTGCTTCCCTCTTGCTTTGCTGTTCTACTAACTGCATATGGAGCTCTGTGCAGGAGAGTCCATACCACTCACAAAAAGCAGGGAAGTATATTGATATCAGTGCTGAGATAGGATCTCTAGGGGCATGAGGACCAGTGGAGGAGTGGAGTCAGTGGAGTGGAGCCTGAGAGGACGGGCTTTCTCTCTTTAAATCTTATTTTACTAGGTGCTTTAGCAGATATTGAACTTTAAATATGAAATATGCCATTGAAACCATTAGAGTATCCTGAAATGGGACCTTTGTCAATAGAGCTATTTATGTAAGGAAGCTTTCCAGAGAGGGCAAGTGAGTTACTGCATGCAGTAAAACAGATGAGCTGGTAGCCTCTGGGTCCCAGAGGGGAATAACTTACAATCACTGCATGAGTCATGGAGACAGGCAGATACAAATACTCTTGTTAGCTCAAAGGAAAAAAGAGTTCTGCTCTCAGAGATCAGCATTCCCATCAGGCCACCACCCTGCCACATCTTGTACACATTCTTAGCTCAAAGCAGATAAATAGATCATTTGGGAACAATGGACTCCAAAGAACTACAAAACTGCAGTAAAGGGCATACGCTGTCACACTACTAATTTTTCTCATTACTTTCAAAGATACTGTTCAAAGGTTTGGGTCTAGATTTAAATATACTATGTCTAATTCAAAGTAGGAATTCTAAGGTAATGTAATTGCAACCTAGTGAAGGGTTGCGCGTCCTTTCACAGACACCTGAGTGTAGAAAGCCATTCAGGATAAGAATTGTTTGCTCTTTTTCTCTTATTCTCTGAAAGGAAGTCTTTTTGACTTCTCAGAGTGAAGCCTAATGTTCCTGCCAGGGTACAGAGCAGAGAGAAGGAACAGGAAAAGACTGATGGAGTAAGTATTCTGTGAATTTCTCATCCTTTCTGTAATCTGCATGTACCTTTGACCTCCTGAGCCCCCAAAGGCAGAGATTTCTACAATGCAGTATGAGGTTCGTTCTTTTTTGTGTTGCCAAAAAAAAAAAAATAAAAAAAAATCTTGTTTTAAAGCCTGTGGAGATGTGTTTACTTATGGTAATGTTCATGCAGCTCTCCTGTTACATATCTGTTTAACATGTTTAACGATGGATGGATACAGCTATTTGGACATAGCAAATGATGAATAGTAAATCATTCTAGCTGATTACCTGATTATGTATCTCTGAACATTTGAAATGCACACAGAGAAGAGAAACTGATATAGAGTAAAACAGTACAGTCACAGGCAGGGAAACAGGAGAAAGAAATCAGTAAAACAAAAGGAGTTATTTCTCCAGAGTTTTAGTTTCCAGAATCTTTTGTTAGAATTTGGTTTCCAGACTTCTCAGAGGTTGGTCTGTGATTCCTGTTTGGGTCACGTCACTTGTCCCTAGAGCTGGTCAAACAGGCTTTGACTGTCAGCAGAAATAGTCAGATGTTCCTACCTCTGCTCTGTTTGCAGGTTACAAGGAGCATAAGGAAATGCTCCAGGCTAATATCAGAAATAAGACAACAACAATAGTCCTAGCACATACCCTCCAGGTGGCTTTTATGGGAACCAGTAGTTCATGAATGTGGATAGCTCTCAATATCTTTCCTTCCTTCACCACTGCCTCTTCTGCCCCAGAAAACACGACTACTTTTTTCTCTTCTAATGACAGAGGGAATCACTCAGCAGCTCTTCTAAGATGAGAGACATGGTGGGTACATTGAAATACTCACTGTAGTGTCACCAGAGCTGGAGGCTTGTTTGGAAGAAGAGTCTAGCTCGGGTCACTGAAATACCTGTTTCCTACTTACATTTTGTACTTAGTATTCACATGTGCATATATCAAATGGCTTGTGAGATGCTGCAGCCCTACATCTAAGTCAGGTTAAGAGGTCCATAAGAAATACTTTAGAGTTTATTCTCTGAGGTTTGGTCTGACTACTTTGCAATTGCTGTAAGTAAAAATGTACAAATAACAGGTTACAACAGTAGCTTGAACTAAGAGGTTGTCTTGCTCTTCTCAAGTTTCTCACTTTCTTTGGTTGTTCACATTTCTAGAACCTACAGACAGAAAATGAGATCTCTTTCAAGAAAAGCAGAATGCTGCCTCTTTTTTCCAATTCCTGTGTTCTTCTGGGGCAATGAACTGACTGCAATCAGTCAGTACCTAACACAAGTACGGTACAGTAACATAACAGAACAGTCTCTTGTGCTGTGCAATTTACTATGTAAGCACTTGAGTACCACACAGAATATCTCAGATAGGCTCGCTTCCATTCCCACTCTTCCTGTTATCATGTTTGCCCTAGAAATATTGTTCTGAGATTTACTGTTATACCACTGATGAGAAATGAGCTTGATTTTTAGACTTAATATCGCTGAATTCCACACACACAGCGCCCCCCCCCCCCCCCAACCTTTATAAACCTTATTTCTTGAAGGGCTCTACTTGATTTTTCACACTCCTCAAAAAATGCGTGGCACCTTCCTGAATGAAGTAACCAGGGCTTCTGTCCCTGGTAATGGCAAAATAAAATTAAACAAAACAAAGCCTGGACTTCTAGCCATCCTCAGTGAAAACTTTCTCTGTACCATTTCCATGTGCTATTCATGGAAGGTAGTAGAGAAGTGGCAGTCAAAAACCACAGCATCCTTCAGAATCCTTGACTGTCGTTAAATTCCAGGGAAGGGTTTCTCCTTGACTTTCTCTGGACCAATAAGTTTCCAGTCTCATCAATGTTCATTAGTCTTTGCTGAACTGGCTGTAAGGAGAGGTGGATTTTCCACACTTACCTCAGCCTGAGCCAGGCAGAGGTTACTGTCTCTTTGAAATACCTTCTGACAGACGTGAATTCTAATCAGGCACAGATGATTTTTCATTGACTGAAGACTTGAACCAAAAAAGCAAGAGGTGACAGAGCTCAATCTTGCTAATCTCCTTTCCTTACTTTGCTAAACTTAATGAGCAGTTGCTGACACTGACCTTTCTTTCTGTGACACCAGGAAAAGGATGGTCCTACTGAATTCATCCCTTCCAGCCTGATGAGGAAGCCTATGCTTCCAGTAAAGTTATTTTCTCAGGCACTTTTTCAAGCCTAAATAGAATGTGTGCAATTTTACAAATGAACTAATAGAGAATTTGGCCCAGTCACGTGTGTTGCGATGATTCCAGAAGAGCAGTGTACACTAACATGTCACATGCTAGTGATATAAAGCCCTGCTGACCTGTAACTGGGAACTGCTGGTGGTGGAAGAAAACTTGTGACACACGGTTTGCAAAATGTTATAATGTAGGCTTATAATTGGAATTAGTCTGACTTTCTGAAAAAAATTAATTAGAACAGCATAAAAACCCTGATATTCTGAGGTCCTACTTTATTCATAAGAGATTCACTCTCAAATAAACATAAAGTTATCTCATTCCCCTTTTCTTGGATGCCTGGCAGCTACCTAAAAGACCACAAGACCTCATAATTGGGGAAGCAACAAGGGGAGAGAAAGGGCTGAAACAGCTTTGAAATACATTTGCATTCAAGAGGAAGGAAAACGCCGGTCAAAAGTGGAAATGAAGACACTGGGATAAGACCTCAATCTTTAAGGTGGTAGCCTGGAGAAATGGTATTTTTGCATGGGAGTTGTATGTGAGTCCAGTGCAGCTGCTCTCCCCCTGCTCCCCCTCCCCAAAAGACATAAAAGCAAGCTGAATCAGGAGATTAAGCTATATTCTGAGTATGAGTATTAGCGGGTTTGTTTTTCTCCTTCAAATGTGGCTTCAGCTTTGTAAACAACAACACTGAGATTCTGACTTCATAATGACAGCAAATCTAAATAAAGACTTGTTGCAGGCAAAACAAACAAACAAAAAATTGAGATGCTTAGCAAGCCAAGGCAGTTTTTTGGATTCCAGCAATTAGAAAGCATTGCCCATTAAACCCCAACTTGGTTTGGTAGCTGTTGTTTTTAGGATCCAGGAAAGGTCTTCCTGACAAGTCCTACTTGTAAGCCTTCTACATAGGAGCAACGGAGACAAGGCTATCAATAGTTGCAGGAGTAATCCTTATTGATGCGTCATGTTTCTGTCAGGTCCAGACACCCTTTGTGGGATTTCATTTAAGTTGTTTACAGCATAGGCATTTATGTCTGGCCTCTTTATCTAACCTCCCTGTGAGGTTGAGAGAGAGAAAAAAAGACACTGACTAATTCACTTAAACTCAAGGGGACATTTAAGCACATCAAGACTATTTGCCTACTAAAAATGTCAATTTCTGTCCAGCAAGTATAAAAAGAGCCCAGGGCGACTACCTGGCAGGCATCTAGACCTAAGCAAAATTAATCTCACCCCTCACTTCAGCAGTAATTATGAATTAATAGATCACAGACATAGGAATAACCAGATTCTGTCCCCTATATGCCTCCAAATGTGCTTGTGTGGCAAACCAGGGAAAATACTATTCCATAGTTCCAGTATCTCCCCACATTTATGCCAAAAAGCCTCCATCTGCTGATGCAGCCATAAAACAGCTTGCTGCTGCTGCAGAGGAGGAAGTCAACAGTTGCTGGATGTTTGCTGGCTGCTGTATGCTTTGTTTGTGGCAGCGTACCAAATGGAGCACAGAAACCCAACAGGCTTTTTTGGCTTGCAGTCATACTATGAAATGGTCCTATAAACTCGGCTGTAGCCAACTCTTCTTCTCATGTCAGGTATCCAGGGAAGAAATCAGTCAGGCCTGCAATTTGTTTTGTCTTACCTATTGCCACCCTCTCAGACTGACAGGCACCTTTCTTGCCCTGCTAATGTGGGTTTTTTCCCCATATAAATATATATATATGTCCTTTCTCAAACATAGCAATATGAGTATTATTAGCATAGAAATGATATCAAGAAGTATATGAAAAAGCCATTTCCTTTACCCTCTCCTTGCAATTATGGTTTAACAGCTTCAATAAACAACAGAATCATTCCTTGCACACATCATTACCATTGAAAAGATTAAAATAGCCTGGCTATTCAGAAAGAAAGAAGAAAACCAACCCACACATCGAGGAGTAACTTCTGCATGCACCCATCCAACCCAAATTCCTGCACGTGGCCCTTCCTTGCTAAGAAATGTCTCAGGATGCTGCTTCCCTCCCTCTGCCCAAACAGCCCTGGAGGTGCTGAAGAAAGAGGAAGGAAAAGGAAAAAAAAGTAATTAAAAACCAACCAACCAACCAAACAACAGTGGAAAAGCTCTCTGTGTGCAACCGGCCTGGAGCCCAGGAAAATCGAGCAGTCCCTAATCTGATTTCCAGAACGAGGGAGGAGGCTGGGAAGAGCCAATACTTTAGTGCCTGAGCCGTTTTTTAGTTGAGCTGTCCCTGTGTTACTGCACCTAAGAACGTGTTATGATTTGCACTGGGGAGTGCTAGTTTATTATCCCAAAGAATGTGTTGGACAGCTTCATTACACGGACAATAGATTAATTTAGCTGGTGCCTACCTTTTGTGAGGCAAGATTTAAGAGCAGTCTATTGCTTCCTGTACATTTGATGAAAATACATTCAGGCTGTTTTCTCTAAACATAGGTTTATTTGATAGGTTCTATGTCCTAATTATAACATTTCACTGCGCATAAAATTGAACTCAAGGAAGAGCTATTATCCCTGGGTTGTTTGGTGCTTGGTACAGCAGGGTCACTTTCCTGATCGAGGCCTCGTTGCTCAATTGTGATGCAAATTATGTTAGAATAAGAATAGGAAGAGCGTTTCTCATTGCTTATGAAGTTTAAGCTATTTTGTAAGCAATATATGATGGTCTGCATTGTGTCATATGCAGCTATACAGAGCACAGTTGCAATAGTACCTCTCTTATGTATAATGCAGCTATTTTTCTTGAGACTGCTGTGTCTTTTTGTGTACATCTACACTGCATGATAAACACTCATTTGCTAAAATAACCCTAGGTGTGTCATCCAGAGCTATGTCCTTGGCAATCTCATGTTACTGCTGAAAGCTCTGCGTCTCTTCTGGCAATCTTTGATTTCGCTCGGTGAGTTCCTCGACTTGCGGGGAGGTTGCTAGCTGGCTGGCAAATCGGCTCCAGCAGCACTCACCAAAAAACCCAGGCTGCACAAAAAGGACTCCTCACCCTGCACATCTACCTTCACCGGCCCAGGTCAAAGCCACACAGGCCCCAGTTGTTGGGAACTCTGCTGTGTCTCTCATTCTGCCTGCCTCTTTTTTCTCTTCTTTTTTTTAAAAGCAGCAAGATAGTGCAAAGAGATGGAAGTTTTCCCCTGACCTCATTTGGATATGAAGGCCAGCCCTCACATCCTCAGGGAATAGACGAGTGTGTGGGCTGAACATGCTGCTTGACACAATTTGTCTTCATGAAAACACTGGACTTGTCAAAAGTAAACACTTGGAAGAAACAGTTTGTGCTCGCTGTAATTCCATCACTTGACTGGCCCTTTTAAGTACATTATTAAAAAATTAAGTTGTCTCCCATTAAGTTGTCTCCCATTACTGCACACTGCTTTGTTTTTATAACTTGTGTCTTTCTTATGCTATTGTGGTTGCAAAACCTGCAGTATTAGAAAACCCAACTATTAATGTGTTGGGGTAGGCTAGGCTAGGCTGGAAGAGAAGTCACAAAGCTGCTTGAATTGGTTTGTAGCTTCTTTTGACTTGGAGGTTTGAGGCCACCTTTCTTTAGCATGTTGGTAACTTGACGCCTCTTTCTGTATTTAGAATGGGTTTGGGAAATGAAGATGAGCCACAAAGCTGAAGTTGGAAGCTTGGTTTCTCTGCTTAACCATCATGACCAGATTTGTTTACTCTCTTGCGATTGCAGAGTCTCTTATTATGGGTGAGGCTGTGTACGTCAGAAAGGATGTGATTTAAATTTTATATTCCAGGGTAAATAGGGATTACTTTAGACACAATAACTGCACAAAGCCATGTTTCCATCATTCTGCAGGTGTAATTATGTCAGACTGATACGAGAAACAGACACAAGAACTGGATCATTCAGAATTTAAGGTGATTGTTCATCACCAAAGTGGTGATAAACACCACTGATTATGATAGAGGTTCAATATTTGTGCTTCCAGAGGAGGTAAATATATTTTCCAAGAAGCTATTTCTGGGGCAATGATACATTTTCCCTGAATAATGCTTTGAATAATACTTCCATACAGTTGTTTGAGTTAAAGTTGTTTAAATGTCTTCTATTTCTATATGAAAATTTGTTAACTTTTTAAATACAGCTTACACTCTGAATTTCCTGGGTCTGAGGAGAACTACAACAATAGTACAATGATTTATTTCTCAGCTTTTGGGTACCAGCCCACACATTCAGTTCTATACGAAATGTTCTTCCTTTACTTTTTTAAATATAAAATGTTCATATTTGAGCACTTCAAAAAGCCTAGCAAGATGCATTTTATGTCTTGAATATGACAGACACCTGTCAGTATTTCTAAGGATTTGCCGATACTTACATTAATTTCTAAATCTTCTTTTAAACTCCCTTCTAAGAGCGGAAGCCCCTGGGTCAAGCAAAGTCAATGGTACATGGTGGCCAGTGAAGGTGAGTTCCCAGCAGTATCCCATCACGTGGGGAGCTCAAGGCAGCCAGTGGCGGAGCTGCTGTGTAATTTGCAGTTGCTTTCTTGTCTGAGTAGGGTTTGTGGTGGGGTGTGATAACACAGTAATTTCAGGAGTAGCTGCAGAGGTGTAAGAAGTGACCCCATCTGTGCTCCTTAGCCTCTCAGCATGAGGCTCCTTCAACCGCTTCCTTTCAACAGGGTCCTTCACAAAGAAGGTCTGCAAATGTCTCTAATCCAATTCACTGCAAAGTCACCTGGGTTATGACTTGCCCTTGCTAGTAATCTACCTGCTATTACTCTGAAATGGAACAGGAGTCCTTGTGTGATCCTTCACAGCATCTCATAATCTCCAGCCTGGTAATGCCTTAGACCATTCTGTTTAGACCCAGAAAAACTCCATTAGGTGAGACTACACTGTATAAAGGAGGTGAAAAGAGCCCATATGCCAGAGAACTGTATGCTTTAAAAACCTCACTGTTCCTACCATAGCTCTGACAGTTCTACCTTATGCAACCAAATACCAGTTACATGAAAATTTGTGATAATGTTTCAGAAGCTGCCAGAGCTCTGAGATGAGATTTTGTACAAGTAACAATGAACAACACTGACAACGAACAACACTTTCTTTCTGCTAGGGAAAAAGAACAACTCAGAATGGGCAACTTTGGAAAGAACGAGCCTCCATTGTGCCTACCTTGGAGCAATTAAAGGTGCTTATGAGCTTTCTCTGTCCTGGCCTAGGAGACACCTGCATCAAAGAAATTAATGCTCCTCTCCCACTTTTTTCTTAGTGCCTCCCTGGTTCAGTTCCATCCATAAGACAGAGGGGAGACATGAGTACAAGTGTACTCATGTGGTCTCAAAGGTCACCATATAGCAGAGTAATGCCCTGTAGAGGGACAATGAATTTTTGTTTTGGGGAAATCTCAATTAATCAACGTATCAGCAACCAATTCACTACTAAATACTTTGTTGTAGTCTTACCTTCAGCCTCTGCAAGAGCTGAGGACAGGACAGGACGCATCTGACTATGATAGGTCATCAGCATGCCTAACACTTGAAGTGGATGCCTATAACCTGGAAATTTTTGTTTAATTCTATGAACATTGGATAAAAGCTTTTAAGCTGCTGCCAAGCTCTAATCAGTTCTCAGACCCCAGCAACAGTACTTACCCCTAGTCAAAAATATTGCTGTGCTCTTCAATGAAGACTGACACCAGTAACCACAGTAAAAAATATTGCTTCCCTTAGAAGGTCAGATTGCTTAGATTTGGCATCCTCAAGTGTTAATGTAACACTGCTACAAAGCAAAGCTTATATATCTACCCACTTACTGGCAGAAGAAAATAGTTTGGAAATGTGCCTTCTTTCTCTCTCTGGCCCTTAAATGGACAAAAGCAACAGGGACAGGTATAAGCAGCCTCCTAAGAGTGAGACAAAGAATAATCTCAGCTATACCCAAGTTCTTCCTAAGAAATAGGTGCTGGTACCCATACATGGCTTTAAAGTCAACTGCTGCTGCTGTGAAAATTGGTGACCTGGGTCACAGCAGCCCTGGGTCGCGTGGTGCTGGCTTGCAGTTGGCTCAGGACAGTGACTCAAACTCCTGTGTCTTAATGAAGATGGCTGTGGTTCTCGGAGTTACTTGGTGTCTCTCCTGTCTTCTTCTGTGTAACACTCTGGACCACCATACCCCATCTTTCTCAGCAGCTTCCTCCAAATCCCCTGTGTCCCCAGCCCCAGCAACCTGCACCTCTGTGAGCGCAAACATTCTCTCATCCTGCTTTCTGTCCCCAGATTCCTCCCCTTGAAGGTCCAGCAACACTGAATCTGGCTCTCCCCACCTGTTTCCTCTTCCTTGGCCCCACGTAAGCATTTTGCTTCTGGAAAGTTGGGAACTTTCAGAGTGGAGACAAAAGTGAGCAAAGGCAAAGGCAAGTTGGAAGTCCCCTGCAGCTTCTCACCTTCCTGCTCTCCAGTCCCAGGATACACCTTGAGCTGCTCTTCCTATACATCTCATGCGCTACTTGCTGACTTTACCATATTGATCCAGTCATCCAGCCCCCTAATCAAACACTTCCAATCTCTTTAAAGGTAAACTCTGTCAGGAGGCTGAGTCTCCCTCCAGATTTCCCTCCACCAATGTCCGTAGGGTAAGTTTTCCCTGCCTTTCTGCTGTCCCACTCCTCTGACATGCATCTTGTTGGATGCTGGGCCCTGCTACAAACTTGAGGTGATAAGGAAAAACAATGAAAGAAGCATTAAAATAATAGAGTTTTGAAATCCTCCTTAAAACAGTTTGACATGCAAAGGCCTCCCATTGTATAAGTATCTCACAAGAGATATTCTACAGAAACCCACTCAAGCTGCATCCCAGCGACACAACCCAGAGCAGCGCGGCACAGGCTGGAGCGGGGAGTATCGCTGCACGCACACAGCTCTCTCTGGATTTCTCTGCAGCTGCTCACGCCAGCAGACTCTGGTTTTGTTCACCTCCAGGCAGGATGACTGCACAGACTGCTGGACTGAAATGTCTGACTGAGGTATGAATTAGCTTATCTTGCGTGTCCTGACTACTCTTCTTCAAGGAGCGGGTATTGTAGGTGACAGTGAGATATCACTCTGGTGTGAAAATACACTCATGGTCTTCACCCTTTGTAGAAGAGGGAGTTTCCTTAACCAGGCTTGCAAATGGGAAGTGCAGTAAGGCAATACTCTTTCACCTTCCCAAAAGCAAGCAAGAAAGAAAGAGTTGTGATTGTGTATCATTCCCTTCTAAATTAAGCCCATTTTGTGAAATTACCATAATGAGTTGGGTATGCTGGGCTGTGTCTGCTAGTTGTTTTCAATTCTACTGCCTTTAAGTAACTGTGCATTGGTCTGTGGCTCAGCTGTGGGAGGCTCACTAGATCTGCGGCGCAATTCATACCTACATCAGCCTATTCACAATTTTCTCTGTGTTTCTCAGTGCTGCTAGTTTCATCTTTAGTTAATATTGGTGCAGTAATGATTGCTGCAGTTCAAAGTCTTATGCGCTTTTTCTCTTCTGTCAGTCAATCTGTCACTCATTTTTAGGCAGGACAGTAGCAGAGGTTAGAATCAAATTATTTGTAATGCTCACTGACAGAGACAGATTGGATCCTATCTCCTTTTGGAAGTGGACGCATAAAGGTTATACAGTGAATTACTCTAGAAACAGACAGAAAAATTCTTCCTTTGCCTTTGTAGCCCTAGTTGTGTGATTTCTTCTCTCTTTCTGGCAGTTTAATAACCTAAGTAGATGCCCACAAAATCTCAGCTCTGTAGTGCGGGAACCTCTTCTGCTACACCAGCTGAGACCTCACTGAACTTATTCATTCTCATTTGTGGCTTCGCAGGGAGACTTCGCTCTCAGAGAGTCAGAAATCCTTATCTTTGTGAATAACAACACCTCAAATGACTCACATTTGATTTTCCAACTGTTAGTTTGCTGCAGATTCTTAGCCCAACTTCTGCCTATTCTTGTACTTCATTGGCAGTTCCCTAGTTTGCCTCCACTAGTACAGAGCTGTGGTTTACAGTCAGGCCAGGCTGAAGGGCTTTAAGTAATCATTTCACAGCACCCTTAAATAATTTCAAATCATGTCAAATGATGCAAAACAATTTCAAATCATGTCAAACTTTTTTACTGCTTGCTTTCTGTAAGTAGTCTACCTAGCAAATTTTCCTGTAGGAATATTTCTAGTCCCAACACATTTTATGCATTTTTGCTTAATTTTCAGCAGGGACAAAAAAATATATTTTTCCTATGAGATACTTAACGTGGTAACTGATGTAAAATAAAATCTTTGTAAAGACAGTTCTGCCTGCAGGTGCCGTTTGAGTTAGTAGATGAATGTTGATACTTAGTAGGGGAAGATGTAGTTTAAACTAGCCTATTAATTTCTGCGGTGATGATATATTGACTTGTCTTCACCTCAACTTTTATCTCATGTTACTTCCCACAGTCCAGATAAGAAGGTTGTTTGGGTTTTTTCTTCTTTTCCTCCTGAAAAGAAGACCTTATGTTCTCCTTCTAGAGTTGTCTGAAGCCATGCAGTAGGTCAACAGCAAAGTCAGAGGTTATTCTTCTTGATTTCTTCCAGAGTATCCACCAGATTTGCTCAAAGCATACAAAACCAGGCAGCTCCTCCTTTAAAGAGATCTTAATGTAATCTGCTGGCATTCAGCAAAGTGTCCTGTTAGCTTACATGCTGTGAAGATGGTGAATGTTGAAGTCTTCAATGCAGGTTTTGTTACCTAAATTAACATTAATGAGTAAATATGTGTACTGACTGAACACCCAGGAGCACCTAGCAGGATGCAATGCACTTTCATTACCTGCTGTGACAATAAGTAAGGGGTGTAATTCAGTTGCCTACACATATGTGTCTATTGCCATATGAGGCTCCACAGGATGCCTCACTTGGCCTCCAGTGACCTCTCCATACGGTGTCTAGGGCTACACATTCATGTAACATGAAAAACACTTCAGACTCGATGATCTTAAAGGTCTTTTCCAACCTAAATGATTCTGTGATTCTTGTCTTACTTTTTTTAAGTGAATGAGAAAGCGCACAATTATCAAATTTAAAACAATTATCAGAAGCAAAACCCCTCATCAAGACAAACCAAAAAAACTCCAAACCCAAACACTGCTAATCATCTCTTGCTACCTGCACCATTATTAAACTTTGACCATATTGGCAGAGGAAAGCAAGGGGTACAAACGCTTATCAAGGAAACAGAACAGGAAAAATACAGCCCTGCAGGTCAAACTTTGACTTTTCAAGAAGGATGTCAAAGGCAAACTGCAGTAGCTAGTCTCTTTGCTCTAGTGCGTGCTCTGCAACAGAGCACAAAGCTTGTCTTCAATTCCATTTCAGAACAAAAAAAAATTATTATTTCTCTGGAAATGAAAAGAAATTTCCTTTTCCATAGGAAATATCACAATGTGTTTCATTTTGATATGTAACCTTGTATGCTCAAAATTTCAAAGTTGCCATGGAACAGAAGTGTGGGGGTTTTTTACCATTGCTAGTCATGAAACATAAAGGTGTTCATTGACAGACATAGAACTAACCTGAGTTTCAGGAATGAGAAAGTTGCAGGCAGAACACTGATAAATTTTGATATCCCACCTTACAGCAGCAGAGAGATATAAATTGCTGCATTATCCTCGATATTTCTAATATAAAAAGCATGAAGAGCAAGAATTTCAAAGCCGAGAGCAACTTTACTTTCTTCAGCACATAAGATATTCTCCCCTTCATAAGATTTTCACTGTGGTTTCTGTAATATTGCTAAGTTTTCCCCACTGGGACAATAAAAGACTGGATTAGCATTTGGGCTGCAGTCTAGATTACTACATTGGGGATGTTACAATGCAAAGCATTTGCTGCTACACCAAAACCTTTTTTTTCCTCTTTGGTTGGCTTGGTTCTAGAAAGGTAGCTTGGAAAAAAAAAAGAGATGGAATATAGTTTTGATTGTAAAACTTAATTTAACTTCACTATAATCCTAGGTAGAGCAGCTCTCAGATTGAGCATCTGATGGGAAAAATAAGAAACTATATGGCAATGCATGTTCCTCAGCCTATAGAGGGAAAGAGAAATCAGAAATGTGTACTCTTTAAAGGTAAAATCCCCAGGGAGAAGTATTAGCATTTACATTATTCTGCTGCCCTTTAGTTGAGATCCAAATTTATCTTACTAAATTACCATCTTTAGACAATCTATTCTTTCTGCATGTCTGAAAGTGCTGTTTTGTATGCCCAGTACAATGTTGTTTAGCCATTAATGTTCAAGACAACGTTCAAAAAGTAATGATGGTTATTATTTGACACAATTTTAGTCATCTTCCTCTCAAAGTTGAAGTCACACTGGAAAAATTGGGCTGGCAGTTGGGTGTGGTCTGTTTCACCCAGTATCCAAATGCCAAATAATAAACTTCATATAATGTCAACTTTACACAACTTAACTCACCACAACTGGCTTTTGCAAAAATTTCTTGAAGGTACATATCAGCACATCTTCCTTCCAGATAAACATAGCATTAACAATAATTAACAACCATCAGTGATGTAACATAGTACTCTAAGTGTGGATCAACATTTCAGTGCTCCAATGACTTTTGATTTGCCTCTGAGGTGCTGCCGTGACAGTGTAGACCTAGAGCTCTTCCTTTGGGACAGGAGTTCCTGTGCTGCCAAGTGGCCACCCATCCACTACATCCATTCATCTTTTGCTACAGCATTGCCCAAATGTACCTACAAATAATTTGTCTGCGTGGTGCCTGCACTTGAAAACTCAGATAAAATGAGGTTATCCAGTGAGGTCTTCCCAGTTGTAAAATGAAGTCATTAATTTAGTCACCACATTAGATGATGTTCTGCACTCTCTGAAATCAGGTTTCATACTCCTTTCTGCCTCAAAAGTTAGTATTTAATATAGTACTCTGGACGCTCTACCAAGTTGACAATGCCAATGCATCATTCATGCTCCGTGAACTTCGCTTGAGTCTGCCTTATTTCCTCAGCTTGGCAGAGTCTAGTTGCTTCATTAAGTGCCTTTCAGCAGTCAAAACTAGATCTCAGCATGGACCTAACTTTTCACCCTGCAAACTGGCCTGAGGGCAAGATGCTGATCACTCTTCTTTGTGTTTAAGCATTTTGCCTCTAAAATCTTATCACAAAGAGATTTTTCTTATGTTATTAAAAGCAACAAGGTGGTCTGGAGGTTGGCTTCCCCCAGCTGCAGGGAAATTACCAGGTCCCATGTCCTAGCTACAACTGATGGCTGCAAGAATTGAAGCCCCTGCTACCCACCACGTTGGAGGAAACCTTACAACTCTATGTTTGGCATCCCTGAGGGCAGACGTTAACCGTTGCTCCTTTCACTCTGCTCCTCCTCTTGAATTCACTGGCTCATTTAGCCCACTGTTTCCTCTCCCCATTCGAGCTGGCATCAGTGGTCCATCAGGAGAGCCCCTAGCCCAGCTCTGCTTCCCTGACCCGGTGGGAACCAGCCCTGCGAGCTGACGCAGCCTCTCAGTCGGAGTTGAGGGGCTGCCTCTTGCAGTCGTCTCCGATGGCCAAGGGTTCACTGGAAAGGCTGGCTGGTAACCAGGGAAAAGGTGCTATGGAAATGTATGTTTCTTCACAGCAGCGAGTGCTGCCTAAAGGCCTTCCTGTGGTATCATCTGTGTCCTACACAGTCTTTCTTTCCTTGGGCTTGGGTAGGTACAGAAGGAAATCGGAAAAGCAGTGCAGCAGCCTGGGGAAATGACAAGGACCAGCAGTGTGTGCAGAGCTGGAGTCCAGAGGTTATGGGAACACGGGGGCTCTCAGTGTGCCTGACAGGTTCCCCATGCAAGTAAATGAAATCTCTCTCTTTTTCCCCACCCTGAAAATAATAACCTTGCTCAGGAGGAAGGTCGCTGCTTGTGCTTGAGAGACAGGAGACATGATATTACAATCACATTCATTCTTTTATCTCTCCATGACTTGAATACGTTTAAATCCCAAGTGATTAGAATGAAGAGCAGGAAGGAAAGATTGTTTAAGGCAACTTAAAAAAAACCCCCGCAACCTCCCTTAAGTTCAGATACTTTGAAGAAAAGTTAAAAATGGCATCTTATCTTCTCCACAGCCACCATTCTCCTCTAAAGTTTGCTGGGAAAAATCATGTAGTAGCAGGAAGGTAACTACTTGTGGTGGGTTGACCATGGCTGGACACCAGGTGCCCATCAAAGCCACTCTAGCACTCCCTTTCTTCGGCTGGACAGGGGAGAGACAACATAACAAAAAGCTCGTGGGTCGAGATAAGGACAGGGAGATCACTCACCAATTACTGTCACAGGCAAAACAGACTTGACTTGGGGAAAAATTAATTTAATTTATTACCAATCAAATCAGAGTAGGATAATTAGAAATAAAACCAAATCTCAAACCACCTTCCCCCCACCTCTCCCTTCTCCCCAGGCTTAACTTTACTCCCAATTTTCTCTACCTCCTCCCCGCCAGCAGCACAGAGGGACACAGAGGGGGTTGGGATCAGTTCATCAGTTGTCTCTGCCGCTCCTTCTTCCTCAGGGGGAGGACTGCTCACACTCTTCCCTTGCTCCAGTGTGGGGTCCCTCCCATGGGAGATTGTCCTCCATGAACTTCTCCAGTGTGAGTCCTTCCTACGGGCTGCAGCTTTTCACAAACTGCTCCAGCGTGGGTCCCTTCCACGGGCTGCAGTCCTTCAAGGCACAGACTGCTCCAGCGTGGGTCCCCTGTGGGGTCACAAGTCCTGCCAGAAAACCTGCTCCAGTGTGGGCTCCCCTCTCCACAGATCCGCAGGTCCTGCCAGGAGCCTGCTCCACTGTGGGCTTCCCACGGGATCACAGCCTCCTTCGGGAACCCGCTTGCTCCAGCGTGGGGTCCTCCCCGGGCTGCAGGTGGAGATCTGCTCCACCATGGACCTCCCTGGGCTGCAGGGGGACAGCCTGCCTCACCACGGTCTTCCCCACGGGCTGCAGGGGAATCTCTGCTCCAGCGCCTGGAGCATCTCCTCTCCCTCCTTCTTCACTGACCTGGGGGTCTGCAGGGCTGTTTCTCTGGTTAGAGGATTAGATGGTTCTGTGGAGCAATCAATAAAGGCCAACGCTTCTCTGTCCCCTTGACTTCTGCCTGGCTGGCAGATTTGTGAGGGTGAGGGAAGGATGTTGCTTCTCTCTTAGGCTGCTCAACAATTATTATTCATCTCAAAAAAATATTCAGGAGGTTGTCTGGTGGTGGCTCATGCCTATATAAGTGCCAGAAACTATTAAAACCTGGACTGCTGACATCATCTTACCATGTGGCATTATGCACAATCAGTTGGTGGCTTTGATGCTGTCTTCCATATTTGACCCTCAGTAGTGGAGGGCTTGAACAGCAGGGTTCTTTAATATTCCTTCCCTTGATTTTGCTCAGAAGGTCTTTTTCTCTCTCATTCACACACTGACTGCCTTTGCCATTAGATAGACTAGACTGTGAATCACAATTTCCATTCCAGAGGAATTGCTGATATTTTATCATTTTTTGAAATAATTTTGAAAAGTTGACATATTTTGTTTTAACATTTTTGACTGAAATGAATAGTGTTGATGTTCCCAAATAAGAATGTTTGGTTTGCTGAACTCAGCTGAAACTTTATTTGAAGTCAATTCAAAATGAACATACCTCTGCCAATCATGCTGCAGGTCCCTGGCTTGCCACTTGCTTTGAGATGAAGCTGCAGTGACCTAGGGGAAGTACAGGGTGGGATAAAGGAGCTTGGCCCGTAATGGAGCATGAGAAATAAGTCATGTGAATTCTGTCATAATAGGATTTGAATTGTTCAAGTAAAGCATATTTCTGAATAGATGATTATGCCCTATAGCCGTTCTGTCTGGGAGGCAGGATGCAT
Source organism: Buteo buteo (assembly GCF_964188355.1). Lineage (NCBI taxonomy): Eukaryota > Metazoa > Chordata > Aves > Accipitriformes > Accipitridae > Buteo > Buteo buteo. Next base: position 10,185,816 of record NC_134189.1, read on the forward strand.
TGGCATAACAGAGGCAAAGGAATGGGACATTCCCACCCGGCGAGGAGCAGTGCTGAGTCTCTAACAGTGACTCAGCAACCTGTTGCAGCAGGTTGGTGTGTGTTTTGTTCCAAAAGGCATCCATAGCAAACTTTAAGGAAGAAAAGACAAGTTCATGATGCGTAAGAAAAAAAACAAAAACAATGCTACAAATAGCACTGATGGTGAACCTGCTTTTCAGCAACTGTTATCAGTTCTGAGGGAAAAAAAGAAAAAAAGACTTGCAGACAGTAGGAGAGTAGCTGATTAGCTGGCTTCTTCTCCCAGGTCCTTCTCCTCCAGCTACTGAACATACTGATTCAGTGTACTTATGCACTGAGTAGGGTGCTGAAACATTAACTCCCTCTTTCTCTCTCCTTCCATCTGATTTGGTTACTATAATCCTATGTAGCAATTGCACAGATTTATTAGTATGTTTATGATGCTGCAAGCATATGATAGAAAATATTTCAGCTAAGTTAATAGGGTAGGCTAGAAGCTTATTTTTTGATTATTAAATTGATATCAGTGAGGTCTGTCTTTATTTTCTCTGTACAACAGAATGAAACTGTAGTGCCATTTGCCACATATTAAAAACAGAGATATATGCCCAGCATATGAGGAGTGTGTACAGTAGAAGCATATCTTGCATTATGTTTAATTACATAATATAGAGACAGAGCTATGCAGGAAAAAATGGTTGAGGCATGCCAGTTGGCCATCTCCATTACATTAAAAAACTAAAAGCAACCAAACTAACCCTCCACCTAAACATCTTAAGACTTCTTTTTAAGACTTAAGATAGACTTTAAGAGCTAAGATAGTTCTTTCTTACTTGATGTAATTGACTCTTTTTGTCAGTGAAAATTAAGTCTTTCTTGAGACTAAAGCAGGGGAAAAATGCAGTAAACTGTTTATGTAAGTAGAGGGGTTGGGGGATGTAACAGCTCTCTTGAATACTGACACAATTGCAGGGTTCTGTATTTGCTGTAACAGGGCTACTCAATGTACATGACTTTGGTTAATAACTTGTCCTGGTTTTGGCTGGGATAGAGTTAATTTTCTTTCTAGTAGCTGGTATAGTGTTATGTTTTGGATTCAGTATGAGAAGAATGTTGATAACACACTGATGTTTTCAGTTGTTGCCAAGTAGTGTTTATACTAAGGCAAGGATTTTTCAGCTTCTCATGCCATGTCAGGAAGAAGGCTGGAGGGGCACAAGGAGTTGGGAGGGGACACAGCCAGGACAGCTGACCCAAACTGGCCAAAGGGGTATTCCAGACCATGTGATGTCATGACCAGTATATAAACTGGGAGGAGTTGGCCGGGGGGGATTGCTGCTCAGGAACTAGCTGGGCATCAGTCGGCGAGTGGCGAGCAATTGCACTGTGCATTATTTGTTTTGTATATTCCAACACTTTTATTATTATTGTCATTTTATTATTATCATTATTATTTTCTTCCTTACTGTTCTATTAAACTGTTCTTATCTCAGCCTATGAGTCTTACCTTTCTCTTTTTTCCGATTCTCTCCCACATACCTCTGTGGGGGGAGGAAGTGAGTGAGCGGCTGCGTGGGGCTTAGTTGCTGGCTGGGGTTGAACCACAACACATGCCCAGAACAGTGTCAAAGACTCACTATCCTATGAAACATTCAGACTATTTTTCTTCCATTACGAAGGGAAAAACAGTTTCTGAAAGTTCCTGTAGGCATTTTCATGTCACTAGCGCAATGCTTATTTTTGAAAATTTTAAAACTAAGCCGAGCCAGCGATTTCCCACTGAGAATTTCCTTCCTTGGCCACAACTCCTAGGACATCTAAGGTGTCTAACACCCAGTCCAATTGTTTATCTATGATGATACATCATACTTTTTGTTCATGGGGTGGTTCAGAGTATTAAGCTAGAAGGAAACAACTCTAATGGATGCTTTATAACAGAAACTAGAAGTAATTTCAAATCTATTTTTGTTTAAAGTAGAGAATACCTAAAAAAAATTCCAATTCTGTCAACCAAACTGTGCATAGATCATTGTAAAAATACTGGATACCAGTACCTTCCTGTGTAGATTGTAACTAGTTTGCCAGTAAGCCTGGAGTATGTCAAATACATTGCCACGAGTGGGAAATAAGGGATAACTGGTGGCACATTTTGCACCACCCCCCCCCCCCCCAAATCCCAAAACTAAAAAAACCTCAGAAACTAACTCCAAATTTTCTAAACATATTTTGATGAGAAACAGTCTTGTCTCTGCCCTTCTCCCTATGCTCATCATGGAGCTCAAAGTATTCAGCTCATTGAACTCCAGAAACGGTTTGTCCTTTACCTACAAGATGAAGTGGTCATCAAGCTAAAGGGCACGGTTCCCCGAAAGTGTTCTTCAAGCATCCCACAGTGAAGTTGGAGCCTGTGGGAAGCCTGCCTTGTGATGGCAGGGACACAGGCCCTCGAGGGCTGGGAGAGGGAGCGATGGGAGGAGAATGGGAAGTTAAGAGAGAAGGCAAGATTCTCTAAGACAACTAGCCAGGGTAAATCAACTAATTATGAGCAAAATAAGCAATGGACTTCCACAGAGTAAGTTGATCTGCCTTATTACTGTCATATGCAGAAAGTATTACTCTACCATTTTAGCATGCACTGTACAGCTCTCATAAGAAAAGTGTGCCATCTTGTGGGAAAATGGGGAAAATATTAAACCATGCCTTCACATACATTTTGCATACATTATGCAAAATGAAGGGTGGGTCCCTCCAACAACAAATGTTTGGGGCAATATTCAGGAGGTCACTATCCAAAGGGAAGTCCCCAGCCTGCACACTGAAGGACCAAAACCTTCAATAGACAAGTTTACCTTTCTGATCTAAAGATTTACGTGGGCTTTGTAATTCTAAGATTGAGAAGATAACCAGGAGATTTATTACTGAAAAATGCCAGACTGGGCAGACTCCTCCCAGCCAGCTGTGGACATCCATAGCAGGCTAACTCTTACCCAAAATAAATCAGCATAGCCCAGCTAACTCATACCATTCTAACCTGTGAGATTTTGAAGGAAAGTATATGCAGGTTGATCACAAGAGATGGAAATGAAAATTAAGGGAAAAGGAGAAAATCAGAATTTGCGGAACGAAACTTGTATCACCAAGGCCTCAGCCTCTGTGATTCTTGGCAAAGAGCAAACCAGAAAGACTTCATGTCCGAGACAGTCCAGTTATATTAGCAGTACAAGATGAAAACTAGACAATAGCAACAAATGTCTTGGTCAGAGATCAAATGCTGTACAGCTAATCCCTGGATTATTTATATAGTTTGGAAGAGGGATGCTTTTCAAACAGACATTTGGACGTGAGTATTACTGGGCTGCTCTTGCTTAGGAGTCCTGCTGCAAGAGGCACCATGAGGCGGAGAAGATGAGAGAAGAGCAACACGCATCTATGGGGTCAGGGCATAAAGGCAGAGAAGAAAGGAGGGGGAAGTTGTTGGCTACCAAAGAAAAGAGTAGGTAGTAGAAATCTGTGTGAGGAAAGGGCTGTGCTACATCCTTTCCCTCCTTGGTGGGTGGAGTGAGTGCTTTCTCCTCTCCTGGAGCCTGCCCATGGCCCTGCTCTTGTGGAGGGAGCTCAAAGCCACCTCCCAGCCCCTCTGCTCACAGCTGGTTCAGTAATTGTGGCACACAGCTTCTAGAGTATGAGGTTAATGAGCTCTTACAGCCCAAGCTGCTCAAGCTTCACAGGTGGGCTTACCCTTTGACAGTAAGAAGTGTCAGATGTGTCTCATTAGCTGTTCTGCTCTCCCATAGCCTTTTAAATAACAAAAAATATGGAAGAAAATTCCACTGACTTGAATACAAAAGAAAAAAAAACACAACAAAAACACAGGTTAGGACAAGATGCGTTGCCATGAAATCATATTTGGGACGCACATGCTTTAAATTTAAAAATGACTGAGAGATGCTAGACAGTGGAAGGAAAAAGGATATTAAAAAAAAAAAAAAAGACTGTCGGAAGTCTTAATAAGCAACAAAAAAGGAAGTCTGAAAACTTTGCTTTTTTGCTGCTTGGAAAGTTTCCTTTGTTATTAACAGTCCCTTCAGATATAACAGTGCAGCAGGGAGATAATTTTTACTCTGGGTTGTTATTTTTACATTAAGAATGTTAGCTACAAAATAAGGAGAAGGTCAAGCATCAAAACAAAGAGCAAGTTCATGGCATATGTTGGCAGAACCTATTTTGAGTGAGACTAGGTCCACAGAGCAGGGCAAGATTCACACCGCTGTACTTTAAGCTCAGGTGCTAAAGCATGGAGCTGGCTTCTTTCCCTGGAAGTCAATAAAGAGAGAGGGGCTGCAGAGAGAGAAGTTAAGGAGTTCTGTTCCATGTCTGAAGTTTGGCAGGTTGAATCAGGACTTTGATGTGGCCATATTCACATTAGGGATGTTTGCTTCAGGACACCAGACTATATCTAGTCCAAAGTAAAACTGCAGGTAGTATAATTAGAGTGCCCTCAGCAACGTATTCTTCAACCTATTGATCTGCCCTGATTGTGCCAAACTGTTGCTCGTGTAAACATTAGCATGTTTGCTGATGCAGCACTCAACAAAGTCAGCCTGGACAGAGTGCTGAGTAGACACAGTTACCCTGTCCCCAGGCTGACTCATGCAGAGATAGCTCAGAAAATACTTTTTTGCAGAGCATCTTCTTTGCCTGGGATGGCTAGGAAGAGCAGGGAATGCCAAACATCAATGACAGTCCCCTCAGCTTAGCCAAAGCGGCTGTCCAACACCCTGCCTTGTGGCATGCAGGCTTACCCACTGGCTGGCATGCAGAAAAAGCAAAAGCAGGGCCAGTGTTGGCAACAAGGCTGCCCACAGCTGCAGCCCTAATCCTCGGGGCAGCCGTGAGGGCTGTTGCTTTTGCTGGTGCAGAAGAATGTCAGCCTCTAGCAGCAACAAGTCCTTCGCAGCAGAGTGCAGCAGGGCTTTGGTAAAGCAGATGGAAGGGAAAGCAGAGTTGGGATCTGGCCCTGATGAAGAGAGGAGAAAGAAGTAGCAAGGCGTCAACATCAGCACCATGTTGCGGTAGGCTTTTTTGCATGTAAAGATGGATTAGGTAAATCTATGCTGATCACATCATGTCATTGGTGAGCTTCGCTTGGGAAGGCTCAGGCTTTTAGTGTTATTAATTGGGGCTTTCTTTGATGACAGCCTCAACTGCAGTGAAGGAAAGGGAGCTGTATTTGAATAAAGGCCTAATCGGGCCAGTAGGAACTGCATATTCCCACTGCTGAATGGCCTTTTTGTGAGTTCAGCACAGATGTTTGATTGCACCCTGGTTTCTTGGTTTCTTTTTTATGCACAGCCTAACTGGTGTCGTAAAAAAAAATATTGCAATAACATTCTTGCATATGTACTTGAAATTCCTCCCAGTTGGTTTTGACCATTCTAAAAATATAACTTAAATGTGAGTTTTGACTAAGGAACATTTCTAATCCCTGTCCTGACTAGAACAGGACATTGTGATCACTGAATTTAGGGAGCCCATGACAAGTTCTAGCAGTGCTGGGGAGCAGACAGAAAGCTCTTTGGAGGAAAAAGGATATTTGGAGGATGGGAACCCATCCTTTCTTCCATTAGCATAAGCTGTCATGGGTCAGTAGGTGATATGCACTGGCTACACCACGTACCTCTTGTTCTTCTTTGTTTCTCCTGGCAATAGACATTCTACTGGCCCCTTTCCCAGTCCGAGCTATTCAACTTGAGACAGCTCCAAACCACCAAATTTGATCCAATTTTAATTTCCCAAAGCTTGGGTAGGATTTTAGTCCCATATCTTGTTAGAAGGTTGCTTCTCCTAACAAAATAATTTCTTTCAAATAGCTAGAATATATAAAATGTTGCTGACAAATCCACATATGACATTATTTCAATGGGTTTTCTTTGTTTTTTCAGTCTAGCCCAGACTCCCAAGAAGAACTGAGGTATAATTCCACTGATACTTGCCTCCTCTGACTTTCAGCTGGATTTATTGCTTAATTTCCTCTGGAGCCTTGGAAACTCCCAGCCATATGATTTTTAACAGGCTCACTTATAAGGCCGGTCATCTCTCCTCCCTGTCCCATCTCTCTAGGAAATCTCCCCTCTACTCTTTCTAGTGACAAGTTCTGCCTGCTTACCAGTTTGCTTGAAAAAAATAACCACAAGAAAACAACAGCAGATGGACGGTGTTTTCCTCCTTGCACGCCCGTGCAGTGAGGTGGAGGAGGGAGGATATGAGACCCTCCTCATACCCCATGCTCACAGTGCAGGGGAGCCAATTAAGGTCCCAGAGAGTGGGTAAAGGGGTGTTACTAATTGCCTTGGGCCAATACAAGCTTAGACCAACGACCAGCAGATGAAGGAAAGCAGTTATTGTATGGTTTAAAACCAGTTCCCAGAGGTTTTAGATCAGAACTCCAAAACCCTGGCTGGCAATTCTTCATCTTTTTTATTATTTTCCAGAAAGAAAAAGTAGGTGACCTTATTTCAGCTCCTAGAAGTTTTCACAAGCCACAGCACATTGTGTAAGAAAGCTTTTCCCTTTTCTACACTGGTGACGGCATCTGTTTTCTGAACCTGGATCTAGTTGGTGCTAGGCTGTGTTATGGATGAATTGCACAGGCAGTTTTCTGTCTCTGTCCTTTAAACCACATCGGTTTTTAAGAAGTAGCCCACAGTATTTCTTTTGGCTGGAGTTTTCCAGACTGTCTTGAGATTTTAGTCTTGCCAGGTATTGCTATCATGATCAGTGACATTTTTCACTGCACTTATTTCCCTCTCTAAAGAAGCAAGCTCAGAGCCTGTGCATTTCTAAAGACTGAATATTATGTAGGATTTGTGCTGGAAATTCTATGCTAGATTTATATGTCATATGGACACTTTTATGGTGCCACATATCCTCATTTAAACCTTTGTGTTATTTAGTGCTGTTCTGTGCCATTCCCCAGACCTCCTCAGACACCATAGATTATAGTATTTCCTTTCTGTTCTCCTATCAAGAGATACACTCCCTGCCAAATTTCTTGCTTGCTGATTAGACCTTTTTCCTCTGGATCCATGTTTCTTCCACATGCTGGTTCTTTGAGCCATATCCATCTATAGATGAGTAGAGGAAAGAAAAAAGACTGCACAGCAGTGCTGCAACTGTTCCCTTACAAAGCCCTAAGATGATTAAAGCTAATGGGAGAAGCACTCTCCCTCTGTGTCTCATCACCGCAACAGAAGTAGATGCTCTCAAGGTTCCCCTTTGCATTTCCATAGCCTTTGTTAGAGGCTGAGGTTTGGCCAGGAGCTGGCATCTCAGGTATGGTTGAGCTCCGAGCCTCTTTGAGGGACCCAGCAAAGAAAGATGCTGGAGGAGCAAATAAGAAGAAGCTACTAGAGGCATTGCTCTGAAGCACACGCTGTGGAACTCTTAACAGGGACATAAACAGGGAAACTCTGTGACCAGACACTTAGCAGGGTCACTGATGGGCAACTGTCCTTTAAAACCAGGCCAGTCCCATTACAGCTCCTCCTTCATTCCTCTTCCCATGCTTCCTGAGTGTTCAGGTCAGCCTGACTTATAAAAATAAATGCATTCAATTGTGCCTTTGATACCACATAGTCAGGAAGGAGAGAAGAACTGTCATGAAAATCCTCTTGCTAACTAACGGCAAGAGTCAGAATAGCCAGTCCAGTTCAGGAGCTGGGGTAAGGGAGGAATCTGACAGAAAGCTGCAAATAAGCTACATATTTAAACTGGAACTGACTTCAGTGGGAGTCCAGCCCAAGGAAGAGCTTCTGGATTTGGCCCAAGCAATTTAAATAATGCAAGACAGCTTGGTCAGTTTCTCATCTTTTAGCTAGACAATCTCTTTAGATTTAACCCAACTTCATCAAAAAGCCTTTCTCAGCCTATTGCAAAGCCTGGTAATGGGAAATGGGACAGCAAAAAAACACTTTGGGGATGTTCTTTCATCAAAATGTTCAGTGATTCTGATTCTGATTAGCAAATCTCTAACAGACACTAAAAGCAGTGTCCAACCTTGTTTAGACAAGACCCTGAGCCACCTGCTCTTGTCACTGGCACTGCTTTGAGCAGGTTGAACTAGGAGATCTCCAAGGATCTCCAACCTTAACTTTTCTGTAATTCTATGAATCTAGTGTTATAAGAGGGCTCCAGCACACCATTAGTCATTCTTTAAATTTTATTCATGAATTTTAAATGATGATGACTACACAATTTCAGAGCCTGTTCCAGGCTTCAGTACTTGTGTGAGTTCAGGAATTTCTGGAGAATCACCAGGTAAGATGATGCAGCGTACATGATGTACCTGCTCAAACTTCAGTGGGATGAAAGAACAGGCCAAGTGTATAGGATACTAAATACTAGTTTCACATAACCATTTTTAATTTACTAACATGGCCATATATAAAGCATGTGGTTTAAAGAACATGGTCACATTTAAAGGCCTTTCTGAGGCTTGCCTGGCTTCAGCTCTTCTGTGTACTTTTTCAGTTGTAAGAAGCAGATGACAATAATAATTTCCCTGTTGCTTATTCACTTGACTCACTGTCCCTTTCACCAAAAATGACACAAGCAGTGATAAAAATTATTTTGTTCACACAGAGATGACATTATATCTTCTCACCCTAAGACACTGTTAGGCAAGTGTCCCAATCTTATAAATGTTCCTTAATATTTTCACATGTGTAATTCCCCAATTTCAGTTACAATGTTAGTGAGGTGGATGTTCAGCCAGCAGGATCAAAGACAGTCATGAGTTGTGTGACAAATGAGAAAGGGTGTTGTTGAAACTGTTTACATAACTTCAGGCTGAACTTGCTAAGTTATTTAGATACGTAAACATGCAGAGGAAAACCAAAGAAATTTTCGAAAGCCCCTTTATTGGTTGGGAACAAGAACCCAAGTTTTTAAAGGTCCAAGTCTGCAAAAGGCTATTGATATGTAAAGTGAAATTTAGGTACTTAAGTCCAAAAGTTATAGCCTGATCATCTGCTACCTGTTTGAAAAAGCTCCAACAGAGTTTCCTGACAAGTACGTGTTAAGGTACATACTGCACAGTCGATTTAGTCAGTTCTTTCTGTTGAAGGTGTGATTTTGCTTGGAATAACTGAACTACCCTAGGACCAGAGAAAGACAGCAAACATTAGTCCCCCAATGAGTTAAAGGGGGCAAAGTGAATCCATTGAGGAAAAAAAACAGACTTCCTGCCTAAAAGAGTGAATGCTGAATCCTTTTGATTACTTTATAAAGGAAGAACTACCTCATCAAATTTGCCTTAGGATCAGTGTGAAAGTATAAGCACTCAGCTAGAAGAGACGAGTCTCCAGTTCCTAACCCCAGGATTAATTCTGCTTCTTTTAACAGTTTAAAATCCTGATGGCCACCCCTTGGCTTTTGGCTGGGTGAGCCAAGGAAAGGCTTTTCTGCCTGCATGAGGGGAAGGGCACGTGCCATCCATCTGCCTGTATGACAGGACTGCTGGTGTGCTTGGGGCATGATGAGGCTTCGCACCCAGGCTCAGAATAAGCGCCCAGCTCACACGCAACAGGCCTGCCTCTTCCCAGAAGTGTTGCTCTTTGACATGCATGCAATAAATCAGCAGTCCTCACTTTGAGGGTTTATTTTTGGCAATGTCAACAAGCATATCTTTATGGGACTTACAGTTAATTATTTATTGGTTTTCTATTTAGTTCCTGAGGGGGTGAAGTTGTTTATTTTCTCATGGCTTAGTGTCACTGAGAAACTGCTATTCTTGAAAACCTTATTAAAAGTTTTTTCGTATCTTTCTGTCTTTGTTTATAATAATACTTACTGTAGCAGTTAATAAGGCAATGCCTACTTAATGTTAAGGGCTGCTTTTTATTGTTGCTTTTTAAACTACAGCCAGGTTAGCAATCCACATTTAACATCCAGTCTCTATTGTCCTGATCTCAGTAGGCAGAGAAAGTGAGAAACACCTGCCTCGGAGAACTCAGGTCTTTCACATTAGTTACAGACTTACACAGACCTGGTAATGAGCAGTTGTAACAGTGAGGGGAAGCTGGGGGTTTTTTGGTAATTGTTGGTGAGGTGCTGTAAAGAAAGGAGTCAAGGGCTTATTATCAGTGAGCGCTCACAAGGCAGGCTGCTGAGAAATGTGTGTGGGTTGGAGTTTTTTTGTTTGTTTGTGTTTAAGAAGCAGCAGATGTAAAGTTCAAATATTAATTTCCAGCCTAATCCGTGCCTGGCAGAGAGGATTCAAGCTCCTGGCCTGTCTTATTGCCCTGCTAGATGAAACCTCCCTGTTGCTCCCGTTCCCGGGAGAAGCTGGCAGAGCCACCCTCTGTGCTCTCCTGGCACGGCGGTGCTCCCGTCCTGACCGGCACCGAGAGTGGCAGCTTCGGAACGAGGAACTCTTGGGACTGGGGACCGTGGAGGTGGCACATTAAATCCCGTTAACGCTGCTGCTTGGGGAGCAGAACGAGCTAAACTCTCCTGTCCTGCGGCAGTTTAGACTTGCAGTAATTGCATGCTGCAGGTGGGAGGGATGCTTTTGTAATCGTGTGGAAACCCAACACTAGGAAGGGAAAATGTGACAAAGAATAATCCTCTGCTAAGGAGCTTGCGATTTAAATACAAGCACATTGTTTCGGGATTTAAAGAGATCAGTGCAATGTAACGCGGACACTGGGCTGGCTAACTCTGCCCTTCCCAGCTCACCCTTCCTAGCCATCACCTCACTGAAGTGACCGTGGGTGGAGGGGGGGGCACCACAACTTTCTTTTGCTCTCTGACAGGTCTATGCATTGCAGTCCTTGTATTATTGACTGCAATTATCTCAGCAGATCCAGCACAGGCTGAGCAACGCATTTCTCTTCTCTCCGGCAGGACTGAGTGAGATTTTCAGTAGCAGATGGCTTCCCCAAGCCAAAATGTTCAGAATGAATCCCTTAAAACCAGTCAGTCTGTATGCTTAGCTGATGACCAACGACTTGCAATTTCCTGCTTTTTGGAGATCTCAGCTCCTTCACGCTACCTCTGGGTCACAACAGACCCCTGCAAATCCTGTGCCCCCCTCACCCTCTCAACAAGACTCCTCAGCTTCATGGCCTTTTCGATGACTGATTTCAGTACTGGCAGAGCAGATGTCTCACTGTGGTTTGGTACCTGACAACAGACTATCATCCTGCAATTATCCACACACACTCCTTCTGTCAAGTTGCTGAGAGAACTTTTCCATAGCATCACATTTTTCCAGCTTATACCTTTCTCATCCTCCATTAAGGCAGAAGGGCATATTCACACGACAGTCTTTCAGTCTTTTATAACTTTATCAGCTAAAACATGCACAGTATTAAAAATTCTCACACTCTGGTTACTCCATAGTGACTCCATGTCTGTCATGGTAAAAGTAGGTATATATGTTTTTATAAATAGATCACACCAGTCTGTTGACTACAAGTATTGTCCTGTTTGGGGGGTGGCTCTGTTTAGGTAAGAGCTTCTGTCACTCATACTATCCAAGAAGCTATTCTTATGGGAAGCCTCGAGTACCATTTCTATGAGAAACATAGAAGTATTTTTTTCAGGATGTGAAAATGAGAATATTTATGTGTTCAGTTACATTTACAACTCTATGGAAAAAATAAAATCTACCAAGAGTCACTCTGTTCTCCACGTCTCCCCTCAATGTACATGTACCTGCTATTATTTTGTATCTTTTTCTAAGAAGCAATTATGGGTTATGTTTTCTGGATTGATTGGCTCAACCAAAATAAATAATCTTGTTAAGTTCTTGTTCAAGTGTCTTTCCAGCATGTTTGGGTTTTTTTTTGCAGATAGTGGGCTTTCAGAGTTTGTTTGCTCTTTAATAGGTAGAGTCAGTGCTCTGTAGTTAGCTCCCAATGCAATTAGTTAGTTTGAGTTGGAGTGACCACCCGAGAAAATACAGCAATTTTTATTAACAGTGCTTCAATTAAAAGAGTGACTAGGTTCACTACTTTATGAGTTTTTGTAATGTAATTACCAGCATGTGTATCAGCAGCACTTGAATATCAGTTCACATCCTCAAGCAGGTGAGCAAGTCCTAGGAGAAAGCCCCTCTAAGCTCAGGTCCCCACCTGAGGTGCAGTGCAAATTAGTATTGCAGCAAAGACAAGCTCTCCATGAGACACCAGTGCAATAACGCTTGTCCAGCCCATTAATTTCCATGTATTTGTCTGTGTCAGACAACAAGGCATGGATTATGACCTAACAAATAATTACTAAATGACTAAGTACTTTCGTATATAGCAATGGATGCATATATAGCAAAATAGCAATTTATGTAACAATTAATACAGTGAATTACTTCTATATGTATAAAATAAATTACTAAGTACTGAAAGGTAACAACAGAGATTAGGCTTCAGTTCTTCCATGCACAGAATGGAGATGTTATATCTAGTTTCATGTAAAAGGTTCATGTTGGGCTTCCCAGTGTAACTTCCAAATGCTTGACAACACATAGCAGATATTATATCTTCTTTCATTTCATTGCTTCATTTACTGAAACAAGAGTTTTATGAGAATTTGATATTGTTGTTATTGACCTTTCCTCCTGAAAACATTTACTACCATGTTCACTGTCACTATTCCTTTCAGTGGCATCTATGTATAAGGAAAAATAAATCTTTTATTTATGCTCTTTATATAACAATCTTTTTTTCCTATGATATTTTGACTTAATAAAAGGCTTTTTAAAATTATCAGTAAACCATGCCTGTGACATGTACCATCTGGGAGCAGAAACAGACCTGGAATGCAGATGAGTCTTAGAAGAGGGGAAAAAGGGAAGTATAATACGAAAGAAACCAACCAAACAAAAAAAGATGTTTTTTCATTCTACCACATCAAATATGAAAACAGCAGGCCTAGGGCAGGGGTAGCTGCTTTCCATTAAATGACAGAAAGGGCAGAGAACTAGAGAAGACACTACACTAGTAAAAGACAAATAGCCATCTCCCTGTCACAGGAACATAATTTTCAGATTATTTGCCATTCTGCATCTGTGTTTTGTTCTTAATGTGTTGTGGAATTTGTGTCAGCAAAATTTTCCCACTAAGATACTTCTTTAAGACAGCATTTTCTAGGAACTTTAATTGCTTCCAAAAAGCAGTAAGATGTTTTTCAACAAATGGTTCAGAGGCTAAAATAAGAGCGGTTTTGAGGATAAAATTACGCTCATGGCTTAAGCTGATCTAATGACTTCCTACCACTGAGATGGGCAGCTCTCCTTTCCCTTCCCCTGCCTCCTAACCTGCATCCCCCGTCTCAGCTGCAGACTCTCAACCCCATGACCAGAGATCTCATTTGACTCAGCAAAGGGTCCAGTAGGCACCAGAAGAGGCAGAAGAAGGGGAGCAAGGTCACCCACTCAGAAGCAGTGGGAGTGGGAGTTGGTCCTCCCCCCTTTTTCAGCCTGGAGTGAACTGTTGGACTGACACAACTATTCACACTGTGTAACTTACACTCGAGGTTATGATGCAGGAAATACTTAACCCTGCTGTGACTCAAGGTTCGTATGAAAACAAGCAAGCCCTCTGATTTAAAAAGAAATAAATCACTTTTTAATCCCAGGCTATGAACTATGGCAGTAATGGGAACATTCTCCCTTTGTTTCTGCATTTCTGATGTTTCTTTTACATCACTATAAAAGAAATGTTAGCCTATCAACATGACAGTATGTGGCAGGCAACAAAAGTCATCTTGGAACACAGAAAGACTATAGGGAAAAAAAAGCCTCATGTGAAACTGGCTATTACATCCCAGATTTCTGTTCAATTCTGCGGCATCTGAGACACCCCTTAAGAAGGTCCACCCTTAATGCTTTATCATAACCTAGTCCCATTACAGTCTGAGAGCTCTGAAAATGCTCTTCATCCCTGTGTGTTCAGAAATTACTGCTATCGCTAAAAGGCAGCCATCCTGACATGAAACACTAAGGTCATTTTGTGCCATAAAAAAACCCATCTGTTGAGTGACTGGAAGGGATAGTAAAGGTTTGCTACACAGTGCAGTTAGCCTAGGAATGATTGTAATTAAAAGCAACTTATTTACCCTGTGGAAAATTATTAAAAACTTTTGTGCTTACCATCAGCCTTATGAGTGCTGTCGTGCACTATCATGAGAAGAGTGCCTTTAAATAGCTCATGAGATTTCCTGTGTTTGTGGCTATTTCCCATGTTTCAGAAGCCATGTTTCCCACGTTTCTGAAGGATCCTTCTCAGAAACATAATGTGAATCGTTCACTATTTGATGGGTATCTTGATAAAAGGGGCATTTCCCGTGCAGGAAGTATTTATCTAGGAAATGTAGTCATTTGTTCTTCTTTGTGCTCATGTGATTCCTCTATAATACAGAAGTGTGTACAATAAAAAGATTTACCAACTACATCAAAAGCTAAAAAGTCAGAAAAATGGATGTGTAACCTGGCAGTTTAGACACTCTAAGTTGGGTCTTTCCTCATCTAAAAAAATGAGGTCATAGACTCATAGAAAAATTTAGTCTGGAAGGGACCTTGGGAGATCATCTAGTCCAATCTCTTGCTCAAAACAGGGATATCTTCAAAGTTAACTCCAAAGCCTTGTCTAGTTAAGTTTTAAATATCACCACAGGTGGAGATTTCCCAGCTTTTCTGGGCACTTCTTCCAGTACTGTACAATCCTTAGGGGAAAACCTTTGTCCTGGTTTCCTACCACCATTTCCCTTGCTGTAATTTCTGCTCATGGCTGCTTTGTGGCCTCCCATTGAGCACCTCTAAGAGGTTGGCTCCATCTTCCCCATAGCCTCCCTCTAGGTGGGGGAACCAGACTCATTTGGGGTTCTCTAGATCCCCATTTAGGTTTCTCTTCTGCAGGCTAAATGAGCCCAGTTTCCTCAGCTTTTCCTCATAGCTCATGTTCTTCAGCCCCTTGACCCTCTGGCTTCTCTCCAGTATACTGCTTTCTCTTCTACTGGCATGCCCTGAAACTGGACACAGATTAGATGTAGCTCCACTGGTACTGAGAAGGAGATAACCATTTCCCTTTACTTGCTAGCTACTCTTCTGCTAATGCAGACCAATACATAGTTCAGTGTGTATCTCATATTTTTCTTTCAAACCATCAAAGTTGGAGATTTCCTATTTGTGTTGGAGGCTGGTGTTTCAGGCTTCTTTATACTGCCATGAAGACTGCAGAAATGGTGTGAATTGGTTTGGTTTTATTTTCACATTAAGCGAAGCCGGATTCTCAGGAAAACTAGCCCCTGGCAGCTTGTGGATTACGGGAAGGCATTAAACATCTCAGCGATAACTATTGGAGCTGGCACCAAGAAACATCTGCTGCTGTAGACCTCATAAAAGGGAAAACCAAAAAGCAACATGGAAGGAAAGTGAAGTTATGTATGTGGTTTGAAAGGTGTCATTCAGCCACTGGGGACGCCATTTGATCCAAAAGAATATTGTCCCCTAGGATTCTGGCCACTCAAGCTGTTCCATGCAGGGGTGAGTGTGTCTCTGGATCCTGACACAAACCCCCTTGCTGGGAGACCAAAGAACATAACAAGTCCCTTAACTGTTAAAATTTCTCTTCACCCATTCTTTGGCCCATAAGTAATGTGTCTTTTACTGGGAACTGCATCAAAATGCTAGTACTCACCAGGAAGAATGAACTAACAAACGGAAAGCGTAACATGAGGCTTGGTCTTCAGCCCAGCATAACAAAAACTCTTCTCATCAATAAAATGTCCCTTTTTCCTAACACAGAAGTGAACAATCTCATTTTTTACACAGGCAGGTGTACTGTTTCTTACAAAGTTTTTCAGAGCCTCAAAGGCAGTAATAAAGTAGTTTCACGATGACTCTCATGATGTAGATCAATACTGGAGCATCTGTTCAACTGAGGCATGAAAGGATTAATCCCTGTCCTCCTCTCACCTACCAGTATGCCACCTTTTCCATGCTCTAGCGTACTTACAAATCCTTATGCTGAGGTGGTTTTCCATAGTGGTCGTAGCTCTACCGTGTGGCTGCATTCATCCTGTCTTGCTGAAGAGTCCCAGGATAATGATGTATTAAAGGCAGGACAAGATGTCTGAAGTCATGTCTATGGTTCCAGTCCAGAGCCTTGATCACCACAAAATAACTATTCCCCCAACTTGACAGGTAACCTCAATACAGTTTATCTGTGTTAAATGTACACCTTCTTCACTGAGGATAGTTTGCTACTCAGTTTCCTTAGAAAATTTTTTGGCTTTCAATTAAACTTTTTACTTATTGCAAAACAAAAACTAATTTACCACAGAAGTCCTAGTATACCAGAAATGCATGGTAAATTATCTCTCTGCTTAAATGGTCTTAGTAATTACAATGCAATAAGTAAAAAGAAAATGCAGGCTTTTTGTGTGTATGCTACCCAATTATAAGAGCAGTTAATCAACTTGAGAGATTAAACATAAAGAATTTACAAATTAAACCGTGTATGTGGAATGGAGAAAAGCACCAAGTGCAATGCTTGCTGCCATTTCTGTACTGAACCATTTCTAAGCTTAACTTGCCTGTATTTGAGTCAGCAATCAAAGCAAACATTAAAACACTCGACAGCTAAATTATCCAATAAACCAACATGAATTCAGCCTTTTGCTTGTCTGCTGGAGCTTGTGATTAAGACATACTCCATAAGAGTTGCTTCCTGGAACAGCCCCGGGAGTCTTCATTTAGGCATTCCTTTCCTAGGAAACCTTAGCAATCTTGGGTCAAAGATAATGGGCAAAAGTGAGAATGCTCTTTTAAAAAAAGGATGTGATTGTTTATCATTTTATTCTTTCCTGGGTGGCTTCAGATTAAAGCACTGCAGTCTTGATAATGAAAGACAGTTTTATGAGGTGAATTAGTCTCAGCTGCATCATCTGAACGTACACTAGTTGTGGTTAAGGTTGGTTTGCTTTGCATAGCCATAAAAACAGTACAAAGCTGGTGTAAGATATTGTTTATATGCCGTGGCAGAGCCGGAGGCACAGAGTATGCATTCCTGTGAACTCAGCAGGTTTTGTGGTATCGAGTTCATCCTTCCACTGTACTATGGTGAAGGGTACCTTACCTGCGCCCATTTGCTCATAGGACTGTGCTCTGCATCTTGGTGTCCTCTTTAGCCTTTCATTTCAATTTAACACCCATAGGGCTCTGTAAGTTCCATTTAAGCAGTGATTTTCCTCATTTTCAGAAAGGTTGAAAGCTTTTTCATCATGACACCTATTTGGCATGTATGAGACCAGATATAGCCAGAGATATTCTGTTAGATGATATGTTCCTGTTATCTTTAGTGCTGCTTCATTTTGGCAAGAACTTCTGGTTACCTGGAGGATATACAGGGTAGCTGTAACAGTGAGAACAATGGATTTTGGAACAAATTTAGAAGAGACTTGGCAAATTCACCATAAATTTGCGTAATTTTACCAAGACAGGACAGCTTCCCAAAGGTTTAAGTCAACCACATCTTTGCTCAGTGGAGCAAACATAGAAATGATTGGATCCAAATTTGTGACTGGTGCTTTGCTATAGCGCATTTTTTATGACTTCCACGGTTCATTTTGATGTTTTGATAGAATAATTAAATTCCAAGCATGAAGATGGCCATTGTAGCACTTTTACTTCTGGTCGCCATCCAAAGATGTCTTCTCCGGCTGCTCAGTGGTTTGTCAGCATCTGTGGAGAGGTACAGAGAGCAGTGGGGAATACAGCAGGGATGTGTGACTGTGTCGGTCGTTTTCGCACACTGACATTTCGTACAGCGGGCTCTACCTAGAACACTAGTACTTGGTTGCACAGCAGTGTGGAGAGCATCCTCGAATATGTAGTGTTGCAGCAATGGGTGTGTTTGATCCAGCTGCAAAGCACCACGAGACAGCTGCAATACTAGTCAATTAAGAGTGGAAACACTTGAGTATTATTTAAAGTTCCGTTTTCTTTGTAATGACTTGCTTTTTAGCTATTTTTTAGATGGTGTTTATTATTTCTTTTCATTTCAGAACACATTAAGGCTTCAAAAGCCTTAACAGATGTCATCTGTAGCCAATGCACACTTTTTTCTGTGTTTTAATCCAACCATAAGGAATGTAGGGTAATTTCTTGCCTCCTTTAAGTGTTTATAAAAGAAATCATACAAATCTGCAAATTTAGCAGAACAGATATTTGTGGTCGAAATTCCAGAATATAGATTATGTTTCATGGCAGAGAAAGTACTTCAATTTAAGTAATTTCACATTCTAATTATAGTATTTTTCAGAAATACTTTTTTAAAAGTTTTTTTTGTGTTTTCAGAAAGCATGTTTATGGTGGTGTCCAAAATAATAATTCAAATAGCTTTTCTTTTCTCTTTTTTATCCCCATGGCTTCAAACTGATGTCTTAAAGCTTACCTAAACTTTGAAACAGGACAAACACAACTTGTTCCTCCTATTTCAAGAAAAAGCTAGAAGAAGTCTTGGTACAAAAATTGAAACAAACTTTAAGGAAGTCCTAAAGTCTGACACTGTCAGAAGGTGGGAAATGCAGCATTAATATGAAATGTGAACCTCAGCTCGATCTGCGCTGAAATTCGAAGTCCAACCTCTTTCTTCAGTTTCATCAGGCTTTGAAAATTTCAGAAAAAAAAAGACAAAACATTCCTGACTCTTTTTCTCCATTTTTGGGTAACTGGAAAGCAGATGTCTTTCTGGCAGAGCAGAGACTTTGTTGACTGGACCCAGCTGTGCTGTTCTTCACGGCCCTCAGCCCTGCGCTGGGTTGGTGGAGACAGGAGCAGCCCCAGCCCCACGGCCACTGGGCAGCCCCCAGGGCCAACTGGGAGAGCTGCCCACCTGTGGGCAAAATCCAGTCCCGTGCCCTATATCATTCCCTGGATACAGACAGCGCAAGACCTGGGATGGAGGGGAAGAGGTTGCAAAGGCTGTGGGTTCCTGTGTGAGGTTTCCTCCTCCTCTAGTGCCACAAGATTCAGGTCTCTACCGAGCAAAGTCAGACCTGAAATCTTAGAAGCAGCTACTGAAAGTGGTACTCGGGTAGCAACACCAGCATTTCACCTTTTTTTGGTAGCAGCCATCTGTCCCAGTAAGGCATTCAGGAAATATATTCCCAATGCAGTACCTGCTCACTTGAATTTCACTAGTTTCTTTCTACCACACAGTTTGAGATTTGCTTTTACAAATTTTTCACAGTGTACATTAATTTCTTATTTCTTAACCTTTTCCGGTGCTTCTCCAAATATTGATCTGTACTCAGGAAATATTTTCTTTCTTCTGATTATATGTAGCCCTTACATATTTACAGATCCTGTTAGAAGAGCTTTTAACCTGTAGGCAGAATTTTAGTCTTGCAATCAGTCATACACTGATATTTTTCTTTCAGAAAACACGAATTCTTTGCCTGCAATTGTGGGACAAGGCATTTTAAATACAAAAATAGCTCCAGGCCCAGGATAATGGTTATAAGGCTCTAAAGAATAAGACATTAACTTTCTCAAGACAATTTAAAGCAAATGCAATTCGTATCAAACAGCAACATACCTTCCTAGCTAGCAGACACCAAACATCAATGGTGTCATTTTCTTACCACAAACTGCTAATTAAAAAAAAATAAGTATCTATGTAAAGCTCCCTTGTTAAGAGCAAACAGCGCATTTAAATAGGATTCATAGCTTTCATGCCAAGTCTGAGAACCTGAAAATTTAATTTCTGTATGGGAGGAAGAAGTATGCTTTTTTCCTTGCCTAAATACAACTCTTCTCGTTTTAAAAAGGGGGCTTCCGAATCACAGTGGGACTTCTTCCCGTGGTCTCCCAGATGACGTACTGTGGTGATCGTGGGAACATACACCGTGTGTTCCCTTTCCAGGTGTTACTGTGGCTGCAGAGCACCGGTGCACAGCTAGCTTCTTCTGAGAGCTTCTGTTTTTCCAGTACAGACTGTTTCGGCCACGGAAGGGTTACACCTCTCCTTCCACCATTGTATACCCCAGTTGCACCAGCTGAGCTGGGCCATGGTGTAGCAGGACACAGCAAATGCTCAGTGGTTTGTTTGGACTCCGGGGTATGTAATTCTGTGTTAGACTACTATGGGTCTCAGCACCCCTCAGCAGCACCCGTGGTCCTAACTCCGTGTCTCCTATAGGCGGGTGGTCTAGAGCGCTTTCCCAGCTGATGGCAGGAAAACTATTCTGCCCTTTGTGGGGACGGGAGTGGGAAGTGAATTGTTGGGAAGAGGCTTGAGGGGCTGCAGATGTTCTTCTGCACTCATGTAGGTCAGTCTGTCCCCTCAGAACAAGGAGAGGGGATGCCAGCCCAAGCCCAAGCAGATCCCCGGGTATGACCACCAGGCATAGAAGTCTGCTAATCCAGGTCAGAGGCTGTTCCACATAGAAGCCTGCTTTAACTGTGCAGAGAAGACTCAGGCTAAGACACAGCCACAAACTAAATAAAACACATTTTTCTTTTCCCTGTCACAATGGTGAAAACTAATTTTAAAAGAATGCGTTCATTATAAGCCTGACAAAGAGCTTGTTGGGCGTCTTCCTAATTATTTCAATAGCCTTGGGTGGGGTCTTGGACATTTTGGTTACCTTTTTCTGCCAATGGGGTCAGCTGCTTCCTCTGTGGTGATGTGTGTGCATGTCGGAGAGAGAGACAGCATTGGGAAGCCATAGGCACATACGTCTTCTCTGCCTCTCCTGGAATTCAGTAATGCCTCAGCAGACTATTTAGCAAGCCACAGGGAACCGCAGAGGGTAGACACTTGTGGATATTATAATTAGGAGTAAACTGATGAGAGCATTTGGACAAAGAGGGAGGCAGAGGAAACAACCACAGGTAAACTGCTCAAAGCCACAAACTTGGCATACAGCACTTGGCTCCCAACTCTCCTCTGCTCCTGCCATTCCCCTACCCCAGGGGCTGATACCAGGAGGAAGCAAGACACTGGGTCACTCTAAGAGGAGACTGTGGGACAAGGAGGTAGAGAGAGGTAAGGACAACAGGGAGAGCAACCATAGCTGCTGGAGAGAATGTAAATCCTCCCTGCTTTGTGGCTGCTAGTGGGTCAACGCACTGGGAGAAGCAGTCTCTGCTTCAGCATCTGAATGTCCTATCTCCTTTCTGGCAGTCAAACACCAAACATAAAGTTCCTCCCCATTCAGCTATCCATAAAGACCTAACAGCTCTGTTGCAAGTATTGTTCTGTGATTAAAATGGGACTCCTGAAATATGTATGGGCTCCTCGCCTGAGAGGGTGTTTCAGGACCAAGCCCTAGTTTACTGGGAGAAAATTAGAATAACGTCAGAGCTATTATCTCCCTGGGACACATGCTTGAACCCATTTATCTGCTAAGTTTCTTTCTGCTTTCCAACTAAAGACAGCAGGACATGCACATCCCCAGAGGGAGGGGGTGGAAGGAATAAAAGAGGTTATTGTCACAGAGGCAGTAACCTGCAAAATCTGCAAAGCTGCCTTCATCTTTTCCCTTTGCTGTCCAATGTTTCAGAAACTTAGCTCAGCTGTTGGTGTTTTCCATTAGGCTTACTGTCAAAATAAAAATAATAAAGGAAGATAGTGGCTGAAAGAAAAAGAGAGAGAGAGGGAGAAGAGAAGGGATCAACCATCTTTATCTCATAATTTCAAAAAGGATTATGTTAAATTCCTTTTTTTTCTGCTTCACCAGTTTGCTAACATTTACATTTAATCTCACTTTGATACTTAACAACATTTGCTTCAGCATAATCTGTCTCCTTCCCTTATTCTCCCATTTTGACTAAAATGTGGCATAACCATTAGATCCAGCTCTTAAAGGTACAGGGTCACATTTTGCATTTCCCTCAGTTATGCTGGCAGCAGCCAGCATTATGTGAGGAGACAGAGGGACTTTTACAAGGGAAACGTACATAATTTTGAAATATTTCACTTATCTGGTCCAGCTGTTTTTGTTTAATGATCAAGAAGTTATACAGGTCACAAAAGGAGGTTATCTAAAAATGACCTTAATAGTGATACAGACTCTACATTCAGAGATTAATGGGGCATAGAAGTGGTATCAAGGGAACTGTGTCTGGACATTTTTTCCTACTCTTTTTGCAAGTGCTGTTTGGTGCCTAAACAACCTGCTAGCACACACTATGCACAACACTGTTGTTATCACTGTAGTTGTGCCTCCCCGTTTTCAGATAAAATTTGCCACGCGTGCTTTCCAGGCTGGTGAGGCCAAGCAGTTCCCAGCTGCACCAGCCTGACCAGCAAAACATCCAGGAAGACAGACCAGTTAGGAGTCCAGAGTTGTAACGAGGCTGCAGGAGCGAATGAAGACGTGCTGGCCGGAGCAGGGGAGCCTGTCCTCATCCCCCAACGGGGAGCACAGGCTTCCCCTGGTGTCTAGGCGGGATGGGGATGTTCATGGCCCAATAAATCCCTTGATAAATCAGCTCCTGTAGTAATCAGTGGAAACACCAGGCTGTGAAAGTCCAGTATCCTGAGGCTATAAAGCTCCTGAGTCATGATGTGACTAAATCCTCAGAATGTTGTGCTGAGATGGATTTTCTGGTTTTTGGGTTTTTTTCTTTTCTCATCTCCAGCCATGCTCTGCAGTTTGGCTCAAACCTTTTCTTCTATGGCATAACTGCATATGCATCTCAGGATGTTACCTCTTCCACGTTCCTTCTCCTGTGCTCTCTTCTCACTTTTACTGTCTGCCCTGGAGCACTGCACCAGTGGGGTTATTCCTTATCTCCCATTACACCTCTGCGTGCTCTCCTGACCGCCTTATTTCTGCATAAGAGCACTCTAAGAGCTTCCCAGCCTCTGCTGCATCAGTCAATCCCACCATGCCAGTACTGTTGCATAGCTGTCTTACTGTGGGCTCCTACAAGTGGGGACCTAGTACAAACAGTGCGCCACTGGTTTTGCCCAGCTCCCATCATACCTTCCTCTGACTCTGTTGATGGCACCAAGCCTCTGCAGCCTTTAGGCCAGATGAGTTTGTCTTTCCTGCACTCTGGATAGCGATACCGATGCACTCTCTTGATGCTGAGCTCTTCCAGGCAGATCCACATTATGAGAGACATAAATTCTGCTTCGCTAAACCTAATATCTGAAGCCTGGTTTAAAGACAGGATGTCACAGCCATGTGAACACAGAGGTATGAAAGAGAGACAGACAGATAGGCAACTTGTTTTGCATTAGGCATTTGCACGTTTCTCCGACAAGGATATTCATAAAACCTGTATCTGTAGATAAAAAACTACCATTGCTTTCTGTGGAGCCTGACATAATGATTTGGCTCAAAGAGAAGCCAAACTGGAAGCATTTCTTCAACTGTTTGCATAATCCTTTTGAGCTTTGTGAGCTAAACTAAAAGAAGTACTAAATCCAAGCCATTCTTGGTTTGAATTTTAGTACCCAAACCTCACTTGATAAGGTTTATTAAGCCTAGTTCTGCTTATCATATCTCCTGTTACAGAGGCACAATTAATGCCGAGTGGAAACCAAGCTTCCTGCTCTGCAAAGGTTTTTCCATTGTCAGAAATGTTCTGTGTTAAGATAAATCCAACACCTTTCAAAAAAAGAGAGAGGTTTGACTTCGCTCCTCTTCTTTTGTTAAAGTGGTTTCACTTTGTATAAGTAATTATTCATTAAGGAGAAGAGTAAGGAAGGCATTAACTAGGGTTATAACATTCTCATGGGATGTCTAGGAGCCAAGTTGGGATCCCTGACTCAGTTAATATTGGTTTGCTTGAAGGAAATGGAGTGTTTACGATGGAGGAGCCTGAAGAACTCTCTCCTCATGTAGTCAATAAACAGATAAGGCTCTTGTCTCAGATGTGGGAGCTGTAAGGACTTGAATCCAAGTTTTCCATACCTTGTAGCAATGCACTGTAAGATTTCACTCATCCACTGAGGACTGGGGGCTCTCTCAAGTTTGACCAACAGTTCCCTCTAGAGCTTAGGAATGATTCCTCCCAGAATTGGGATACACATTTTCCCATACCTTGGAAAATTCCAGTTTCATTTGACTGATGTTTTCCAAGAAGAAACATACTCATCATACAGTTCCCTACCACCTCTAGATTACCTGAATCTCATTGATTTTACTGTTTAGAAAATGAGACAATACTTTCTCCCTCTTTTCTGCAGTATGGCTATCCTTATGTGTAAACACTTCTCTTGTTTTAGTCACAGGTGACGTACAAGAAATGGGATCGGTGTGGCCTTCATTACAGTTTTTGCTGTTGTGTACTACAGAAACAGTTGGGAACCACGGTAATGGTTCAAGTTCCACTGAACTAAAGCAACTTAGCAGTAGGGAATTGTTCAGCTTACAGATATGAGCTAGGTGTCTCTCAGTATGGCCAGTACCATTAGTTCACTGAAGGTTTGGCGTAAGTCTGGAGCTAATTACTCTGTTCTCTTGGTCTCTTGGCACTTGATAGCACAGCCCAGGATGCAAGGAGCAGCTGATACAGCTTCTGACAAATGACAAGTGCAAATATCAAAGAGGTAAGGTCTCTGCAGTGCAAGCAATTCTGTACTACCATGCTTTGCAGGTATGAGAGACAGCTTTCCCTCTTGCTGAGGGAGCTGCTCTCAGCAGTACGCTCTCTCCCTCCATATGCACACACACACACATGCATACACACTCACATGTATAGTTCTTCAAGGAAAAAAAGGAGGTGAGAATTTGCTGTTTTTTCCATTACATTTGCTTTCAAGCTTTTGTGCCAAGCTAAGGAAGGAAGAAAGTGAGAGTACGTCAGAGAGAAACTAGCCCACACCCTTCTCAGCAATGAGAAAGGTAATTTGGTTGTGTTGTCACGCGTGCACTGTGCCGTACAATCGAGAAATCTTGGCAGATAATAAGAACACTATGCTATTAATTTTGGTGGTTTGTGGGTGCTAGGCACAAGAGAGGCAGCCTGTTCTGGAAGGGATCAGAGAAACGTAGCAGGCAGCAGCACCACGAGCTAGATTTTCCCCTGAGGCAACATGTCTGACACAATTGGCAGCTCATTCCTCCTGCCCTTGGATGTGAGCTGCTTCTGAATGCCTCCCTTGTGCTAGGGCTGGTACTGAGCTAAATGTAGGCTTGGTGCCAATGATTACAATTCCCATTAGCTGGAATATACATTAACTTCAGAGGTTGTGGACCTCTCCAGCAAGGGAATAGCTTGCTGTATGCATCCATTATTTTTCTGGAGGAGAAGGAGCTCTGTTATGTGCCTATTATTCACTCACACACTCTGCTTGTTTGGCTTTTGGTGGTTTTTTTTTTTTAGGAAACTGGCACTACTGAAAACAGTTTTATAATGGCCTTGGGCCAGTTTCATCACCACACTGTAGCATTTTAGGTTGTCAAAGGAGCGTGGCACTGGGCGGCTGCAGCCCGCTGGGGATGAGGATGTACCCCAGAAGCGGGCAGCTCCTCGAGCCTGGCAGGATGGCTGGAAGTTTACGTCTACCTCTGCCCCACCATGTTTGTACACATAAGGCGAGAGGACGCCCTGTGAGACTGAGCAGAGAGGGAGGGATCACAGCTGGGAAGAAAGTCTCTTGAAAGCTGCAACGGTTTAAGGCAGCTGCGAGAGCTCTTTTGAACCCAGGGCATTACCTGTGGTTTACACTCACCTTCTATCCTTGAACGAATCTGCCATCCTGGACAGATTTTTGCTATAAGCATGAGGTGTTAAATCAATGAGCTGTCCCTCCTCCTGAAGCCTAAGATACAGTCTAGGGCTTTAAGATGCTCTTCACTTTACAGCTGTTTATCAAGAAAAAACCTGGTTCACAAGTGGGAAAAGTGTGTCTTGAACAATCATCCAACACTTCATGTGTTCATCCAACACTTCATTGCTACTTTAGTCAGTGCAGCCGAGGAGATTTAATTGGTTCTGACCTCCTTTTCCTCTCCAACCTGTGTGTTATTTTCTGTGCTGTCAGTAAAACTGTGCATCTCAGCTCTTATCATTATGATCAAGTTGCTGTTTCACAAAAGGGAGCTGAGGAAAGGCCTGGAGAAGTGAGGAGCTAGTGTCTGCTGCTGCTTTTGTGTGTCCTCACAACCCTCCCACCACTGAAACAGGTGTCTTGATTTTTAACTTGGAGGAGCTGGTCATTTTTTGGCCCCTTAAGGCTGCTAAAAAAATATGTGTGCTAAATACCTCTGTCAGGTCATTCGGGAATGAATCGGGATGTGACCTGTTTGAATAAAGTAAAGTGAAAATCCCTTTCTCTCTTCCTTCGTCTTTATGACTCACTACAGTCAAAGGCACAGCATATTGTATTGATTGGACACCTAAAGCACCCCAGGGCCTCAGCAGAGGTGAAGGCTCATGTGTGCTTCGTATGGCACAGACAGTCTCTGGCCAAAAGATTTTACAGTCTAAAGAGATAAACAAATGAGGAGCAAGGGCAGCATTGTCTTCCCTTTCCTGCACATAAGGATGAAGGCAGAGAAAAGTCAATGGTTCGCTCAAAGTTTGCCTTTTGCCTGAAGCCTACACTACACAGAGAAAGAAACAGAAAGGACCCTGAATTCCTCTTGAAGACTTTTGCCATAAAGTTATTCTCATATTTGAAAACTTTGCTGCTTCAGCAAATAATTAATTGCTTCTCTGAAGATCTGACAGCCAACATACTGGAAGCATGGAAGAGTAACTCTTGCATCTGTGAAGATCTGCACATTCTCGGTGGATCTGAGGTGTCAGGCACAAGTCAGGCCTCCCATTTTTTGAGGATGTTTTGACTACCTGCATCGATCCCACCTGCAAACTGGTTTAAGGAGCTTATTTAGGCAACTAGAAACTAGCAAGATTTTACTTTGTAGCAGAAATGCAATTGCTTTGTGATTTCTCAATGTAAAAAACCTTGATGGGGCAGGGAATGCTCATGTTGCAGAGGGGAATGTTCTGTCTACAGACTAGGATATCTTAAGGTTCAGACTTTGCTTTGCAGGTCACCTGTTGCATCTCTCATTGCTTTGCCCACATGGCTGCTCAAGGAGAAAGGAAGAGCTGGACCGCTTTACTGCTTCCATCTGGAGGCAATGGGCTGAGTCATCCTCTCATCTCACTCGTGTTTGAAATCACCCACATGCCCCTGAAGAGCCCCACCAGTGCTACACTGGAGTAAACCAGTGGGAGTGTCAGTGTGTTAACCAGCCGAAGCAGTAGGTGGAAGAAGTTTTCAGAGCAGGAGCAACTGGAATCTGACTTTCACATTGCGCTTCCCATTGACTCAAGTTTTATCTCAGGCCTTTTACAAAAGAGCCCAGGTCTGTTCAGTTCCTGTGCCTTCATGCTGATGCCATAACCTCGTCTGCATCTGGCAATCATTCTTAATCCCGCCCCTCTTCTGTCATCGTCTTCGTACGATCCAGCCTCATCCCACTCCCATTTGACTCTTTACGTAATGCCACTGCACTACACCTCTCTACTAACACTATCACCACATAATCCATCTTTACTGTGTCTCTAATCTCTTATTTATAGTTATTAGCCAGAGCTTTTGCCTCTTTCTTAACCCCAGGACAATTTCCTTCCACAATTTCAACAGATTGATGACTCTAGGGTTATACTCTAAACTAAAAGATAGAATCTGTAGAAAGCTTTGGTCTGGCTGTTCTTGGTAATGACTTGCGGTAATGAGCTTACGTTTATCATTCGGTGTTTCTTTCTGCTTCAGAGATGGCATCAGTTATTCTTGGTTTTGTATTGTCAAGCTCTGGTTTTGTTTTGTTTTGGATTTAATGTTTCATGGCTATATTTACTGAAGAGACTATTTTTTCTGCTGTTCTGAGGATTTAGTCATAAAACTCCCCCTGTGAATGTTCACTGCTGTCATTATTGACTTTCTAGGCTGAAAGGCAGGAAATTCTCTGCATAGCTGACCTTCCTTTATGATATTAGCAGTGATTTGTGACAGAAAATTCTTGTCTGCTTCACTTCAGACCTTGTCCTACAGTAGCACTACTAACAGCATTTTATGTTGCTTAACTGCAAGTCATAGCCTTGGTGTTTGCATTGGCTTTGTGCCACTGGAGCTTACATTGGCAGCCAACAGGTTGCAAAAAAGCAGAAGTGATGGAATCTTTGAAAAGTTTCATTTTCCAAAAGGGTTATGCTGCATTAACCAGCAAGGACTACATGCTTATAAGCTGATATAAATCAACACAGATTCTCTAACATAGGTGTAGCTCTAGTGATTTACATCAGCAACTGCCCTAGCAGCCACAAGGAAAATTAACAATCTGTATTTTATAAGGTGCAGCAAGAG
Source organism: Buteo buteo (assembly GCF_964188355.1). Taxonomy (NCBI): domain Eukaryota; kingdom Metazoa; phylum Chordata; class Aves; order Accipitriformes; family Accipitridae; genus Buteo; species Buteo buteo. The sequence goes on from NC_134189.1 coordinate 10,214,176, forward strand.
AAAGAAGTCAGACTCCCATCAGTGACTTTCCATGCCAGCTTCTGCTGACTACTATATCTCCATGCTCCTTCCTCTGTGGGTTGGTGTGAGTAGCACCACCTTGACTGATGCTTGAGGAACTGAACAAAAAACCGGCTTGCACATTGTCTTGAAAATCTTTGGGGAAAAAAGTGGCATCCTTAATTTTTATGTAGTGCAACACACATTTGACCAAAGCAGCTTACTAGCACATCACTTTTATGAAGTCTTGATTTAGGAGGGACCCTGGCTCTGCATTGCTGGGCTTAGCTGTGAGCATGCTTAACTTTGCTCCAAACTGTATTCACAGCCCCAGTTTCAGTATCTAGGCTATCTGTACAGTGCCTGGGGAGAAGCCTGATGTCTGAGAATGATTCACATAATCCAGGCTGAAACACAGAGACTATCTAAGCTAGTCAAGAGGAAATACCAAGGAGAAAGGGGCATATTAAATTTTGTGTCTATTTGGAGCTTAAAGCTAGTGGGAGTTATTTGTCTCTGCTCAGGTTTTCATTGTAAACATGAATCCTTTCCTGATTTTTTTATATCTAAACCAGGAGAGGGATCTCTTCTTAGTTAATCAGTTAGTGTACTTGATTAGGATCCAAGAACTTGGATTCAAATGCCTCTTCTTCCTGAGACAACTTGAACTTCCATTTTTATATGAGTCTGGTGAATAATGAAATATCAGTGGAATGTATCCTGCTTCCAAATAAAAAAGATGGGTAGGTAGTAAGATCTGCATCTCATGTGTGAGTGCTGTGCTCACGGCGAAAGAGTCATCCTCGCGTTCCTTCTCTCTGCTACAAGGAGTATTTAATTACCTCCGACATATAGTAACAGATTCAGCAATGGAGTTGAAAAGCTCTGTCCCAGAAGATCCTGTAATTCAGGTCTTAGAGTCATCTCCTATGGTATGTATTCACATCTCCTTAGGCAGAGAAAGGATCTGAGCCAGGACACCTTATAAAGCAGGCAACTTCTCAAACAATCAAGTCACAGACTAAAATATGTGCCCCATCTGCTTCCTGAGTATGTGGAAAAAACCTGAAATGTGCGACATGGGACTTGAGAAGGGACATCTGCAGTCATATATTTTTGTAAATATTAAGGCAAGTCTCAATATTTTGTTTGAAAGATGAAATAGGATGTGAGCAGCTCAATGTTTTCAAGGTAGATACAGGCATTTAAGGAGCCTCACAGGGAAGCTTAGGCACACAAGGAATTCAGATATCTGCAAAGATGCATGGGCAGAATTTAAATTTTGGTTATTTAAGTGTAGATCTGTAAAGTATCAGCTCAGCATCTAAGTGCTCTTGTGAATGTGAGCCCAGGCAGCTCGATCAAGGTGGCAAGGGAGCTCTGGGGCAGAAGGACAACTAAAAGATGCCTCAAAGTCCCTTCCAAGTTACAAGTCCATTGCACTGTATGGCGATGTTTATCCCGGCTGCTGTTGCTTTGAGGCTTGGTGAGATTCTGCCATCCAAACTGTTGCTGCAGCCCTCAGAAGCTGCAACCTCAGCTGAGGGGCCAGCAAGAGTCATCATGGATAATGAGGTTCAAACGCTAGTAGTCCAGTTTCAGTAGAACTTCTTTTCTTCTTCTGGGAGCTTGTGTAGAGATGTTTTTCTTTTTTTTCTCTTTGTGCTCCTAGTTATGAGGGTACTTCTTTGCCTCTTGTGGAAGGTACTTTCTCATTTTTGTTGATGGCACTGGTGCTGTGCGAGCTGCTGCAGTGCCAGATTTGGGCAGAGGAATGGATCAGCTCTTGGTTTCTGGCCCCAGCTCTAGCATCGATTCATTCAGTGAGTGAGTCATTTTGCGTGTATGTCTCCATTTATCCATCTCTATGGTGGGAAGGAGACCAACGTCTGTGTCATGCATCAATATTGTTCCACTGTGCTGGCATACTGGCAGGCAGATGCCGCATGGAGCAGGGCAGGGCTCTAGCTGCAGAGCAGAGTTTCTGGTTCAGAGGAACTTCCTCCCCACACACGCTCTGTTTTCAAATTGAACCAGGGCAAATCTAAAAAATATCCGTCTGTTTGACAGAAGATTTGCAACCACAGCAACGGAGGTGCCAGGGCAGACTGGAACCCCGCCTTGGGCTTGACAGAAAGTCATCAAAGCCAAAGCTGAACTGACGTCATAAGCTGGTATTCTCCAGTGAAAAAGACCTTATTTTTCTTGGAAGACCCACAGGCTGCTGATCTTGGAGCACCCATTGCCTTGTTTCCCCTTCTATTCTCTGTTTAGATTATATGTTATCTCACCCAGTGGGTTACTGAAGAGGACATAGAGGTACCTCACCTGAAGCACTGGTCGCTCCAGAGCATCCCCCGGGGAATACAGGGTTTCTATACTCCCAGCCTGCTGAAGTTGTCTTTTCGCCATGACAGCGTCTATGATGGGATGGAAGGACATCTGTGGAGTACCACTGCCAGCTCTCTGCTCTCACTGTGCATGGGCTGTAAAAGGCAGGTGGCAGCTTCCCTGTTCGGTCTTCACTCACTCCTTTCCTCCCTGCCCTGTTTCCAGGTTTCTTAAAAAGACTAAACAGACACTCACTGACAGCATCAGGATGGAGGAATCAAGTGGAAAAGCTGCTCCCTTGGTATGTAGTCATATCGCTGAGAGTTGCATAAATGTCCATTTTCACCTCAAACAGCCTGTCAGAGGCAGCAGTTGGTCACACTTTTCTTGTGCCTGAAAGGTCTTGCAGATACTGGGAACACCGGAGGACTTGCAGCTCCAACATGTAAATTTATGAGAATTGGCAAAACATAAATATTCACCTTAACATAACTGTGACAGTGTCTCACCTGACACTGATTTAAGACCTGAATATTGACCTGCCAGCAGACCAGCTCTCAGCATCCCAGCTTCAGCAGCATGGTACCCTCTCCTACCAGACACATCTTCAGGATGAATTCACCATAAAACTCCTCTGCTTGATACTTCCAAAGCCATCTAGGAGCATTTAATATTTATAAATAGTGAGGATTTCTACCCTGCTTCAGCATTCATTATAGTTGCAGTAATTCAAACCTCCAGCATAGGCAGAAACTGCCTTGAGCTGAAACCAAGCAACTATCTAATAAAATATAGTCATGAGATGAATAGAAGCTGTACAGTTGAAGTGCCCTGAGCATGCTTGAAAGATTTATTTCCTGGCTTCGTCTGAGGGCTTTTTAATAGGGAGGATATGACTTTCTATGTATATACTTCCACATGGGAGAGAAAAAGATCTTAAATTTTAAGGGGGAAAAGGGGCATTTACACTTCTTGAGGAGATGCCACAGGGAAAGCATTCTTTATTTTACATGGACCTGTTATATTTACAGCTACATTTCCTGTAAGAGAACAGATGTGGGTACATCATTCACAGTCTTAAAGTAAAATTTGCCCTACAGTTGTGGTACCTAGAGAGAGGCAGTCAAAGCTGGAACGTCTGCAGACTGTACTGTGGGGATTTGAAACACGGATGAGGAGAGTTTGTACTTGAGTTCAGATGAGGAAAAGGCTGCTAGAGAGGATTCTGTAGCCAGACTCAGATTAAGGAAAAGTAAATAAATAAATTAATTTAAAAAAAAAAATCACATAAAATGTAGCTTCAGAGCAACATCTCCAGGGTCTGAAAAAGGAGAGATCAGTAATCATTTCATACTTTCATATCCCTTTGACCCGTATCCAGTCTTACGCATCTCTTCTGTCTCTCTCAGCTGCTGCTCCTCTGTTGCTCCTAGGGTGCTTGCTCCAGAGGCTGGAGGTGGAGGGGAAAATTAGGGAAGGAAATTCCTGGGATTGTTCTCCTCTCCTTTTCTAGGCTGGATGTATTAAGCAGTGACAATGAACGAGCAGAGGAAGTGTCCCATTCCTGGCAGCCAGGAGGCAGAGCCATCCTGCAGGGATCTTTCTGCAAAATAGTTCCGATTCTGGTTTAGAGGGGGACGAAGCCTGTCTGGCCTCCTTCATCCTCTCTTATCGGCTGCTGTTTCCTTAGATGTAAACAATGAAATAATACAGCACCTCAGAAGAGTTTCCACCCCCCTTCCCCAAATACCACTGAAAATGTGTTCCTCTCTTATCCCACAGGATTTTAAGTTTTCTTGTAATTTTCTTTAATTTCTCAAGCCTGCAATGTGCATCCTAAGTGCTGCTTCTCCCTTGTCTACCTGACTTTGAAACATCTTGTTCACAGACCCTGCTGACGTTAAGACCATTGCGCCAGCATAGCTAGGCTGATGCAGTTAATGAAGCCATCTATACCCACTGTGTTTGCTTGCTAGAGGGCTTTTACTAAGGTGGTTTACTAAATTAAAGTGTACTTCCTCAAGCCCTCCCTTCTGGTTGAAGTCTTTCCAGTAGGAGTTATACCACAATGTTTTTTCCTCAGCAGTTGACAGATTATTATCCCCTCACTATGGTGCAACTTGCACCTTCCTGATGCAAATCATCATGATGCACATCATCTCAGAATTGGCCATGCTGATGACTGGATCCACGTCCTCCAGACAGCAACTCATGCTGTCCTAAGTGACTTATCTGAGCTAAGTAGGAATAATCATCCTCTTGTGGCATCTCCCTTTCTCTGTCCCCCTCTCTAGGGAACATAAAACTACTTTATTCCAGCTCCATAATTTCCGGACAGATACATGAGTGAGCCCACTCCTAGCTTTAACCTTGCATTCAGACCCATCCCTAATACATCACGGTAACAAGAAGAGTATATAGCAAGAGACTTAGTTAGCCACCCTCTGCTTGAATTATACCTTTCGTCATCCCCTTGGCATGTAAAATACTGTCTTACGTTCATGTGCTGTTCATGTGGGAGTAACCTGAGGCAATCTGAGCGTAGGAAAATCTGTACATGTAGGAAAAGAAGTGGAGTCGCCTTAAGCAAGACAACCTTATTTGACCCTCCTCCTGCCTTTACAGCTGGTGTTACTTGAAGCTGGGACAGAGAAGAATGAGGGGACTGAGACCAATGCCAGATGTTGGCATGCGGCACACAGGAGCTGAACAGGTTTTCTCCATGCCTTCCTGCCAGTGCCCATTAATACTGAGCCACACTGTCCTCTGTCATTCCAGCTCTTGGCCCTTTCCCTTAATTCTTCTATTTATACTTTCTGAGCTGGAGTCTCCTTTCTTATGTGCCAGTTTTACGCCAGTGTAAATTCGTGGATTTGTTCCTGGCTTACACTCACCTATAAAAGAAGAGTATTAGATTCATCACTTCTAGGCACCAAATGGAGTATCCCCTATCCCTCGATTTTGCTAAATACTCCTTGTGTTCCTATTTTTCATCGGTCTCTTCCAACACACAGCAACCTGCTGTTATTCCAGTGCTGTATTCCCACAAAGCACCCCCTGATGCTGCTGCTGAAGCTGTGCCAGGGACACTACATACCTGCAGCTTCCCCCATGCTGGGTCGCTCTGGGATAAACACTCCCAGTGTGGTCTTCCCTGGGGCCAGTGTCAGCAAGGAGACGTCTATCGGTAGCCTTTTTGTCCAGCATCACCTCTCCACGTTCAGCCTGGCTATTGTAGATTGTCCTTAGGATTGCTTAGTGTTCCCTGTAGTAGTGTTGAAGAGAGCCAGTCAAGGATTTGGACCTTCCTGCTCTCTGCACTGGGCATACGGAGGAAAAGGCCAGGATTTGTCTTGCAGACTGAAGTCTAAGCGCGGCATTATATGTTCTTAATAAAGGAGTGATTATACGAATCACAGTAGCAAAATGCTCTCGCAGAGCACATGCCCCACTCCCTCGCTTCAGCATCCAAGGGCAGCCGTACATCATCCCAGAGGAGGCTTTCACCTTAGACACGGGTTAGTGTATAGCCCACTGTGTTACAGAGGAGTAGCTGCAGAGCTAGGATTCAAGAGTGTCCTTTAATGAAGTTACTTGTGGCTGTTTATTGGACAAAAATAAATTCCAACTGGCCCATATAACAAATGAAACTCAACTACAAAAATGTAATGATATTTATTCACACAGCTGCCAGCAAACTCACATGCACCATGAGTCATTCCAGATGTGGATAAAAACAAAGTCTGTCTGTGAAAGTAAGTTTCCTGATCCCGAGGAGACTTGGTTTGGGAGAGGAGCTGCACACTGACTTCAGCTGTACTCAGAAGAACAGACAGGTTCTCCTTCAAAGGGGGAGGGGGAAAGGAAAAGCCATTTATTTATTCCTGAAAAGAAACGAGGTAGGAAATTGAAAAGCTAATATTCAGCTAGACATTTTAAAGAGAAGGATGCTTTGGAAGACTTTGCTGCTGCTGCTGTTCTATTACAGTGCTCATGCCACTGTGACCCACAGATGGAGCAGAGGTAAGATTTAAACATGAAAAATTATTTAAGAGAAAATGAGTTTGTAGACTTGGTCTGAAATTATGTTCCATTATACATATACGTACATATATATACAATTTTTCCCTCCCAACTCTGGAATTCTTTTTCTCCATTAAACAGGAGGTCAGCTAAATAATTATATAGACAAATAGAAAAATACACAGGCATAAATGCATAAAGGTAAATTTAGATATTTATTCTATTATAATACAAATATAGATATAAAAAAATATCCCAAGAAACAAAACTACATTATTTTCTCACTTTTCCTTTCTCTCTCCTTCTCCTTTTTCTCTTGCATTAACAAAAATTACAGATCATGAAACCTTAAAGCAAAATCCTTTGCAGTCACAGGTGGCATAATCTTCTGCTCCAGCAGGCAGATACCTGGTAATAATAAACACAACAATGCCTGGCTTGTGTAAGGTGCCTGGGAATGCCCACCACCCTACCCTGACAGACTGGCACATACAACACAGAGAAAGCTACCTGCAGCGTTGTCAGGATTCAGCTGCCAATATGACGATGTATAGTTGTGACATTATTCAAGTGTGTGACAGTAACATATGAAATGGTTTGGGACTATTGGGCTGCACAGGAGATGCTTGCTTAAAAGCTAGTGATGATGTCCTTTCCCTTTTTTCGTTTCATTCTCTCCTCTGGTATTTGGCACATGTTCGGTAGCTGCTGGAAGTGGAGAAAGGAAACACCTCCCAAAAGATTTCTTTGGTTCTGATGTTGAAATTCACAGATACTTAAAGGAACAGGAGTCTGTTAAAAAATTAAGCATTCAGATGCCCCTCTCCCCACCCCAGTCTCCCTTGTCTTCCTCATTATAGCTAGTTCCTTTGTAGTCTGCTGTTTGGGTTTGGTTTCGATTTTTAGGGGAGGCAATGGCTGAATAAGGCAATGAAGAGCTATGCAGTTCTGCTAAGGCTGGACGAATGCTTAATTGTTCCTTACAGTTAGTGGGGGCTCACTGACAGGGCATTGACCTGGGACTCAGAATGGCAGGTTCTTTCCCCAGCTTTTCCATCAGCCTCTTGGATGATGCTGGATGAGTCATTATAACTGCATGTACCTTACTTTTCTCTTACTGTATAACAGAAGTAATGACATGAATTGTCATGTAATTTAATTCTGTAGATAAGAGTTTGTCCTTCTAGGGATGGCACATAAAAAGGTGAGGAAACCAGAACTAGATCTGTATATACGAAAAAAACCAACCCTACCTTTTGGAAGAATGAGGTCAGCTCACCTATGAAATGAAAAAAAGGCAAAGCGGGTTCATTTCCATGGAATAATCACTATGCAATTTAAGGATGTTCTTCACTTTTGCAGACACACTTATTTTAATTAAACAATAACAACACAACTCTAAAAGAAATCCATGCAACTATTAAAGTCCAATTTTAATCACCATGAATATTTAAAGGAAAACATCAGAACTCTATTGTATCTTGGGAAAGCAGATTGTTTTCAAGCTGGAAGCTCTAGAGCTTCTTTTTGGAGACTTCAGAGGGAAGGGAAGATTCATTCCCTGTTGTGATAAGGAGTTCAGTTCTCACAAATATTGTGTACAGCCATCTGCTGACGAGGAAACCAGATTTCTTCTCCACAGCTGCTGGGACTGTTCAGCTCCAAATATGTTTTAGAGGCATGACTCCTTCAACAACAGGTAGTTCAGGGAACCTCCACTCCCCTAAGCTATCTATGTGTCAGCTCAACCAATCTCATCCCAATCTACAGTATCTAGAGGGCCAAAGCACTGTCCTAATTTTTAATTGCTTAGAAATCTCAGAGAAAATTTGAGCACCGAGGCACGACACACCCTTCTGCACACTCAGAGCTCTTCCCTCCCTCCAGAAACAACAGACTCTTGTCTGGGTTAAACCTCAGACATTTAAGTCTTATCCAACTCCTGATCTGAGTTTTGCAATGGAAAAGCAAAGACAGATCAGCATCTGGTCTGATGGAAATGAAAGACAGATCTGCATATCATCTCCATGTTGACTAGTAGTCCAGAGTGTTTACAAAACAGTAGGACAAAGGGTCTTGCTTTAATTACCAACAGTTGTTGCTTGCAATAGAAATGAACAGTCAATATTGAATAAAACAAGGTCTAGCCTTTACTGTTTTTTCACTGGGGGCACCCAGGCAGCCTTGGATGCCCAGTCCTTGTAACCAAGTATTTAAGCTTTGGCTCAAGAAATAAGTCAGACGTGAGGAAAGACTTGTGCTGACTGGTGAGTGGGAACTCCAGACTGCCACCTCCCTTTTCCCTTTGCTTTTACGAGCATCAATGAATGGAAAAAAAAGTATTTCTGGAAGGAAAACTGAGCGCTTTTTTTTTGTTTTTTTTTTACTCCCTCAAACATTTGTGTTAAAAATCTCACACACTTCTCAGCCTGCCTATATCCAGCTGTGGACATTGGTCCAGAAGTTACATGCAAAGCTTGGTCCCTAGGACGGACATGTTCAGAATAATAAAGAAAAGATCCTGAGTGGTGATGAAATAATTTGCTTGTCATCACCTCAGGTTTCCTTGAGCCTCTTGGGGGCTTAGCTGTATGGTATTACTCTCTCAGATTTTGTGAAGCACCTGTCTAGGAAGAAAAGGTAATGTTAGGTCTCTACTGAGTGATATTCCCTATGCGATGGTAGAGGTGTGGTGATATTAATTTCGGAAGGTCTCAAATAAGAATTCCAGATCTTAAGAGATGTTTTTGCTGGAGAAACCAAGGAACAAATCCTGTTCTTTGACATCAAAAATAAACAAAAAACCCCATGCAGCTGTTGTAACAGGAGACAGTGTCACTGCTTGCCACCCAGCTGCTTTTATCAAACTGCTCTGATGAGTACCAATACATTGGAAAGCAGAAGTTAGCTCCAGACCTGCATTATAAGAATTGCCCATTCCCTGAGGAGAAACCCTAAGGGAATCCTTATTAGCAAGTTTCATCTCAGCTGGCTGTAGTTTATTTGCTCTAAGGGCTTCCTGATTCAAATAAATGGCACACAAACAGTAGCATGCTTGCTGCGTGGTTGCTCAGGGAGTGAAGATGCAGTACAATTTCTTGTGGCTGTGGCTTCTTGGACAGTGGGGAAGCAGCTGCAATGGGAAGTTCACCCTTCAGTGGAGGCTGGAAAAGGAGATGTTGAAAGACACAAAATGAGAAGGTAAAACTCTTTTCACCCATCAGCGAGAAAAGGATGTATGAGCTATATTAGCACCACTGAGGTTTCATGCTTTTGGGGAATGGCTGTGCTGTGCCTTCCAGACCTCAAAAGCAGTACTGCAGTTACAGCCAGATCTATCTGGTCCACATGCATTATTTTGTACCATCTTTAGTGCTCGGTGAAAGTCAAATGGTTGTTCCATAACATCAGGGAAACAGTTTGTTCTCCTTAGAGGCTTACTGCAGAAGGAATTACTCGGGAGAACAGAAGGCCCATCCTCCTTGATTTCCCCACAACAGCGCAAGCTTTTCGTATTTGCTCTAGCGTTGTGGCAACTGAGTTTGTGAGTTTGATGGAGCAGCTGCTACATGAGCAACTTCTGCAGGCTGCTTCTGCTCGTGGGTTTAGCTACAGCAGGCTGGCAGCTCTCCGGTGCCAGGAGAGGGAATCCAGCCTGTCCTTTTATAAGGAAGCAAAGTTTAACATATTCTATACTCTGTGATCATTTGCTACATACCAGGTTGCTGGTGATCTTGGTGCGTGGGCAAAGGATGAGTGCCTTGGAGATTAGGGCATGCACGGCACCCCCCCACGTTTGGACCTTATTTGCCTCTCTTCCCCCCATCTCATATTGCCCCCTTACAGCCAGGCACTCCAGTCTCGAGCAGCTTCTGGGATTCCACCACCGACAGTAACACTTGTTTGATATTTTCGACGTGGACAGCACAAGTAAAGGGAATGTGACCTGAACACAGCATGTAATTACAACACAAATGGTCAAACACATATATGCCCAGCGGGCCTTGAGTATACCAGGTTATGGTCTTGGTTTATTTAGGACATGCTGGGGTTTCAAAAGGTCTGGTCCAAGGGTAAAAAGAAATTACACCAGCTGGACTGGATACAAGAACTTTTTAAAATGCAACATCTATTTAATTTCCTTTAATTTCCATGAAGCCATTGTTATCCAATTCTTAAAATATTTCGTGCATATAAACCAATGAAAGATATGAAATGTTATGAAACAGAGCCAACTCTGCCTAAGCCTGGCTGTGTAAAGAATGTTTCTTCTTATGGAGAAAATGTAATATTTCCCTTTTCTTTGGCTCCCATGTGATCACTTGGAAAATTGCCTCAACTGCCCCAACTTCCCTGCTTGTTGGACCCATTCCAATGACCTCACTGGAGCTGCAAAAGGCTTGATTGAGCTGCTGCAGAGGTTTTTTCCCACCTACCCTGAGTCTGTTCCATAAGTCTGTGCCAGTTCCCAGGAATGTGTGTTTGTAGGCTGGACTGTCCTGGTCTGGGGCTTTATTTGCCTGATGCAAATTAGTACTGCACCAAGTACCGCAACTGTACCTGTAAAGAGAGGGAGGCACTGCCTGAAGGGCAGTCTGGGATTGAAATTCAGAGGAATTAGCTTTGCAGCTGGATGACCTGAAGACGACAATTTATATATCTATGCTTTTACTTCCTGAATTCCTTTGCAGAGCTGTATAAGAGATGAGTATAAATCTATGTCAGAGACCTAAAATAGATCCATAAAACCCAAATTGTCCGACACTGTAAGTAGTAGGAAGGAGGCATTAGAAGAATATTTTCTGCCCTTTAAAAAATTAGAAGAAAGCAAGGACAAAAATATGTTTTCAAGCAGGTCTGGAAAATATTTGAGAATTAATGAACCAAGGAGGCAACTAGGACATCTGCATGGCACAATGGTGTGTAGAGCAGAGAACACAGACCCAGGGCTGAGGCAAGCTGCCTGCCTTGCACATCACAGGAGACTGCAGGGACTGTAGCTGGTGTCCCAGCAGGGTGACAGCTACGTGTATGGCATGTGCCCAAGGGAACGAGCTCTGCCTTTCAACAGGGATCAAGTGGTTGGACCCGGTGCCGCAGTGATATGGCCGTACTGCTTCTGGCTCTGACATCTCTGCCCTGTGCTTTGCTGTGCCGTGCAGACGTGGCCATCCCTTTCCTCGTGGCAGATCCCTTGGGCACCAGCTGTGGTGGGAGTCTCAAACTGTTAAACAAAGCGCTACTGCAGGAAGACCAGGGAGAGGACTGAAGAAGGCGCTGAAAAGGGATTAGTTATTAGTACCTGGGAAAGCTGGTTGGTGTTGTGAAAGGTAGCTAGAATATAACAGTCTCTGAATGGATTGAACCTGTGTAGGATAAATAGCCAATAAGGTAGGGCTGCAACTGTAATCAAAATCCTTTCTAGCATGTCCTGATTCCCCAAATGCTCCTTTAGGGGCAAACTTAATTAATTAAACCTTCATGGAGTTTGATCCCTGAATCAGAATTCACAGTGGATACCTGAAACTGAAAGACATACAAAGGATGCTTAAAAATATCAAAGTTTATAATCTCTTCTAGGGCAGTGATGCTAAACTGTGATGAGATCAGAGGGAGGATAGATTATAGAAGCTTCCACATCTTAGTTTAGATCGCAGATGGATATTGTACTCTATAAAAGCAGTCATGCTGTTAGCAAGGAAGGATCTAAGTGATTCTGAGGCTCTTTTCACCACAAGAAGCAGCCAAAAAATGGCTAAATCTTAAAGCTCATACAGTCATAAACCAGTTGACAGAATAAAGGTTAAAAAGAGAAAGGAGCTAGACAATTTTGAGGAAATCTTGGTAAGCAACAAGAGGAAGACACATGAGGTAAAACTGTTTTCTCTTTGGTATGTGCTAGTGAGAACTATGAGCTGAAAGTGGGACCGGTAGAATGTTCTCAGTGATCCCAGTACTGAGGAATGGCAAGTCAATAAAGCATTTGCTGCCACTTTGGTTGTTTTTTTAGGATTCCTGCATGCTGTAGTGTCCCATCTATTTGCCTCAGTCCCAGGTATAGAGCTGTCATGGGAATCCAGATCAGTTTGCACAAGGGTCCTCATGTCCCAACCAAAGTCCAGCTCAGAAGCACCTCCTGCCATTCAAATCCCTCCTTACACTTTCACATGGAAATAGCTCCCTTCACCTTACCTTTAACAACCACCTCACTGCTCTTACTGCATGCTGTTAAGCCAATGTTCCCTTCCATAGGTGAAGCAGCTCTGTTACAAATTAAATAACATGTACTCATGCAAAGACTGTAGAGCACTCTGTGAGTTCCCTCCTGATTATCTTATACTCGACTGCTGAGCCCAGAGACCCCTCTGGTACCTGGTTATGGGAACACATAGAGTAAAAAAAAATCTTTCCTTCTGCAAAGAACTTTCCGTGTAATTAAGGAGAGGAAAAGTTAGCATCCTTTTTCATTGTGAGGCAGGGAATAATTAGATCACTTGCCCCAGATCTCTTCAGGATGACTGCGTGCATGTAGTCCTGTATGTTGTTAATAGTGGTGATTTTTTTCTAATTCTGTTTCCGAAGCATAAAGTGCTTTTCTTGTTTTCTTGGGGTAGATCATGCCAGATTCAGCAGGAGCGTAATGACTTCACAGGCGGAAAGAAATCCTGTCACAAGCACTGAACAGTACAATGTCATTTGAAAGGAAAGTCAGCAGGTCTTAATGAACATCATCAGGCTGCAGAGGCTCTGATTACTCAAATAGTGACAGGCAAGATGTAAATTGCTGAGGTAAAGCACTGAGCGGTGGAGCAATTAACTTTGCACGCAGTGCCTGTGCTCGGGTTCAGGGCAGGGCAGGACCCACAGGGCTGGCCCAGGGTGCTGGAGACCAACACGGGTGCTTGCCCATGTGCACAGCCTGCAAGCATCTCGAACCGGGGCTCTGCAAAGCCACGCGCTCTCCTTCTGCATGCCTGTTGGTCTTCTGAAGGGACCTGAGTCCATCCAAGGTGCAGAGAAGCATCTCTGGGCACGTGGAACCAGCTGCAGCAAAACAGGGAGCTGTGCAAGTGCCTTGGTTTAAGTGGGCAAACCGGTCTGCTCTTCGCTTTAACGTTAGAAGCACTGAAATGTGCAAACCAGTACCACTGGAGACAAGGAGGGTTTTGCCGCTCTCCGGAGTGAGGTCGCAGTCTCAATCATTATCTGGAATTTGGTTTCCTGTAGTAACCCTGATTGTTAAAAGCTTCCAGCGCAAACACGGTATTTGTTGGTGAAAGTGTTTTTCAGCGCTGGCACTGGCATGGGTGAAGCTGATGCAGGTCAGCTACATGGACAGCTGATGGTGGGAAGCAGAGGAGGAAATGTATCAAAGCATGATAAAAAAGAAAAAAAAAAAGCAACTTGAGGATAAGCTGCAAATAACACTTGTGGGGAGACACAGAAACAAAAGTCCCCAAGGGGACAGTCACCCATGGGGTTTTCTCTCCCACTGGAAGGAAAGAAAGACAAAGAAGGGATCCTGTATGCCTCTATTGTCCCTGTGTCTCCCATTACCCCAAAATCCTGTTTTATTTGGCTGTTGCTACGGCAGCTTTATGATATACCCTCCACAGCATACTTGCTCGTACAGAGACATTAAACTAGCCCAGGTCTGCACCACAAGTCACGGGGGTCCCTTCTAACCCTTAGCTGGTAACTTTTTTTTATCCCCCCTGAGATGCTCCAGGCTGCAGCAATAACCAGGCTCCTCTTGCCTCACTATCACGGTGCTTGTGGCAGAGCGAGCTCAGTGCTGGGCTTGGGACTGAGAAGAATGTGAGGAGGAGAAAAGCGAAGTTAAAAAAGCTCCACTATTCCCAGTTTCCACAAACATTCTTTTCCTCTGGTGAAAGCATCTGTGGGGCCTTTCCTGGCCCAGTTTGCCGGTTAGGTTTGGCAGCTGCCCGGTTCCCCTGAGATCGGCACGCATACCACTCGTCCTCTGGAAATTCCTCCCCGGCCGCAGGGAAACAGGTCACCAGCCAGAAGCCGGGCTCCAAACTCACTGAGTCTCTCTCCGCTCAGGAGGAGCCAGGTGGGTAGCTGAAAAAAAGTTGCTGACAAAGGGAAAAATAAATTGTTCAAAGCTCGGAGGTTATTTGAGAGGAAATGGGGCAGTGGAAAGGCGATGCTGAACGGCATTTGGAGAACCAAATGCACAGGTCTCCTGCGATGCCTGCCTGACACCCACCCCTCCATGGCACTGGGGGAGCAGAACACTGATTAGGTTTTGCCTAATTGTGAAGAGAATGAACTGCATCGGGCTGGATGTGGATATCTGCTGTGAGCCAGAACATTAGGATTTCATCCTCTCCATCTATTTGGCAGGTGGTGGCATGCCCCAAATGGAGTTGATGCTTCTAATCTCTTCTCTGTCTTGGAAAGAGTGCAGGTTTTCCAATCTGGCAGGGCTTATTTGAGCCACAGAGAGGGAGACAAGAGAGGTGAAGGCAAAAGGCAGAGATGCTAAGAAAGAATAAAGAGCTGGAGGTAAAAATGGCAAATGGAAGGAAGTAGTATGAATGAGAGAAAAAGAGGAAGAGAAAGGAAAAGTGCAGAGAAAATGTGATAAATGTGGATGGGAAAGATTAAAGCACACATATGTTTGTGATTAGGGTGGCATTCACCCCCTTGTCAGCATGGTATGCATCCCTATTTGAACCCCTCCAAAGATGTCCATCTGTGACAGCTGGTCTTCATCTTATCCGTCTGCTTCTCAGGCTCGTGGGGTAGCTGCATTTCTCTGGAGCTAGCACTGCCTTTTTCTCACATAAGCAGGATTCATGTTTGCTTCTGGTCCCCACCAGCCTCTCGGTACACCAGGATATTGAGATACACTAGTCTGGGCAATTCACCACTGGTCACAGTATAAAAGTTAAAGTTACTGAATCAGCAATATGTTGAGGTCTCTACACATTTTTTTTTTTTTTTTCCCCCCTCACTTTGAGCTTTCTAAACTATGTAGGTATGAAAAAAGACTCTTCCCACTGCCCAAGCAACAGCCTGTTTTATTCCATGGAAGCTGCAAGGAACTTGCTCTTTTACAGGGCTATAGCATTTCCCATTAGTACCGGTCAAGCTTTTCCATTAACACTAGTCATACTAACAGTGCCACAGCCGCACAAGTCCCTGTTTCACCCTATCAGTCCCTAGAGAAATGGATCACGTTTTGCAAGCCCTCAGTTTCCTCCCTGGTTTTCATAATGCTCACAGCCATGACATTACATTTTTGTTTATGCCTGGTTCTGAAGAAACACAAAGTAATTGTTTATTGAGTTTATTTATTAAACACAGACTTTATGTCTGAGGGAACTGTTCGTGTCTTAATCCCCCTCCTAAAATAAAAGACATGTAAGGCATGCCTCATTTTTATTTACGGCAATTGTTCAGGGCTTGGCACTGAACAAACTCCATTTCCAGTTAAACACTACTTGTAGACATCCTAATATAGTACAGCATGTGTTAAGTGAAACCATTCATTTGTCGTAGTCGCAGCAATTTCTGGTTTTCTGGATTACCATGCCAATTTGGCAGAAAGTTTTGGAAGGTAATAAGTGTAATGATAAAAACGTATATACTGCTTGTTTTGTTGCTTTCTACTGCCAGGGTTTTTAATAAACAGAGCTCAAAAGGGCTGACCTATCTTGACTTGTACTTAGCAAATCTAAAGCTCAGTTCGGTCCTCACAAAGATACAAGGACAGAAAAGTACCCAAAGATCTTTCCACACTGAGGCATCCCGTAACAGGCATGTGATAAAATCAACAAAAATCAGATACAGTCAGGCCCATTTAGGCTCACGTGGCAAAGGGCAGCGTGTGACTGCTGTGTTGGGCTCTCCAGCAGGAGGAGGATGACGATGATGTGGCCCTGGTTCCCCACAGGATGCCTGGGAGAAGCCAGGGTGAAACGACCAGGCAGCACGGTGTCTGAGCTCAGCTCAGAGGATCCCAGTTTTGATGAATGCCCTACAGATACCAGGTGCCCTCTGCCAACCATCAACAACAGCCAAAACCTGCTTTCTGGCCCAGGCTTGGGCTTTTTAGCCGCATTATCTAACCTTCCTGCCTTCCCGCACCAGGTCGCTGTCTCTCAGTGTCCCCCATCCCTCCCTAAAACCAGCCCTGCCGCACAGAGGGACGTCAGCAGCCACTTGGCTGAGGTCTGGGTAATGCTGAATGCTGCGGACCAAGGGAATCCTCCAGGAACACAGAGAGCTGAGAGGGGGATTTAGATGTTTAGCAACGGGACTGAGAAAGATGAGGCAGTCACGAGCTGGCAATCGCACGGACG
This sequence comes from Buteo buteo, assembly GCF_964188355.1. Lineage (NCBI taxonomy): Eukaryota > Metazoa > Chordata > Aves > Accipitriformes > Accipitridae > Buteo > Buteo buteo. Next base: position 10,230,864 of record NC_134189.1, read on the forward strand.
GGGGCCTTGTCTTGCCACGGTGCTCTGTTTCTCATGTTCACAGCGGGGAAATGCTGTGGGCTCCAGCTGATGAAGAAGACTGTCTTTAAAGAGTCTGCCTGCTAAATAGCTAAGTGTTAGGGATACCGGAATAAATTATACTTCCCTAGAAAGACACTCCTTTTCTAGCCAGAAATTGTGTTTAGGGAGCAGGCTGCTGGACATTTGCTGGGAATTTCTGGAGGCCTTTCAAACCCTGAAAGTCTAACTGCATGTGCCACAGACCATCAATCCAGCACGCATCTGGTTATGTCAGCCCGAATCTCTGTGCATGGCGCTCACAGGCAGCTGAGGTGAACTCCAAAGCTGAACAACACGTGCACATATATCCTCCAAAGGAACATATGGGGACTCGTAAGCAAAATATCACCATCAAGGCAAAGAGCTTGGTTTCTACTTGCATAAATTTGTCACTGAAGTAAATGCAACCAACTCGTCACGTTTTCAATACTCTATACCTCTCCCTCCTTTCTATTTACATGGTCAAAGATGGAAGGGTGTATCATGTCCAGCTGGCTTTTTGGACCCATCTATGATGTCCCCCAGCAGCTTTTCACTCCTGGTTGAATTCATGCTGCCAAACAAGACATAAACTCTCAAAGAGGCAAATGTATTTCCCCAGATGCCTCTGTATATGAATGCCGTAGCTTATGTATGTGTATATGTATATGAACCCAAGGCTGGACCTCAGGACCCCCTGAATGTCTGCCCGCTGAGGTGGAAAAGAGTGCTATTCCTTCTCACTGCAATTCAGCTGGGAGCACCTACCTGAACATATAGTAGTTATCTGTTTTCAAACCCCATGCATCTCCTTATGGGTGCTTTTGTTGACAAAGTAGTGCATGCATTATTTAAACAAAGTTATAAATCACCTTCTGAGTGTCCCTTTCACAACAAAATGGAATGCTCATGCCAGCCTCTCTCTGTAACCCAATGCAATGGGTGACATCTATTAACCCAGTGTGCCCGAGGAGCTCAGCCATGACAAGCTAGTTTGCATTCTGCTTCATCCTTAATATCTGCACGCTGCTCAGAGGTTGTGGTGGGTTGATCCTGGCTGGATGCCAGGTACCCACCAAAGCCGTTCTATCACTCCCCCCCCCTCAGCTGGACAGGGGAGAGAAATATAACAAAGGGCTCGTGGGTCAAGATAAAGACAGGGAGAGATCACTCACCAATTACCGTCATGGGCAAAACAGACTCAACTTGGGGAAAATTAACTCAATTTATTACCAATCAACCAGAGTGGGGTAATGAGAAATAAAACCAAATCTCAAAACACCTTCCCTCCACCCTTTCCTTCTTCCTCGGTGCAGCTTCACTCCTGAATTCTCTACCTATCCCCCAGCAGCACAGGGGGACGGGGAATGGGGGTTATGGTCAGTTCATCACACATTATCTCTGCCACTTCATCCTCTTCAGGGGCAGGACTCCTCACACTCTTCCCCTGCTCCAGTGTGGGGTCCCTCCCATGGGAGACTGTCCTTGATGAACTTCTCCAATGTGGGTCTTTCCCACGGGCTGCAGCTCTTCACAAACTGCTCCAGCGTGGGTCCCTGCCACGGGCTGCAGTCCCTCAGGCACGGACTGCTCCAGCGTGGGTCCCCCGCGGGGTCACAAGTCCTGCCAGAAAACCTGCTCCAGCGTGGGCTCCTCTCTCCACGGGGCCACAGGTCCTGCCAGGAGCCTGCTCCAGAGCGGGCTTCCCACAGGGTCACAGCCTCCTTTGGGCACCCACCTGCTCCAGCGTGGGGTCCTCCCCGGGCTGCAGGTGGAGATCTGCTCCACCGTGGACCTCCCTGGGCTGCAGGGGGACAGCCTGCCTCACCATGGTCTTCATCACGGGCTGCAGGGGGACAGCCTGCCTCACCATGGTCTTCATCACGGGCTGCAGGGGAATCTCTGCTCTGGCACCTGAAGCACCTCCTGCCCTCCTTCTGCACTGACCTGGGGGTCTGCAGGGTTGTTTCTCTTACATGTTCTCACTCCTCTCTCTGGCTGCTGTTTCTGTGCCTGCTGCAACTTTTTTTCCCTTCTTAAATCTGTTATCATAGAGGCACTAATCCCATCGCTGATGGGCTTGGACTTGGCCAGCAGTGGGTCCATCTTGGAGCCGGCTGGCATTGGCTCTGTCAGACACAGAGGAAGCTTCTAGCAGCTTCTCACAGAAGCCACCCCTGTAACCTCCCTGTTACCAAAACCTTGCCACACAAACCCAATACAGAGGTCAAAACAGAAATTAAAGATTAGTGGGGCTAGCATTTAGAAGTATAAATAGGGGAACAATGGTTAGTTTGTTGTATTAATGTGCTGCAGTATCTCAGACAATGATTACCTCTTCCCTATAGGCCAAAGACCAGTAATAAAATTCCCCTAATATGACAAAAGGAAGTCTTCTGAAGATGACGCAAGACAAATATCAATCACATGTTCAAAACCAGATGATCTCTATAAGCTTACCTGGGAGATCATCATCACTACCAAGCTGAGGAAGAACTGTCATGCAGAATTATCACACGATGAAGTCTAGTTTTCACAAGGAGTGCTTCTCTAGGCACAAGACAACAGATATCAGATTTACCAAAACACTTTTCATTAGCGGCCTATAATAACAACCCATGGAGTGTATACATGCTGGCAAAAATTTTTCTAAGTAAGCACACATTTCATTATGCAAGCTTCAGAGTCTTTGAATTAGTAAGAAGAAAGCCCAAATCCAGGAAAAGATAGGTTCAAATTTACAGTGTGAGTACCACAGCAGCTTATCTAAAGTGCTTCTCCACAGTAATACTGTTTTCTTTACCAGTCCCCACGCAGATGAATTAAATCAAAGAATAAACTCCCAGCTGGTTTTAGTCAGCAATATGCTAGAGGTTTTCACTGGAAATCAAGTCTTCCTCCCTTTCTCCAAATTTATTCTTCCTAAGTTTAGAGCATGAGGTCATTAACATTTTTTCCTTAAATATTTGCTTAGACTATTTTACTGTAAGCCAAAATCTATTTTACAAGTTCAGCTCAAAAGAGTCCAGGAGAAGAGAATGTATGGTAAGGAAGAATAGCACTGAATCAAATACATGGGACAAATTGGCAGGGTCCTCTTGGGCTGAAGCCATTGAGAGATGGCATCCACAGGGGCAGAAACTGCAGCAGCAAAAGATGTTGAGTTTGGAATTTCCACTGATTTTAAGAGCAACTGTCAGCGTTTTGTGCCTTCCAGGTCCCACTCCTCAGAAAACAAGATATTTGGGTTATTTTGTTGGCTGTAAGATTTCTGTAAGCCTGAATCTGACCTTCTCTCCCCTCGGATCCCAAGCGTGCCTTTCACAGCACGGGGCTCTCTGTGACCTGGCTGCCCGCAGAGCGGCATCAAAGGGCTGGTGGTGCCAGCTCGGGTCATCTGAGGCCCTCGTCCGTGGTGTCCAGCTGCCTTTAGCAATTTGCAGTACTCAAGGTTCTGGCAGGGCTTTCGGTATTTAATGGTGAATCCGGTTGTACGTCAGTCTCAGCTTTAGTTCAGCAGATTGTGAAACCTGAAATATCTAGGAATAGTCAGATTTTGCGAGCATGCAATAACAAGGAACAGTGGAAAAATGACAGCTTTTTAAAATGGAAATCCCATGTGTGTGTTTGTGGAGTGGGGAAGGCAGCTATAATAATAATCCATTTTGCGTTCATCCTTCAGATTTCATTGCTATGTTTCCAGCAATATCACAAAGACTGTCTTGGCCCACCATTGCATCTGTACACATTGAAATCCACCAATAGATTTTTGTGGATGATTATATTTGAGTTCCATTAACTTTTTGATATTAGTTTCATGCAGATGCACAAATTAACATAATGGGGCCCAGACTTTCTTGCAGGTGTGAACTTGACAGAATAGACGCCTTCTCAGAGTGACCCTCACTCACTGCTCCAGGAGAGACACATGGTTCCCCTGCCTCTTACCCAGGGACAGAGCAGCTTTTCACCCTTCATGTTCTGCTCAGGTGGTGAAACAGCTGTACCAGTCCAGTTCAGAAACATACCTGAATCCATCTTCAGCTCTTAGTTACTTTCTCAGACTTCTTGTCTTTATCATCACTACTAGAAAACATACAATGCTTTGAAAAGGCATTGCCTCCAGAAGTAACTCATTCCCTCACAAAGACCCAGTATCCCCCTGCTTTCTGTTTATTGGGCAAGGCTGATTTATACACTTTCTCCATCCAGCACATATTCATGTCGTTAAGAAAACCAGCAGCAGGTGCTCTGATATTTGGAGCTCAATGAACAGCTGGAAAGGCAGCTGGGGTTTCCCTGGTTTTGAAGAACAAGTGAAATCCCAGAGCAGAGGAAGCAGAAAACTGGGGTTTCTGTATTCTCCTCCTAACAATTTATTTCAACTTGGATGGGGTTTTGGAGGAAAGGGGAAGACAATTCTGGTTCTTTCTAATCTGAGGGAGAAGAAATGGTCAATATAATGTTTATTGCTCCTCAGTTTTGAGCTGCAATATTGATAGTTAGTGAGTTTGAGGAATAGGTTCTTGTTTCACATGTGCTACTATATGTGTTAGCAGTTCATACGCGAATAAAGTAATAAATAGTTTGTTATCAGTTCAACAACAGTCCCTAGATTCACCATCAAACACTTGAATTTACTTCTTAGTTGAAACTATTCACAGATAGCTTAAGTGAATAATTCCAGGGTCCCCATCATTTCTTCTTTCACCTCAACTAACAGCTCCATGATCTCAGTGGGACAGTTCCCATAGAATAATTCAGCACAGGACAATTCAATCAGCAATAACAGGAAACCTTCATTATTTTTCTTAATCTGCAGATCATATGGCCATAGATTTTAAAGTCGGGATGCCCACGTATTTTTTTGATTTGGCCACCTGCACAGAATTTCAGGTAGAATTTCAACAGATCCAATGCATCGCGTTCCATTAATGCATATCTTCTGAAAAGGCAGACAGTTTGAACTGGAAGACATCACGAGGTGGAAGTCTGTTAATTCTCTCCTTAGCTCGTAGCAGGGCATTGCCATTCTCCCAGATAAAAAGGCAAGGTAATTTCAGAGAGCTCCTAAATCTACATAGTATTGGTTGTTTAGATAAAGCACATGATATTGTTCCTATTCTCTGAACAGACATTTTATGGAACTAGTCAATGACAACAGTTAATACTTGGACTGAAGAATCTGAGCTGTCATTCATGACAATGAAATAAAATTCATACTGCTTGCTGCTAGGTCTGTGGTTCAAACTGGACCTTTGATTCCTTTCTCACCATCCGGTCTTGGAATAAATTTTAGATATTCTTTGTGCCAGTCGAATTTACTCTGTTAAATATTCAGTGGGATGCAACCATAGAAGGGAAAGAAGTGGTTGGCAGCTAGTGGTCCTGCAGCCAACCCTCACCTCTAGCAGGAGCAATGACTACACCAGTTGATGTGACCATCCACGGAAAGGAGCCCATGAGCTTGGTGGTTAGATCAAGGGTGTGTAAGCATGAGGAAGGGCTTCTGCTAACCAGGGCTGATGTCCATCCTTACGTCATCTGAGAACTGGAATCATCACCAAATGTCCTAAGAGCAGTTGGACCACACTTCCATTGGGAGTTTCTCCCATGTAGGAGCACTGCTGGTGTAGCAGCTGTGACGGGGAGTGGGACAGCTAAAATCTACCAGTCTTTTTTTGGTTTGCTTTTCCCCCTGGCTTGGCTCACTGTGTGGCCACACAAAGTGGTGTCGGCACAGAGGGAAGGAGGGAGAGCCTGACGGGGGGGCAGGCGTGCGGGACTACCCCTTGCAGCTGCAGCTGTGATTAGGTCAGCCTCAGCAAACCCCTAGCTACTCAGTCACCTTCGCCTGCCAGAAAACCAAGGAAGCCAGACTGAAAAAAGAAAGTACAACAAAATAGTAAAAAGGCCATTCTTAACTACTGGACGCCTTTCCTCTGTGCTCAGTGTCTCAGCTGTGTGTAAATGTGTGCCTGGGAGGTGGCGCAGGGCTCGAGCCCCCCGCTTTGGGCTCTGCGATGCTAACATAAAACCGGCAGGGAACTGGAGAGACAAAGACTTGGTTTTGAAGGGCTTTCCTTTCAGAGCAGCAACAGTATGGTGCATAGAACTCTTGGAGCTGCTGCGGCTCTGTCTTTCCCCGTGAAGCAGAGCTCTGATTTCCATTGCTCTCGCTCCACTGTTCAACAGGAGAGTCATCCACTTTGCTCTGCTCCTAGGGTCCTTCCCACAGCTCTGCACCGAAACACCAACACCCAGCTGTATTTCTTCCCTCCCTTACTCCCTCCCTTCTCTGGTCCTTCCTGGGAGAAATGGAAGTAGATTGGATCATCGTTATATCCCTTCGCTTGTTCATTTGTAAGAAACGGTTTCAAATGTGGTTAATTAAGATTGCTTTGTGTCTTCCCCTTCCATAAGGGCTGTTGTGAGCAACACAGATAGGGCAGGAGAGGTGACCCTCCAATGAAGACAGGGATATAAAGCACTGGTTCATTTCCCAGCTCTGCCTGACATTTTCAAATGTTGTCCAAATGTGTTGCCAAAATTGCTTATTGCCTCTGTGTTAAACCTGTGGAACAGGGTTGATATTTCCTTTCTTTATTGCTGTCCTTCACTCATATAGTGTTCACCATAGCCTATCCCCTGTTCCTGGTAATATGGCAGCAAAATGAAGGCTAACAATATGTTTCACCTACTTCTTTCCTTCAGTTTCTCTGCGTGCATTTTTTCTCTCCATGCCTTCTGTGGCAACTTTACTCCAGCACGTTAAATGTCTCTTTTGGCTGACTGCATCTTTTTTTGTGAGCATAAATAATTCCAAGTGGGGACCCCCTCCTTATGACCAAGGGAAGAATAAATAACACGGCATACATTGCTCCAGGCTGGAAACAGGTGAAAATGCTGCATAATGGAAATTCCATCTGAGGGAATAAATTCTCAGACCATTTTAGTTGGTTGATGCTAGTCATATCTTTGAAACCATTTTACTTAAATCATAGAGGAAAAAAAATATCCTCTGCCTCTCACAAATACAGGCTCAGATGCACCATTTCCTTCTCTAGCAATATGCATTTCTGTAAACATAAAGGGTTTTTGGTCTTTTTAATACACCTTTATATTTCTTACTTATGCCAAGTAGCTAGAAAGGCTATTACCACTCTAGTTTTTATATAGAAACTCTGTTGCATGTTAATCTAATCTAACACTTCTCAGGTCATTTATGAAGTGCAGAAGTGCAGGCTGGAGCAGGTTCTGTTTTATGGAACTGAGACACCCTTTCAGAATATGTGTGTTTCTTAAAAAGGAGATAAATTAATAAAAGGTAACTTTGAAAAACTGATTATGTGATGAACTAAGGGATCGATACAATTTGTTGTTAATTTTAAGTGTTTTAAACTGATTTTTTTTTCTAAGAACAGTGTTGCCCGTTGCCAGCTTTTGTAGGGAGATCTACTTCCTACATCCTTACTGACAAAACTTAGACTTTCAGGGTGGAGCTTTTTTCTTTTAACCATTCTTTTTATAATTACAGAAGAAACAAATGTCTGTTCTCACTTTTAGCCAACAGGCAGGAATAAAGAGAGACCATTGCTGCTATTAATTTCAGTCTTAGGAGCTAAGATAGCAAGGATATGGAGCTGAAAGTAAAACAAGGCAAATTCTCTTGGTAGCTGCTTTTAAAAATGTGCTAGTTCATGTTGGTTTGTAATTAAAATGTCTTCTCCATCTCACTGCTGTGTTCTCCTAAGGGGCATTGGGATTTAATCTCCCAATAATGGAGATTTAAATGTATTAAAGTTGGAATGCACAAGCTTTTGCATTGCACTTGTTGTCATGGGAGCTACTTATGTGACTAACTGCAATTCCAGATACAAATTTCAGAAGCTAGCCTATAGCACTGCAATGTTTTTCCCTTGTCTTTCTAGGTTTTTGTATGTGTTTCCCTTATTTTATTCCTCTTATTCTTCCTCCAGCTTCCCGCTCTTTCCATTTCTCCTGTGCTAGGGCAAAGTGTTCAATCATTTCTAATACAGCAGTTTTGATACCAAAAAACAAAAAGTCAGGAAGCATAGAGGAGCTCTGCCTGAGCACACTCCATTGCAGGGCTGACCAGCCAAAGCTCAGGTTCTGCTCTGGCAGTGATTGCATGTCCGGGGCAGTATAAACACCTTGCAGATCATGAGCACGCATCCTTCTGCAGATGAGGCAAGCGCAGGACAAGAAGTAAAGAAGGATGGGATTACCATGCATAAAACCTGTTCATTGCTTATTAACACTGCTGGTTTTGTGATTTACGTTACTACTTTCACTGCCCACAACACACCTCTCATAGGTCAACACCACTTCACCCTGGAGGAAGCAGTGTTTCTAGTACCAAGATCTATTGCAGGCACAAAGCAGATGAAAGGCTCAGGGCAGCAAAATATTTAGTGACTTTGATTGGCTGCAGGATGGTAAGGACAGGTATTTCACAGTTAGCTTGAGGCAGTAAATTGGGGATAGTGAATTATTGTTCTAGCAACGGAGCAACTCAGCATAAGGACCCACTAAAGAGTCAACTGAGAGAAATAAAACTCTTTACATATAAAATACACTTCTGGTCTGATTGTAAACCCTCATAAACAAGGTGATCAAAGAGGAACAAAAAGCCTTTATCAAGGGTATGCAAACTTTGACACTCATGTCCATTTCTCTTCTGCAGTGCATGGTCAAGGAGAAATGTAGACACTGAGTTCAAAACAATGCTTCCCATAAAATGTTAAAGAAAACCCTCTTGTGAGCATTTCAGGCATCTGCCCTGAGATCCAAAGCAACAATGGCTTCTAGGAACTGCCCAGCAGTCTCTGCAACAAAATAGGTCCAGCCAGCCTAGATCACTCATAATTTTGCACAGCATTATAATGGCTGCTGTGTCTGCCTATACAATCACCTTGTAGACAGCACTGAGTTCCTTTGGTTTAGCAAATGCTTGAATTTATCTTGAAGAATCATCTCCATCTTCCAAAGAATTCAGTGCTAGTGAGAAAATCTGTTATCAGGTTATCAACAAATGTCTTGACAGGAGCCTCGGGCTTCTCTGAGATCCATTTAGTGCAAGTTCCAGGCAGGGTAGAAAAAAATGTCGTGACACAAGGAAAATTTCCAGCTCACTCACTAGTGGAACCAGAATATGCTCCCGGCTGACTAACAGCAAGCTTAAAAGGGTTATCCATCTGTCCCAGGATGTGGCTTTTTTGACTCTTGCAGAAGCTAGCATAAAAAAAAAGGCTGAGCATGACCATGGATTTTTTTATTTGCTTTCCTAGCCATGTGATGTTTAGGCTAAGGAAAAGCTCACACCACTGGAGTATAATTCAAATGCTGTTTCTTTGGGCTTGTTGTAAGACAGAACAAAACAACAATAGCCAATGAATTTATAAAAAAATATTTTACATACTTTACCATGCCTTCATAAACAATAACCTATAAAGTTTTACATTTTCCTTTCCTTTCCTTTCGGGGTCAGTACGCATATTTGTTTCCACGCACAAATGCACTCACAGCACTGAACAACTATTTTGTAGTAAATACTTTTATTCACTGCTTTACCAATAAGATAAAGCCAAGCAGGGAGAAATTGCTGTCATTATAATTTGGGATGCATTAACTTCTTTGTATTGAGGCCTACGAGTCCTGACTTCAAAAGCTTTGAGCAGGAAAGGGAAACTTTTGCTGTGATGGATCAAGCTGGATGTACTGCTGAGCTTGTAGCAGTTACTGCTACAGGGTGGTTGTGAGCCTGCAGTAAAAAGACGGTTGTGGTGGTCTGAGAGGATATGGTTTTGTAGAGCCCTATTAATCCCTGTTACAACTCCTGGTGAACACATAAAGGAGTTTCAGAGATCGCTTTTCCTTTTCAGGTCCATCTCTGAACAGGAACTGCTGCCGCCTGTGCAACCGCTCCCTGCCTTGCACTCCCAGAAACAGGGGGCTGGTCCCAGGAAGCCAGTGATGCCAAAAGAAATTATTTTCATGAGTTTCTTTAGAGTCAGGCCCCAGTAATCTAAGACATAAGGACACAACCGGCAGCCTGCTGACTGAATTTGGCTTACAGGACAACTCCAACTGAGCCACTACCTTTCCCTATGCCAACAGGCAATCCTCCTTTGCTTAGCTTGCAGGGAGTCAGGAGTTTTGGCCCCAAAGTCCTCCTTGTTCCTCTGCTCCTCCTATCCTTCATGAAAGGGGTCCCACTGAAGCAATGAGGTAGCCTTTTTGCATGCCCCTGAAGTCAATCAAAATCATTCCTACTGAGTCATGACCCCAGTTAAACTGTGTTCACATCCTGGAGCCCCAGGGAGCTGTACGTGCTTTGGAGCAATGCCTGCGCAGGGCCTGATTCATGTTCTTGGCTTCATACCTTTTCACAGGAGAAGAAAAGGGCATCGATGATGCACAAATAATTGAGCACTACTGCAGCTATGCTCTGTACTTATTGAGCAAACACATCACAGGCAGCAATTGGGAAATCATGAGCAAGAGTGTGAACTGGAAAGCAAAACTAAACATCTGTACCCTCCCCAGTGAAACTGCATGGAAAACCTGGGAGAGGATCATAAATGTTTGTCACGGGGCTCATGAGGTCCAGAAAATTCTGGCACAGTTCTTAAGAAAGATGAAAGCATCTTTAAAATAAAGGCTATTGTCAGCCTCAACTGTGACATTACATTTAAACCATAAAGAAATTTCTAAGCTGACATGAGCTAAATAGTTAGAAGCAGGCCAATGAGTTGGCAAATATGGCTGCAGCTTTTGTTTAAAAACCAAGGTAGTCCTTAAGGAGAAGTGGAGTTGAATCAACAGAGCTGTGGGAGACTGGATGGACTCCTGCAGTGAGCAGTGCCAAAACCAGGGACTGCTGCACCACATTTTGACACGCACTTTTAGCCACCTTTCATGGTTTAACCCCAGCTGGCAACTAAGCCCCACACAGCCGCTCACTCACTCCCCACCGGTGGGACTGGGAAGAGAATCAGAAGAGTAAAAATGAGAAAACTCATTTATGACTCATGTCATGAAGACAGTTCAATAAGTAAAGCAAAAGCCGCATGAACAAGCAAAACAAACCAAGGAATCCATTCCCCACTTCCCATGGGCAGGCAGGTGTTCAGCCACCTCCAGGACAGCAGGGCTCCAGCACACCTAGCGCTTACTTGGGAGAACAAACACCATCACTCCAAACATCCCCCCCTTCCCCCTTCTTCCCCAGCTTTTATTTCTGGGCATGATGTCTTATGGTCTGGAATATCCCCTTGGTCATTTGGGGTCAGCTGTCCCGGCTGTGTCCCCTCCAACTCCTTGTGCCCCCCCAGCCTCCTCGCTGGTGGGGTGGGGTGAGGAGCAGAACAGCCCTTGGCTCTGGGTGAGCACTGCTCAGCAGGAACAAACACATCCCTGTGTTATCCACACCGTTTTCAGCACAAATCAAAACACAGCCCCATTCTAGCTACTGGGAAGACAATTCACCCTATCCCAGCCGAAACCAGCACACCACCCTTAGGACTAGACTTGTTTGGTGCCCACCATCCTGAGGCAGAAGCAGTGGTGAGCTCCAGGGCACAGGGTGAGGCCCTTCAGGGTCGGGCGGGTGGGCTGGGAGTGGGTGGCTGCACGCAGGGACACTGGTCCCATCCACCTCCAGCCCTGAGGACTCAGTGGGCAGGGAGGGAGATCAGATCAGGGAGCACTCCTAAGCCCCCTTTGAAGAAGGGATTTGGAAAAGGATGAGCCTGGTAGTATACAGCTATATAACAGAAAATGCTTTCAGCAAGGATAATCAAAACCTTATTTTTCCTACCTCATCTCTGTGCATCATAAGCTTTTTGTTATGTGACTGTTCAGCCCTTAGGACAGAAGCGCCCACTCCATTGGAGATGTCTCGACACATTTGTAAAAGAGGTAAAAACAATAAATCAATGGGAGTCTTTCCACCGACTTCAGAGATTACAGGGTTGGGCTTTCTCTGTCAATACTGATTAGGGATCTCTGCTCCCCAGACATTCACGGCTACTGCAATTGAAATTAATTGGCTCCAATGTCAACATAAAATAATGCACATTGCTCTGCATCTTCCTATGAAATAATTGCTTGATAACTTTACAGGGAACTCCCTTGGGGAAGAAAATAGTAAAGAGATGGCAAGTCACAGTAATATTCCTCTGCTGTTCTTTGATACAGCCCAACTAACTCATGTCAGAGATGGAATTAAATGCAGGAAGAAGTCAAGTCAGCAGAAAAGTTTCAAGTGGAATTTGCAATCGGTAAATGCAGAAACTGGCTGCAAACCTTTCTCTGTCTCAGCTTTTATGCTTAACTTACATGTGTGTTAAGTCAGTGTAATGAAAATCAGAGAGTGCTTGCTCTAAATGCTCACATAATCTTGGAGGAACTCATGAATTCATGGAGAGGACTGTGGAGGGAGTGATGGTGGAAGGATTTGATGACTGTGCAGGAAGAGAGAGAAAGGGAAGGACTGAAATAAAATGTGGATCAGGAAAATCAGATCACCATGACAAATACAGATGAACTCTGAAAGAGGTTCTGAGTAGAGTCTCTAAGAACTGTAACAAAGTTTGATATGTTTTGGGAACAAGATAATGAGATCGGAGAGTCAGTGCTAGCCCAGTCCCCACAGAGGATCGCGTGCCTCTGATACGCATACAAAGTCCTTTCTCACAATATGTAAGATGTGAGGAAGAAGTTTTTCACTGTGAGGGTGGTGAGGCACTGGAACAGGTTGCCCAGAGAGGCTGTGGCTGCCCCATCCCTGGCAGTGTTCAAGGCCAGGTTGGATTGGGCTTTGAGCAACCTGGTCTAGTGGAAGGTGTCCCTGCCCATGGCAGAGGGTTGGAACTAGGTGGTCTTTAAGGTCCCTTCCAACCCAACCCATTGTATGATTCTATATAGCAGCTCAGGCTTTTGTCCTTCTGAATCTTCTAACCTAATCCATGTTATCCTGGGAACAGCTGAGTAGGAAACCCCAGCTGCTTTCTGAGGTGTTACCTGTGATTCAGCAAGCGGGTCAGTACTAAATTGATAATATGGCATTCGTTTTTGTGCAAGTCCGTCACTCAGGCTTTTCTGGGTGAGTGGTGATGGGCTGAATCTGATGACTCCTAGCTCATCTCCGTGGTGGGAATCTGCACTTGGCCTGAAAACTAAAAGCTATGGGTGTGATGACAATAAACATGACAGCACTGAAGCAAGATGCCACAGACACCTTTTCCGTGGCTCAGGGAATATTTGAGATGTAAACCATCTGCATATGTAGTGGTACTCTGCACTCTGAGGCTGTTTCCACTGAAAGGGCATCTAAAAGGCATAAAAATGAATCGTCATCATTATGGACTGGATTTCTGCCAGCTGCTTAGTAATTAGAGTTTTAATTGCCCAGTAATAAAAGTTTTAACTACTCAGCAATTAGTGCTTGAAGTTTCAAGTGCTTCACATGCACTCAATCGCATTCTCAAATTGCCAAGAGCAAAAGATGGAATAGCTCCAGTGTGTCTCAGCACAGCTCTGAGCAAGAGGGGTGAACATCAGTGATGGAGCAGCAGCAGAAAATGGGTATAGCCCAGTTTCCAGTGGTCAGCCAGGCAAACACTCTCACAGAGCAGAACCTGCAGGCAGCTTGTGACCTTTCCCAAACTCGCCACCTCCTCAGCTGGGCCAGACAAGATGCTCGGGTGGTAAAGGCATCATGCAGGGAAAGGCTACTGCAGAGACAAAGTCCTTTTCAACATCTCTGTTCTTTTACTTGGTACTTTCACTCCTTCAGGCTTTTAGTCACATACCCTGCAAGTACTATTCAGTTATTTAAACAAGTTTTAATCCAAACGTACATGGATCCAACAGGAAGCACCTAGCTCTGTAAGTGTCTTATCAAAATGCCTGAAACCCATCCCTGCAGGATGCATTTACAGTTAGTAGTATCCAGCTGCAGGATGTTTATTGCAATTCAACAAAATATTTTACCTATACTATATTCCCTAGCTAATTCAAGGCCAAAATATCCTTTGCTGGGTCAAGCATGAATTACTTCATACCTAGTATTATCCTAATTAATTTTCCTTATGCTAGATAGTAAAGGTCCTAATTAACACAATCTCTGAGGGCCTGGTTTCTTTCTTCTTGCCTTGCTAGAACTTAAATATCATTAACAAGTCAAACTTTAACAAAGTCAACAGTTGGTAACAGCCCAGGAAACAAGACTGCATTTAGGCTACAGAGTCTAGAAGAAACTGCATATTCGTGATCTGCTTGGGTAATCAAAGAGGCAAATTGTCTGAGGAACCATGTAGTCAGGGAGCAGGGACAACTTTTCCATAAAATAATTACAGTTGCTCCAGCTTTTTTTTGCATGCCCAGAAGAGAGAGCTTTAAGTGACATTCAGGTTTTCTACAGGCAGCATGCAAAACCCATCACAAGAACTTTGGCAAAATAAGACAAAATTGATCTAGTAAAAATATTTCATGGAAAAAATCTGGTAGAGAGAGGGTGGGATGAAACTTTTCAGAAATTCAAAGCAAGCTGCATGTTCTGTTAAATGTTACTTGTAATCGTAGAAGTCTAAATTTTGAGGGGGGGGAATCATAATGCCTTTCAAAATGTGCTTTTTTTTTTTCCTTTTTTTTTAACTAGTTTCAAAATTTATCTATTAGCAAACAACAGTTAAAGTCGAGAAGTGAAGTTTATGAGGAAATGAACTGATAGTCACATAAGCACAGCTTTAAAAAACCTTCCTGTTCCTGAGTATTAGAAAAAAGCCAACAAATCCAAACTATGGTTACCTAAACATCAACATCTAAATCATACACACATAACATTAAACAAAACAGAGTTTTTCCTCTCTGCTCTGAAAAGAACTTACACCTTTTAGTAGTACCTAGTTATGGGGTTAGTAACCTAGTTAGTAACTCAAAGCATTTAGGTGGTCTGTAATGTAGCATGAGATATTTTCTATACTCTGGACTGTACAGGTCATTGATCCCACAAATGCTCTACCTCACTGGGGTGCTGAGTTCAGGGGCTGTACGTCTGTTTTCTGTCTCATTTCCCTGAGACAATATCTGCAGTACACTTCATAGTGGTGAATAAATACCTGATCATAGCAGACTTTGTTGTTTGTAGCTATAACACTGTGAAGTATTAAAGTCATGATAAATTGGGATTCACCTCATTGAATGTAGCTGTCTTGTCTAAGCTGGTAACAGGCTCGATGAATAGACAAAACCATCTCCAAAAGGTGAGTCCCTCCTTCCGGACATCTATGCACAGGACAGATAAGGTGATCTACCCTCTGGAGGAGCTGTCTCTGTCAACTAAGGAGACATCAACATTTAGACGGCTGAAACCAGGAGAAATGTAGGGTCTTAGAAGTGTGACAGTAGAAGAATGGCCTGAAGAAAGTAGGCTTTGTTGAGGGTCAGTATTGATTTCCCCTTGCAGAGCCAGGAGAAGAACATGTATTTCAGGCAAAGTTGATGTTGCATTTATCATTATCATTCCTTACACCGTGTCTGCACCTCAGAGTCGCAGGCCTGCATTATAAACCACTCTGTGTTAGACATTGTAGAGATACAGGACAAACAGCTCAGTCCATGCCACCCATTTTATTTACAGTGAGAAATCATACTGTACAGTAAGTCTTTGCAACAGGCAGTTCTTTGGTTGAATTTACCATTGAAAAGTGTTTCCTCTTTTCAGCATTTGCCACCCTGTGGAACCTCTCTTTTCCTGTTATTGTTTTCCAGCTATGCTTTTCCCATCTGCTCAGCGATTCAAGAGGTCCTCAGCTGCCTTCCTTAACCCAGTGCTACAAAACTCGCTGGAAGATGTCGTCCTGCTTTATGAGGTTCAGTATATGGGAGCAGATGGTGCTTCAAGCTCTAACCAAGACTGGGGTTACTGTCCATACCGGGGTTATCCATTACCTGTTTTCATGTCACTTGTACTCATCCCAGCAGCAAATCCATTGCTGACTGTGTAATAGCTCACCAGAAAGGAGGGAACAGACATATATATTACAAACTCGGCTCTTTCAGCACTTAAGCAGGCAGCAGTTGCCTGCAGTACCTCAAATGTGGGTTCTAGCTCACTGACAGGCAAAATGAAAACCAGAGCAAATGCCTTTCCACTGAAAGCAACTTTCTTCCAGAACAGTTACATATTAAAAACACAATGCATTTAAATTCTTTGGTCTAAGTCTCAGTCCCAAATTATTTGTTCAAATCATTAAAGCCACGAGTATCAGTCATTGCAAAGTAATCTCAAGGGCATGACTGTTTCACTTCAGAATGGTTCAGGTCCCCTCTTTCACAGCAGTGGCAACGGCAGATGTAACACACAGCCTGGAACAGTGTCATATGGTCAGCTAAGGGAAAGTGGCCCACCTGAAGAGGGTACGTGGGTCAAATCTATCTATCCCAGACTTTGAGAAACTGGGATTGAATGTCCAAACAGGGCAGATGGGCTGGGACAGGGAGCTAGGCCACCTCCGCTATCCCTGACAGGGTAAATGGCCTTTTCCAGCTGCGCTGCTGCCTCCACCTCTCTAATCCCCATGTGGCCCCAGCAGCCACCCATGTCTATTTTGGATAACAGAAGACTACCTGCCCTTTCCTTTTCCTCTCTCCTTTCCCCATAGCCTGGCTCTAGTTTTCCCAGGTAGTCCTGGAACATGGACACAGAACTCCTGGAACACAGGAGTCCAACTTTCAGTTGGAGTCTTGATAGTCTGCCCCACCTCCAGCCAGTACAATGAGAGTTTTGTCTCCATTTGACCTAAAGTAGAGACCTAAGGACATGTTGTTAATTCACATTTACTCTGCCTAGAGTCTCTTGGAGAAGATAAATAGCTTTCTGTGTTCTGATTTTGTACCAGTTTCTTTTAGCTGAGCTTGACATTGACAAAGGTCAGAGGATCTCCATCAAAGACGAGGAGCTCGCTTCGCTGAGGAAGGCTGCTGAGTTTGACACCATCTGCAACGAGATTATCCCCAAGAGCATCACAGAGATCCGCAGGCTGACTAGCAGGCTGTCTTCCTACCCAAGGGTCCTCAAGAAAGAAGACTTTGAAAGGACAGTGCTGACCATGGTCTATACGGCCTACAGGGCCGCTCAGTCCCGGGGGCACCAGAAAGACACTTGGGTTGAATCCTTTGTCAATCTTTACAAAGCCCTGAAGCACGACTTGATGTTCCCATACAACAAAGAGCCATCATAGTGGGAGACTTGGTGCAACGGCACCTCAGCCACCTCTTCTGGTTGATAAGGGACACATGTAGCACGTCCACCACTTTATTCTGTAAAGAGTTTAATAGCCTGCTTCATGAAAGATTATTTGTTTTCTAGCTCCCTCTTGTGGAATCCACTTTATAGTTCCATGTTAAATGGGGAAAAATGTTATCGTCAGTCCTGGGAATTTGATTTTTGTGCTGGCTTGGAGGCACACTTTGTGACAGGCAAAGAAGGGAGTCTGCTGTACACCCCAGACAGACATGCCCTTGTTTATCCTGTGGGTTTCGTATAAGCAATACATAAGTATACTATGCTTATGCTCACATACCTATGTGTATGTGCTGGAGAATGCTGCTTTCCTGGCTAGGGAAACATGTTCATATTTTGGCTGGCCAGTAAAAGAATATTATAAAGAGATGCAAAGGCCCTCTGTAAAAGAAAGAGGTTTCATAACTGTCAGCCTTCAGAAATTATGCCACATATTATTCATTCCGAATATTCCTGTAAATAAGCACTGTCTGATGCACTTCATTTGGCTGAGCCAGTTTTTAATCACAAAAACATTTGCAGAAGACAAAGGGCATTGTGAACACCAGCAGCAAACAATGCCTGTGAACATATTCCCTGCTTCCTAGAGCTGCCTTCCCAAATAGTCTGCAATGAATCTTTCATTATTTACACATGACTTTGCTTCTGCTCCTTGTTTTTTGAGGGGAACATGGATTTGTCCTCAGCAGAGTCAAAGGCAAGACAAAGGCCCTGTTTAATTTAACGATGACACATTTTTCCTGGTTCTATCACTTGAACGTAGGTCATCTAAACCCATGCTTCAGAATCCCCCTGAGGCAAGGGAGGAAGGTGCATTAAAACATACCTGGTGCTGAATTTAGCAGTGTGGCTCATTTTTGATGGTAAATTATATATTAATTTGTGTGTGTGTGTATATTCATGCATGTGTGTGCGTGTAAGTGCTGAGTACATGGGAGAATCCTAAATTGTTCAGTCAGGGAACAACTGCATCCGACCACTTAGCAGAAAAGGCCATTCACTAACCCAGTGGTGGGAATTATGAATTTGGAAGCAGTGGAAAAGCAGTACTTGTTTACAGAAAAAATTGTTTTTAGAAATAGTGCAACTGATTATTATAAACTGCAGCATAATGATGGACAGAAAATGCACAGAAAAAGGAGATATATCTTGTCAGATAGATGACTAGCAATGAAAAATACAAACTCTTCTAAAGCAAATCCCCTAATTTTTGTGAACGAGTTATACGAACTCTGTTTCTCTATTGATATTAGAGATGTTTCTACTTTCAGAGCCCAGGAAAACAGCTGAACATTTATTTCATCCTTTCATACCAGCATTCTCTATCTCTCTGTTTGCATTATATCTTAAGGAGACAGGTCCAAATCACAAATCCCTGAGGCTGTAAAAGAGAATTGAGGATTCCAGCCCCAGTTCTGAATCATGTTTAACTGCTTTTGCATTACTTGAACAAAAGGAATGAACTTTTCTGTGTCCCTTAACAGGGATACACTGAGGACTGGAGCTGAAAAAAAATAAAATCCATCCAGCACCACCTTGCTGCAGCAACCAACAAATAGTGCAAGCAGTCAGAGCACGAGGGGTTTGGCAATCACCCGTGGGAATGCGGAACCACAGCAGCCTTGGGGCAGGCTGGCAACAGCATAAGCAGCTGAACAAAGGGCTTATAAAAAAAACAGAGTCAGTCTTGTTTCTCCCAGCAGTTTCTGTATGTGCATGCATGAGTGTGCATGTTTGCATTTAGACGCACGTATGTGTAGGTACACTTTTATACCTGAAGATCTTTGTTGGCTATCTTCAAAGCCTTGCTGCCATATGGCAAAGAAAACTGAAAACCTCAACGACAAAGCTATGAGCCACAAGCATCTCCGTCTCCTCTACTTGTACACACAGCTCAGCACCCACAAAGCAGCCTTGCGCTGCAGTCCACATGCCCTTTAAGCCTTCAGCTTTAACACTGGTGATCTGCTTGTGTTTTCTTCCCACACCATGCTTTACAAACATATGGAGGGGAAATGCCATGGAACGCACTCCTGCCTTTCCAGCTCTGCTTCTTGGCTCCCTGAAGCACCACTTGCAGGAAGAGCCTGGAACCAGGGCAATTCATAAATTCCTTACGGCCAGTGACTCCAAGTCTGCAAAGAGCAAGCACCACAGCAAGTATTAATTGCTAGCAGTCACCATCCAGAGAAATACCTCCCAGCCACTCTCCTCACCCCACAACAGGACTGTCCAGCAGTTGGAGTTTACTCATCAGTAAGTATCCCATAGAAAATAATTACAGATAATTTTGAATATCTGATCATTCCCTATGGCATACATACCTTACTGTACCTTACAAATTGGTAACGGAAACCTTTATCTCCTCAACAGAAAATAAAGTTTTTGCTGAGTTTGTGTCCCTCCTCCCATTACTGTGTGTAGTGTAGGGAAAAGATGTATTCCTTGGGAATGTGCTTGGACTGCCCAGGTTAATTTAACAGAGACTATCAATGTAATAATAAAAATATTCTACATAAAACTAATTGGTTTTGCACTGTATTGATTTCAGCATCAGATTTACTGTTTTGCAGCTTGCAGCATGAGTGACCGGTTATCTTGGACTGTGAAACTCTTCATGGGAGCAATGGTACAGGAGAGAAGAGGGAACAGCCCTTTCCTCTGACAAGTAGGAGGAGGTAATAAATAGGAATGAGAGTGTCTCCTTTTTCCAGAGTTCAGGTGGGAAGGAGCACTCTGCCTCAGGGCAGCTCTTTGGGCTTAGGGCAGCTTCCCTCCCTCAGTATTGCTTAAGATGCAGGTGTAGGTTGCCTGCTCCCTAGCTCAGTTTGCATCTCATCATGTCAGACTGAGTCATGTTTATATACAGTCCTTCTCTCATGGGTTAAAGAGCCATGGCCTCTAAAGGGCACCTTTCATCCACCCTTTGACCTTACAGCTCATAAAAAAAAGTGAAATAAAGCATAGATTTTTTTCATTTAAAATAAAACATTTTTACATTTTTTGAGTATATTAGACATTGTTTTAGTTTCTCTGAAACAACTGACAAAACAGATACAAGACACAGGGCAAATGGGTGTCTGTCTACAGGTCGTGTATACAACCAGCCAATGGATTCAGTACTAAATCTCCAGTACTTTCTGCCCCACAAAGAGCATTAATAACAGCAGAGTTGTAGAAATGTTTCTCCCCTAAAAGAATAGAGTAGAAAGCTGTTGTGGTTTAACTCCAGCCAGCAACTAAGCCCCACGCAGCCACTCACTCAATTCCCCCCCACCCAGTGGGATGGGGGAGAGTATCAGAAGGAAAAAGTCGTGGGTTGAGATAAGAACAGTTTAATAGAACAGAAAGGAAGAAACTAATAATGACAATAGTAACATTAATAAAATGACAATAATAATAAAAAGATTGGAATATACAAAACAAGTGATGCACAATGCAGTTGCTCACCACTCACCAACTGATGCCCAGTTAGTTCCCCAGCAGTGATCCCCCCAGGCCAACTCCTCCCAGTTTATATACTGGGCATGACATCACCTGGTATGGAATACCCCTTTGGCCAGTTTGGGTCAGCTGTCCTGGCTGTGTCCCCTCCCAACTTCTCGTGCCCCTCCAGCCTTCTTGCTGGCTGGGCATGAGAAGCTGAAAAATCCTTACCTTAGTATAAACACTACTTAGCAACAACTGAAAACATCAGTGTGTTATCAACATTCTTCTTATACTGAATCCAAAACACAGCACTATACCAGCTACTAGAAAGAAAATTAACTATCTCAGCTGAAACCAGGACAAAAGCCTCAAAATTCTCAGTCTGAGTCTGAATCCTACTGTTACTAAAGGCACATGAGCCAGTACAGAGTTCAGCCCATGCCTTACGAATAAGTGGTGTTCATGGATCAGGATGGAAGAAACATGAAAGACAAAAGATGCTGTCTAGAAAACAATGATTGTTTATTTATCATCAGTACTGGGACCTTGAAACAATAACAGACTGTTCAGCAACTAAAAAAGGTCTTTTTCTCCATTTGTGTGCATGTCAAAAAAAGGAGGCTGCTGATTTTCTCAAAGGTTCTGACTGGGTTTTGGATAATGGGTGGAGCAACTATTACCTTCCACAGTCCTTATTGGTGAATTAGAGTTGCGTGAAGCTTTTTAACAAGTTTTCATCTTGAGACCAAGTATAATCTGTGTTGGAATTGCCGTCCTGTGAATTCCAAGCTCAGGGTGAAAGTAGGGTAAAGGTAGATACAAAGAAGCCAAAACTATAGCAAAGAGACAAAATTTGGAGGAGCTGCAGATGTTTTTTTGTTTTGTTTTTTTCAAGAAGGAATACCTGCAAGTTTGTTTCTGTGCAGTGAACAATAGATTCTTGGTTTTAATAATTTTCTAGCAGAAAATTAACCTGTATTTGAGACATTCAGACTATCAAACAGGAGGAAAAGAAGCAGCCTGAAACATATCTCACCCAGTTAATGAAAACAGGAATTACACTGCTGGATGATGGAAGAAAAAAACCTTCCAAAACATGGGGATAAGAATGCAACACAGCTACACCTGTGATTCTGAATTAAAAAGAAAAATTATCAAAAGATCACTATGCTCCAACTTGCAAACCTCTGCATCTTATGGTGTGATAATAATTTGGATGTGCTGGTGAGCCCTACTTAAACTGAATGTCTTTTTAATTGAAAAATCATTAAGGTTTCTTTTCAAAACAACAGATTGAAGAATAAACAAATTAAGAAAGCTATTTTAGGTGATTGGGTGGGGATAGGAAATGAGGCAGTGAGAAACCTTTCAGGGAAATCCAGGTACAGGTGAAGAAAAAAGTGGAGTGAAAGTTGGAGTATCCGAGGAACCGGAGAAGAAACCCAAGGAGAAGAAAGCCACCAGAAAGTAAAAGAGCATGGCAATGATGAAGGAGATTCTCCGATCCAGAAATCTCTTGCTTGTTGTTCTCATTCCACTTCTGCTGCTTCCTCTGCCACTCTTATACCCCAGCAGCGTAAGTACCTTTTCATTTTCTTTTTAACAAAGCCTCCGAGTGCAGTAGGTAGTCATGCTGGGTAAGTCTGCAGTGTGCAAGAAGAAAGGCAAAGACCTAAATAAGCATTGCCCTTAGAAAAATCAAGGACTTAAATTTGAAGGACTGGGAAGGTAACTGAGAAGTCATCACAGTAAGAACCAGAGCTACCTTGAGTCATGTCACAAGTGCAGCTGAAGAACCAGGTGAAGCTAGTAAAGCACTACTTTAAAGCAGAAATATTGTATCTCTTCTTTTTGTACAGTAATGTGAGTGTGGAAGAGGGAACAGAACAAACATATCCACTAAAATGTTCTTTAAGGAGAGGTCTTTAAAAGGAGCACTTCTAGTGTCATTAGCTTTTAATAGTAAGTATGCATGGAGGGACTTCTAGTACCTGAGGATTTATGAATACTACCGCTTTATCAAATAGAAATGCAAAGGATTAGAAATTGTATAGCAGTTTTCAAAAATAAAACTGTAGTATTTTGTTTAGAAAGAAAAACAGTATTCATAGCAAGGAAATGTTCCTACACCACTGAACTGTATGTTGCACTTTGAAAAAGTTTTCCTGCTCTGAACTTCAATGTATATCTTGGCTGTCCTCTTATAGTAGTTTTCCATCTCTTCTCTCTCAAGAGAGGGAATGAATGACAGACAATTGTGCTCTTCTTCAGAGAACAGCAGAGCTCACCATTTCACAGAGGCTTGTTTTAGAAAAGGGTTTAATCTCCCCCAATGTCACTGGAAGGGTGACATAAGAACAGATACTCCCTGACATGCCCATATGGCACTGTAACTGCAGCATGCACTATGTGCCTTGAGAACCTCTCCTAGGAAATGAGAGATTCACTGCACTAAAATTTGTCACCCATGTTTGCTCCCTATGGGATTCAGAGACACAGGAATTCAGAAGCAATAAGAAAACTCTTTAATAACCAAGGGAATTGTAATAGCATCGTATGGGTGCTGAAGCAGAAGTTCACTGACAGTATTGCTGCAAGAATTGCTATTATACAGTACAAGCTCTTCTGCGCTATTACTGTGCACTTCATAGTGTTGCTTTACTGCAAAGTGATATGAAAAGCCATCAGATGATGTTTTACATCCACTTTATATATACATGAATGACCACAGATGATAAAGCATAGCCATGAATCTGACCCAGAGTTGGACAAATGTTTATAATGCTGTTAAGAGAACATCTACACCAAATAAACCCAGTTGACAATACACTATTCAAGTGGTTTAGTGTAGCATTTACTCTGTTACAACCAATTGAATATGATTACTTCTTAAACCTGAAGATTAAATTTGTCACCTGCTCACTTACTTACATTTTCATTTATCAGACAATTATGTTAGTTTTCTGTCTTCCTTATAGAGATCAGAATTACCAGGTGGTTTATATTTGCATTTCTGCAGGAAATCAGCTTGCAGCTTCTTTGATGATACCAGCATAACTCTGGAAATATCAAAGGAACATTACATATGTAGTGGCAAGAGCAATCAATGGGAACACAAGGACTCAGAACTGTTTGTACGGCTAATGGGAATAATGTCCACAGCTTCTTTTCTATTATTTTATGACAAGAAATGGTTCGGTAAAAAAAAAAAAAAAAAAAATTTGCTTGAATTCTTCTTCTCTTTCCCAAGTTTATACCTGAACAATGACTTGTACAACAGGTTTTGGACGTGCATAAATGCCTTTCAGGTCATGACACATAAAGAAAAAAACATTGTGTGCTTTACAAACTGTGGGTCTTCTTCATTCTGTCCTTATTCCCCTCATTGTTGACAGTGACACGGAAGCATTTTTGCCTTTTTCTTTTTCATCTTTATCCACCTTTTTTCATAAAGCCACTCTTGATACCATAAAGCATGCCACATGAATTCAATCAGTTGTGGGCAGGGTCTCCTATGACCGGTGACCCTGTGGCCACACTAAACCCAATCAAGGACACGTGGATGCCTCCTCCAAAGTCAGCAAGGGGTGCTGTAAGCTGGGAGACCTGCAGCATCAGGTGACGTTGACACCTTGCCAAATGAGCAGAATGGACCCTAAAGCACAGAACATGCTCTGAACAGCCATGGATGGCAACTTTCATTCAACTTTGTTTTTATTTCCACAAGCTGAAGGGAGGGAAATATAGCACGATCCCATCAGCTCCAAGATGGTAGTCCAGAAGCTAGACTACCTCTTTGCACAGCTTAACCACATGCCTGCCCGCGAGATATGCAATGCACATCCTCAAGTGGGCAAATCTCCAACACAGAGTTTATTCTTCTTCTTAATCACTCTGAGATCCTTAGATGTTTTAGTTACAAAAGTTTTATGTATGACCCTTATTGTGGAATTTTTAGCCTTTCAGCTTCTATTTTCTTTTCACATAAGGGACTGACTGAAGATAGGTGATAGTCCCTCCAACCATCACATGTTTTTCTATTCCCTGCTTCAAGCCCTGAGGTGGGCTTAACAGTAATTTTCAGTGGTACAACAAGAAGTGAGAAGGGTGAAACAGTTAAAATTATACAGCCACTACTTCAGTCCAGTACTTAGTAGCTCTGGTAACCATTAATTAAATATATAAACTCAGTTCAATTAAACAGAGGAGATTAATATGGTTTCTCGTGGAAATGAGCTGATTTAAAGCACTGAGAAAATAAAGAAAGTTGCTAGACAAGCTGATTAAGTGTTTAGTGAAGATTATCAAACTGGACTTTCCTAGTACCCAGTTTTATACCATTTAAAAATCTGCTTTATTTTAGTTTTGTTTGTAAACTGATTAGAGCCTAGCGTGTAGGAAACACAAAGACTCAGTGCCCATTGCAGCTAGGTTTTGATAGAGATGCAACTTCCCTTTGTCTTATTCCATTTCCATTATCAGTCTACTTTATTGCTACACACAGAGGAGTAATAGAAAATAACAATCTATGCTCAAAGAAATTAAAAAGAAGGATATATTTGGAGTGAGAAAATAGTTTGGAATCAGGTTAGGATTAAATTAATTTTATGAATTTTGGCAAAACATATCTCTTGGACCTTACACCTGCACTGCTTCAATATAAAAATCAATGCTTTTTCATTAAAAGGCATTTTTCCCCTCAGACAACTGCTGGATGTCATACAGAGCCCATACAAACATAATAGTTTGTTAGCAGAACCTAATGAGTTAAAAAATAAAAAAAATGTGTCAAATAGTCACTAGGTCACAAAAATGGCCCTATGCTCTGCTCTCTGTGGAATATTAACCATGAAGTATTATGTAGTTAAAGGTGACTAAACAGCAAGTTGGCTAATATTTATAAGCCAATCCATCAGCTCCATGACTCTCATCTAAAATAGTTCTGTCTTCCTAGTAGAGATTACTAAAAATCTCTAATGCCCGTCACCTCACTTCTTAAATTATTTCCATTTTTAAGTCAAAATTATTGTTTGGTTTTTTACTGAGTGATCACTTGAAGTTGTTACAAACTGAACACTGGTCTTCGGAGTTTCAAACAGCATAGCAATTCCATTTTATAAAATGCATGCTTCATAACCCATGAATGTTAAAAAAATCCGTCTGATCTCATCCATCCTAAGCCAACCTTCTCAAGCCTCTCTTGTAATTTTTTCTTGGTAGCAATGAAGCTACAACTGCAGTACAATCTTCTACTGTAATATTTTGCTGAAGGACCTCATCATAGAGGACTAATGAAACATGCACTGGGGAGCATAAAACCTAACCCATTCTTCTATAATAGTTAAGGAAGAGAAACAAATATGCACATTTCTGTGCAGTTCAGAGTACTTGTCCATCCATAAAGGAACAATCCAGAGCTATAGTCTCTAAAGTAATTGGACTTTATCTGATTCAAGGAAATTATTTTTTCTGATGACCTTATCTCAGTTATTTTGGTGGCCCTGCTTACTTGAATCAGAACTGTTTAATATTACACTTTTCTGAAACAGGAGTCAGAGCAAAGTCTGGCAGCTAATTTAAACCCAAGCTTCTAAGCAAGTTTGGCTGCAATTTTTAAGCAAGTAAAGGAAATGGCACATAGCAATCTATCTTAACTGTTTCTCTGGGCTGTGTTCTGCCTGTTGTTACTATAAGCTATACTAAAAAAGAGGAACAGCTGATCGTGGCTCTTTGTCAGAGGTAATGTAAAAAGGGCATGTATAAACATGAATTTAAACAGAAGCTATTGATTCATTCTATTGAACCCACACCCTTGTATAGTCTTACTTTAGACTTCACCACCTTGTTCACAAAACTGATTGCAAAAAAAGGAAGCGTAATACACGATCATCAATTTGCACAAGGATCTGTGGGAATTCCTTGTGTGACTTCTTGAAAGCTGCTTAATTTGGGAGTCATCCAGTCAGGAAACAAAAGGAATGAAATTATATTTTAACACACTCAAATAGCATTTGTGAACAGTGAATTTTCTAAACAATAGCCATTGTGAGCTGTGAATCCATACGGATTGGTAAGTTCTTATGGAATATCCAGTGAATAGTGAAGAACAGGTAGATTTAGAGCTGGTGCAAATCAGTGCAGATCCACTAGCTTCCATAGAACTGCTGGTTAGACCCAGTACAGGAGCTGGCTTCAAATTTGAGAAAAAGAAAGGAAAAACATTTTCCTGAGGGTAATTTCTATAATTATTAGTAGCAAATATCCCCAGGCTTCTAAGGATAACAAACTGAGCCTAAGGAGAACTCCACTGAATACCATAAATAAAGACATATCTATCTAAAAAAATGTACCAGAAGACTTCTGTGGACTAGTTGTGATTTCATGTAAAAATATTCAGCAGATAGCATCTTTCTCCATCATACACCTGCTCTCCAGGGATGCTCAGCGCGATCTTGTGGCTTTCTCTGCCAGAACCTTGGACAGCAGCAAATTGGTCTGATTTCCTCCCGTTAACCCATGGCCTCTAAGGCCTTCAGCTCTGTGGTCGGCTTCCAAGGGTCTGTGGAAATCACCTGAGAAAATAAAAACAACTGACACAAAATGTAGGTTTGCACACTGTTTAAAAAAAGCAATCTTTCAGAGTATTTCCCAAAAGAGCCGTTATGTAGCTTTATCCGTGCTAACGTGGCAAATGTGAATGTTCTCATCTGATCCTGAAAACTATGGGTTCCTATTCTTGTCCAATATTGGAAAGAAAGCTGTGTAGAAATACCAGCTCCACAGGCCAAATCTGAGGAGTCATGGTTGAACATTTGGTAAATATTGGATTATGGAAATCAAACAAACCTGTAAATGCACTTGGAACCATTCTTTTGCCGATAAATATTTTTATCCCAATGTTTTTCCCTAGCTTATGTGCAAAGCCTTTCATTAGTGTCATCTTCTGGAACTGGCTATTCAGGTGGTAGCCTAGATTTCACACCCAAACAGCTGCACCTTAGGAGGTCCTTATGCAGTCCTCGTTGATTCTTTTAAGTCCAGGTACCCACAGCCTGATGAGTCCTATGAACGGGTTCACCAGGCTTCCACAGCAGGTGGTGGGGCAGTTACACATAACCTCTGTGCTTTCTTTCTCCCTTCAGGAAGCCTCATGTGCCTACGTGCTGATCGTGACGGCTGTATACTGGGTCTCTGAAGCCGTACCTCTTGGTGCAGCAGCCTTAGTTCCTGCTTTCCTGTACCCACTTTTTGGAGTCATGAAGTCCAGTGAGGTCAGACCAGTATGCACTTTTTTATCATTTAATATTCTTACTCTCAGTTAATTCTCTGAATAAAACTAATCTTAGTGGGCTAGCAAGACTAAGAGGTGTGGGAAGAAAAAGTGTACGTCTTGTAATGTATAACTTGGGCCAACCAGCTCTTTCTTCTACTGAAGATAGATACAGGGAAGGCTGTATTAGCCAAGAGAGGTGTCCATCCTGTCAGCTACTGCATAACCAGCAATTCCCAAAACCTATTGTATCAAAGGGTTCCACCTTTCCCCTCCTCCAAAACCAGGTAAACAGCAGTTATGGAATAAACTGTAAAGTTTCTTTCCGATTATATTTATTACAGGTGATGTGTAAGACTAGGGAATTTTGTTATCCAGGTGAATGTCTAGTCTTTTTTCCAAGCTGTAATCTTAGTGCTGCCTTGTAGCCATGAGTTCTAAGAAAAAAGGAGTAGCTGTACAAAAAAGTCTCTATGATCAGTTCTGAATTTTCTTACTTGAGGATTTTTTTTTTAAAATGTTACTTTCTTTCATGATATGCCAAGAATTTATTTTATTTAATCTACAGCTTTTTTTCCCCTGCTTTTTTCTCTCTCATTTTTGGGGTTGGGGGGCATCCCACTTGATTTACAAGGACTAGAAATACAGATAAGAACACAGAACAGTATACAGCAACCGTAAAATTGTTTATTTCTAACACAATCTAGCGCTGGGCATACCCATAAATGGATAGAGTCAAGCATGAACCAAGAGTTTTATGACCTGTCTTATTCCTCCCAGTGGTATAACAACTGTGTAATATAATCAGATACATTTCCATACCAACACAGTTAAGTATTTTCAAGATATTTTTTCTACCATAAAGATAAAGTAGTTACGTATTTTCATTACAAAAATTCTGCAGCATATTGGAGAGGGAAAATTTAAGGGCAGCCTGACAGAAATTCAATATAATATCAAATTAAATGACAGTGAGACTACTGCAGAGAATGTATTATTTGCTTTAGGAACAGAATAAAACCCTGTATTTTAAAATAAACAACTCAGATGATGCTGCAGTATTTCCAGTCTGCTGTTCTGGTGTGCCAAAGAAACCAAGGGCCCTTGCCTAGCAGTTTAAGCTACAAATAACTCACAGGGTCTTAAGAACATAAGCCAGTGTGTTGTATATGTTTATGTGTGTATTAATAAGAATATTAGTATTCACTTGTTTCTCCAAAATGACTGTGAAAGGAATAAAGGAAAACAACAGATTCTTTGTGCTGCTGGCTTGATGGATTCCCTTCATTCAGTTCAAGATCTTTTTTTAACAAGGTAGCAGGAAAATAAAGAAAGTTAATGAGAAAGAAACCAGTGGAGGAAAGCCAAAAAAGTGATATTTAAAAGTTCTGGCACACAATTGTGATGGACAAGTCTATTTAGGTCACCATAGGGATTTGTTATAAAAATATAATTAAATACTCAACTTGCTGCAGCTTTCACAAAATAACATTAGTGTCATTCTTGCACTTTTATGGAGCACCATAAGTATAACTGAGGACAATGGAAAAACTACTGCTTCTACTGATTTTAATTGTTTTAAAATGCTGGCATCTACATTTGGTTAGCGGAATAGTTTTAAACTGAAGAAACGATGTTTTTAGAAAAATATTCCAGCAACAGCTTGGGAAGGATTGCATGAGAATGAAATGAAAAATTTAGCTAGACTCCAAGCATCTGCGTGTAACTTTTATTTTCTCCTATTTGTTTGCTTTCACACAAGAGAGTGTGTGTGTGTGAATGTTTTTGTTTGCTTCATTTGTTATTTTTGTAGTCACTTCACAGAACATCTCATATCTTAGCAAGCCCCACATTCAAGAATGCTGATTTGGAGGACCATGCATTGTCTCTGAATTTTTTCCTGAGCCAGTTGATGGTTTTTGCTCATCCCCTTTAAATTAAAGTTTTCTTTTTTTAAACTTTGCCCTGTTTTCCTGATACAATGGAGATGGATTTCCACTGTGAAAAGTTCTAGTACGGGGTTTGTGGATCATCACAGCAATATCCCAACTTTTCATTATTGCATTCAGCGAGCATGTCCCAAAGGACTTTTTTCTGAAGCTGTAAGTTCTAGGGATGCCACATTTTGCCCAACAGTTGAACAAGACATAAGAAATACAAACAAGGTAGACAATGACATCTCCAAAAGCAGATGAAGCACATGAATAAGCTGCCTTCAGTGCAGAGGTTTGTCTGTGGCTGTTTCAGGCTGGGCCTAGCTGAGTGATTAACTGCAGGCAGCGAGCATCCTGCTCAAAGAAGTAAAATCTATCTTGATGTCTTCAAAGCTGAGAAACCTACTAACAAGATAGATATAGAGCCTTGTTATTTGTAAACACAACATGAAAGAGATTAAAGAGAACATTTTGACTCACAAATTCTTCATTTTCTCCAGCTCCCCATCATTCTTTCCGTAAGGGGAAAAATTCCACAATACCATATTTCTTCTCATTCAGCATGATCTCTGTGTAGGGTAGCTACTGCTTTTTTAACTGACTGTTTCCCCCTTGTCCTTAATGCAGGTGGCTGCCGAATATTTCAAGAACACAACTTTGCTCCTCATGGGCGTGATTTGTGTGGCAGCTTCTGTAGAAAAGTGGAATCTCCACAAGCGAATCGCCCTGCGCATGGTCATGATGGCTGGAGCAAAGCCAGGCATGTGAGTGAACCTTTGACTTTGGGGCAGTCTGAGGCTGACAGCAGCAGCGTGAAAGAGCAAATAACAACTCCAACTTTCCCATCCATGGGTACAAGCTAGCTTGGTTTGGGGCTCTTTTTCCTACCCACCTTTCCTTTCAGAGTTTGAAAGCCTACAAATTTTCTTATCCTCTTTCTGCCACCTCCTACTCCTTGGCTTGTTGTCCCTTTGCTTTCTATTTTTTACTGGTACTGAGTTTAGTCTCTCTGTTCCTTCTTCGCCTGTTGTTTAGCAAGCACAAAAGGATGATTAAATCCTGGATAAGCAGAATTCTCACGTCACATGCCGATTTTTACGTGGGGCAGCAAATGGCTTCCAGTGATACATTGTCTTATGACAGTTCTCAGCACAAGGCAGCATTTTATCTGCGCACAGTATGATATTTTGGCACCCACAAAAAGAAAAAGACACCGTGTAGTTATCAGTTGACTAATGAAAACGTTAGGCAAGGAGGCCCTTAATATTTCTGAAAGTGCCTCAAGAAGATTTCCCTGTGTTGTATTCCAGGTTGCTTCTTTGCTTTATGTGTTGCACCACGGTGCTCTCCATGTGGCTTTCCAACACATCCACCACAGCCATGGTGATGCCAATCGTGGAGGCAGTGCTCCAGGAGCTAGTGAATGCTGAGGAGGAGCGCGAGGTCATCAGTACTGCAGGCAGCACCATTATTGAAGAAAACGAGCCAATAGGTATTTGTCAATGTTGGCCATTCTTTTCTCATTTGTTTTTCAGTGACCAGACTCGTCGATACACATTATTCAAATTCTATTGAGGTCAGAGTTGTCTGACTTGTACTGCCAAAGACCTAGTCCATCCTCTTTCTTTCTGTACTCTGATATTTCTTTCAGAAAATGAAAGATAGTTTCAAGATGTGATGGGACAATTGGAATTGGGAAACTATTTATGTTGAATTAGGGCATTACTGGAGTTTGTGTGTCATAAACTCTTAGGTCATAGGATTTTACAGGGCTGGAAGGAAACCTCTGAGAAGAAAGTAACAGAAATGTAGAAAAGGCCCAAAAGTGTGCTCTGTGACAACCCCACACTTGCCTGTTCTACCCCTGCCCTCCCAAGCTGCCCAGGTCAGAGCAGGTGCCACAAAAAAACCTGGTTAGAGCTCTGTTCATTTCGTTCATTCTTTCCCAGAAAGAAAGGATTTGGGAAGAAAAGAATCTCTCTTTTCTTTCCATTCACAGATTCCAGTCTGAAAATGATGTCATTTAACCTTGCCTATTGTACATAGGCATGATAGTCTTTTAATTGCCAGAGGCATGTGATGGGGACAATATGACACAATAAAATGCTGCATAAGGGTCACAGAGTAACTGAGACGGTTTGGACAAGCTTTTGTTTGCAGTAGCTTTTCCAGGTTCGGTGGTGTGGCCCAGAGGCTCAGCTCAGGTCTTACCCCAAGGGCTGCTTTCTCTTCCTTCATTGCAGGTCTCAGCGAAAAGCATGGCCAACCTTCACTGGAGCTTATCTTCATCAATGAGGAGTAAGAATGAACCCTGTACATCACGACTGGAGATTTGAGCCCTACACAGGTTGCAATGAGATGAACCCAGGAGTAGAGCCAGGAAGGGCAAGCAGAAGCTTACGAGTGAATGTTTCAGATGTGACTGACAAGGAAGGCTTATATGAGAAATGGGATTAATGTAATGGTCTGGATCTCACTAAAGCTTCCCAGTATTTACTTATTTCTTAACACTATGGGCATTTTAGAGAGAAGGAAAATGCTTCTCAGGGTTTGAAAGATCTTTTGAAGTTTGTGTTTGTGCTGTATAAGAGAGTTCTGCCCACAGATTTTTATTTCTGTTCCCCTGAAGGAACAGAGGTGGAGAGGATCCGAGCACAGTATGGAGTGCCCACAGGACATATCCAGAGGGAAGACTCTTACAGAGGATTCCTGAGGAAAGTCTGAACTGTCAAGAGCATTCAAGAGAGAGATGTGGGGCAGGGGGGGGAGTACTAACAAAAAACACCCCTCCTCCCCCCAAAAAACCTGTAAAATATTTCTTTTAATATAGACAAATTTCTTCGGAAGTTTGAAACACTAGCAGTTTCAACCAGATCTCTATTTGCGGTAAAATCTAGTAAGGTGAACAGGGCAAATCAAGGAAAGGACTAATTTCTTTGTCAAATCATCAAATCAACTAGCAGTTCAAGGTACACAGGAGAATATACAAAGTTATTGTCCTTAAACTATAGTATAGGTTAAATCCTAAGGAGCATCTTCTTACAAGGTGTGAGAATAAATCACACAGTCCCTTCTTGAGCTCCCTCTATATTATTCACAAGTGTTAAAATAAGAGAAACAAGTTCTTGTTACACCTTTAAAAATTTACTTTAAACCAAACATCATTCAAACAGCACATGTTGATGACTTTAAGTTAACTTGCAAGGTCTAAATAGTTTTCTCATTTCTCTGGAGACTAATGGGTCCTCCAATAGTCTCTCTGTTATCTCTTTCTATCCCAGCCATATTTTCTGTGCAGTATAGAATCAAATTTTCAGTTTGGCATTGTGCCATTAATCCCTTTAAGCCCTATTGAAGAATATGTGTGGGATATTTCATAACAGAACTATTATTAAAATAGTATTACTCGAAAAGAGCTTGAAATTTGGCAGGAAAAGAAAAGAAGCACATCTTCTGGAATTAAATCTGTTTTCAATGTCAAAGTAAAAGTTCAGTGGATTGTTTGCATGGTCCACATGCCACATAGGCCAGATTTTAGTGAAAGCTTTAATGTGGTACAGGTAGGTGCTCAGAAACAGCATTGGAGAGGTCAGCAGAGGAAGAACTTGAGTAGAACAAGACAGTGGTAGTGCTGGATTGCCTGGTGATTCACTCCACTGTGAATGGAGTTCATGCCTAGAATGGGGTATGTACTACCTAGAATACATATTTTTTCTTGCACGGAGGTGGAACCCCATTGCTACACAGTTAGAGATAGAGCTGTGAAACATAATGATGACTCATGTATCTGGCCAAGACACCACATAAAAGGTACTTAAAAATGGTATTCATCACCATTTCAGTAGGCACTAGTTCTCCTGCAGATGTTGCCCCTCCTACCCATGATGTGTGCCTTTTGAGGGAGCTGGGTGAACAGGCAGTTTTAAAGTATATTTTCCTTTCTTTGTTTTAGTGCTACTACTACTGACTTCAGCTCCTTGATGCACTCAAAGGTATTGTCATAGGTAGTATTTTCTGAGCTACACTGTCTTCTAATGCAGGAACCATCAGAGCAGAGTCCACACAGCTCTGCAACAAACTGCTGTTTCCTTTATTTCAAACAAGTAGTGGTTGTTGGCAGAGAGTACGTATTGCAGAATGTCCTGCGTTGTATTTAACCTATCAGCCTGCTTACACATATCAAGTTGGGGAACATTAGCTCTGTAGTGTTGTATTTATTGCTGGAGATCCTGAGATCCTGAGATCCAGTCAGTAAACTAACAATTCCATACGGTTTCTAGCAAGTTCAGATATGACCTTATATTGTCCAAGTATTGCCAACTTCTGCAGCTGAGACACCTCAGTTACTAGAACAACCTACACATACCACAAAGTCACAGCCTCTAGCAAGGGACCTGTTAGATTCTCCTACACGGCAGAGGAAGAAGACCTAAACTTATTATAATCTGACTTCTAAGATCACGTTAAAATAAAATCAGGTTGCTGTTGGTTTTTTTTAAATCTTTTTTTTCTAGTGTAAAGTTTACAGCTGAAATTTTAGTGTGGGGTTTGGGGGTTTTTTTTGGCTGGTTGGTTGGGGTTTTTTTTTCAAAAGCCCACTACCCATGACCTTTACAAAGCATCATAAATTCTAATCTAAGTGCTCCTAGGAACAGAAAAAAGGCTAATCTAAAGGCATTTGCCTCCCTACAGAGTATGAATGGTGTGCACATGATAGCCAATCCTATTGGAACAATGAATTCTAAGAGCAATGGGCAGCACCTACCTCAGGTAAGGAGATGTCAGACCCAGGGGGTGAGGGAAAAGCCAGATGTGAACATCACCTGCTCCCCACTGCTTCATATTTGTTCCCTGTAAGCTGTGTTACATGGAATCCTTCTCCATCATCTTACAGCAGTCATGGCTTGGCCTCTTGCTAGTTCTTGCTCCCATTTAGATGCCCCCAGCACAGGTATATTCAGAAGACTCTCCCCCAATGGCTAGTACAATTCATTTAGCTTTACATTCAGTAAAGTGATCACAAGTTTCCTTTCTTACTTGCTGTTCCACCCACTTTATTTCCACAAAGCCTCCATGCAAAGTAGTCCAACTCAAAAATAACAATCCCTGACACACAAAATCTTGCTCAGAACTAAACCAGCAGCAAGCACAGGCCATTTAACTGTTCAGCCAGTTTGTTAGGTAGTCTTAGTATCCACCTCCTTTTTGTCTTGCCAAATATCCACCATCAAAAGCCTCCATTACATCAGTCCATTCCAGTATTTCTGCTTCTCCTGAGTGGATCCAAGAAGCAATTGATGCTCGGACTATTGCATAAGTTGATGTCCAGGAAAGATCAGGCTAAAATCAACACACGAATTTGCATTCACAGTTCAAAAGAATCTAAGTGTATGTTTCCAAAAAGGGCTAATGTGCTGCTCCTGACACTTAATTTCTTCTTATACCCATTTCCCAAACACATTCAGTGGTTATTTTGTAACTCATATACTCACTTCACTTTCAATCTACAGGAATTTTGGCCAGGGTACCCTCAGGATGATGATGAACTTATAGCATGACCGATTTTACTACATAAAACCAAATCCAAATTAATAAATTTAACAAAGCTAACTGAACCACTTGCTGCCTTTTTCCTGATCCTAAATTGGAGCCTTGGGTTGCATGTGAAGTAATGTACCTTTTTTCCAGTACAAGAACTTGATTTACCAGCATGGAGACTTTCCTGTCACTGCTAAGAAAGCTTCTTTTGGAACAATATTTTCCTGCAGCTTTTTCTTCCATATTCCCATTGCCCAGCCTTTTTCATGCCATTTCTGAGGCCGCTAGCACTCCATTCCTAATTAGACTCCCTGAGCCAGTATAAGTGCAACAAGTCCACCAAACATTTGTCTGGTGGCTGCTCATAAGCCTCAAGGATTATGGATTCCTTCTGCTGCAGTGCTGGCATCCCGCCCCTCAGCCCACAAAGGCTTTCGGTATCCTGCTGAGATTCCAGTCAGAACTGGAGCTGGCCAAAACCATAGCCAGAAGTCCAATTACTGTTTGTCCTACATTTCTGCCACAGACGAGGCAATTTCAGGCCCCTGGACAGGTTTCTAGTTCTGATCCCAGTTAATCCCTGTGAAGAAAAAACTGCCCCCTCTTACGCAAACCTGTTGTTCGTCTGGGACCAGTATCACCATGGCATTAGAGCAAGTTGGGCTGCTGTTCTGATCACCTGCTTTCTTTTGTGAATGTATCCCCTCACAGGCTCAGATACTGGTCCTGCCTCCTAAGCCCTCAGAACTGGGTCTGAGCACTAAGTACCGGTATCAGACCAGACACGACCACATGGTCTGTAAATGCCTCTCACTGAGCATCTCCTACGCGGCAACCATCGGAGGACTGACAACCATCATAGGGACCTCCACTAGCCTCATATTCTTAGAGCACTTCAACAAGTAAGTGATGTTGTGGTTGTGTGAGAATGGCAGATGGGTCTTTATCGTCTCTGTGGCTTTCCCCATGGGTTAGTTACTACCTCCAGGAACCCTTGTAAGACAGTCTTTCTGAAGGTAATTTTGTTTCCTCCTCTACTCTAATGTTATTACTAATGGTTAATGGTTGAAAGGAGGAGCTTAAGTTAATACATATCCATGTCTTTCTCTCATGCAAAATAAAAATAATTCCTCAGCATGTGGTAACATTTAAGTTTCTTCAGCAGCTTCTTTTGATTTTACAAACTGGCTATCATGAAGGCAGCAGGCACTCTGGAAAAGTAAACACTAAAGCCATGAAGATATAGCAAAGATGTCAAAGATAAATACAAAAGAAGAAATGTCATAAAATCAGCTTCAAGTTGTTCTATGGGTTCTTAGAAAGCGGGTTCTTATGGTGAACATAGAGGCATCGCTACTATTACTTGGGCTGCTCAACATGTAGTGCAAAAATAAAAAAACTTAGAAATGTGGCCTTACACTTTTGCTTCAGAGAAGATGAGAAGCAGCTCTGATCAGCTAAGTACTTCCTTTATCATATATGCCCAGGGCTCCCGAAGTCATGAATGTTACCTCTGTCAGAAGACTGGTGGTAATTCTCCTCATGCACAGCTATGCATCCAAGCTCAAACCTGATTCTGATCATCTACTGCTGCCACTGCTGCCATGGTATCCTTCATTTCTCTCTCTGAAATGGTGGTAGCAAAGAAAACTAATTTTGGAAGCCATCCTTAATGCAAGGATTTGGATTTTACAGAATTTCCAAAGATCTTGCTGTTATGACTGTTCCATCAAATGCACATATCAGACATCTTTGTCAGAGTCCAGCAGACTACAATCATTATTTGTGTGGTCCACAATAAGTCATACAAAGAGATTCTGGGTGGAACCATTCTTAAGTCTGCCGACACTAAAAAGGGCTTTAACAAAAACCACAGGTAGGGCCAGAATTTCACTCCTGGTAACTCTAAGGGGTTTTGGAGCTGGCTAGACAATCCAGACCATCTGGCCTTAAAGGTGTGAAGTGCTATAGGCTCATCTGTTGGTCAGGCGTGGTCAATGACTGACATCCTTTGGCAATTGCTTTCACTATGCACATGTAATGCAGCTGTTGCAAACACATACTGATGCAATTTGTCTATCATGCCATGACAAATAGGTATACATACACTATATTACATATAGTAATATATATGTACTATATTACATATAGTGTGTGCATCTATGTATATTGGAGATGCCTGTCCTTTCACTGTTCTAACTTCTTGTGCATCCTTTTTTCCTTTACAGCCACTACCCAAATGCTGAAGTGGTGAATTTTGGAACCTGGTTCTTGTTCAGTTTCCCCATCTCCCTCATCATGTTGGTCCTGACTTGGTTCTGGATGCATTGGCTGTTCTTGGGTTGCAAGTGAGTGCAGGTTGTTCAAGATGCATGGATTATGAAAGCAGGGCATCTGGGGCTCCTCTAGAAAATGTGTCATAAAGATGTTTCCAGTTGCAAATGACAAAAGCTAAGGCACAACTTCCTCCTTCTTGCCAGAACAATTACTGGAGGAAATCTTAGTGCTTAACTGCGCTGCACAGACAGCAGTGCACAGTATTGCTGCTTGAGAGTGAAGTGCCTAGGTATTGCTGATGGAAATCCTTATCATGCATTCAACTGATTTTTTGACTCTCATGACCATGAGGATCCCGTTGTGGACCAAAAATCTTGTTAAAAGTCCTTTTGGAAAAGTACAGCTTAAAAAATGAATAGAAAAATAATTGCAAGTGAACAAGTTACTATTCAGATCTGCTTCCAGCTCAATTAAATTAATGTAAAACCAGTTAGAAGTAAAGGTAAATAGACTCCATGTATATTTCTCTTTAAAGTGGAAAGGACTCACAGCCTAAGACACGAGTACATTTTGATACCAGTAAGACCCTTAGCACCCAAATAAGAACAAGGCTCAGACTCCTAGTTCATTTGTACCACGTATTCTCTTTGCAGAGGCACGCCGCAAAGTTAATGAAAATTGACTAAATGTGTGCATTTAGAGTGGACTAGTTAATCTGCATTAAACTGTGGTGCAGACACATTTACTCAGAATTAAAGTGGCCTTAATTTGATTTAGTTTACTCTTAAAAGTAAGCTGAACTGACATCACTAATTTATTTCACCTAAGACAATGAATAAAATGATGCTTGCTGCTGACCTTGACTAGATTTGAAGAGGTAATTTAGAGGTGAATAGCTCCACATCCTTCTCTCAGTCAGTCTCCTGAGCCTTGTAGTTCCAAATCGAAAGGCTAAAATAAGTCCTCTTTTTTTTTAATCTTGAGAGGAAACAGGCCCTAGCATGACCCTCAATTACTTGCTTTTATTTTTAAATAAATATAATTGAAATTCCACATTGCATCCAAGACCTCATACTGATTAATGTTGTTCTAAATAATACCAGAGACTGAAGCATTATCGACTTTTTGCGAAGTACTGGTTGATTCCAAGCCTCCTTAATCTCTGACTCTTGTTCACTGCAGTTCATTAAAGAACATATTATGTTAGGAGCTTGGCTACAATACTCTGCCTTCAGATCCTCCTAAGCCTAAAAACACTTATAACATGTTGAAACAGCTGCCTAATGCCTGTGCATAAATGTTTACTGAATTCCCGTAATGTTCATGCTCTTTTCCTAGGAAGCCCAGTGTCATCAATCTGTTCTTACTTAGCCCCATTGGAATAACATGTCACATGTGATTTTTAGGCTCTGGACTAGGTCAAGGGGGAAGGATAACGGACCCACCAAATGGTTTTTGGAGCAAAGCAGAGCTAAGGGTAGAATCATTACTATAGAACTGGCCGTTATAAACCACATAGCTCTTCAGCTGTGTTACTGCTGGTGGATTTTACTGGAGTCTAACAGCAAGGTTTGCAAGGGAATTTAAATACTTGTAAGTGCAGAGTGGTGCTAAACACGCTAAAACCAAGTGTCAGATAGATGTCCATTTACAAGTGAAATGAAAAGCCTATTTAAGACTTTCTGTTAACCAGACAGGGCCTGCCTGCATTTTGAGCTATGCAAATTCCTTTGAGGATCTAGCCTTAACCAGGTACATGGAGTGAGATTGTAGTCCATGGTTTGGCCAGTGCTATGGCATGGATCTCTAGTGGAGTACCAAATGAGATATTAAAATAGAAGGGACTATAAAAGCATGCCATTGTGCTCCCATGGTACTTCAGTCCCTGAAGTCCCTGCTGCTGCAGCCTATTTTAGACTGGCTTAGCTGCAGAGGTTTCTCAACCCACCCCACGCACCTCTGTGTGACAGAGGGTACAGCTGGAGCAGAAAAGCAGAGATCTGTGGCTCAAAGCACAGCAAAGTGATGCTACTGGAAAGAATAAAAGGAAAAGGTTTAAGTGAGCTTGTGAGTAGCTTAATTTCAATTAGGAATGTTGAGGCTTTGTTATTGTATGAAGGCAATTTGAATAAACTAAGGATTTCACCTAATTTTCATACAAAAGTAAAGCAGGTTTAAATATATTCAGCCATGAAATGTGCTTGTATTTCTATGTCCCTGGCAGAAGTACAGGTATTTTTCACCAGGACAAAACACTAGGCTGATTCCCTTGCCCTCTGTGGCAGAGGCAATTTGGTGTTACACTGATTGTGCCTGGTTTAGAAACAGCTAGTATTAGTAGAAGCAGACAGGTCGTGAAAGCTGTTGGGAACCTCAGCACAGCTTTCCCCCATTACTTCCTTGTGAATCCTGAATATTCAAGTCAAACCTGTGCTCAAAAGCCAGCCCGAGCCCTATATGTGTTGGATACCCCTGATCCAACTGGAAAGCATACAGTTTCCCCATTAAAAAATCTGTTGATAGCTGGCCTCTGTCAGTCTTTCCATGTGATGACAGAAATTAGCCATAGCCTTTGGAGGTTTCTGGCACCAGAAAAATCTGGCCACCGCCAGCTGTTTGAAGAAGCCTACAGAAAGGGAGCCCAGCCACAGCTCGAGATGGCTCAGCGATACCAGTCAGTATTAGTCAGAGCACCCTGGGACCTTTCTACTACGTCTAGGATTAATTCTCAGAAGATCTGGAAACTCGGCTACGCAAAGATCACATGCAGTAATTTCCCTTCACATTGCCATCAGGCCTTGCCCCAGTCACATTGTCTCCTAACAAACAGCCCCTGGCAACTGGAATTTTCAGTTTGCCTCATTGCTGTTATTTTTTTACGCCTTTTTTTTTTTCCACTTGATGCCCTTGTCTAATTTTACTGTGCTATCTACCTCAGTTTTAGAGAGACCTGTTCTGTGAGCAAGAAGAAGAAGACCAAACGGGAAGAAATGTCAGAGAGAAGAATTCAAGAAGAATATAAGAAACTGGGAAATGTTAGGTAAAACAGACCTGCCTTCCTCAGGAATTTGCCTCTCTAGGCAGGACCATCCTCTCATATTGCCCTCCATGTTGCCTTTGGCTCATGTAGATTATTCTTAAACTGTCAGCTCTTTCTCCTCCTTTCCAGGCTAGAAGTAGAACTAAATGCAAAAATGAACTAAAATCGAAGACTTGTTACAAGCATGCATTTATTTGCTCATTTATTTATTTCTAAAGAAAAAGGAAATAAAAGGAAAGATTCAGGTTTATACCAGGGTCCAAAGGTCATCTGAGTCAAGGTCTGTCTCTACCTTTGAACTAAACTATTAAAGGACTCCCCTTCCCAATTCAGGCATATACTCGCTTTGGTGGATAGAAGTTCACTGTTAGCAAAGGCTTTGCACCAATCTCCCATGCCATGAGATGTCCAGCCCTCCCAGTTGCCCATAATCTTTATTCATGGTGGCAAGAAATGTCTCTTGAAAAGCTTATTTTGCAGATTTTTCATTTTTCAAAAGGGATGATACCCCATAAAATCCATTCTTCCCAAAACATTTTTGTGTTGTTCAGCTGAAATATTGACAGATCAACTTGCTGAATATGAGCAACTCTGAATCTAGACTGTTGTTCAGACTATGCCTAAATATGAAATCATACTTAATTTAAATCTATCCTAAATTAAAACTCAGTATCCTCAAGTCACCTTACATATATTCCACGTGTTTAAAATATCTGTGTTAATCTAGATTGTAATTTGCTCCTACACTTTCTATACTTTTAAAAACTGCAATAGAAAGTGTTCACAGTGGAATAGTAACATGAGCTTTACCTTGTTAACATATTTAATCAGATAATAATGCAAATACAAAACAAGCATTTATAAATATTTTCCTTCAGGTCTTGCCCATGAATTACTGAATTGCAAATACAGATGGATATTTTTAGCCTATTTTTTACTGGGTTTTTATGGTTCTCAGCTGGGAGCAAAACGTAGAATTCTTTAATTAAAAATAATCTTCCTTTCTATTTTCCACATGGTTTTTATCCTTTTTTTTTTGAACCACTTTCTACTTAGTTACTTCTCTGAAACTTGCTCTCAGGTTTTCAGAAAGACCTTGGATTTAATGCCTAGATTTTTTTTTTTTTTTTGCTTTTGTTTCTAGCTATCCTGAGATGGTGACTGGATTTTTCTTCATTCTGATGACCTTGCTTTGGTTTACTCGTGAGCCTGGCTTTGTACCAGGGTGGTCATCTTTTTTTGAGAAGTAAGTGAAATTCCCAAACAACTGCACAGGAATATGGCCTAGCTGCTTCTGACTTTCTGCAATAACTTTTGGCCTTAAAACATCATCAGCACTTTTAACAATGTGTGAAAAATTAAGTCTTTATTAAAAAATTAGGATTTTTGCTTTTTAAACTACATCTCTTCACATGGTGGCAAATTGTATTCTTTCTCAGTAAACAGAGTGAATTAAGTAGGGAAAGTAAAATAAATGTATTTCAAATGTAAAACAATAGGAAGGTGAGATTCTGAAGTTAAAACATTTTAGTGCTTTCGTAGAGAAGCTGTCACTGGAATAGATTGCAACTATAATTCAAATTAATTTTTTTCAATTTTATTTTGAAATAATAATTTTTGACAGAAGTGTATTTTTCTGAAGATAAATTTTATCAAGATGTCCATTTCAATTAAATATTACACAGAATGGTGAATGAAGCAAATATTTTTTCTTTTATTTTAAATAATGTTAAAACAAATTATATTAAAAGTGACTATAACACACACAATGCATATCAAAGAATAAGTGATTTGAACTTAAATTTTCTTTATGTTTCTACTGCATAAAATTATTTTAATTTTTCATCCTAATTTTGACAGGAAAACAATTTCTAATATTGGGATTTCCTGTGGATCTCTGGAGTTTGGCACTCCTCAAAATACTTTTTCAGAATGAGTTTTAAACATTTAATTTAAAACCAATCTACAGTTCATTTCTAAAGGATCACTTGGGTTTGGCTTTTTCCCAGAATGTGTTCATTCTTTCTTGCTTTTAGTAAACACACTATTTTTCTGTACCTCCAAGTTAATAGGTTTGTAAACCAAAAGGGATTTCTTTTTTCACTGGAATGTTAAAAGTTGTTGAGCAGTGATTGAAGTTGGCTACAGGAGTCAGTTTAATAAATTGGAAAAAAAACCCAATTTGTATCCTTGATATGCAGACATATTTTTCTAGTGGGCTGTTAGTAAGACTTCAGAAGTGGAAATGCAAGTTCACCTGCAACAATTTGCTTGGAGCCATGTACCCTGTTTGGAAATGTTTCTGTTATTGTGTTTTTATGATAACCCCACTGTTTCTTTCATAGGAAAGGTTACCGGACTGATGCCACTGTCTCTGTATTTCTTGGTTTTCTCCTTTTCCTGATTCCAGCAAAAAAGCCATGTTTCGGAAAAAGAGAAAAAGGTGAGGAGGATGCAGCAAGAAAGAGATCTGGCACATTTTCCAGTGCCTTTAATGACATTTTTATGTTCTCTGTAAAATGTCCCAAGAAGAGATTTTTATTGTGCAAGGTCAGGGTTCAGTTTCTCCTCTGATATCAACTCTTCCTACATCAAACCCCCTTTTTTGTTGCTTTTATTCATATTGTCTCATCCAGCAGATGACAAATACATCTTGTATCTGAGGCCACCATCTCTTCTGTGTAAACAGTTATCAAAATTTAGGACTGAGTTTTAGGAAAGGTTCAGATGGAGTTCCATGCAGAGAACTGTAAGGCAGATGTTTGCAAAACTGGCTGAAGATAAGATCTAGTAAAGAATTTGGTCATCACTTATACAGCAGAAATCATTGATAATGTCATAAACATAAAAGAGGTCAGTAAATGTCAGAAAAAGTTCCAATTTTGTGCAGTGCTTCTCTCACAGTCTTCTTGATAATAATGATTGTTATTTCACATTCACATTTGGGTAGTACTCAGTGGTATTGATCAGTTTGCTGTGCCAGGCTTTCAGCTGTCCTGTATGAAAATATAATTGCCTGCATAGACTCTTATGTAGAGATTACAGATGTATATAGATATGTTTATTTTTTATACTGACATATATTATGCAGCATTTAAGAAAAATGACACTCTAACTCCTACTTCAAGAAAACACTCAGACATCTAAAAAATTAATGTCCTCAGATAAAACATAGGGGCATAAATGCACTTTATCAAGCTTCATGGCCTACTGGAGAGAGAAAATGCCCTTCTTTGAGAAAATAATCCCATTGTATCTCCATCTTTGTAGTCTACAGATAATTTGCACATAAGTATACACAACAGAGCACACAGTCCCTCAAAAATCTATAGAATGAAACACAGGGGTTTATAACTATTCATGTCAACAGAGCAGCCAAGGGGAAGTCAGGACATTTGAAATTAATATGCTGCATTTTCTGAGACCAAGCTAACCAGAGAAATAGGTTACACACTTCTTCTTCACCTCTCTCACAGATAGTTCTCAAGATAACTTCCACGGATATTACATTATTCCTACTAGTGTGAAAAATATGAAGATCTTTGCAAAGAGGCCAATGTAATGCTGGTCACACACTTGCTTTTTTTTGATACAGGAGATGGTGAAAAGTCAACAGATATTAACACACTGGATCCCATCATTACCTGGAAGGACTTCCAGAAGACCATGCCCTGGGAGATTGTAGTGTTGGTTGGAGGAGGTTATGCCTTAGC
This sequence comes from Buteo buteo, assembly GCF_964188355.1. Classification (NCBI taxonomy): domain Eukaryota; kingdom Metazoa; phylum Chordata; class Aves; order Accipitriformes; family Accipitridae; genus Buteo; species Buteo buteo. The sequence goes on from NC_134189.1 coordinate 10,275,436, forward strand.
AGCTGGGTGCAAGGTACTGACTTAGATTTTTATCCTCCTTCCTAAAAAAATTATAAACCTGGACTTTTATCCTTTTGTATGCTCCCCAGTTTGGATTTACGATGTGGATACTTCCAAGTTTGTACCTAACCTAGTCCCTACTCCCTGCATTCAATGGACAGCTACCTAGCTAACAAAAAGATGGTTAAGGACTGAAGTCAATTGTGTAAGCAGCTGCCATTTCAGATGCTTTAGAATATCTAAATATTCCTGCAAGGCTGGCAGACATGAGACAGGATCTGAGGGAGACCTCACACTTCTCAGCCAGCAGCTAACCAGACAGAGGGGGAACATCTCAGCTGCCACGACTCAAGCTCCTAGCACTGACTGGACAAATCATACTCTAGGCTCTACTGACTGTATCTACACGCAGTATAATTCAGGAATACACAGCTAGCTCTCCTATAGACTCCTACACGTAGACAACTAAATTTGTGTATTTGAGTCTCAAAATGAATACGAAGCAGACTGTGCAATCCTTCACCACCAATTTGCAATACTCCAGTTCACATCCTAAAGAAAGAGGGAAGATCAGTCTTGGTGCCTTTTTAATGTTATTAACTGCCAGATGTATCTCTTTGTTACTATGGACAACTATTTATTAGACACTGCAGTGAAATCCAGTTCACTGAACAAAAGGAAATGCAGAAAGCATTGACCTAAACTTCGTTTATTTGCTGGTGGGATTCTCTGATGAAACTGCTCCAAAGAGAAGAATCTGTTTTACAAACATACTAAGTACTTAGTAATTCTTACACTTTTATCCTTTCCCCAGACCTCTGGCCTCTCTACGTGGATTGGACGCCAAATGCTCTCCCTGAGCAGCCTTCCCTACTGGGCTGTAACTCTGCTGGCTTGCATTTTGGTGTCCCTGGTAACAGAGTTTGTTAGTAATCCAGCAACCATAACCATCTTTCTGCCTATTTTATGCAGCATGGTGAGTGAAAACAATGACATTTTTAGTCTGTTCTTTCCCCACAGGCTTGTGGGAATGTTTCAGGACATTAAGGTATTGGCATTCTGTTCACACAAAACCCAGCCTGTTCCCAAGCTACTGTTCTGCAGTCTTGGGCTTAGGAAAAATAATAAACTCAGGCAGCCAAAAGCATATTTTAGCACCAAGAAATTTATTCAATACGTCTCAGACAAAGGGAAAACATAGCTGCTGTGCTGAGGGATTCATAGTCTAAATACAAGAAAAGGTGACAATGCAATCAACAAGATAGGTAAAGTCCACATAAAGCTTGAGATACTTTTATCAAAGTTATTTTAAATGTTTTGTTCATTAGTTAGTAGTGACCCACTCGCTACTTGTAAGAAAAGGCTGTAGTACTGAATTTTATATCAGATTTAAATGTGTTCAAGGGGGTGATCTGGTAAGCGTACTGTCATCCAACATGGAAAACAACCCGGTCCAGTGGAAGGTGTCCCTGCCTATGGTAGGGGGGGTTGGAACTAGATGATCTTTAAGGTCCCTTCCAACCCAAACCATTCTATGATTCTATGATATGATTCTATGAAAGCAGAGATGTTTGTAACGGACAGAAAAAAACCAGGAGACTGATAACAAAGGCAGAGCAAAGAGATACAAATTTCATTCTATATTTGAATAGCAGTTACAGAAAACTGTCTTATTTCTTTTCTTTTATGTAATGTGAAGCTTTTCTCACCAAGAATGCAGGTCATTAATCATGTTTCCCTATTATAACAATTTTATGGGATTGTCCCAAAGTACATTATGTGAACAGCTCTGAGGTAACATGAAGATATGGTCAAATGAAAATAAGTAATTATGTTCGTACGGCTTCTGAGTTCAGATTTAGTTCTGCTCCATGTAGAAAGAGACTCTCCTAAAAAGAAATTTAGAACAGTAATCTACTTTTAGTAGTCTGAACTGCCATCTTAAGGCAGTCTCTCTTTTTTGACTGTAAAAGTAACCTGGAGATACTTCCCTCTCCAAAATGAAGTTAGCCTTGTGAATACCCTTCCCTTTCCATCTGACATAAAACTAGGCCATAGCAATGTAAATGAAAATGCAAAAGTTTCACCACCACTGAAGGCTGTAGTGGAAGAACAATTCTTTAGATCACTGTAAAGAATATTCCATCATCACTGCCTTCTCACCATGTGAGACCATGTTTGGACCACAAACAACTAGTTTTCTTAACCACTGTGCAGGAGGCCTTTACATAGCGGTCTCTGTATCTTCAGCAACTGAAAGAAGTAAGTTCTTCGTGTCAACCTGTTGTGACTTCTCTCAGATGCAGACTGAAGTGGCAGGCAGTGTTAAGATCCAGAAGACACAACACAGAATGACGCGGAGAACAAGTGGGAGAAAGAGCAAAGGGGTCCTAACAGCAGCAGTCTCCACCCTCCCTCCATGTGAAATGTCTCAAGAGAAATCCCTGGAGCATGACCAGCTCCAAATTATAGCACTACTCTGCTCTAAAAAAAACCCCAAACAACAAAAAGACTTCCACACTTAAGTTTAGAAACTAGGGAGATAAGACTCACAGAATCTTATCTTCACATAATGCAGAGAGGGACCTTTCATCCTAATTGTGAGCAGTGGCTTTTATTGGTTAAGTGAAACACCTCTCCCTCTCTCCTTCCAGTCAGAAACCCTGCTTATCAACCCTTTATACACCCTGATTCCTGTCACCATGTGTATCTCGTTTGCGGTGATGCTGCCAGTGGGTAATCCTCCAAATGCCATTGTCTTCAGTTATGGGCACTGCCAGATTAAAGATATGGTAAGTCTTGAGATTGGGTATATCCTCCCATGCTTCATGCAACCTCAACACCTTGTCCCCACATCCAGCAGCCAATAATAACAAGGATGATATTGGCGCTAATATAAAGTCATATTGATCTGCACTGCTGTTATGTGACTGAGCTGCCAGATTAAGAACATCCACACATCTGCTGTAGGATATGCACCTTTCTCATCTTTATCTTTTATGAATGTAATGGTCTAAAGAGGTATCAAAGAACAGGAGTACACAATCCTTTGCATTGACCTGTTAAGACAAGCACTGGAGAGCATGAGAAATTAGATTTATCACATAGCTTCACAGTAAGTCATGTAGTTATCACCCTGCTATGTGTGGTATAACTCTCCGTTCTAATTATCTGATTGAGAAGTTCAAATGACAAACTGAACAGCTTTCAAATGAGCTGCATCAACCTCTGACTATCACTCCTGAATACGCCCACAATGTACACTCTGATACATAATACTGTGCTTTTTTTGGGTCTAGAAATCAGTATACATAATTTATCACACTATATATGCCAGTATACATATATGCATGCACCCTACTGCCTTCTTTTTTCCATTGTCATTGATTGTGCTCTGATGCATTTTGCTTTTGTAGGTGAAGGCTGGCCTGGGTGTAAATCTGATTGGCCTGGCTGTTGTCATGGTGGCAATCAACACTTGGGGAATTAGACTCTTCCAGCTGAATAGTTTTCCAGAATGGGCAGTGGTCAGCAACGTCACTAGCCAAACATAATCTCCAGTGAAAAAAAAAAAGAAAAAAAAAGAAAAAAGTGCAAGACCAAAGCAAGTTGGGAGAAAATATTAAACATACATTGCACATACAAAAGAAAGGAAAAAACTTGTGCATACATAGAACCAGGATGATAGCAAAACCATGAAGAAAATCTACAGGGAGATCTTCTGCGTAAGCTTTTCAGTTCTGAAAAGCAGTGTGAGTTAAAGGAGAGATTAGCTTTGCTCCTCTATTGCTGCTTTCACTGTGATACCATAACTCTGAAAAAACCCTCTCCTCCAAATTCTCTGCCTATGGGTTTTTCATGTCCTAGAACAATTACGTAGGACTTGTAAAACAGGGGATATAGGACTCCAATGACAGAAGACAACTATGCATACACTGGTGTACTCAGTAGTAGGATATTCAGTCCTACCATTGACTCCTACAGTGAATGAAGGGTGAGTCATTCCCAAACCCAGAGTTTTATAAGCCTACTCCTTTTTAAAGGCAAATTAGTATTCTTCTTTTGAGATGACTCACCACTGTGTTGGAAAAAAACACTTTCCCACCTAACCCATACGGCCTGCACATAAATACAGCTACCAACTACCAGCTACAGCACTTCAAAGGGATAATAGAAACCACCAAACAGATAGGAAGAAGTCTCCTCAGAAGGAGAATGTTTTTTTTCCACAGCACTAGTATAAAGTTTCCAATATTGCAGTACTTGCAATCTCTGTTTCGGAAGGAAGAGCTTCAGAAACAGAAAGTTTTGTTCAGTACCTTCTTTCCTTATCATTGTACTGCAGTGGGAGCTTTTTCACCAGGGGAAGCTGTGACCAGCAAAACCTTACCAGGCCAACAGATCCATTGCTCTCCTCTCTCTTTGGCTGCTGTTTAGATAGTTACGCAGTTATGATTTCCCTGACAGAGAAAGTACAATCTAATCCAAGAGGGCACTCAGTGCTGCTCCATGAGTAAGAAGGGAGAGGGCTGAAGCGGAGTGGTGCTGGTGTATCTCCTCATCGTCCACGTTCACTTGAACATCACACTCACCTGCTCTCTAGCAGCCCAGAGAACAGGAACTTCAAACATAGGAAACCGTGACACAGAGCAGATAACTACCAAACCAAAAGGCCAATCTCTTTATCACCTGCAAAGTGAACGCCCTGCTTTTCTGACTGGATCCCTGTGATACTGGGTAAACCTTCTCTTGTATTATGTCCTGTTTTTAATAATTTCTTTAATGTCAAGGCATTTAAGCTGTATATTAGGATGATTGGATCTCATGTAATCACACATATATATACTTTAATGAATTTTTATGCTTTCCACTTATAATCTAGGCTCTCAAGTTGTTAGTGTGAATGTCTATTCTGCAAAAATAAAATGTCAATAAAGTAAATTATTCACTACTGCACATTCTGGTGCTCTGTGAGAATATAAATGGGATATATTTCACCTCATAACCCACCAAGCCCTTAGGAAAGGAGTGTTGAGACAGCAGGAGGTGTTGGTTTACTGCTTCTGTCAAAACAGAGGTCCCACAGACTTGTCTCGGAAATAAACAGACACAGTAAGAGGTCATAGGCTGGCAGACGGGGAGCAAAATGGGAAAAGCACAAAAGGATGTCTTAGCCCTTGTACCAAAAGCAGAAGGCAGCATCCTCTAGCAAAACAAATGCTGTTCATAGTAGTTCCTGTAAATTTGGTTTTGAAAAACAAAGTGTTTCTGTGACTCAACGCCTCAGTGCATCCCCATGCCCTCCCAATCCATGAAACCAGACCTCAGCCTCACTTTTTCAACTCCCCTCACCTCCCCAGCTCCCGTGTTCCCCCTATCCCAAGCGTGCTGCTCTGCTGCACCCCAGCACACAGAACTCACGCCTGCCTCTGGATCCAGATCCTCCGCACCCCCAGCTCCCCTCCTTGGGTGCCTTCCCCCTCCGCAGCACGCAGCTGCTGCAGAGCGCGGACCCCCACACGGCGCTCAAAGCAGCAGTGCCCTGGCCTCCCTCCCAGCACAAGCTGGTCTCCCAGCAAGCTGCACCCAGTACCGAAGCCACTGAAGCAGGAGAGAGAGGCTGCAGTGCCTGGCCACCCACACAGGCAGCTTTCTTCAGGAACAAGCACTGCAGCGGGTGGGGGTGTCTGCAGTACCGAGGGTCCCGTCCGCATGCACAAGGAGCAGGACATCTCTTTGTTCACAGTCCCCAAAGTTACTTTCAGCCATTCTCCCCCTGCCAAGAAACTCTCTTCCTTGCTGCTTCTCTTCTCAAGGCTTTAGCCACTCTGCACCTTTTATTGTGCACTCATCTTCTAATCCTTTTCACTTCATGCTTCATCTACCACCATCTTCAAATTGTGCAGCTGCTTGACAACAAATCACTCTCCACCCTTCTAATAGTTATTTCGCTGCTCAGCTCGCTTCCCGTCAGGCCTTGCTATCCCACACCCTTCCCAGGGGATATGAACGCGGGATATTCTTATTTTCAAGAGAGACGAGCAGCTGGCATACCAATTCGCTTTAGGGAGACCTAGAGTTACCACAAGTCAAACTGGGTGACCACCAACACTCTTCTGTAATAACACCAACAGCACCAGGTAAATGGATGGCGCTGCACATGCCAAGCAGTATTTCTTCAGAAACATTTCCAGGAGTCCCTGGCATAGTTTGTCCCACAAGATTAGTGCAGAGAAATTTGGAGTGGACTTGGGCAAGGAGTTTCCCCAGCAGCCTTCCCTCCCATTTCGGTGCTCTCAGCACACTTCCACGGCCACAGCCGCTGGCAGTCGTCACTGCCGTGTCCCACCAGGCATTTGCAGGAAGGCAGCGTGCTGGACTGGCCCTTCTTCCCTATCAGATCAGTCAGTGCACACACCACAGCCACATTCTGCCCTTAGATGTACACGTACGATTCCCTTCATTTCACTGAAGACATAAGAAAGTACATGAGAAAGTATTTAGTGGCAGAATCTGAATATCACAAAGGAAAAGAACGGGTGAACAAGCTCAGGGTTGGCAAGCTGCATGGCTCATACTCTGATAGCAATGGGTGCTGACTGCTGCTATTGGTTTTTTTTTTTTAATTAAAATAAATGGCAAGTGGACAAAGAAGTGGGAAATTTTCACTGGTAATTTATAGCATACTCTCACTCAACTTCTCCACCAATAACCAAAGTTGAAGTATTTTCTTCAGAGGGGAGATAAGCCTGATTTTAAATTGAATGATTTCCAGATGCTTTTAACATTCAGCACATACATCAAGTCCTAAAAACAACATTTCTGCTTTCAGCCCAGAATTTAAGATTCCTATACAAAAAGTATAATCACATTAACTAGTAGCAGTATACTATTTTATCTTACAGTTTTATATTACCTTTTCCTAGAATCCTATTAAGCCTACATATATTTTTTTCCACAGTGATATAAAGCCTGAACAATTTAACTGAAGTAAACTGAAGTGATTTACACTGAGCAATTCTTTATTCTGTAGCTGATAGAGTAATGGTTTATTTCTCAGGAAAAAAAGCAGAGCATCATAGCTACACTTAATACTTGTACACGCGTTGTTCAGTTCTCTCTGGTTTGCAGAAAATGTGAATAATAGAATTTAAAACAGGCCGTTACATTTTTTTTTTCATACATTGATTAGTATCTTACTACTTGGGTTGCATCTTTGATCCAGTTGTCAGAGAAGGGCTCTAATCAGTGTGATGAAAGGTTGCAGAATCTCTGTTTTCACACAGAAAACCAACAGTAGGTTCCACTCCAGCATTTGGGCTCACAGGGTAGGAAAGTTACTAGTGTAGTTATGGTTTGAGTCAGTGATTTACATGATTGGGGTATTTAGGTATTTTCCAGGTGTATTAAAGACTAAAGCCAGAACTGACTTTGGCGGGAACAACTATTCTGAAGGTAATTTATGAAATTTGTTTTATTTTTCAGGAAAGTAAATTTGACCTTCTGTGATTAATGTATGTTTCAGGTGAAAAAACAAATAACCTCCACAGCTATTTTATCTCTCTACAAATGCAGTAAAAATTATTTTGGCTTGGGACTTTGTAAAGTAAATGTTAGCATATACCACCAAGAAGTGTAACAAATGAACTAAATATCTCTTTCTTATCCTTCTGAGGCAAAAATAAAGCAAGCTGTACAGGAAATTTCTGTATGGAGTTTACCAGTAACATATGTACTCCAATACCCCCCGTCACTTCCTAATATTCAAAATAATTCTGCATCACATCCAGTGGATATTGATTTTTACATATGAATACCAATTCACAATCATGTTTCTGCAAACACAGATATAATCTAGGCTTATGAAATGAACTCCTTAATTCTGAAAACTCCTATTTCTTCCTTTACAACATTTCAATTTCACCAGTAATCTAAGGGCCACCTGTAATCTGGGCCAACAGTAGTCTGGGCCCTTCAAAGCACACTTCCACATGCTCGACACGTGTAATAGATCTCTCCAAGAAAGCAAGCATAGAGGAGTTGTAACAGCTGTTGGTGCGCGCAGCTGCTCACACCACGGGATAAAGGAGAACCATGAAGGAGAACCACAGTGGAAAAAGGGGAAGAGCACAAGGAGTCCTGCCCCTGAAGAGGATTAAGCGGCAGAGACAACATATGATGAACTGACCACAAGCCCCATTCCCTGTCCCTCTGTGCCACTGCAGGGGGTAGGTAGAGAATCCAGGAGTGAAGCCATGCCAAGGAAGAAGGGAGGGGCGGAGGGAAGGTGTTTCGAGATTTGGTTTTATTTCTCATTACCCTACTCTGATTTGATTGGTAATAAATTAAATTAATTTTTCTTCATGTCAAGTCTGTTTTGCCCATGACGGCAATTGCTGAGTGATCTTTCCCTGTCCTTCTCTTGACGCAGCAGCCTTTTGTTATATTTTCTCTCCCCTGTCCAGCTGAAGAGAGGGAGTAATAGAGTGGCTTTGGTGGGCACCTGGCATCTAACCAGGGTCAACCCACCACAGTATGCTTTAATCAAGAGCCTGAAAGAGTGGAGGAGGTCATTCTCTCTGCTTGTCCCTCCTACTTGTCCATAGCAGTCCATCAACAGGCATTGTTAATAAAAGCAAGGAGAATATCCTTCTGGTACTTTTATTTGTCCTTCACATCCTGCAAAAGACTGTCAAGGGGACTCAGTGATTTAAGTTGCCTTATGGAGTTGATAGGACTCTTCTATTTCACAGAAAAAAATATTAAATTTTATTTGATAGACTGTTGAATTAATAAAACTTATATCTATTCAAATTACTGCAATATTTTCTTCAGAGTTCACAACAGGATTTGTGCAAAACTATGCTTTCCAAATGCAGACTTTGCTTTCCACTCAAACAGAAGAGGACAGTGCTACAATATGATGTGTATTTTCTCACACAACAGGGGTTTTAGTGGCAGCAGTGGGTGAAGAAGAGCACACCAGACAAATAATGAGGGGGGCAGCAGATAAATGGTTCTAGTCCTAAGAAAAATACATGGTAGACAACTGAACCAAATGCAGAGGCAACGGGCTGAAGACCATGCACAGGAATGAGAAATTAATGGGAATACCAGACATTCTTGATAGAAATGCTGAGCTCTAGTCCTTGTTCCACACCAAGAGGCAGTAAAAAAGCATACTTAAAACAATTACACAAACTGGACCATTAAGTACATAAAGTGAATGGTTTTGATTCACAACATAACTGCTGACCTCCACGAGCCCCAATTACCACTTATGGAAGATAAATCTTCTCTCTCCTATGCTCCCCATCACTCCAAAGACATCCTCAAGCAACCAAGCAGAAGGGAAAGAAGAGGAATAGACAATAAAAGAAGAAACAATGAATTTGAAACACAGGTTCAAGTTGATGGCCTTTTACACTTTTTGAAATCATCCACATTTGTGCAAAGTCTACTCTGCTGGAAGTGATCATTTAACATAATGGAAAAAGCAGAAGCTTCCCCCTTCCCTTCAGTCTCATAGTTTGACAAATGAACCTTCCCATCTCCAATAATGGAATGTTCATCTTAAGGACAGTGAAGTACCGCTGCTCAAAACAAATGACAAGAAACCCTGAAAGTTACTTCTTGATGCATTTAATTTCTTTTGCGATGCTCTAAGAACTAGGGTATTACAAAGTGTGAGGTACACATAGTAACAGGACTAACAGGACTCCAGTTGGATCAGGTAAAAATGGGTTACAAAATATTAGGAAAAGCAATAACGAAAAATACAAACGATCTTATCCAGTCACATATCAGCTGTAAATCCATATTCTGAAACCCTTGCAAATCAGTCCCAGGAAAAGTTCATGGCTGCTCTTTCAAAAGAATGACATTCCAGCTCTAGGAGACTAAAAGTGGAGGAACCTCCCACACCAACCCTCTACTTGATCTTTGTTGCCTGAAAGGTAAATTGCATCCTTGATGCACGCACAGAGGTGACCTGGGTAACATTGCTCTCTTAGGACTTATCACTGGGAGGTTTCTTCTTAGCTTCCACATCCTTCTTAAAATCTTCAAGCTTCTTTGCAATGTTGGGAATCTTTAAAGACAAAAACAAAAAACAAACCAAACCCACACAAATTAACAAAAAAATCCTGAGCTACATGAGCCTCAGCAGGAAAGACAATACCATAAACACAGCAAGAAATTCTATGACATTTAAACTGGTTTCTAGGAGATACTTGCTTCCAGGATCTGTTACCTTGCACAGAGGTTAAAAACAAAAGAACATCAAGCAAACAGCAGATGAAAGCACCTCACATGAGGCTTCAGGAAATATTTTAGATTGTTAAGACTAAAAGTCAGCCAGTGGCGATGGGAACAGGAGGGAGGAAAAAAAGATCACTTCACAGGAAACTTAGTAAGACCAGTCTGGCTTCCTCACTGAAAGAGGACAAACTGCCAAGAATAAGCTAATTTAAGCACTGATGCGCAGACTTTAATAATGACTTTCGGAGGGGAAATTAGATTGCACTATACTGGTCACAAACCAAGAGAAAAGAGATGTTCAAGAGCAGCAAATTACGTTCTCAAGAAATTTATGAAGAAATACTTCTCCTGGTCCAGTTTGTAGGAATCAAAATTCCCCACCAGGGAATTCTACCGCATTGCAAATTGGCAACCTTTTGCAGTTTCACACTTGAATGAAAATTCAATTTACCGCTTGTGAACTTCAAAACTTCAGCTTTCTCTTGCAAATAAAAGCATTTTGATAAAGCAATCCAATAGTAAATTTTGACAACTTTAAAAAAAAAGAAAAAAAGAAAAAGAAGAGCAGCAACTTTTCAGGGTAGGGAATAAATTACCTCATGACTCTAGCCAAAACTGGGAATTGACAACATAGGATTTTACAAGCTGACTAAAATGAAAGTAAAGCAAAGTTCCCACTGGTAGTTGTGAAAAAAATCATGGGCTTTTACTTCATATGTAACCTGACCACAGAGCAGAAGGAAAGTTAATCCAAACAGACTGCAGTTTTCTCATTGGATGGTTTGAGGCTGGTAGTACAAGTAATACCGTTAAGTTTCTCTCCTACCTTGCCTTTCAAAGTTAAGCTCTGTTAGAGCAAATGACATTAAGAGCCCAGCCTGTAACACATGTGACATTTAAGCTACACCAAGAGAACTCCATTGTTGTCAGCAGAGCCCTCCATGTGCTTATAACTAAGCACATGTGCATACAGCTGCAGAATTAGGACCTCATTATGACAAGTTTATCTCAGATGTCATCTAAAACAAATCATCTTCGATACCAGCAACAAAATTATCATGTTCATCCTGCAAGTCAGTGTTACATTCCCAGGGAACCATTTACTGCAAATCAAAAGCATAAGTCCCCCTCTTGTGGCAATACTTTATTGGTGCTGCCTGAAAAGCACTATACTATGCTTACAACACATACTGATACACCCAAATATGTTCTTATTGTTACATTTTCGTAACACTGTAAAACATATATTGGAAAGAGAAACAAGCCTTTTATTAGTACTCTTTATGGAGTGACTAGACAGGAAGATTCATAAAAGTTTGCGCATGAGCACAGAGCAAAAAATAAGAATTCTGCAAGCAAGATGACTTCAATACTGAAGATAAGAGGAAAGCAAAACATAAATGTCAGAGATTTGAGTCTCAACAGCTTTTTTTTTTTAACTAGGCTAATATAGATCAGATAAGAAAGGAATAAAATTTATGTTAAATTTCATTAACTCCTCTAGCCTATAAACAGCTAAGTGGCACTGGTCTTACATGGGATTCTGCTGACTGCAAAAATTAAAAGCTTGTATTGAAGACGCAGCTCTAAATCTTCTTCTACTCTAACTCTCACAGTGGAAAACCTCTGTTTACTGTGAGAACTGAGGAAAGAAAGTTCACTTTCTTTCTTTTCTCACTGTGACAAAAGAAGGAAAGAAAGACTGCGGGTCAATATACTGTTTGAAGTAGGAACAGAGGCCAAATTTTCCAAAAAAGCTGGCAAAACTTGTTTTCTTTATTACAGAAGACAGAAATTTCAGATGCTCTGAAGGATTTTTAAGTAACAAATAGGTGTGCTGAGTGGACAACACCGTAAGCAGGCAGACTGAGTCAGGAAACCAGTATTTTAGTGCCAGTACAATCCATGAGCAGCTACTAAACCTCTTCTGCTTCTCCTGGCTCTATCTATGTACATGCCTGTTTACCGTATCTGTGCTCTAGGACCCTAAGACCAGTTAAGGCTCCAAGCCTTACTCTATCACAGAGAAGATGTCAGAGGTAGATGTTTTTGTTCCATTTACATTCAAATTCACCTGTAACTAAAGTCAGTACAATCTGTATTCTGAATCAATAAATAAACCATCAAAATAAAGACTAATTCAATTCTGACTGAGGGAAAACAGCCTTATATTTTCAGTTCAGAATAGGTTTAACTCTGAGAATACAAAGATACTCACATCATAGTTCTGAGCCAGATACATCCCAACCACATTGCCAAGAGTAAAACCAAGCTAAATGGAAGAAAGGCAGAAAAAAAATAGTTAACATCCTTCCATCAAAAGCATATTGGTTAAAATTTTTTTTTTTTTTAAAAAAAAAAAGGAATATTGCAAGTCATGTGAACACTAAAGCATTTCAATTCCACTCCTACTTAATTTCTCACCTTTCTTCCAATAGGTGCAATTTTACCCATCTTCCTCATCAGGAAAACCTTACCATTATTTCCAAAATACAGCACAGTTGTGTTTTCAATCCACATCTCCAAGACTATCTGGACCAGGCTATGATCACCTTTGTAAAGTTCTTTGCACACACACAAAGGCAGTAACTCCTATGAAAATGGGGGAGATAACAGCAGGGACCCACATATCAGAGCTCGTGGTCCACACCTGGAAAGCCTAAAGCAACACCCCACTAAAACAATACTCAATGCTAGAGAGGGACAAACATATACAAAGACATAACACAGTAATACACAGTAAAAAAAAAAAAAAAAAAAAAAAAAAGATTCACAAGCTTGAAAGTCAGCACGGAGGCTCTGACTGCAAAAAGATCCCGGTCTCACTTTAAAAGGTTTAAGAGTAGAGTTCCTCCACCAACTTAAAATGATGTAAACCCACTACTTCTCTTCTGCAACAACTAACAACTGTGCACCTTCCTGACCCCTTTGACCCTAAGAGATTAGTTTTCAGCCGAATCCACTCTGATCTAGGGGCTCCTCTATGGCAAGAAAGCACTGTTGGTTGGAAGCAGGGTACAACCTCTTCTAACAATGGTGCAAACTCATGGGTGCTGAAGGGTGTCTCTGCAAATGCACCCTGGAAGAAGAGCAAGAGCAAAACAGAAGAACAGTTCTTGGCCCTGACCCTGTTTGTCAGCTGAGGAAAATCCTCAAGTGTAACAATGCTCTTGGAGTGAAAGAAATTCCTCTCTTCAAAGACAGGTGATGACATTTTCATTCAGCAACTCCCCAAGATCCTACATTTTATTTTTATTGTTATGTTTCATAATAAGTAGGTCCTATACTCTGAAAGCTCATTTGACTATTTTGGAAGGGGACACTACTAATATTGTGCCTTCATTCACTGTCAGTAAAAAAAAAAAATCACTCTATATGACAGCTGAGGCTAGTTCTATTTAAGAAAATTATTATTGCTTATGGTCACTGCTGTCAAAATAAAATATTTTAAGAAAAATAAAACCACTATCCAAAATAACAACTTTGCCATCACATACTGACTAGTCATCTTTTCCATGCCCAAAGCAGGATACAGTACAGCTCATCTTTTCAGTGATTCAGACTCCTTAAGCATCACTGGTGAAAAACTAGCTATAGAAAACTAAAATTTGTTGAAAACTGCCAAATGAGTCATGACTGGAAGTTACTTCAGTATTTTCTTAAACAGACTTTTGGTCTTATTCTTTGTTTATTATTACTTTTTAAGGAGCTTAGCTTTAACAACTTAAGAAAAATTAGAGTTCTTTTTGTGTGTACTGCACTGGTTATCATTTGCTCTTGTGGTTTTAATCATCAGTTAAAGAAGTACTCCGGGAGATATTAACAAACATTGCACTGATGTAAACCAGACTTGTGATTCCTCTTAATGAAGAGCATCACTCTAGCAGAGGAAAGTTTCCTCTATCTTTAGCACTGTCTGAGAAGTCACTTGAAAGCACAAACCTGGTCCTTGTTTATTAGCAGTTTTCTAGATTTTCACCCTAGAATATTTCCAAAGATGGGACAACTATCATATTCTGCTGTGTGATAAGACTTATTTGGTACAGATGCTACTGACATCAGCCCTCCCTTTAAGTGTACTCCTTTATTGAAAAGTCTAGCACTGCATTCAAGAGCAATCCACCCAGTTACATTTACTTTTACAGCTGGCAATTGAAGCAGAGCAAAACATTTCACTATTTAGACTTCAATTATGCATACAGCAAAACATATAGCCAAATAAAATTTGCACATTAACTAAGGACAACAGGGCTGACGTAGACTTCAAGGTCTTCCAATTTCTACCCAGCATCAAGTTGCATTTTAAACAAATGTTTATTTTGAGCTTAACTCTTGATAGCAAAAATACGTGGTTTGCAAGATTATCCCTTTATCTCCCTGTTACAGCCCTAACAAGGGAGAGCAAGAGTCAAACACCCAATCTACACCCCAAGAAGGAAGAAACCCAGAATTAGTACATCTTTTTTCTAACTTTTAGGCCCTAATTAAGAAGTCGTAATTAATAAGAGGTTTTCATCTAGCAGCTGCAACAAAAAAAACCATCAGCAGCAAGCAGCAGAGTTGATAAACACAGAAACTTTGAGAATGCCTAAGTGTATTTACTGCTACTGAATGCTTTCAGTGGAGTGAAGAGAGACTATAAAAGACAGCTACAGAAATGACTGAGGCTTTTGTAGTTGTTATTACATTTTATTTTGAAGTTGCGATAAAAAATAGGCCTTATTTATTCATTTCATAAAACCACGCAAGACTCTCCGGACTTACAGTAGGCCTTTTCTTCTTGCTCTGTGCCAACACTTGGTATGAAACTTACTAGCCAGCTGAATTACTCTTCCCCCAACAAAACATCAAAGAATATCACTTATTGTTTGTATTTACTGGGACGTACGGAACACAGCTAAAACCCTAGAGTGTCCCTCACAACACTACAATGTAAAACGGGGGACTGTCTCCACGCTTTGGTACAGCAGAAACCAGCATCTTTTTTGGTCAGGTAACTTATTTCCACACTTGGCAGTAAAAATACCATCAACGATTAAGCATTTAATGAAGAGTCTCCAGGCATCTAACTTCAGACACCCAGAAGAGTTATGGGGAACACACAGAAACACAGAAAGGAATATTAAAATGACAAAAGTACGAAACCATTTAGTCTATTAATTCTGCTGTTGCTAAGGGGGTTTAACGAAAGGCAGTAATGAATCACGAGCCCTTGCCTTAACTTCCATATGCAAAAATCCCCATCTCCAGTGATAAATATTTAAAGGCGAGCAAAAATGGCAAGGACCGAAGCGCACCGCTCTCACAAAAGGAGGGACGTACACACGCCAGTACGAAGAAATGTGAGCAGCAGGAGGGCATTACCGTGAGCAAGCAAAATCTGCTGAATCCCTAAGGCAAATTAAGGGCACGATTTGGAGAGAAAACAAGGCAGGAACGTCGCCGAGCAGCTGAAAGGCCCCGCTCTGCGGGCAGCGGGGACCGAAAAGCGGGGCGAGGCCCCGCAAAGGCTGAGGGCGGGTTTGAAGGGGCCGGGGAAGGGACACGGAGAGCCAAAACCGGGCGCAGCCGCCCCGTGTCAGCACCTTCACGGCCACGGGGGGCGAGTCACCCCCCGGGCCGGGAGCACCCGAGGCGCGCAACGGCGAGCGCGGGGCTGAGGCGAGAGGCCGCCCGCCCGCTGGGCCTCGCCGCAGCCCGGCGCGGGCGGGGACCGCACACAGACACTTTCCTCCCCTCGGCCGAGCAGCGGCCCCGCCACCGCCCCCGCCCGCCTCGCTCCGCCCCGCGCGAAATGGCGGCGCCGCCGCCGCCGCCCCCGCGGAGCCTTACCAAGAACTGCAGCATGGCGACCGCCCGCTCACCGGCTTACCCGCCCGCCCGCCTGCCTGCCGGGGAAGTCAGGCGGGCGGCGGCTCCTCTTCCGGGTGCCGGCCCGCCCTCACCGCCCCCGATGGGGAGGGGGGGCGTGGGCCCAGCACCGCCCGCCCGCGCCCCTCAGGCGGCTCCGCGGCTTCTGCCCCGCCAGGCCCCGGGAGCCCTCCCGGAGGCCGACGCTTGGGGCGGCCGGTCCCAGCCGCTTTGGGGGATAAGGAACCGCGCAAGGGGGGCCGGCGGGCCGTCTTTTAAGGCCTCCCTGCCCCTGCTCAGGGAGGCGTCCAGCCTGCCGCGCCTGAGGGGCTGCCCGGGGGGCGCCGAGCAGTGAAGTGAGAGCTCGAGTTTTTACTGCCCGGGGGGCGCCGAGCAGTGAAGTGAGAGCTCGAGTTTTTACTCTACGGGTGACTTCAAGCTGGGGCCTTCAAGGAAGGACAGGGAGCTAGGCATCTAGATGCGGGTGAAGTCCCGCATGGTTTGGGTGTCCCCTGCCTCGGTGCTTGGGAAATCTCAGCCTCCCATGCTGGAGAAGGCTGAAAGAAAGGTTTTCTTTTTCTTTTTCTTTTTTTTTTTTTTTCCTTCCCTACTGAGCACTCGCTAGACCTCCTCCAGGGTACCCATGGCCAGGTTTGGGGACTCAGTGTAGGAAAGGCTTGGACAAGTTGGAGCAAGCTCAGCAGAGGCCGCGGAGCTGACCAGGGCTGGAGACCTCCCGGCGAGGAGAGGCTGAAGGAGCGGGACTCGTGCGGGGGGACCTAATGGCACCCCCCAGGGCCTACCGGGGGGCTGTTGGTGAGGTGGAGCCAAGCTTTTCATAGCTGGGCACCATGGGAGGGTGACAGACAGCAGGGACAAGAGAATACGAGTGGACTGGGCTGGATTTAAGGACAGACTGTTTTGTCACTCACGGGAGACAGGCAGGCAGTTGGCCCAGATGGCCCAGAGATTGTGCTGTCTCCGCCTTCGGAGGTTTTCAAGACCCAGCTGGGTTAAACCTTGAGCAACCTGCTCTAAACTCAGAGCTGACGCTGCCCTGAGCAGGCGGCTGGACTAGGGTATTTCCACCTGAATCATCCTATGATCCCACAAGAGCTTTCAAAAAAACTGTGTTCCCTTTTTTCTTTCCTTTTTTTTTTTCCTAGCACGATTAGAAAATGAAGAGTAGTTGTCCTTTGTGTAACACTGGGGTTAGTTTCTTTTAATGGCTACGCTTAATTAATTGAGATTTGAGCAGTAAATAACAGGGAAATTTCACCTGCTGAAAGTCAGTAAGAAATTGGAGACTTTTATTGCAATGTATTCCAAATCTCTTTTTCACATACCATTTCAGATTAAAAAAAAAAAAAAAATCAAAACAAAACACGTGGCTATTGAGAAACTATTAAGCACCTCTACCCTGAAACCAAGTTTACTGAAACTAAGCCTCTGTTTCCAGAAAGCTCAAATGCTCCATCTAACAGAAAACATGTAGCTTCCTGCCTTTCTGGGGCAGGTACCCTGGCAAAGTAAAGAAGTATCTTCTTCCCATTCTACAAAAGGAAGCACTGAAAGATACTAAGTAACTTCTTTTTTAGTCCTGGTGATTCTGTAGGGAGGAGCTGGACTTGAGACAACTTTCTCCTGAATTTCAGGCTATCCCAAAGCTACTGTATTGTACTTCCCTCCCTGGGCCAGAGCTGACTTCTGGAAATGGCACGCAGAGGTTTGGATGGATGTGGCACAAGAGCCAGGGTTGGGATTCCTTGCCTTCTGGAATGGCGCTCCCAGAACTCTTGGAAATGAGCTTGGTTCTAAAAACAGGAACAAATCACCTAGTAATAACTATTTTCCTAATGCTGAGGTCTTCTACATATGTACAGGATCAGAGTGCTGCGATAATATTACAGACTCCAGCCCAAGTACATGTCAGGAATCAGGAGACAAGGCTTTCAGTCATAATAATGCCTCCACAGTATCACCACAGGGAGATAAAGCTTCTCCTGTTTTCTGCTTATTAAAAATGTTATTGTGCTTAGACTATAATGAGTACAACATCTGTTAGACAGTCTTGGCTCAACAGTATACACACTTGTTTTCCTACATGCCATGAATTTCCTCTGTGGCATTTAATGGGGCAGCCAAAAATAATTATTTCCTTTAAAGTAAATCCATTCCATTTACATCAGCTAATGCTGAATCATTTTGAGTTAGAGACTGTAGAGGGTGGGTATGGTGGATGGCATATGTTATTGGAAGGAAGAGCTCAGTCTGATAGCTATAAATGCAACTGTAATGCTTTTATAGCTGAGGAAAAAAAAAAAAAAAAGAAAAAGAAACAAGCTTTCTTCTTCTGAGCTCCCTCAAATATGCCTTCACCACAGACCAGAGAGTCTTATAAGCAGGCAGCACTTACTCCAACCTGGGCATTGGCTGTAATTTGTTTGGAGTGCATTTATTTGACCTTGAAGAAGAGAAGGAATTGGGAAGAGGCACACAAGACTTCCCGTCTCCAACACCAGTGATGCTGTTCTGGGCAATGTTCAGGGGGTGGAAGGAGTCCATTGTGCTACATGGCACTGGTTTTCTTTTGCCTGCTTGGGGGTGGGTCGGTTACATGGCCTGCTTTTCATTTGCTTTGCTTTTTTCATTGTCTGCTTGTCCTGCCAGAGGATGATAGAAGTCATAAACCTTCTCAGACCAGGGGCTCAAGGCTGTCTGGGTCTTCTTTAAGGTAGCTCTTGCAGCTTCTTCTCTTGTTGCTACCAGCTGTTGCCAAAGAGATTGGTAAAAGCATGTGGAGAATAAGCATGGGACAAGGAGCTGCAGCCCAAATGGGAGTGCATTGAGCTTGTGTGATACTGAGCTGGCTGCACTCAGCAGAATAACCCAGGTAAACCTGGGCTCAGTGAGGCTGACAGCTGATTTACAGCATCTTTGCTTTAGCTCCTTCCACCTTGCCATCACACACACAGTTTAGGAAATTGAATCTTTTGTGTGGGAAAACAACAGGTCCAGTTGTTGCAGTGTAAAGAAGAATTTAAAAGTCATGGAGTACCTGTGAAATCCCAGGAGCTCAGTTAAAACCAAAGCTGAAGTGCTGAATATCAAGTACAGTGAGTTCTTCAGTCACCTGCAGATGAGATATACAGATAGTCTGCTAATTTTGAACAATAAGTATGTGCAGGCAAGTTGTAAAGGCCACAGTAACACCCATACATATAATGAACAATGTCTTTGAAAACAGATTGTCCCTTGTAACCAAGAATCTGGAAGAGTAAACTACTAAAAATGAGTAAGGTTGGAAAACTCATCTTTCTAACTGAGATAGGGACAAAAAAGGTATAATTTTTAATACATTTGCTGCTGGTGAAGACTTTCTCAGTGTTATCTACTTTACTCAGGTGTTCTACAAGTATAGTCAAGCCCGAGAGGTATGCAGAAAGCTTGTTTGTCAGGAAATACTGGCTATTCTACATTATTCTCAATTGCTAAATCATATTTGAAAGTGCATTCATGTTGATTTAATATTGATTTTAACATGCATGTGCAGGTATATATATATACTCCACGTTATGGAAAGTGGGAATCCCTTTCTTAAATACCTTTCTCAAAGGACAATATTTCATTTACCCTGTTTTTTACAGTAAGTTTTCTGGTGTATGAATGTACCAGGACAAGACAGTTTTGTGTGTTAGGCCCTGTAGAAAAAGAAGGGTGTTATGCCACTATATTATGAGAAATAATAACAAAGAAGAGATTATACTCTTACACCCACATAAATCTATGGGCCCAGATGGAATACACCCCAGGGTGTTAAGAGAAGTGGCTGACATTGTTGCAGGGCCACTGTTTATAATATTTGAAATGTCATGGAGATCAGGGCAGTGTCATACCCAACTACAAGAAGGGCCAAAAGAGGGCCCTGGAAACTACAGACCCATTAGTCTTACTTCAAGCCCTGGGAAAGTAATGGAATGAGTTCTCCTAGAAACTATATTACAAACCAAATGAAGGAGGTGATTGGGAAAAGCCAGCACAGATTTAGCAAAGGCAAATCACGCCTGACAAACCTGATCACATTCTACAACAAAATAGCATTTTCTGTCAACATGGGGAGAGCACTGGACTTCAGCAAAGCATTTGACACTATTTCCCACAGTCATCTCCTGGACAAACTGGCAAGATACAGACTGGGTGGGTGGTCTGTGAGATGGGTAGGAAATTGGCTCACAGGCCTCACTCAGAGGGTGGTGATCAATGGTGTTTGCAGGAAAGACTGAAGGAGTTAGGTCATTTCTCCCTGGAGAAGAGAAGGCTCAGGAGGTATCTTATCACAGTATTCCAGCACTTAATGGGCAGCTACAAAGAGGATGGAGGTTTTCTCTTCACATGGAGCCATATGGAAAAGACAAGGGACAAAGGGTGCAAGTTGCAGCGGGAAAGGTTTTATCTTGATATAAGAAAGAAATTTTTTACAGTGAGAACAATCAATCACTGGAACAACCTTCCCAGGGACATGGTAGAGTGCCCGTCAGCAGAGGTTTTCAAGATGCAATTGGAGAGGGTACTAGATAATCTCATCTAGGCTCCCTTTCCCACAAAACATTGGACAAGATGATCTTTTGAGGTCCCTTCCAACCTGGCTTTTCTATGGTTCTATGATACTAGAGGTGATTTATGTCCCAGACTGTATAGGTACTTTCTCCACAAATATTTGACCCAGTGAGTGGTCAACCAGTGATCTTCTCACTCTTCCTTCCGACTTACTTTTTCTGTACAGTCAGTAAATATGTTATTATCTGACCTGAAAGCAGCAACAATAAAAGATTTGATGTGATAATTGTGTTGCAAGTGCTTGAGAGTTAATTTGAATTAAGCAGTAGTAGTGATGATTTAGCCATGATGAAGATGTAAGCAAGGCAAGGTTAGTAGGGAGGACTAGTATTTTAGCAGTCTTAACTGATACCATGAGGCAAAACAATAAGCTGTTGGCCATAGAAGCCCTTTCTCAGATCTGAATATGATTTAAGTCACAGCATACAAACACTGACTAAAAAACAAAAAGTAGTATTCTTGTACCCTCATCGTAGCTAATATACAACTTTGAATGTAAGCCCTCAGGATGCATAAATTTAAGTGTCCTTTTAACACCACTCCTCATTTCCAATGTATAGCTGAAAAGGGGAGTGGAAATCAGATTTCCTTGAGCTAGAAATTCTGTAAAATAAACACCAGATGGAGCCAGAAAACCATATATTAAAATTTCTGTTTACGTTTTCTTATGTGTAATCCTTAGATATTGTTTTCAGTTCTGCCCATTTTCTTTTCTTTGCCTTAGTAAAATATCTTTTATATATCTGTGATGTGGTTGAACAGTTTCTGAGGGGCTGTAAGTATTCAGGACTTTTTTTGTCTTGCTGTGGAGACATGCACCATTTTAGTACACAATACACTGCTTGGAAGTGGAGGTCGGTCTAGACACTTTCTCAGTTCACTTCACACTTGAAGTATCCTAACCTATGATTCTACTGTTTTCTGTTTAGATCCAGTCATTCATTTCTTCTTCCTTTTAATGGAGGAAATAGATTTTTCAGTCTTACCAAGCCTTGCATCCAAAAATCATGAAATAACCGTCTACCCTGCCAGGCAAAGTAGAAACCTGTCCAGTAAAAGTTCTAGTGTATAAAGTCAAACCCAAAAGACTGATAATTTTATATTTAGGCAGCGTAATGGAGTATCTTGAATGCAAATGAGTCCTGGTTTTAAGTTTTTACCCTGAAGCTACAAGATCTAGAACTGTTCTCTGAACAACTCCTCCCACAGCCAGCTGAGCTGTTCCCATGACTGCATGCCCCTGGGACAAGGAATTCAAGAACACTGAAGGCTGAGTCAAGCAAGAAATTATTGAGCAATGATACCTTTCAGTTCTAGCTGCTGGGCTATGGCCTGACAAGGGCAGTAGTACGAGAAGGACCTTAATTCTCCCGTGGTTCACAGAGTCATAATTGCACGAGCAGATAATAGACTTGTAATGAATTCCTCTCTGTGCCAGACCTGCAGAGGGCATGATTGCCAGTCATGGAGATTTAGCTGGCGGTGTCAAGCTGTAGCTGTGCATGCAGCTGTGGGAGCTCCTGGTTCAGCTCCTCACGTTCTGATTTAGAGACAATCGTCACAATCACATCAGATGTGAGACACTGGCAAAATAGCCCCATCACTCATAGGATGACAGCAATCACCAGCATGCCAATTTTCTGAAATCGCTTTTCAGAACAGCACTAGGGCTTTTTAAGAATTCAAGTCCTATCAAATGTGCAGGAAAATGAGCAAAGAAAAAACTGTTATTTATAGCGAAGCTTGCTTGCTGCTGTTCGGGCCCCGAGTGCAGCAGCAGGCTCCGCAGTCTCTACTGCCATGCCTGGGTTGTGAGATAGAGATGGGAGAAACCTCACCGGGGGCCTCCGTGCCTTGGGTCTGAGGCTGCATGGGTGCTCCCGTCCTCGGTTCTGCCCAAAGCAAGGCTGCAGCTGTCCTGGCCACTGTCACAGCCTGGCCGCCTGGTCAGCCAGATCTCTGCCCCACTAGAGCCTGCTGGACCACCACCCTCAGTGCCTGGTGTCCTCCCCACACCCACTGGGCAGCCCACCCCGCTGCTCCTGGAGCACTGCTTTGTTCTCACTAGCCAGAGTGCAATCACTTATTCCTAAGAAAGAAGGACAATAAAGGAACTCGGGTGAGAAACCTTGGTGGAAGAAAAGTCAGTGCCTTCAGAACAGCTATAAAAGGAAGACATATGTGATATAATTAAAAGAATATAATTAGAATGTGTCTGGCAGAACACCTGAGATTTAAGAATAGTTACTTCTTCTGGATGTGAGTGGGGAGTGTTTATGGCATTGGATGAGTGCTGCTCTTTCCAGTGAATACTCCTCAGTGTGACATTCTTTGTCACAGCTGGTTCTCTGGCAGAAGAACAAGTTCAAAAAAGGCTTTGGAGGTGAACACAAGAACACCGTATTCTCTTTAGTGCAGAAAAGCTGCATGGTTTTTAAGGCAATGTTAAACGATACTGTAATTTGGCATAAATCTGTGCTGGGACTGGAAAGGGCAGTCCTTGTCCTCTTCCCCTGGGGACAGCTGAAAAACAGGTCCTACTTAAATAAACAACCTTTCCCCTGCGTAGATTAGTTCTTCACATGACTAAAACATGCCAGCAAGAAGCAGGCATCTGCAACAAGCAACTATACTAGGAAAGCGTGTACCATCCTTTTACTGATAAGGTGGGTTTATTTAATATCACCATAGGTTCTGAAGTTCTTAAGCATGCTTTCTACTGCTAAGGTGTTGCTGGCTACTAAAACAATAAAACATCACAGTGATATTAGCTGGTAGCTGAAGATGCATAAGCCTTCTTTCACATGTGTTCAAGAGTCATCCAGAGCTTCTGGAATTAATATTATGATATTTTATATAAGTAAAATCCATGTAAATGAAACATCATACTGGAATTTCAGAGTGATGAACAGTAGATGGTGCTCTTTTCCTGAGTAAGAATTTAAGAAATATTTTCAAATTATCAAAAATATTATCAACATCTTTCAATATTTTTATCCCACAGATAATATTTATTAAAAATTAAGTTTCAAACACTCTTTTCCTTCCAAAAGTCACTCCAGATTTTCACTATATTTCATAACAGAGAGACACTGGTTTAACTGACCCACTTCATTAAACTTGATAGAATAATCTAATTATGGTGTTGCACTTTGCCAAGCAGCTCTTCAAAAAGAATGAGATTATTTGTCCAGATTTTAATTAGCTCTCCTCTTTCTATCATAAGGTTCTTTGTTCTACTTTTTGTGGGGAAAAAAAACCGAACCAAAACCCAACAAACAAAAAACCCAAACCAAAACAAAACAAAAACAAACAACAAAACCAACCCCCAAACAAAAAAACTTCGTACTGTCTGGTCTTATTTTCTTAGACATCATTTCTTTAGCTTCTTAAAATAATCTGAATGTAGAGATCAACTGTAGGGTCTGAATATTTTACCACCTGTTCTCCTTACAGTAGGAATGTCAACAAGAAAAGACTTTTTAAAAGTGCTCTCAAAGTTAATCAAAAAATCTTGTCTTGGAAAGACTTCCAGGTTTGCACTGGGAGAAGTTCAGGTTCCTTGGGATGAGTCACAGCAGTCATGCCTTTACAGGACTGTGGCTCTATATATTCAGTTTATCTCTGATGCAAGAATATCAACAGTGATGCTTCCTGCTGAGCCCCATTTATATTTCTTTTTAATCTTAAATGGTAATGAAAAACCTGCACACAACACACAGAACTGAGAAACCCCACTTACTTGATTACAGTTATTTGATATTCACTTTCTTTCTTTGTTTGATGACTGTCATACTCACTGGCAAGCAAGCAGAGTTCAAATGCTTCCCATCACCAAGTTTCCAAGAAATTTTGTGCTGGCACTTCCCAAGTTGCCATCACTGAACAAGACAACCCATTCAACTGTATCTGGGAATCACAACTTCTGTGAATGCTCTTTGGCAGCCCTGCCCCTGCCTGCTGCGCCTGGGAGCCTCAGAGACCTGTCCTGGGGAATTACAACCCCAGAGCATCTCAAGCCTCCTCCTGGCTGTGGGGTTTGGGCTAAGGATTTTAAAGGAGCCCAAGGAGGATTTAGAGTTTCTATTGCTAGTAAAATCCAAAAGACTTCAGATGCCTTTCTGAGGTGCTGGTCTTAACTATAGAAAGGCTTGTGTATTTAGTATACTGGCTAATCTCAGTCTCATCACTGTAGTGCATGAGAAAGCCAGCATCTGAGGCTAGCAAAAACGAGTAAAGTAAAAACCACTGCAAGTGAAAAACTCAGATGCTTCTGAAATACCTTCCCTGTAAGAAATATATTTTTCCCCATAGATTTTAATGATTGATTGATAATAATTATTTTTATCCCATGGGATCTTCAAAAGCATCCTAACGATGAGGACATCTTGACCTCTTTTCCATAGCTGTTCAGTGTGTGTCAGGTCTCGTGTGACAGCTGCCCTTACAGAATGAAAATTTACAAGAATTTAATACAAATGAAACAAAAAGTCTGGAACTCATACTTTGTACACAATTTTTCCTACAATAATTTTTTTAATCCTTTGAATGATTCTTCTGTTTAGGCCAATGTGATGTTACAGGGAGTATACGAATCACTGTGGTTTCAGACAGCTAATGTCAAGGTCATAGTAGGATGAGAGACTCTAGTTTAGGCAAAAATACTCTTTTTTTTTGCCAGATTGCTCAATGTAAGATCAACTTTGTGCTCTATATTTGTCTTCAATATGTCATTTAGAACAGGCGATTTAGTTCTGTTTCAGTAACTGAGTGCTCCTGCTTTCATAGACTCATTTAGATGTGAAGAATGAGATCCCTCGCTTCAGTAGGATAATTTTTTAAGATGGACTGATAGATCTGTCTCTGTTATGCTTGGGAGCATTGTGGCTGCATAGGTTGTAAACTCTGTGGATGAGGAAATGTGACAGACTTAAAGGCCTAACTCCAAATTATGAAAAGCATTTAGGGCCAAATTTACAAAGGGACTAAAGTTATGCCTTACCTTCTGAAATGTTATTGAAGTAATGAACTGAGATGATCCAGCTGACCCTAACTTCTCTCTGGTAGTGCTTCAAGAAACAGCAAGGCAGGCTCATGCTTTCCACGAACAAACATTTTTAGTCACACTGTCATATAGGTACTCTATTAAAATAACACACCATGTTCATGTACAAGTGTCATGTAAGCTTTATATAATATTGCTCATATTTTAACATGGTGTAAAAAACTAAATGAAATTAAATAACATGCTCTGATGATTCTGAATGGGAAAAATTTTCACTCCCAAGGAAGCATTTTAAATATACTTTTTTTTGTTTCAGATAGAAGCATCTGTGGCTTCTGTTATTTAATTTCTGAATGGGAGAGGAATGAGTAAGCTCAGGGATGAATTGCTATGTGTATTTGATTCTGTGTTCTTGTGGGAGGCTACACAAAGGTGTCTTAAGAGCTTTGTGAAGTGCACTCTGCAAACTATTGTAGGCCAAAACTAGCATATATTTTCTGAATATATTATTCTTACTTTCACAGGAGAAAAAAAATAGGGAGACACAAGTGCTCCAGCTTCACTTAAACCACTTTGTATTGGTCATGGTCTTCAATAACACATACATTCAGATACTCTTAGCCTGACCCTGCATGGCAATTCTTACACAGTGGTGCTTAGTATCTCTGTGTGTATTTTGGCCTGGCTTTTTGCTAATTTTGTACTGTTTGTTTCAGGAGATCATGTAGGTCCTGCTGTTTTCCGAGCAGAGCTCCCTTCAGAATTCTGTTTACAAATGCTTTTTTGATGTTTTATTACATGGAAGCAAAAGTTGCTCTTCAGATACAAAGATCTGTGCTTCTTGAGAGGCGTCTTAATATACTGCTAGTAGTTGCGAGTTCTTTTCACATTAATTCATGTCTTGCTACTTAGGTCAAAGCAAAGAGGTTCTGGCAACATCCATTTTAGAGTGAATATTAATAAACAATGTGATACTTAATGAGCATGAGGATAGAGACTTGAATAACAGGTATCAAACGCATGCTCCTGTTGCCTTAGTAACCATTCGTTCCCCACTGAGGATTTAACTTAACCCAAGAGTCAATGTAAATTTAACCCTCAACTATTCAGCTACTTCCCTATTATAGTAAAAGGAAACATTTCCTAGAGCCTGAATAAAATTGCTGGAAGAAATGGTAGCTAATTTGTAATATTGTAGCAGATCTTTGGCTCAGTTCACTGTTCACCTGTTAAATACCCTAAGGGCAGGACACTTTCCCCTACCCTTTTTGTTTAAGAACCCTGCACATAAGGGTCAAAAGCCTCATTAAAAATCACTTTACATCTGAGAATGAGTTTCTGTGGAAACCCACAGGTAAAGAAATATTGTTCTAAGGTTACTGATGCTTGTTTAGCAAAGCGGTTAGCAAAAAAGAAAGATAATATTATTTTCTCCTTCCTGTCCCTTATTTGCACCAGATAGCAACTTGCACGTATAATGCACTTAATCATCATGAAGAAGGGTGGCTAGATAATACCTCTTCCACTTTTTAGCATCTTTCTTCAGCATAACCTTCAACAAACACCATCTATCTATAGAAGAACAGAAAACTGCAGGTAACTCCTGGCAAAAAGCAAAGACAGTCTTAGTGTTACAGTGAGAAAGTAACTCATGGATCTCCTCCTCCTTTCTGACATTTCCATATGGTGACTGTGGAACCAGGAACGCTTTTCAGGTTATGCAACAGCCCCTCCTTTCGTTCTTCTCTCAGTCGGATTTCCAGCGAAAGAAAATCCCGGCATGAAAGCCAAAAGGGGTCATGCCAGGTCTGGGAGGCTGGGAGACTGCAGTAGACACCATAGAGCACGCCAGCCCCTCCACGCAGGCACAGCCTACGATAACTTAATGGTCCCTCTGCCCTCTCTCCATACACAGGGTGCCCAGGCAATTATCCTTGCAGCTCATTCCAAAAGCTAGCTCTAATTATTATGGTTCATATCTGCTGAAGCGTGAAGAGAATTAACTCAAAGCTTAAAGTAAGAAAGAGGAGGAACCAAAGTGTTAAGCTGCAGTTGGAGCTGCTTCTGTACTTAGGGAATTCTTCACAGTACACTGTAAGTCATATCTGAAAGATATAAAGGGAGAAAGGGAATTAAACTGCTCTCCCTTCATGTCTTCTTGAACTAGACCCTAAAAGACCTGATATCAGATGAGCTCCACAGAAGTCAAATCTATGCTACGAATTTGTGCTGACATTGCTCAGGGGTATGAGGAGGTGTGATCCCTGAGCGGCAGACCTGTGCTAGTAGAGAAACCTTGGTAAGAAGCAGTTATAGATAGGAAAGCTGCACTTCAACATGTCGCAGGTTGCACTGTATGGAGCACATCTGCTGGAGCTGTATTACCAATCCGAGCTGTTTGCTTTAGTATATCCCAGACTCGGTGAAGCCTCACCAGGCACTATCCTCTTTATTTAGATTTTACCAGATACGTATCTTTTTTTCCTTTCAGAATCTTGTTTTGGTGTTTCAAAAGTTTCATTTTCCTTCTGTCTAAACCACTCAGAGGAGCACAGCTGTGTCGTGCCACACAGCCCTGTTAAGGCTGTTGATGTGCAGCAACATATAAACCAAGTTCATTTTGAATGGTCTATTGAGTTGATGGCCTGGACCCCGGGCAGAAATGCTTAAACACAGTCTCCAGAGAACCTTGAGACTTCTTTATAGGGGAAAGGGTGCCTGCTGAGAAAAAACAGTATGTAAGCATGAAATGACAACTTACATGACTGTGCAGGAGCAGAACTGCACAAAGGGAAGAAGCACAGTTGAAAAGGCCTCTTTAATCCTGGTACTCCCTAATTTTTTAGTGTAATACATAATTATTTTGGATGCAGTATATTATTTATGATGTGAATGCCTCAGGACAAGCTAAATGATTTTCAAAGTCCCACTCCACCTCAAATAAAAAGGCCCATAGAAACAGCAGAAAAAGAAGTGAATTATGCAAATAAGTCTTATTTGGAGAAACTATTTTGTTGCTGTTGTTCATAAAATATCTTTTAGTTTCATTCTAATTAGGCATTTTTCTCCCATGATTATCTCCATTCCCTCTGCCAAAGGATCCCATACATTTTGCCCTGACCTTTCTACCTCAGTGTTTCCGCCTCCATTACACCTTGGCACAGGTTAAAGCCTAAAGCTCAGAAATCCTGAGAAGAGCCTTTGCTGCAAAAGCCAGGCTGAAGACTAGGCAAGATAAGCACATTTTTCCCTGGTATTTGAATATGTTTCTTCAAAGGAAGACGGTAAACTAGACACAATAGGCAAGGTGCCATTGCAATGCTTTCTTTGCACAGATGACAATAATGACTATGATGCTTTTTGTTCTTTTTGTGGTCCTTCATTTCTTTATTCAAGCAGATGCATGTAACACTGCCCTTAAAGTGAAAGCAGAAAAACCCATTCTGAGGAACCCACACAGCTGCAGTCATAATCTCTGCAGTCTAGCAAAGCTCTTCAATACACTTTTAAGTCTAAGATGTGAGCTCAAGAGCTTGCAGTGGTCAGGGGCCACTTGCCAGTAGGCTTTGAGTTTACAGAAAGAGAGGAGTAGCAAGATTTGAATGTTTGGCTTTAGAAGCAGGGCTGTCATGCTGTGGAAGTGTCATGGATCAGGGTGCTGAAGGATGTTCAACTCCTATAGTCAGGAACAGCTTAGGTAGCAAGGGTGCTGAAGGGGCACTACACCTTATCTTAGGCTTGTATTTGCACCATCTGCTTTGCAGTAGTGCCACCATCCATTTGGTCCTGCAGCGAACTGGTTCAAAAATTAAACCAGGCAAAACCAAATCAGGCTTTCCTGCCAGGGCTAGTTTTCATTTGATTTCATTCCCTAAATCATTTGGTTATGTTCCCTGAACAAGGTCATAGGATCAGAAAAGTGGGAGCATGCAACATGCAGCAGGAGGAGAGAGATGGTGCCACATTAGACTGGCTTAAAACTGTTGTGGAACTGCACTGTTAGGTACAGTTGCTCTCACTCGTAGCAGAAAACCAATCTATGTTCTGTTTCTTTGATCCTCTGGTAAAATAATGGGCTGGAGGGAGTGCAAAAGCTACAAAATCAGCCTAATATGTTCCTGCACACTTCAGCCCCACAATTATAAGGTGTAACTGATTACTGGATATAAAAAGCTCTTCAATTCTTGGAAAATTTGAGTATTGAAAAGAAGGTCCATTTCGTGCATGTGCCCTCACTCTGTTTGCTTTTCGTATCTTGCAACAAAGAGAAGTTGTGCTGTTGTTAGGTTGTTAGTAGCAGAATTTCAAAATGGTTTTGTGTCTACAGACTGCACATCTGTTGGCTGTCAGGTATTATTCAGATTCCTTTTTGCTTTGAGAGAGATGTATGGCAACATTTAAAAAGATACCAAATAACCATCCTGCAATAAAGCTTTTGATGAACATGAAAATCATGAGGCCAGACAGGCAGGTAGCTGTTCAGGTTCTGCTAGAGTGGGAGTGTGAAAAGGAATCAGTGAATAGGCTCTTAGATCCAGTGGGAGAGTTTCTCTTCTCTCTTCTTCTTTCCCCTTGTATTTCTGAGCCTCAGAGGAAAAAACACTAACAGCATGAAAGTTAGCAATATTGGAAATGTTGTGGAGAAAGCAATGCTGAAGGGTACAAATGCAGCTGACACAAATACATTGAAAACTCCTGTTATAGATCCCTGAGTTCTTTGGGGCAATGAAACCTTTCTGTGCTCTCTGTGTGAGCACTGTAACTTGATAAGACTTCTAAATTGTAACGCAATGCCAAGGGAAAGAAAAGATAAGTGCAGCAAAAAGCAGCGTGCTGACTAGGAGGTAAAAACACTGCCACTGACACAGGCTTTTCTTTTGAAATCAAGCTCATGGGTATTATTTTAACTAACTCATACTACTGAGAAATAGCTGTAAAAGATTTTCAGTCCATTAATATGAAAAATTTTTCATGAGCAGATGTCAATACACTTCATGACGAAGTCAGTATGATTGGCATCATTTTGCAAATGAGGAAACTGAGGCATAGAGAAGTAACAGAGCTTGATTCAAGGTCACTTGTCTCTGACAGTACCACAGTGAATACAGTCCAGGAATCTGGAGATTGAGTCCAACATTTTCTGTGACATTATCTTATTTAAAGTGTGTGTGTGCGTTTGTACATATAGATGCACACACATATATACACAAACATACGTACTAGCAGATATTCTAGAAATATTTGGAAGTATAATTCTATATTATTCCATACTAGTAATCATCTTGTCAGGAAGGCATTGAGCACAACTAATCAAAGAGGGTTCAGAATAATCTTATCTCTAATCACTTTCACCTTTGTAATCCATTAAAAGACACATCTCTGTTGTGCCTTCCATCTAATTTTTTTTCAAGAGACACTACTGATCTGACATTTATTGATCTGAGCTTGTCTTCCAAATTGCTAATTTGTTTATATGCACCTAAATGGCTCTAACTGGGTTTCTGCCAGGATTCTGGTAGAATCTGAAATAGGCTTTTTTGATAAATGAACATGCAACTTGTATAGTTTGTATAATAATATCTGATTACTGCTCATTGTGTTTTCGCAAAGTACTTTAATATAGCAAAGGACAACACTAGCCCGTGGGTACAATGGCTACTTTTGTAAATGCTGTAACTTATCCTTTCAGTGAACCCCTTTAAGTAAGCTGAAGTTAGCCTGCCCAAAATTGTCCCAAGGGAACAATGGGATCTATTTTTTTATTCTTTAAAAGGTACATTTTCATTATCACAGATCCTGAAAATTAAAGTCGTATCGGCTATTATAAAGAAATAATAACTTAGTAAGCAAGTATCAAATGCAAGCCACTGAGTTACTTTTTTCCTTTGAGATGATCACATCTGTTCCAGTCACATAGGAGTACACTCAAGTATGAAATGGTGGGTGAGAAGGTACAAGGATGATACAATGGGACCAAGGGTTTTGTGCCAGCACTCTAAACTTGCTTATTAATTTGGAGAGTGACAAATCAGTTTTGTTTTATTTTTCCTGTTATACTCATCATGTACTTAATTTGTTGTGATGCTGTTCCAATCCTCTGTTATTTTAAGAGACAGAACTGGTTAGAAATTTGCTAGCAGTACTTCCACTTGAAATCACTTGTTTATCTACTTTCTTTGAATAGTCATTTATGATTTCATTCAAAATGGCAGCATAATGGTTCCATACTACTGTGGGAGTCAGTCACAGTGTAACTTCTCAGGAAGTTCTTTCTTCCTGAGGAGATCGCTGTTAATCTTCAAGGGACTTTTCTAGATGACATGTTACAAAAAAATACACTGAAATGAAATGCTCAGAGGATAAAGTTGATCCTAACATCTACTGGAGATATTGCAAAGTCATATCATCAGAAACTCATTTCTAAGGCCACCATTGGGCCATCAGAGGCAGATTGAGGACTTGTGAGTCTGGGGTAGGATGTGGATGCAAGCCTGGCAATAAGAGGCTGAGCCCACTTGAAGCCACTCAGCTTGCCCTCAGCCTGTTTTCCATAGGGATCTGCTAAATCCCAACTCAGTTCGTTGCCGTTTGCCTGTCTGTACTCTCAAGACAAAAACAACCTCTTCATTTCCATTCTGAAGAAGTAACTTTTGCACACTCACTGTCTGGCTGGCTGCAATCCATTTAAATGGCCTTATGACCATCTAGTGGCCAACACGAAAGAGTTTGCATCTAAGTGTTGTGTTTTTAACTCAGAAAACTCGGGAGAAAATATCTAGCTCCAGAGAGAGAGATGAGTGTATTACCAGCAATTTAAATGGACCAGAATTTCCTCTCTCATCCATGCCATCTTCGGATCTGATTGATCGCCTCTTCATTTTATGTCTCTGTAACACACTCTAATGTTACTCCCTGGTACATGTTTTGGATGCTTCCCAACACACTTGTTAACCATATAAGTGAAATTATTCTCTTACTGTGAGAGCAGCAAGCTAGTCAAGAAAGCACTTGAGCAGCTAAAACATCAAGGAACAGAAATGTTCTCCTCTTTCACGCATAGAGTAAGAGCTGCACTTCTGCGAATTGGAGAAGAACAAAGTCTCTGTGCAGAACCTGGGCACAGTAAGAAAGGTTCTCAGGTGCTTATATCCTACAGCACTGGCTTTGTGAAATTAAATCACACAGTATAAGTTGAAATCTAAGAGATATTTATGGCATTTATAAAATTGTATTTATAAAATTATTTAAATACTTTCCCACTGTAGTGTTGCAGTTATTGATTATGAACTAGAAAATTAATTCTGCAACTGTCTCAGCATGAAGAGAAATGTGGAAAAGGGGATACATCCATGAAGCTTCTTCTCATTTGCTGGTAACTCAGAATGCCCCCAGGAAATGTAATAATGGGAAGAACCTATCAGGCTCAGAAAAACAGAGAACATAAAGGTATCACCCCCTATGTACACAGTAATATATGTTTATCAAGCCTTTGGATGTGACAGACTGATGTTTTACCAGATTTTGCTATGGTCAAAATTTATCTAGTCAATGCTTCATTTGTTCTTACGGATAATCTCAGTATTTACTGAGACTCCTGGGTGTCCAACTGAGTGCACACATGCTTGCTTAACTCCTCCCAATAATGGTTCATCTACAAAACATGCACTGCGAGTAAATGGATCAAAACAACTAGAGCCAAGAGCCTTGACCACAGAAGAGTTCTCCCAGTTGCAACAAACTGGCTGAAGCCCCCATCAATTTAATTCATGACGAGTCTCGTAGATGCGGGCAGACCTTAACTTTATTCTATCAACCTTTCTGATCCTCTCAGAACAGGAACTGTGAAGTAGTAGGTATCTTGCACTTCTCTTTTAGAGTTGTTTTTATTTCATGTTTTTCCTCTAGGTTTTCTCTCAAGAAGATGCTAAAAGGCACATTTCAATCAACTGGGCTGATGTTGTCAAGCTCATCACTGAATTCCTATGGGGGGGAAAAAACTAACAAAACTTTCTACTGAAAAGTGAAAAACAAAACTCTCCACTCCAATTATGTTAATCAGGAATCTGTCTGGAGGATGGAAGTAAAGGGCTGAGTAGAATTAATGGAGGAGAAAAAACCAATTTATTTATTTATATTTGAGTCAATGCATCTGACATCTTGCACTCTAGGGGCCTTGCTGTCAATAAAAATATACCACCAAATACTATTAAAGAAACTGTACAGCAGCATTTCCTCTTTCATAGGAGGCAGAAAATATATTAAAATATACGTCAGAATTATACAGTCATAGAAAATAGGGCTGGAAGGGACCTCAATATACGTCAGAATTATAGTCATAGAAAATAGGGCTGGAAGGGACCTCAGTTAATCGCCAGGATCATGTTGGCACCTCATGCCTAAAATATACCTGGCAGACATCTGGAAAATCTCGAGCAGTGGATATCCCACAGCTTCTTTGGACTATCTATTCACTGTCCTTAGTATTAGTCCCTTGTGAGAAAGCATATGCTTTTACCTGAAGCCCTGTCCTGGGCTGCCAAAACCCAGCCTTTTACAGTGCAGCTGGAAGCTACTATAGACTACTGGAGTTAGTCCTGTCAGTCTCTCTCTTTCCTTTATATGCAATATTAGCCTAGTCATATATGCCTGCTGACAGCTGTTGCTAAGCAGGGCCTAAAGAATAAGATATTTTCTCAGATATTTGTCTCAGCTAGGTCTAGATTCTGCCCATTTGCAAGTGTAGGTGCAAAAAGGAGGAAGAGAAAATGAAGCTGAGAGGAGCAAGTACACCTCTGAGATATTAGTGTGGCTTTGTATTGGCTCCATAAGTTCTGCCAATTTTCCTCTGAGCTGCATGGCAGGACTAAGGGAAGTGATGGCAAGTGGCGTGAGGGTAAATATAGTTGATCAAGTGTGATAGGCCATGAAGCTTTCATGCACTGTTAATCAGAAATTTGGTTAAATGCCTCTTTTCCCCTCCTCAGTACAGCAGTTGCCACCATGTGCCCTCACCACCAGGACAGGGACAGGAGTAGGACTCTCCTAGGCTTCATGGCTTCAGTTGTGCTCTGAGCAATTTGTTTTCAAATGCAATCCAAAATACCTGGAATTGTGGGGTTTAGGTCGTTTTGGTTTTGTCTTTTTTTTTTTTTTTTTAAATCCTGTTTTCCATTACCTATGGAGCACCCTGTCAAGTAGCAGCACATATTTCATGCCACATTTTCCTCCTTTTCATCTGGTTCCTGGAGCTTTGTAGCTGTGCACTGCACAAATCCAGACACTCTCCTTTTGACGCTAGGTTTCACATAATCTTGAAAAAAAACTTTATCGAAATTGAATGTCTAGCAGCCTCTGCTATTCAAGTGTGATTTTCACAAACAATGAAATTACTTCCATAATTTTGTTCTTGGGTCTTGAAAATGTATCTGCTGTGTATTTTTAGTACAAATTTACTTGCACCCAAAAACAGTTCAAAATATTTTACTGCTGAATTAGTATAATGATATGGTAGATTTTTAGCAGAAAATGAACCTATTTCTAATTTAAATGTTGTAGGCTTTTCAGAGAACTGATCTCTTTTCATAATATTGGGAAAACCTACCACTTCTTTATGTAACTGAAAATTCAGCCACAACTGGTAAAATAATTAAGAATTCCATTTCTGCGTAGTGTGCAGCAGGAAACAAGCAACTCCGACCAGTTTGTTTGCTTGACTGAGTAGGCAGTTTTAAAAATGACATCGGTGTCTATGAGCACAGAATCGCATCCAGATCCAGTGCCCTTCCAAACGCAATCTCTTCTCAGCAAACATGCCCTGGGATGAAGACCCATCTCATATCAAAATTGCCAGGCAAGTCAGAGTACATCCTTAGCTTCGTGATAAGGACTCTGTTTTGTTCGCTTTGTTTACGTGAAATTTCCATGAGAGCAGAAGTGGTTTGGTGGTGAGTGCTTTCTGCTTTGCACAGTAGGTAGGTTTGCTGAGGGAGGGGAAGGGATTAAGCCTGCTGTGAGCACTGCTCTGTACAGGACGAAAACGATGGTTTTGGTTGTGCCCTTGTACACCCCCCTCCTCACTCCTGCCCCTCACGGGCCAGTGCAGACAGTTTTATCATCCACCAAGGCTCATTGCCCAGCGTGGTGACACTAACGCTGTATAAATAAGGCAATAATAGGTAGAATCAGCAGACCAAGGGATGGAGAATGCCCTGTCTCTCTTAAAGAGCATCCACAGCTCTCACCTTGTCCTCAGTCAGCAGAAAATCACCTCCCCTCCTGTTCAATCTACTTTGAAACACGCTGCGTCGGCCAGGGGGAGTTCGGCCACGTTAAGGGACAGAGAACGGGCAGAGAAGTGCCCGTTCCCAAATCAATCTTTCTCTGTCAGAGGGTGCAGGATGCAATCTGAGGCAAACTGGAGAGGCAGGAGGATGATTTTAGACAGCAGGCTGGCTGGGGTAATATATTTATCTATTTATCATTTTAGGCTTTGTTTTTAAAGAAACATGCTGGCTATATCTGTAAACATTTTAAATACTTCAGTTGGTGGTAGGCGTGGGAAGGGGATCCAAACAGGGCTTCTGGGCTTTTTCCTTGCTGTTCCTTCTGACATGTCAGTTCAGAGCAGTTGGTAACATAGCGACAGGCTGCAGCACTTCATTATCATCACAATCTGCTACCTTTTTAATATAGTATCTGACATTTCAGTCAGACAGAGAGCTTCATCCTTAAGCTGGCAGGAACTTTATGCCTTGCACTCGAGAACACCACCTTGCTGACTATATGGACCAGGGCACACGCTCTCTCTCCGTGTTTATCTAGATATGTCAAAGCATGGCATGAGACAAAAGGCAAAAATATATAAATACAACTGGAAGACTGCAAACAAGAACCAAGCCACCCTTTGCGGTCTGGCAAAACCATTTCCTTATTATGCGGTTTCCAGCAAGGGATCACACAAGTATCTTATTTGAGAGGAGAAAATCCAGAGCTCACCCGAACTTTGGCAGCGGAGCTGACGTACCCGTCGGGGCAGGCGCTGGCATTGCCCATGCCGTTGAGGTCGTAGGGCAGGTGCTGACACCGAAAACCCCGGAGCGGTTTCGGTGGGACACGGGGCTGCGACTCTGCTAACGAGGCAGGAGGGTACTTTGGAGATTACAGCGTGGGAAAAAAGAGCTTGGGAAATGCTGATTTAAAGGAATTATCTCCACGCCTAAGTCTTTTCCTTAGGTATATTGGAGATTTATGATTTCAGGCTTGTCTTCTTTGTGTGGCTCATCTTTTCCATTCTGTTTTGCTCTGCCTACTGGCCCTTATTGGGAACCAGCAATCTTAAAACCTAACTAAATGGCAGAAATGGGAAAGTGTAATAATATCTATTGTTTATTTCCATCTCTGCATCTCATGATGTCTAAGTATTACTAAAACTTTAGTAAAATCAAACCTGGAACATAGATGTCACTAATATTCATTTTCCAGATGGGTAAAATGAGGCACAAACAGTTGCTGGCCGTGTACAGGCTTTTCTACCTCTACTGGGTAGCAGTGTGTCTCCCAGGAAGTCCGTGAAATTTGTGTATTATGTGGACAAGATGCCGTTCCACCTGCACAAAAGTGATAGGATTTGTCTTCAAATAGGTAACCTAATTTCTAGATCAAAAAGGTCTGATTTTGTTGGATTTTGCTTTCCCACTTTAACACCACTGACAAGCCTGATGTTTCCTGTTACAGTCAGTTGAGATTTCGGTCTGGGGTACCAGCATGACTGAGAAAAGAGGTCTAGCCTTTCCTCTGTTAGATGCTGATCAGCAGAAGGGCTGCCATGTTTACCCTAGAAGTAGCTACACAGGAGTAATGTGCGAAATCCGCATCATTTGTGATGCCCTCTGTGTTATCCAGCTTGAAAGGCTAGGTAGGCTTTTGATAATATTTCAGCAAAAATTATATCTTAAAAGAAACAAATCTTTGATCAAAGCCTAAAATCACCTCATTTGATCTAAGCTGATTTAACAGATAGAAGTAGAATAAGAGGATGATTTTCAGTACTCTCTGATTTATCTTGGCTGGAATATTTTTCTGCAATAATTCATGTACTACAACATCCATAATCTTTCTTTTATTAAGGCTAGACTATTTGCTTTAATGCTAGGTTTCAAATGTCACATAGGGTAACTCTAGGGATTTTGTGAACTGAATTGTTGACAACATTTTTCTCCTTTGTAATTCACTTGAACCACAGGCTGATTGAGAGAATAAAAGCCTGTAGCCTTTAAGTTATGCTGACACATGATGTTTAGCAGTGAAAAGAGAAAAGTAAAATCTTTTTTCTTGTCAAGGAGAAGCAAGTATGTAAAACATAATCCTGATCTGATTTGTGTGCAGTATTCCACAACAGTGATTTAGGGGAAAATTTTCAAAAGTGCCCCAGTAATTTAGGAACATTTGTCTTAATTTTTAAAAACCTCCAGGACCTGTGAGAGCATAATTTTCATTGCAAGTCAGTGAGACTTGCACTCCTAAGTCATTAAGGTCTTTTGAAAAACAATTATTAAATTCTCAGGAGCCTGTTTTCCCCTCTAAAACTCTCAGTTGAAATTCAGGGGTTTTTTAATGTATTAAACTGCCTTAATACCAATACAAGTTTCCCTCAATCAGTCTTTTGAGCTACTGCATGGGTATATGTGGGAAATATGTAGGACTCTATGTTATACTAAAATACTTCTAAGTTATTGGAGCTTTGATTACCTTTAAAAACAAGACAATGCAATTGTTATTTGCTTTTAAAAAAGGTCTGTCACATGCAGCAAAACTAACCTCTCTGCATATATCTGCACTACTGCACAAGACTGTGGCTATCTTCAAATGAGCTAAAACATGTAAGCTGCTTGTGCACTGTGTGCCCTGCTGCAATGCTGTGCAGCTAAGTCTTCCAGGAATCAGAGGGGGGTTTAGTCAAACCTTTGTACAATACAGAGTTATTCTATTGGTTTACCAGCACCATTGAGAACTCACATAAATGCTTCAAAATAGCCCACGACAGTGAGGCAGAGAGTTAATCCTCTCTCCTTCCTCCATCCAGTCTCGTTTCTGGAGCAGAAGACAATGAAAAGTTGGGTTACAGAGGCAGGATACCTGGCTAAGGAATCAATCATTTTTTTCAAAGCATAAACCAGGGGCTTCATGAGGAGATGATATATGCCAAAACAAAACTGTGTTGTAGTCCAAGATGTCTGAATGCCGCATTTAAAGAGTCACTATTTTTGAAACACAATTTAAGCATTAGCTGTGGTAATAGGAATTGACCTTATTCACTGTCCGTAGGAAATCCCCCCGTTGCAGGTATGTCGATGTTTGTGTTGCCAGCATCCTGACTGATGACTGGAGTACATTAAAGTGTGTGGTATAGGCCAAGGCCAAGCAGTACTCTGCAGGTTAAGGCTTGCTTTTAACAAAGCACAATAGTTTTGCTGGCTTAGGAAACAGGGAGTTTTATCACATCTATTACATCATGCTGATGCGGTTGCTAAACAGGGTCATCGTGCATCACATGGGAAAGACCAAGCTTGCTCACGGAGGTTCACTATTTGTGAATGATGGAGTAACAAGATACCAAGAGAGGCTGCTGACCATGCATTAATTGATCCAACATACCTCTTGCCCTGATTGCTAATAAGCACCAATAGACATCACCTGTAGACTAAGAAGGGCATCACACAATGAGAATGTACCTGGGAATCATCCTAATACTGTTTCCACGTGTGTTGAACGTGCTTCCTGTAGCAATTGGAAGTCACCAGCGTGTTGGTGGTCTGATAAAGCTAGCAGTCAGCTAGGAAACCTGCAGGAGATATCAGCTGGCAGGCAAAAGAAGAGCCATTGAATTTATAGCTCACAGTCACGGGAGCTGCAAGACAGCTTGAGTCTGCTGTGCAAAACCAGGCTCCTACCATTTGTTATATTGCATAACAGAAGTTGGTTAGCAAACATCATCGAAGGATATGAAACAAACACTCAGGGCTTAAGAAGCTCTGTAGCTTCACTGCTAAGGTTGTTTTCCACAATTTTGCTTGTTCGGT
This sequence comes from Buteo buteo, assembly GCF_964188355.1. NCBI lineage: Eukaryota > Metazoa > Chordata > Aves > Accipitriformes > Accipitridae > Buteo > Buteo buteo. The sequence continues at coordinate 10,315,246 of NC_134189.1, forward strand.
GTGAGGTGAAAGGGTTTCTTCACCATTACAGCACTAGACTGTGGAATATTTTTCTGAGACCACTCTAGACTTTGCATTTCATTTTGTAACAGTTATTTCCCTGACAATAAGTGCTTGCTGAGGCAGTCTGGATCTAAAAGTAGTGCTGATCCTAATGGAGGAAAAGAATGGGATCTGAATGAAGAATTTGGTTTAATACATTATATTGATGTCTCAACTAAAGAGAGATTTCTGAGAGTACTTCTCCTGCAGTTCTGTAAAACAGTACTTCCATTTTATTAACAATGACTGAAAGAAAGAAACAATTACCTACATTTTTTTCTGAGGCAGCACTTTCTCCTTCTGAAGTCCTTATAATGAATTGCCATTCTCTCTTCTCCCAAACCAATTTGTTCATAATTGCTCCCTTTGAAAAAGAACATGTTTGAAGATTTTGATTTTCAACTTCCAGGCCAGGTCTTTAAAGTAGGGAGGCAAAACAAATGAGCACAAGCTCAGAAGTTCTCCTGTTTTTTTTGATGAAAATAAGAGCTAAAATAACAGAATAGGCCAATGCTCCATGGAGCTCTAAAACTGCAAAAAGAACCAGAAGTTTCCCATGAGGAAACTGCCTACTTGTGAAACATTATAGGGCTTCATAAAAAAAGAACATCTGCCTAACTCCAAGTACTGGTAATTTGTATTCTATAGGGGAAAAGAAAAAACCTGTGCATGATTTGTTATGTGAGAAAATATAGCCTGTCACTTAAAAGAAAGGAAACTGCTGTAGGTCATTTTGGGTACATTGCTGAGTCTATCTGAGCAAGGAACTTGATCTTTTTGCAGTCCAGTTTATATAACTATTTAAAAGATGTAATGATATCTGCCTCACAGGGTTTTTTTAAGCCTTGTTGTTCATAAGATACCAGGACAGGACCAATCATTGGAGGGACTGCAAAGTATAATTAGTATCCTAGGAGTACTAGAAGGTTTCATGCTTAGGTGATACTTAAGCAATTATCTCTGTAGGCTATTTCAAAGTGCCTAAATCCCCACATTTCAGTCTATCAAACACTGCTGAGCAGTCCCAATCTATGTTAGCACATAAAACAGATAAACAGAGATAAAGATATAAAGATAAAGAGATGAAGATAAGGATAAAGATAAAGATAAGGATAAAGACAAAACCTGCAAACTCCCTTGTTTGGTTCTTCAAGCTATGTAGTGAGCAGTAAGCAAATACCATATCATCCAAATTTGAAGTGATGAATCTGGTTTTCCTCTTGACTGTATGACTGAGATATTCCTTAATTTGTTCCAGGATGTTGACATCAGGAGTCTTGGATGCAAAGCAGGCATTTTGATAGTGTGTCTGAATTAACTCGCTGTGAATAAAGATGATATTTTACAAGTTTTCTATTATACATAACTGAAGTGGTATTGTACTGGAACATATTCATCATTGCTGCTAATTACTGACCTAAGTAAAGCCAATGGATAAACTAACTACTCTCCTTTTGGGGGTAAATAGAAGGAGCCATTAAACGTTTGGGTAGCCAGGGATGGATGCAGCCTCCCTCTAACGGGAGGCGCTGAGCAGTTCTGCCGTGCGACTCCCGGGATCCCACGCCAGCACAGCTGTCACTAACGGGGCCAGGCAGCCCAAATCCATCCAGCCCCGTGGACGTTTGCATTTGGTGGTTCAGCTGGTGTGGTGTTGGTCACGGCCAGAAGCGCTGGGAAGCATAAGGCTGAGCAGAAGGTGAACACTACTGATGGGCGCCTTCTTGGGGGGCTGGCTGCCAGGACCAGCACCGGGGTACACATGGGTTATGGGAGGTGGTGTGCACGTTTGTGCGTGGCAAAAATGAGAGCAGCAAGTGTTAGCAACACTTTGAGAAAAAACCAAGAGCCCTTATTTCATTTTGAAAAAACCAGTTTTCTTTCTAAACAAAGACATTTTTTTCCTGCTTGCTTTGTGGAAAATTGGAGTTAAGGCATGTTATAGGAGGCAAGTAATAAACTCAGTTTTAACCAGTTTCTCCTTCTGTCAGTACTTGCATCTCAAAGTTTTAAAGCTCTGCAGCTGTATCTTGATACAAGACTTTCTTGCCCTTCCTGAGAAGATTTATTTTCAAAAGTTTTAATTGGATAGAGATTATGCTAATGTTTATACAATAAAGAAGCTGAACATTGATACTTTTTTTTTCCTTTGCAGTTTAGGAATTTAGTGATGAATTTAGTCTTCTAGATAAAATGAGGCATGTCCCAATATATGCAAAGCACTTTGAAGAATAAATGCAGGTTTGTTGTGAAAATCTTTGCTTTTCAAAAGTACAAAATTTGTACACACTTCAAAGTTTCCTCTTACAGCTCTTACTGAGGGATAAGGGTAGAGGATTTGTGCAGGTCTTCAGTGAGAGAAAAACAAACAGTTATACACTGGAAACCTGTAATACAAAAAAAAAAAAAAAAAAAAAAAAAAAAAAAGCCTTGACTTTTCCAAGGAAGTTACCCCATGCATGAGCTTTCCTATAATGTTCCAAAATACTGGAAGATCAATGAAACCAAAAAGGCAGTTCCTGTTACTGTATGTCTTAGGCTTCCTTTGTATTCCTGTAGCCTCTTTTTTCCTCTTCCTATGTGTATGTATTTTTTCTCAGAATGTCATTGTTAGTATTTTATGCTAAAATTTATGTTCTGCAAAATAAACCTGTTTCAATGTATGTTTGATTCTGTTCTATTAGAACAATAATTTATGTTGCCATGTTATTTAACAGTCACCTACTCTTGCAGCATCACTTGTGTTTATTCCCCTCAGATAGATAACTCTTCTCCAGAAAGATGCAAATCTAATTTCTCTTGCACTTTATTAAAAATTCTACAGTACCTGTATCACATGGATCACCTTTGGTACTACTTCTTATTCATAAGACTGCTGGAAGTACCCTTCTTTATTAAAGTTGTCTTTTTTTTCCTTTTTCCTTTTTTTCCCTCCTTCAGTGTCAACAGAATAATCTGTATATGATGTCATCGTACCGCCAGTAGCAAAGTAGCAGCTTTAAGTCTTCAGAACCCCACTCTTTGTTTTGGATTTAGGACATTCAACAACTCTGAGTTTGGATGAAGATTCAAGAACTAAGTTTATATGAATACATTAACAAAAGACCCAGTATTAGACAAAATAAGTAAACATAGAAAAGACACAAACCCAGAATACTTTAAACTAGCCACAGACCTTCCACCTTCATCAGGTACTGCTGGGTACAATCTCCTTGCTGAAATGAGATGGCTGGACCTGTGTAGAAAAGGAAAACAGTTGTACTCCATCCCATACAGGGGCAGCTATAGGAGGGAGCTTCTTTGACCGCAAAATGAAAATCCACCAGAGGGGAACCTGATTCCAACAGGTGTCCTTCAAAGGGTTTGAATCTGCCAGCAGATCCAGTCACCGGCAGCTCAGTTTGCAGAACTTTTTCAGGTGTTTCTTTAAATTGAGAGTTATTATTTGAAAATGGACTTGTCAGATAGTGTAGAAAGAGTCGGAGCACAGCAGTGGCATCAGAAGAATGGCTGGTGATCTCTCTGAACTCTCTATCACCCTAATTGCACCTTCTTGATCACTTAACATCATGCTCAGGTCCCACACTGTCCAATGGCATGGAATAAGAGGTGGAGATTGTACTGGGTTTTGCTGAGATAGAGTTCATTTTCTTTATAGCAGCTCATGTGATGCTGTGTTTTGGATCTGTGGCCAAAGCAGTGTTGATAACACATGTATGGTTTAGCTATTGCTGAGGAGTGTCAAGACCTTCTCTGTTTCTCATGCTGCCCCACCAGCGAGTAGACTTAGAGTGGGCAAGAAAGTGGGAGGGGACACAGCTGGGACAGCTGACCCCAACTGACCAAAAGGATAACCCGTGCCATATGGCATCACACTCAACAATAAAGATGGGAGAAAGAAAGACGGGATATTCAGGTTATGGCACTTGCCTTCCCAAGTAACTGTTATGCATGATGAAGTCCTACTTTCCTGGAAATGGCTAAACACCTGCCTGACGATGGGAAGTAGTGAAGAAATTCCTTATTTTGCTTTGCTTGTGTGTACCACTTTGCTTCACTTATAAAACTATCTTTATCTTAACCCATGATTTTTCTCACTTTTGCTCTTCCTATTCTTTCCCCCATCCCACTGGGTGGGGGGCATGAGTTAGTGGCTGTGTGGTGCTGAGTTACCTACTGGGGTTAAAACACCACAGGCTTCCTTTACTATTGTGATTGGTTTCTAAGCCAAAGGAGCAGTTTTATAAATGACACCCTCCTCTGGCCATTTCCCATGATGTATCCCAGATAACAGATAGTTCACCAGCTGGTAGAATATTTGGCCATGTTAATAGCACGACCTGTGTTTTGCAGTGATTACAGAACAGCCATCAGTCTCTGCAGCTGGCATTTCCAGTCCTCATCGTAGATGGCTTGTATCATCTAAGTAGGCAGCTTTGTATTGAGTGTTAGTCTCAGAAGGTGATCCATCAGCCTCGGAAAGGTGGCCATGACCTCATATGCTGTGATTTGCATCAACCTGAGAGAACGAGTTTATGGAGAAGGAAATGAAGGTCTTTGTTGCACAGGCTGTTTGTATGCATCTGCTCTGACAATCCTGTTGGAAAAGGGAATATGACCTGTGAATTTCTGAGGACACACATTTGAAGAGTTTTGTATAATTTGGAGGAAAAAAAATGCATGTAGTTATTTTCTGGTTTTGAAATGGGGAAAAACCCAGTGCAATGAAATAATTGTCACCAAGTGATCTAAAATGTCAAGTGCTTTGGTAACTATCAATATAGGCTTACAAATGCAAGAGGAGTTTATTCCAAACGTGCCTCTCTGAAATGCAGTCAGTATAGCAGATTCAAGAGCCTTACAGTGGCAACTTAGTTCTGTCAATTGTATAGCTGTAGTAAGAGAAGACAAAGCAGAAATGGCACTGTGCAGAACCGCACAGTTTAAAACCTGTTGTTCCTGATGGTTTTTCAGTCCCTATTGCTGTCACTATGAATGCTGTATCAGCAGTGGGGGGCAGATGCCAAAGCCTACCTTGCCGAAGCAGAGTAGAGTCATTAGCATGACACAACTTCCCGAGAGAAACTTCGAGTCCGTATTTCTGAGCAGAGGTCTTCTATTCCCTGAAGTAGTTTCAGTGACTACTACTGCTTGACTAATTCATACTTTCCCCAAGAATATCATCCACAAAAACCACTTTTCACAAAAAAGCTAGGAAAATTAGTAACAAATATGACTGTCAGTTTAATGGAGAGTTTTCTATGCTCTCTGTAAGGATTCACTTCTAATCCAGGAGTTTTAGAGGGTGACATTTTAGGCAAATGTCACTCAGCAGCTCGTATTTCATGCAGTATTTAATATCTCTACTCAAAGGTTAACCCTACTGTTTAAAACAAACTATATTTCCCAATGTGTTGCAGTGCTGGGAATAGTGCGGAGCTGTACTATTTCAGCAGTGGCAGTTGCCCCCAGGGAAGCTACTTTTCCTTCAAAGAAATCTCTGTCTCCCAAACCTCCCTACTTTTTCCATGAAAAGATTCCTTCCAAGAGACCAGCGTACTCCCTTCACCATACTGCCAGACAACAGTTGATGGTTCAGAGGAAAACCAGGTATTTGTGTTCCCTTTATTGTCCAAATGAGGAATGACAAAAAGAACAGAAAGCAGCACATGACACACAGAATGGCAATGAGGCAGGTCAGCAATGTGCTTGATAAGAAACTTCTAAAGGCAGAAAAACTCATAATAGGAATTCTTCAAAATGTATCAAAGCAGGGAGCCAACCAGAAAGTCAATCAGGATAGAAAATTATCCAGGTGTAAAAGGAAAAAAAAAAAAAAGTGAAAAAAGTAAATTTTGTTGTAATGCCCCAGCTGTCACTGTGGAGAGGTTCATAAAAGGGTCCTGCATTCAGGTACAAGTCTGAGAACCTTTTACAAAATGAAAGATCGGCAGAAGAGATAATTGGAACAAACTAACACAACTAATAATAACTGCTAAAATTATTTACTAAAGCATGTACTTAACTTTTAAAGTAAGGCTTTGTATCAGAAGACAGAGAATGTTAAGCCAATTTTTAAGAGAGATTTCAGAAAAATACAGCTCAGTAAATCTGATTTCTGCAGTAAGAAAACTGCTAGACATTATAATAAAACAGGAATAGTTTCCTATGTGTAAGTACAAAACATTGGGGAAAAATCAACATGTTTATCATTCATCACAGATTTGTTAGATCCTTTGGAGCAGTCAAAAAGCAAGGGATAAAAGGGCCCTGGTAAATACAGCATTATTGAACTTCATTTCAATCACTGAATTTCTGAAAAGCTACTTCAAAGGTAAGTAAATGGTTTACCATTGATATTTTCACTCAAGAATCTTTTCTAGGGCTTGTGCTATTCCATGTATTCATAAATGATCTGAAAGAAGGGGAAATTAGTGAGGTGATAAAATTTGCTGCTGACACAAAATTAGTCATCATAGTAAAAATTAAATCTGCTTAAAGTTTTGCTGGACTATGTATGACACTGAATTACAGAGACATGAAATGAGAAATGAAATTCAGTGTTAACAAATGCAAGGTAATATACATGCACAGAAAAAAAACAAATACATAAATACCCACATAAGGATAAGTTTTGGGGAAAAAAAATATTGTGATCAAACAGAATGCTTGGACAATATCATAGTGCCATGGTGTAAAATTTTAGTATTCCATATATTGAATACATAGTGTAGTTACTCAAGAAGGATACAGCAGGCATAAAAAAGGTGCAGAGAAGGACAACACATATGATAAGACATGAAGAGAGGCTAAATAGATTAGGACTTTTCAGCTTGGAAAGAAACAGCTGAAGGGAGCTACGACACTCAAAGCAGAAGAACTAGGGGTGCTCTGATCTCATTCCAAACTGAAACACAAGGAATTTATTTTTCAAATGGTGCATTGGCAATTTTGGAACTTATTTCTCTAGAACATCATGGGGAAAAAAAAGTATTGGCACATTCAAACGTTAGACAAATTCATCTAAATCCTGTAACGACTCATTTCCCCAAACAAGGCAAATATCCAGGAAGAACTACTCTCTCCTTGCTTTGATGCCATGTTCTTCCTTATGAATCTTCCAGCTATGGTCAGACATAGAAAGCTGGGAGAGAAGAGCTGAGTCTGGCTTTCATTCCTATCCCCACTCATCCCTGGATCCTTCTTGTGGGAACTGGTTTCTGAGGAGACTAGGGAAATTCTGCAGCGTTTTGGGTTAGGGACTGTAATTCAGGGCAGCCTCCCTATGTCCCATGTGAGAAGTATAGGGTAAATCTCAGTTCTTTCCTGTTGGTGCGTGACAGTGCAAAGGACATCTTAATGGAAATCTGGTTAAGATCTTGCTGGAATTTGCAGATTTCTTGTTCACCACAGCAGGACACTGTAGAAAACATGCCCTGAAAGAACCACCCAAAACCAACTCTCACCAAAGTTCTTTCCCATATTATAACACAAAGAAGAATTTTCTTTTCAGTGTTTCATTAGACACACAGTGGTACTTGGTACTGATGAGAAGTTTATCAATGCCAAGAACAGGGAATTGTAGAGGAATAAAAGTTTATTTCTCAGTTAAACTACTCCTCATTACTTATGAAACAGTTCCCTGGTTAAGAAACCAGAACAACTCTTCCGAAAAATTTCTACCAAGAAAACCTTTGTTTCACAGCCTAACACCTTTGGAGGCTTAAAAAGATACTGAAGGCCTCCAATAATCCACCCCAAATCTCATTTCTCTTTATCACCTTTGTGCCCTTGATCCTATCATGCTCCAGCTACTCATAATTAAACCTGTCAGTCAGGCAAATATCCTGACATGTTCTGAGTGAGAGAAATGTAGCAGACATCGTGCTGAGGTGTTGCTAATGTGGGAACCGTGGACAACAAGTTCAAGCAGTGAATTTCTGACAAGAAGAGGGAAAAAAAGATGCTGAACTGTTAAGGGGACTGGCTAGTTAACAGGACTGGCTGGAGCCACAAGCTGCCTTTTATTAGTTTGAATTGGTGTCAATATAGCACTACCATTGTTGGTGAGAACTAAAATTGTTGCTAAGCATCTCAAGGACTACATCAGGAATAAAATTAAGTTTAAACATATGGGGCTAGGGGTGATGAGGATGGGGCGGGCAGGAAAGGCTTTAAAAAGCTTGCCTTGCTACTTCCCGTGTCATTTTTTTCTGCACAGAAAGAGATGACAGCCTTCACTTGTTTCATTCTGGCATCTTTTCATTAGTGCTAAATTAGCTTTCTAAAATCAGGCAGTAGCACCAGGAATGTTGTCTTTGATTAGAGCAATTTTAAAGCTGAGCTCATTCTTAAGTACCTTGCTGAATCAGTGCCCAAGTTTTCAGCTCCTATTCTTGGCCTTCAAAAATATGTAGAATTGCACTGCTAGTTTGATAAACCAAACAGGTGTCTCAAGGGAAGTGTGTATTTGACTTGAGTTTTCTCTCTTTCCCTTAAAAAAAACAAAACAAAAAACTGCATGTTACAAATCTATCAAGATTACTTTTTTTTTCTTTCTAAACAGTTGAACAGATTTTAAGCCATAAGCATTATCTATTTTGACTTACCACTTCATCTGACTCACTGAATTTCATCCAGTCATTTCTGTTTTGAACCTAATAGCCTGTAAATGAACTAGAACTTTTCTCCTGGGTAGACATGCAATCAAGGAAAACATTGATTTTAAATTTATAGTGTATTGTTTTCAAAAAGTGTTTTCTCTGTACATCTCAATTTAAAAATCTGACAACAAAGCATCTTAAAACAGTCTCAGGATATCACACTGTCTGGAGAAAGAAACTTCTGCAAAATGCTCATCTGACAATAAGGAGTGATGCAGAATATTATATTAGTGAAAAAAACCTCCATCTTTATATTCAGTTCTTGCTCCAAAATCCCTAGAATCATTTCAAAGGGAAGCAAACTTATTATCTTATCCCAGATTTACTTTAAATCTCAAAATAACATAATTGTGTCTTATTTGCAAGTGATATGAGAATGCTGTAGTGGTGATACCTTTTAGCTTCATGAAACAAACAGTTTGAACTGTATGTCTTGGTGTGCAAGGGACAGCTTTCTCATGTAATTCACTAGTTATTTTTGTGAAGGAATAGAAAGATCCAAACCCAGGAGGGGAACTAAAATGGAGTTCTCCATTCATTCCTGAAAGCCTCCTACTTCAGAAATGTTTGTGTTAAAAGTACATAAGACCTACAGTGCCGGAGGCATGCAAAAAGGGCAGTCTTTGTAGGACCAAATTGGATTTTGTCATTGAGAAGCACATTGCACCAGTCAGGGGGAATTCACAAAGATCATGCAAAGCTCCTCTGTTACTGGGATGCAGTCTGTGAGGTTAGGTTACCCGAACTACTAACAGCCCTAATGTACTGACCTTACTTCTGGGCATCAGCCAAATATAGAGACTCCTTTAAATCTCATCACACCCTACACACAGACAGGTGAGATAGTGAAAAACAGGGGTTGCTATGCTCTCTGCACACTGGTGTGGGCTTCTTCTGAGGGAGGGGATTCTTCCGTGCTATTTCTGACTGTTTCTGCACCCATATTTTATCCATTGCACGTTCAAAGTGATCGTATCAGACCCCAGCATCCACGCGACAGCATGCCTTTTGCTGTGAGTTGAATGAAATCACGGTAGAGTGAAACTGCTAGGTATCTTTTTATCATGGACTTCACAAAGATGCATTTGCTGTTTTGGCCAGCTCTGACACATGCAGAGGTTTAATGATAGTTTGAAGGCAGAATTTGAAAGGCTCCTGGGCACGGAGGGAACATGAAAGAGGAAACAAGAGGTGCCGAGGTGAGGTGTGAAACCCGTTATCAGAGGTGGGGAATGTTTCAACCATGCCTGGAATATCTGAGGTGTTAAAATCAAAGACGTAAGTGTATTGTTTACAGTGTGAAAGCCCAAATGTAGGAGAGCGCAGCGTATTTCGAAACTCTTTAAAGGAAGCCTGCACAGTGTCAGCGTCTTCTCTGTTTAGGCTCTGGAGGGATCTTAGCAAAGAACTCCGTTTCGTGCCAGAAATGTTAAGCAGCTTGTCCTGATGGCTCAGCTCTACAGGAGAGCAATCTTTGTTGGTGTAGCTCCCAGTGTTGTGCAGCTGCTTCCTGCTAGTCTGGCTAGAAATGTCAGACCACATAAAGATCTGAGAACAAAATAGCAGCAGACAGGTTTTCTCTCATCTGACTTTTCAATAGAGGCATTATTACATTTTAATATTTCTATTCCTATTGCCTGCACTTAGAGCAGATAGTGTATAATTTTATCCCAAAGCACATCCTCTCCATTGTATTTTCTACTACAGTAAACGGAAGAACACACAATATGCCTTACATTTGATACATGAAGTAGCATTTTCTATTGTCTTCCACAACTCAGCCTAAGAACTTTCAAAGTTCCATCCAAACAAGATGGCTTTTTTTTTGTCTCCCACCTCTACCTGCCTCTGCCACCTTTCTCCTTTCTGAGCAAAAATATAAATAAAACAAATGCTTTTATAATGGAAAGAGTCTGAATGTTAAATAAGTTCCTCAGAGTTTAGCTGCCATCTTTCTGAAGGGCTTCTGATGGCTAAATAAGATTTGGCTTTATTCCTCTCATGATTCCTTTAAGTACACAAAGATGCCAAAAATAATTTTCTTTTCTTTTAAATTCTGTAGGCTTTTCAAAGGTAGCCAGCAACACAGATTAATTCACATATTTCTTCCCACTGGCTGGAATAACACCTTTGCAGGTATCATTTCATTTTTATTTCCCCTATTTCCCTGTGGAGTATGCACTTTCATGTTAGAATCTTTGGTCCTATCACTGAACTCTCTATCAAGTTTAAGAGTTTTAGATCCAGATAAGAACAATGAAGAATATGTCAGAAATATAGAAGGTTGCAAATATGGTGGAAGTAGAGTCGCCAAATTTCTTTTTTTTTTGTCATAACGTAGGAAATAATACAAAATAAAAGACTATAGTGAAGTCTTTTAGTTGACAGGGTTGATTTTGATTTTTTTTTAAATCTGTTTGGTTTTATTCCTATCTAACCTGTCAGAGATTAGTATAGAAAACAGAAGCTGACAATGATTTTTGAAACAGTGGTTACATGAATGGCTAAGCCTGCTCCCTTGAAGCAGAAAAAACAAACTGCAAATTACAAAGTTCTTTTCAATATTGTTTTTTTGACTCTCCCTGGATCATTTTGTTCAGGCAGCTTTTACCATGTGCTCAAGTGCTTCACACATAGCTTAAAAGACCGAAGAAGTAATTTATTAGCTAATACACACAACAAACCACTACATTTACCAAGCTATTAGTCTAAGCATTCATATGCTCACAATCTCTAATAAGAAGCCCTATGAGTGTTTGCAGGCCAGGCAATGATCAAAGAGGGGGCAAAGGATCAGCCCCCACTGCTCTGTGGAAGAGGCCAACCCTCAATATTGCTATTTCGCTGTTTTGTAACTCCCTGTTTTCTCTTTTAGGGTTTTATGCACCAAGTCTCCATGTTGGTGTTTTTCCTCTTAGATCCTCAAGCTGCCATGAGTTTGCACTTTTAGCTTCTTTATCTTGCATGAGTCTCTGCACTTCCTCACATCTCTTTCTCACAAGAAAACAATTTGTTCTTACATTTATCTCCAGGTTTTGTAGCCAGGCTGCACTGGAGCTAAGCTTGGGTCCCCAGAGAGCTGCGTGCCTTGGCAGAGCAATACACAGGAGGAGGGTTACAGTTAACAGTGTCTTTGTATTGCCTATATTTATGTACATTTAAACAGAGATGAGCACAGTGGTTGATCCCACTCTGAGCTATTGTTTCAAGGCACCTGTAGATGCAAGAAGATATTACATCGGTTTATACATGGTTCAAATTACCAACCAGCTTGAGTCCTGCTTCCTCATCTGATTCAATTTTGTCTGTACCTTTGGCGCACAGGAGTTTTCCATTGAAACAGTGGGAGTACAAATGATAACTGTATGCTTATCCTCATTTTCCTTTTGTTGGCTCGGGGGCTTAGCTTCCTGCCCCACAGGGAAGTTTGGATAACTCATTGTCAAGACAACACTCTGCAGGATCGAGGACTTGCATAAAAACCTGTTTGCCACAATGAATGTTTTCAAACAAAGCACAAACCCACCAGACAGTAGGTGGTAGTTCAGGATGGTATCTCATGCCAGAACATTTCCACGGAAAAAGAAGTTGAACCACAATTACTCTGTTCTGTGGAAGTCATTAGATTTTTTTTTGCTTCACACTGGTTGGTTTTCTTCATCTCTTTTTAATTATATTGAAATTATTGATGCAAATTAAAGACAAAATTAGAAAAACTAGGAGGGAAGATCACTGTACAGAAGAAAACATGCCAATGTCTTCTAAAGAGATAAAGAGGTTTGAAGATGCTGAATAGAGCTAAAAGGAGCCCCATGTCATGAATTATGTTGGCCAGTGATTTGGAACAGAGAGCATGCTTTATCCTGTGAGACTGCAACACCTTGCATGATGTACAAGCGCCTCACAGACAGAAATTATTATCACCATTTATAATATAAATGACCATATCTGTGTAACAGGGTTCATTACTAGATAATACCTTATCTGGACTGAAAAATTAAATTGTACAATAGCAGCACAATAGTTCCCTTGACAATAGAGCTACACAGCTGTTAAACTGAAACTGGTCACTGCAAGGACATTTAGAGTCCTCCAAAATGCAACATATCCTGTGCTCACAAACCCACTGGTCTGTAGAATTCACTGTTTATTATTTGTGTATGTGAAAAATAAATTTGTCTCATTCAAATTGTTGCACTTTTTCTTATGTGTGCTTTCACCAGAAATCCACTTTGCTTCAAAAATCCTGGGCTTTTTGAGCAATACAGCTGCCAGAGGATTCACAAACACTCAGAGAGAGCTAATATTGGATTTACCTATTAAAGAGTGTCTGAGAAGCCACTGTCTTTGGTCACTTCAGACTCTCCTGAGAGCGCCTTGAGGGAGCTTTGTGAAGTTGTGCCGACTCTTTCTCACGCTAAGCCCATAAGCCATATTCTATTGGCTGAAGCTTTTCCAATTTGTGAATGTCTTTGGCCATATTAAGAGGAATTTGAGATGAGCTTATGGAGAATTAGAAATCCTTATTCAGAACCCAGTAGCTTAGCTGCTGGTTATTATTCTGCACTGCTGGTTTTTCTAATGTCAATTTCAATGATTTTCGTTTCAGAAAAATCATCTCAGTAACACATTGGGAGCAGGAATAATACATGGCACTGTTCGGAGGATACTGGCTCAATAAATATAATTTCTGTTCAACCCATCTATTCTGCTAGGATTTTTTTACAACTATTAATCTTTTTTTCTTTCTTTCTTTTTTTTCTTTCTTTGTTCTTTTTTTTTTTAAGAAAAGGAAAAATAAGTAAAGGTGAATATTATTCTGTGCTGAGAAGAAGCCTTTTCTTCCTCTATGGGATTTAAGAATTCTTGCTACTTAGTATTTCCTGAGGTTGGAAATCTACCAGGACACCACGTTTGCTCTTCCAAGTATGGCTCAATTTCATTTGGTTTATACCATTTAGGAGCTGGAGGACAACAACAACCGAGCCCTTAAAATGCCAATAAGCTCAACTGAGATCACCCTGTAGTCCATAACCCTCTTCTTTTCACCATACTAAGTGAGTGCCAGTATTTGCACCTCTCCAAAGACAGATTTATTTGGGGTATTTGTTCAGTGTGCTATTTTAAAATAAATGTTATGCAAAAGAAGTTATTAAAATAGAATTCTATACCAAGGGCATATATTTAAAATAACCTAATATTCAGACACTGTACTTTATCCCAAATTCCTTCTGGTTAAATTTATGCATGGAATTCATCAGCTGTATGACTACAGCCTCTGTAATCAATGCAAAGAGAGAGGTACCTGCAAAACATTGATTCAGTCCACCAAGGTCTTAAAGCTCTACACAGCTAGAGAAGAACTGTTAAATATTGCAAAATTCATATAGAAATGCTAATCTTTATTTTCTAAGGAAATTATGGTTAAAACATCCTACAGCTTTTCTATTTCCCTATGTAATTGGTGCTTTTTAATGTTTTTTACTCTCAGGAGCCTACCAAGAACTACGTTGAAAGCGTGAGGTCTCTAAATGTATCAGCTGCAGTAATTTTATACCTTTAGAGCATTTGTTTCTCTGAAAATATTAGTTATATCTGCCTGATTCACCAATTTTTTCTCCTTCAAATGGGCTTTGGGAATCCAGAGATTTTCTCTTGTAGCTTGAAAAGTAGAAAGAACTGAAATATGGTGAAAATTATCCTAATTTTTTTCTTTCCAAACTTCATGTGAAACAGAGGGGCTGGATCTTCATCTTGTGTCTAAAACCTTTGCTTCACAAATACCTTTAAAAATCTCCATCCATTTGCTGTCCCCTCCCCTGAACAAGAAACAGAACAATAAAAAGAAGGCATTAACCTAGGTCAGGTTTTCAGTTCGGATCACTGTCACAAGCCTTGAGCCGGCTTATGGAAGAGGGGAGGAAAAGGCCACATGGATTCCTTCTTCTTGTGCCAGTTATAGTGTTCATAAAAGCTATGGACACGTTCAGCCTTCAGCTGTGCACTGCTAGAAGATACTGAATGCAAAAACTGGATGGGGATGAAAAACCAGTGCCATCTTTGCCATGGGACAGTTGCCTCTTGCAAGTAATCTCCACTGAACATTTGTTATGGATAGGTATCGGCTCTTATGTATGGAAATTCTTTGTTTCTACTCTCCCCTTTCTTTTGAAGCTGAGTAACGTTAAGTGCATTAACATACACTATTGTTGGTATTTACTAGATACAGAAAGCATTTACCAAGATCAGTGTAGATGACTGCCACACCAAGCTGCTCACTGGTGTTTCTAGAAGGTCCTCCTACCTGAATCTCATCCTGTTTCCTGACTACTTCAATTCCTTCTTTGTGCTCTAGCAAGCCATGGCTATGACCCCAGTTTATATAGTGTTCAGAGCTAAATTAATGAAGGAGAAGATAATCAACCTCTCATGAAAGGAAGGAGTATAAAAGATACTAGTAGGATCAGAGAGAAAGAATCCAATGTTGTCTGAGTCTATATATCTGAAAATCATTCATCACTGAGCCACTACATTGGGAAGATAGTATTGGAAAAGGCAGTACCCGCTGTAACAGGGACTGTGGCTGTGGTAAGAGTACTGATGAACCTTGCCACTAGCTTAACTAGGTGTCAGATGCAATCCAGAGACCCAGGAGCTGATCATGTTGTAGGTGATGTATCAATCAACTGCATTCCTTAGGGAGCTGCAAACTGTGGAAGGAACCATTTCATTATAGCATTAAAAGATATGAAGTCTATATAAGTGGAGTTTATTTTGACAGCTTTCATGTCTCCTTTCATGTCCATGCTGAGAGGCTCTCCCATCACAGGAGGTTTCTGTTTCCTTGCCCAGAGACCAATCAAAACAGCAGATGAACCAAAAAGTTTGCAAATTTCCTGAATTTCTGTGTGAACACACAAGCTTTATGACCTATTTTCTGAGGTTCTATGACAAAGTCCTCTTTTCCCCTTGTTTGTTAGAATCTCTCCTAACCAGTCTTCTCCCTGTGAAACATAAATACCTACCAAAATAATAGAATCTCATAAATGAAGAAGAGTGTTCAAATTAAAGGTAATTTTTCTATTGAGTAATCAGACTGGAAAAACACTTTTCTCATTCCTCTAGGTCACATTTTTATTAATACTCCCGCAGCTTTTAACCAGCATAAGGTGTTGAATAAAAAACGTGCTACACAAACAAGGAGAAGGGAATAATCTCTCCACCCACCTGTTGTCTGTGGTCCTGTTAATAAAATCCAGTTTGCAGTTTCCTGCACTACAGGAGCACACTGGTGATTACTGTTCAGCTTCTTGTCCACCAGGACTCCCAAATCCTTTTCTCCATAGCTTCTATTTAGCTAGCCAGTGCCCAGTTTATTGTGTTGTATGGGGTTATTACAGGCCTGGTGCAGGGCTTTGATTTGCCCTTGCTGAAAGTCATGATGTTCCTGTTGAACCCATGTCTCCAGCCTGTGAAAGCCCCTCAGAATGGCAGCCTTACTCTCCAGCATATCAACTACTCCCCCAATTTATTCTTGTTTGCCAGCCCATTGGGTGGGTATTCAATGCTGCTAGTAATTAATGAAGAATTTAAACAGTGTCAGTGCCAGTATCAACCAGCAAGCAGTGCTACTGGTACCCAGCTGCCATTTGGACTTTGAACCTCTGACCGTTAGCCCTTCAGGCCAACAATCCAGCAATTTTACATTCACCTTCAACTCCATCTATCCAGAACATACCTTTTCAGCTTTGCAACATGGAACACTATGCTGAGAATCTTGCTGGAGTTAAGGTAAACAACATCTGCTGCTCTGTCTCCTTGTCCATCGATCAAGTCATCCCCTCATGGAAAGCAAATCAAGTTCATTAGCTGTGCTTTCTATTGCTAAAGCCATCCTGGCTGTTCCCAGTCACCTTCTTGTCCTTCATGCACCTGCAAATGGGTTCCACAAGGATTTACTCCAATATTTTCCCAAAAACTGAGGTTAGATTCACCAGCCTGTAGTTCCCCAGATTCTCCTTCTTGCTTTTCCTTTTGCATGTTTTCCTCCCTCAGAGTGAGGATAGAAGCCTCAGACTCAATTACACACCTTCCCTTTTCCTTTCCACCTCCTTAGAATTGAATCAGACTCACAATTCATTCAACAGACCTGTAACTTATGGTGAGAAAAATGTTCGTTTATGTGGACATGTGTTCTTAGCAGTGGATCTGTGACATCCTGATGACAGAGAAGGCTAAAGTGATAAATAGCAGAGGGCTGGTTTGGGATCTGGCCTCCACCTGTGTGTAATAATTCTAGTGAACCCTATTGCAGGTACTATTTCAGGGTCTCAGCTGGCTTCCTTAGCTGTGGGATTTTTTTCTATTATCACATACATTATTTTGCTGGATATGAGAAATCTTTGGTTCAAACACACTAAGATCTATCCCTTCGCACACGCTTATAAGAGGACTGCCTTAAATTTCCATAGGTGTCTATGTACAAAATTAATTCCAAGTTTCAAAGCATTAGGCATTTCAGTGAGCACAGTTGGTCCTATTAAACCTGTTTGCACACACACAGGTGATAATTTCATTCTGTGAAATATCTTGTTACACAAGAGATCAATTAAGGAGACTGTCTGCTGGAAACTCAATTAGAACTAATCAGTTTTACCCTACTAATCTCTGAAAGGAGTTTACTTATACAGACAATGGACCTGGACATATCATTTAAATCTTTTTACCTTATTAAGAAGAGGTTTAATCTTCTGATTTCCTTAGGTGTATCTTAAATATTGTTTTGTCACATCCCATCTGTGGCAGTTCGCAGGATAAAAAGTCATTCAGTTAGGGGCTCAAAGATTATTTCCATTTCATGTAAACCCTCCTACTTTCTAGCAACTTGCTCTGCAGCAAAGGAAACAGCAACAATGCAAGATATCTTCAGATGTGTCTAAAAGTGATACTTCAGATCATCTTTCAGAGCTTCAGAAACCTGGCTTTTGTTAGCTGCTCTTCTGTGTCATATCTGATAGTCTTCACCCAACTAGTTCAGACTGCTCTTTGAGAAGCAGAATCTCTCTTGTAGTTAGTCTGAAGAATATTTGATGCTTAAACAGGAGCTTTAGGAGGTTTTGGTTCTCAGGCTGTTTCTGTGGAAATTCCTGCTGATCTAGCCACAGCTGGTCATGCTGGCCCAATACTTGCTGAACCTGCCAGAGTAGCAGCTACTGCTTCTTTCCCATCCGTATGCAGAGGATATTCCACCAGGCAGTGGCCACTATGTCTTCCCTTTCTGCTGTGGGCAGGCTGGTCTCCGAGTGTGGCATCACTAGTTGGTCAGAGTCCTCCTAAAACCTCTATTGGGCAGAACTTCTCCTTGTCCCCAGTATTTAGTGAGTGAACAAATTCCTTTCACCTCTGTGAGTGAGGAGTGAACTGCTGCAGAGTACTGAGCTTTATCAAGAAGGTATCTCAGTGCAACATCCCGTTTCTTTCTCTTTATAAAGGATCTCATCCTCTGTAGGTCACCGTGGTGTGATGGGGAAGAAGGTCTCCTGTGTTTGTATTCCAGCCCACCTGTGCGGATGGGCTGCTGAAAATAGTCTCTCAGCTGCCGTAAAAATGGGATAAAGCTTTCATTGCAGTCAATGTTTATATAACTTGCAGCTGATTAGTGGGATTCTTTAAACTGTAACAAAAGAGGTGGGAACACAGGAGCAAAGGTGAAGCCAAAAGAAAACAAACAAAAGAAAACACCTTTAAAAGTCATAGAAATGGCAGCACGATTTGTAATAATCACTTCCTAAGAGAAATGGCAAAGCACATGAAAAAACCCTACACTGTTACTATAAGGAAATAAAACATTTCTCTGTGAAGGAAATTACAGGTGTTTTCTATCTAATGTCAGTGCGGGTTACTGAAAATACATTGACGCTTCAGTTACATTTTGAGACCATGAATGAAGTGTCAGGATGCTCTTTGTCTATCTGATTCACCTTTGTAAAGAAGAGAAAGAAGAGAGAAGTGTTACATGTCTGGCATTTTTACAGCTCAAATTATACTTTTCTGCAGTGAAAAATCCAAATTAGAAATTATATTTGACCAAATTGATTCCTGTGACTTAGTGAGGCCAGGCAGCAAAAAGGAGGACCTCTCACAGGAGGTCTGTATGTAAAAAGTCCTAGTCAAAACAACAGTCTGTCATTCCTCTTGCAAAAGGCACTCATGCAAAAAATTAGACATGATTATGTGTCTTCATGATGAGAAATAAATGATGTCTCCACCTACCTACTCTTCCTGAGCTACGGAGTGGATCCTGTAATGACAGTGTACAACCAGACAAATGAGGTGAAAGAAAATTGACCCTTGCAACGTAATGTGTGATGATATGAGGAGACTGAAGAACCCTTTCCTAAGTGCTCTTCCTCCTGAAAAAGCTGATGCATCATCAACTAGGACAGGAAGTTTTTGGAAACAACATAGCAGCACATCCATGAAGACTCTCAGCAGCCAGAAATACTGCCTTTGTGTTCTAATAATATAAACTTTGCTTGGGATTTTTTGGGGGAGGAGGGTGGTTTCTTATTTTTTCAGCTGTTACGACTTGCCCATAAAGATTTGCTTTGTGCATAAACAAAGGTGAAAAAGTCTGTTGGCATCCCAAGTGTCCTGAATCCTAAAATCAAATTTAACTTCAGTTATTACAACTATTTTTAAGTTATATATTATAAACCATACAGTTCATGGTGTCAAGACAACTTTCTTCCACTAAGGAAGGCCTTCAAAGAAACAAAGGTGGCAATGGAGAACATCTTTGGCAAAAGTTCAGGAATTTAGTCCTGGATTCACCCCATTTAAGGCACTTAATTGAAGTGTCCAAATTTAGACCTTAAGTTCTCTGCATTCCCTTTAAAATCAGTGTAATGATAGAGACATTTCTAGAGTCCATCGGGTCTAGACTGATGTTTAAAGCTGGCTTTATTACTGTTGAGAGAACTTAGCATTACTAAGTTCCCAACATAAGTTTCTCAGGTAAATGCAACGGAGGCAGAGGAATTTTGCCCGATTATAATTATAAAAGTAAAACTGTAAGGAATTGATAGACTTTGCCTCTCACATAAATGCGTTCACATAATGGAAGGAATCTATGGGATTCTGTATACAACATAATACATTTGTCATCTCTGGAATAAAATATGGTGTGCTGTATATCAGCAGCTGGGAAGACAAACTGTAACGTCCAGCTCTGTGTAAGTCCCCAATCTAGAAAGGACTGCAAGGTATTTGAGGCACTGACGCACAATCAGTAGAGAGAACTTTAGCATTAAGTATTCATGGAAAACAGCCATTCACAATTGAAATAAACAGCGAACAATTTCTTGGGAGGATGAAAACATAAGTTGGCTTGTCAAGGCTCTTCTATCCTATAGATCAACTGTTTTAAATACAAAGAATAGATAGGCAAATCACTAGCTCTTCAGAAATGATCCTTATAATAGGTATGAGTCTTATCTTCTCCTTTGCAACTGCTAAACTGCTTTGGAAAACGTGAAAGAAAAGAACCTGATTTGCTTTTGTAATAACAATTGCTCACAGCTGATACAGCCATAGTCATGTTAAAAGATTCTAAATGAAAACACAATCCTTGCTATTAGAAATATGAGAGGTGAAAAAGAAACAGTCTATTGTATAGTATGGGGCATACTATGGGAAAGTATGACAAATTCCATGTCTTCAGTGTCACTGTTAGTATCACTCACATATGAAATATGAGATATGTGGCCTTAACTTCTTTTTAATTATTAAGTGAAAAAATGTTAATATTAGCTGATTTGCAGAAGCCTGGATGTCTTTTATTTCAAGCTTAGAGTAGTTGAAAATGCAATGAAATGCCATTGATGCAATTCTAATAGAGTTATTTCTGGAGTTGCTTCTAATTAGACTAATACTTTTATTTGCTGTCTCTTCCCATTCTAGAAAACGTGCAAACTAGTCCAAAACTATTGTGTCCTATGCAAACTTGTATGTCTGATTAAGCCATGGTTTAACTAAAGAGTTTCAGTAATGCCTATGAGAGTCTATGCGCAGTTCTAATTGTAACAACCTCTAAAAGAATCAGGGTTCACACAGATGTCTGGATTCAAAGAGTAGACTAAATAAATATCCTGGAGGCTACATCAGCCCTGGAACAGCTTACATCATATAGAAAGCAAATTATACCTTCAGCTGAAAATACGAACGCATTAAAACATTGCCCGGTTTTGAAACAGCTCCATTTACTGATTGCTGTGAGTAAGAGCAGAGTTTAGCCCTTCATTCACGTATTTAGCTGCACAGTGGTAGCACTCAGTCATATCAGCGAAGGGTCAGTGCTCTGTTCTACAAACAAAAGGGAAAAGAAAGCCCTTGCTACAAAGAACTTACAACGTATTTGTGTGATGTAATATGTGGATGCTGTAGCAGCTAGGAAAAGAGAAAAGTGATAATAATGGGGTTTTATGTAGTTCGTGTATTAACTTTATATGAAACACTGACTGTTTCTGTTGGCCAGCTATGACACAGCCGTAAGCTTTCCGGTAGAAGGAGATCTGGATTTAAACACAGAAATTACATTAAACTCCTCATTCATAAATATAAGGTAAGAGGGGAAGTAGCCTGTGTTTCCATGTCAGCCTGTCACAGTTGCTGAGGCTGCTGTGGGGGCATGAAAGCAGAACCTAGTTATTGGGGTAGTGATGGGGCTCTTAGCTTTGATTATTAGACAGCCAGGACTTCACTACTGATTGTAGTCCTTCACTTAGGGACGGACCCATGCAGAGGGCACGAAATAGAAAACCAGCAGAAAACTCTGAGGTTTTATCCCCAGATAACAACACAAATAATTCCATGTAAACAATTTTATTAGTACATACCTTCAGCTAGTTCCTGACATAGCTTATGCCCACCCTTGGACTGTTCCACAAAGGAAAAAGTGAGCATGAGTGACAAGCAAACAGATCAGAGATCTGGATGAAGAACAGAGCCAGGAACATCTCCCGGTGTACTTTCTGCAACAATCTCCCATTTTAATTAATTGAACACAACTGTGTTTTCTAACGTTCATGAAGAGAATAAAATCCCTTAGTTTCAGTTGCTGCTTTTACAGCACCACAGGATCACTGCCTTGGAAACTGGAGGGCATTACCATAAGTACAGTCAACAACAAAAGCAGCTTTAGGCTCAACCGTCAGCACTCAAAAGTAGGATTCAGGTCAAAGTCAGATCCCAGTGTAGCTTAGGAAAGAAGAATGTCCTCAATGGAATGATGATTTTTTTGAAACCAGGCCAAAGGAGCCCCCAAAGCACAGTGCAAGTTTGCGAGCGATGCAGTTACGGAGAGCAATCAGAGGGAAGGCGTGGTATCCCTCGTGTTTCTCCTGCCTCTTTCAGTTCCACTGGCCTTTAAGAGCAGGGCTACGTGCTTTTGCTCTGCTTTGGGATTCATCATCATCCACTGTTTGGATTTAACACCTTCTTTACTTTAATCCAGTTGGTATCAGTAGTGCCAGAGAAAGGATTATGGGCACTACGTTTAATATGATTTATAAATATATTTCTGTCATGCAATTATTATTTATTCTTTGAAATGTTAGCATTCAATTTTACCATTAGAGGGCTGTATTTGGTACTTTTTCATCTGCTGCCTATTGTATACTTGTTTGTATCTGCCAAAAGCTACCTGTAATAAGATAACCATGACACATCCAAGTGCCTTGCCTTTCACCCAATAAGTGATACGTACCTTGTTTGCTATCAATATCCAGACTACAACAGAAAGAGGTAAATCAGTAAGTGTTCCATAAAATTCCTTGGTGAACCTCAGAGGTTACATCTGCTACTGCTGGTGACTCAGGAGATGATTGGCCTACTTTCTCGGGGGGAAACAGGTAGAACAGAATTCTACAGTGAAATCTGGGAGGGACGTCTCTGGGAGAAAATCTGTCCTCGCTGAAGTCAGGAAGCAAATAATTGAACTGGGTTCCGGATTTGTCTTGCTTCTTTCCTAATGCATTAAAAGTCAACAAGGAAAACTCCTGTCACTAACTGAGGAGGTTAAGATGAAACTTTATGTGTAATCACATCTATCTGTAACTCCCAATTTAGGATTTATTACTGCTTTCTCTGGTACCTGTGGGGTACTGACCATCAGTGACAGATACAGGCACAGTTTGAATGGGGAGAGGGAGGAAGGAGGGGCATTGCCACGGTTCCTACTTTCTATGAAGAGCAAATCATGCTTTCTGCTTAGGAACTCTTAGGTCCAAAGACGCCTGCAATGAATTCATACAGAAAGATATTTTTTATACATTAGAATTTTTTTAATGCAAACCAGAAGTGGTCTGGCTAAGTAATTCCATCAGGGTTATTTTTTATGGCAGTGGCTGTACTGTATTTTCTGACCATTAGGAAGTACAAATGCTTAAACATTGTGATTGAGATATCACTGTCTGATAAAGGGAAACTTTTTGCACAGTGGAGTTAGCAGAGATGTTCATTATTTAGAAACTTCATATATACATATAAAAATTAAGGTGAAGCAGGTAGCACTTTCCCAAGTTATCCAAGTAATGCAGTACCAAATACAACTCTGTACAACACCTGGTTATATCAAAGGACAACATTATTTTATATTTGCCATTATAGTGAACTCACTGGGCTTTGTTAACTGACTTCTCTCATGCATCCAGATTAGAAAATGTCAAACCATTGACTGACTGTTCTTCTGAGCAGTCAGTATCAAAAGAGCACTTCGCTCTTTTGCTGGGCTTCAGGGGACATTTTCCAAGACACAAATGACATGCAGACACTGACTTTCATTATCTGGACTAGAAATTGTTTCAGAGGTTACGGACATTAGGGGCTCCAATGCTATATATCAGGAGAAAATTCTATCAAAATACCTTGTTAACCAGGGCACACACATGAAAGATTATCATAACTCTTCATGAATAAAGCTATGCTCTCAATCCAGCAAATCTTTTACAGACATGATTATGTCCCTTGATGTTCAGTAAGGCATTTTAGGAGGACACAGTAGCCATCTAGAGATGTGCAAATGTTGGAAAAGCTAGAAATTCAAACCTTCATATTCCACATCAAAATAAAGAAAATTTAATAATATAAAATTTAATAAAATAAAATAAATAATATTTTTTTTTAAAAACAGTTGCTTAAAACACCAATATGTTTTGTATAGCCAGTAAGAAAGTTTGGTCCTTAAAAGCATTGCTCTGCTGGTTTTACATTCTAGTCAGGGTCCCTAACATGTCTCTGCCCCTGACATTTGGACAGGGAAAGTAACTGTGTGCAGAAATGACATATGGATCTCCACTGAATGCTTTGAGAAAATGGCAGAAGAAAGGACACGAAGCTACCTGTTGTCCTCTCTGCTTCCCAATGTTAGACTATGCAATATGAAAAACAGCTTTCAGAAAAAGAGACAGAAATTTAATTTATCTTCCTAACATGTAGACCACAACATGTCTACCCTGAGCCATGGTATTTATTTTTATGCACACTAGCCACACAAAGTCATGGGGGAGGACAACAGCCAAACAAAACAAATCAAGGAATGTCCCTTTTATTTTTACCTAAAGACAAATTTATTTTTTAGTTTGCTTTTGACTGACAGCATATCAACATATGGATTAACTCCCTCTTGTCATTATTGGCAGGAATGCTAATGTGTCCTTTTAACACTTGTTGTGTCACCATATTACAGACTGTTTTGGAGAAAATGTTCATGAACAGTTGATGGAAAAATTCTGCCAGAATTCACGCACACAAATTAAAGTTGATTAGTTTGTTGTGACAAAAAACCCAACACTAACATTTCTAAACTACTAGGAAAAAGACAAGAAGATTTTTTTTAAAAAAATCATGAACACTGTCATTGTCAGGAAAATGAAAAGAAAAAAAAAACCCTTCAGTAAAATATTGGTAAATTTCTTCTAATAATTACACCTACTTTTATTTGTTTGCATTATCCTATGGCCTTCATCTTTGAACTTTAGCCACAGTTCAGGATCTAAGTGTGTCAAGTGCTGTAGGTAGTGGTGCTGTGGACATGTAAACCTGTTTTCTGCTCAGAGAGACTTGAATTAAACTATATGACAAAACAGATGGACAGAGACAGATGGGAGGAGTAAAGGAAAACAATGAGGCAACATTTGTGGGTGTGCTTGGCTTCTGATCTCAGTACTCCAAAAGCCCAGCAATCCCCACTTCTGTGAGCACCACATCAAAGAAGATTAAGCAGTGGTTTGAAAGGCAATAACACAGATTTCTCTGGAAGGTTGTAAGAAATAAAAGATAGGTGGAGGTGTCACTCAATGCCTGAATGTATGCAGTTCAGAATTTAACAAGGGTGTGATGAAAGTTGGCCTCAAAGACCACCTGGAGCAGGAAAATGACAACTTGATACTGCAATAAGACCTGAAGAGCTTGGAAAGTTAAAAAAGTACTTTGTTTGATGCAACACAGAAGGGGAGAGCAATTGCAGATTGTGAAAGTCAAAGTGACGGACGAGGAAAATGACCTTAGCAGCAGCCTTCTACATGGACACTGGCAGAGCAAAACTGCTTTTGACAGGAACAGACAATATGATGCCACAGCAACTGAATTGTAAGATGGCAAAGCTTTAAGAATTTAAATGGATGATAAAATTGTATCTTTGCAGTGCTCTGCAAGCTCCCACCACCACTGAAAAAGAATCTGCCATGTTTAAAAATAGGTTTTACATGTCAATGTTAAAAAGCACTCTAAATTAAAGATTAAACCTAGATTACAAACTTAAAAGATAGATCACTTGCATCTCCAATGATGCAGAAAAGGGCTGTCTCAGAGGTAAAAGACAAAGATGCATTTGTGAGGAAAAACATGCCAGGAAGTACTTCTCTGTAGTGAAAGCAGTAAAACAGGAATATAAGAAGAGCATGAGGAAGATAGGCTACACAGTGAGGTCATTGGAACAAGTAAAGGAGTTGGGAAAAGGCAGTCAAAAAACATCTGTTTTTAATAGGTAAATTTAATAGTTTAAGAAGAGGAAGACAAAAGCAATGCAAAGGCACTCTGTTTGGTCAGGTTCCTCCTGGGAGGCTGAGAGGACTATTTGTGGAACAAGTAAAACGCTGGCTGCACTGAAGGGAGTCCTGAAGACAGTGACAAAGTGATTGATAGTTGGGGTGAGAAAATCCACTAAACGGGAGAAGAATTGTTAACTGGGGAACAAAGACAGAAAAGGTGTAGTGAATGTTGTGTGGCATTTCTTCCATAAATGCTCTGAATGCAGAAAGAAGACCCAGGAAAAAAAGGCAATGGGGACGAACCAGGGTTTGATTCTAGCACAGACTACAATGAGGCGGAAAAGAAAAGATTTAAGTATCAAAGAAAGCAAAATCCTGACAAATATGTTAACAGAGGAAAGAGAATAGAAGGGAAATCAGGAAGAAGAGTGAACCTATACAAGGTTAAACTGTAAAGAGTGGGAGGAAAGATGGGCAATGGCAGGAAATCAGTAGGTACTTACATGACCTTCGGTGAGCTGCTTGCTGAAGAAGTTTTTTAGTAAAAAGTACCTAAAAAAGAAATATACCTAGTGACTGGCAGGAACAAATATCAAGGGGTCACTGAACAGAAGATGGACACCTTCTAAACTAGAGTCCTTATGAACAAGACTCTTTCTGACAGGACGGTAGGCGAATATTACACAGTACATTTTTGCCTACAGGACAAGAGAGGGATTCGGTATGGTATGAAAGCCAGAACTGCTGCAAAGGTCAAAAGTTAAGTTTAGAAAAACAATGAAAAATTCATCAGGAGGCCAGTATTAAGAGAAACATGCATTGACAAATGGAACAAAAAATACTTTAGAAAAAAGTAACTCTGTTCTGTTCTATTGCAGTCCACATATAACACACAGGAAAAGAATATTTTAAGATTAAACATCCAAAGCTAATCTAGGCTGCAGTAGCAAGTGTTTGTCATCTTAGTATTTCTGGATCTCACGTTCATTGCTCAAGAGTTTATATTTAGAATGAAATGTGACTCAGAATGAATTAATGGCATCTGAGGTAGGTATAAAAGTGACTCAAAAGGGAGAAGACAAGGAAAGAAAACAGTGGTGCTCAAATTCCTTGGGGTGAGAATGTGTCTTCCCGTGGGCAATGACAGACTCACCTGTTGTATGTGGGATGAGGGGGCAGTCAGTATTTTCAGAAGTGAGCACTTTGTCTTCTCAACCCCTCCAGATTTGGCCACTATTCCTCCCTGCCTGGATGTTTCCAGAACCCACAGATGTCCATGGTTATTTCAAATTCTTCTAATACGTTTCCATTGGTACTTGCCTGCATTCAGGGTCACCTGCCATTTTGTCCCCTATCACTTCCTCTTTTCTAGTCCTGCGTAACATATTTCACATCATTTTCTTGAAGCATCATATGGGATTTGTGCAGAGCTCATACATACTGGGAGTGAGAGGAAAACAGATGTGGAAGTAGGGTGAAAAGCTCTCAGTTTGACTGAAAATACTTCACAAATAGACATTTTCTTACAAGATGTTTTAGACAGAAGTCATAATGCCTAAATCACTAATTTCTGGGCATTTCCAAAGACAACAAGCCAGAGAGGCTGATGTTTATTTCTGAAATAATTTCTTCAGCCATTTGGTTAAAATTCCAGAGGCATCTGTTCCTCTGAGCTAGTATTACAGCACTTGAAAAATCTCCTTCTCAATACCATTAGCAATTCTGCAGCCACACTTCACAGCCTGTCACCTAGAAAGGATCTGTCTTCCCCGATTTTAGCCCTGCATAGTTAAATGTTCAATCTTTAAACTGTTTTTCTAGATGCCTTCTGTAGTTTCTGGAAATAGAAATATACCTTCCACCCTCTGCTGTGGCATAGAAATTGTACCCGGGGACTTCCAGAATATTAAGCTATTCTTGTATGTTGACTTGATAAAAGAATACCAAAAGTTTTGCTCTAGGACTTCTGTAATCTGTAGACAATGTAAGAGTAGTACAATGAGAGCAATATACCACAAAGACAGTGGAGATAGGTTTTGTTTTTATTTTTCATTGTAACAGTTGGAAGCATTTTATGAAAGCATGCAATTACTATCAACTCTATTTTAGAGGTATCCTGATTAAACAAATAATAATTTTAAAATCTAAAAAAATTAGTTTTAGTGTTGTAGGGTTCTTAAAATTTAATAGAAAAATTATAGAGATTGTTCTGAAAGTCACTGGATAAAGACTCACAAAAGTTCTCACAAAAGAACTTTAGTTTGGCCTTTCTGTCAGTTCCAGTAGGAAGTAATTTGGTCTCTCATTTTTTATCACAAATATATATGGAATAATATTTCTCAGCCCTCAGACTTACTGTACAAAGTAATTAATGAGCATTTATGAGTCCCTTGTAGTCTAAAATCGTAAGGACTACACAAAAGCAAACACATTTTCTTGTAGGTAATGGAATATTTTCAGTGCAACCAGCTGTGCAAAAAATGGGAAAACTAGACAAAACAGAAATTTGGATTTCTTTCAATTCAAAGCTCCAAGCCCCAGAAAATAA
This sequence comes from Buteo buteo, assembly GCF_964188355.1. Lineage (NCBI taxonomy): Eukaryota > Metazoa > Chordata > Aves > Accipitriformes > Accipitridae > Buteo > Buteo buteo. Next base: position 10,343,547 of record NC_134189.1, read on the forward strand.
AAGTTAATTAATAAATAATTAGTTTATAATAAAATCTAGTTTATAATAAAAGATGTGTTCCCCCAGGCTTCTGAACTTTAACTGAAGTTTTGCTTCACATACAGAGAGTATGAACCCCCCTCTCAATTTACTGTCTAGTACTGACCAATACCAGGTGAATCGAGGGTCAGATTTGTGTCTGAAGGGACCTTTAAAGCAGCATTAGAAGCATTAGATGACCATTTGGTACTGCTCTCTTCAGTAACTTTCCTCCTCTTAATCAAACGACCAGGAAGCACTCCAATCAGCAGCAGGAGAAAGAAAAACCAATGTGTACTGATCGCGCAATCGCAAGACCAAAAACATAGAATATGGTCAGCAGTGAGGATCCTGTGTCACCCGGCATTCTGCAAGTTTCACCTGCAGGCCTAGAGTTTAAAAACTGGAAACGCAAAGTTGGTTTTTGAAGCCTGTAGTCACATGCCTCCTTGATTTTCCACAGCAGGCAGAAGACAGCAGCTGCTGCTGAGATGCCTGCCTACAAAAGCAACGTTTGTCTTGTGTTATCTGGACATCCTCTGTCCCAGTGCCAACTTCCCAGCTACACTGGGACTGACTTTGAAGCCCACGGTAGCAGTGGGAATTCAGAAATTTTGTATATCAGATCGATGCTTAAATATAGTCTTCAAAGTCAAAATTAAAGCTGTAGGTTCCAATGCGTGTTGTGTGGCAGCACAGACAGGGAAAATGCTCAGCGCTGAAGAAATATTCATAGCCTGTAGTGACGCAAACTATAGAGCCGCTCTGCCAAACTGTGCAGTCCCTGTCACTGGAGCCACAAATCCTGGGAGGAAGAGAAGTGGAGATGTGCCTAGGGAAAAACTACAAAAAGAGGTTGGGGGAAGGAAGTTTGGGGGAAGCAAAGCCTAAAGAATGAAAAGAAGATATTAATACATCTTAAATACCTAATTAGATACTTTTCAAGCACATAAGTAACCACAGGTCAAGGAGAAAGAGTGTCAGGCCTCTGACAAGTGTCAGGGGGAATTTACTGACTGAAGGAGACATTGCCGAAATGTTAAATGTCTAGACTTTCATTTCCAAGGAAAGGATGAGAGACAGATACTATAAAAACCAGAAAAGATATTTTATTCTTTAAGAAAAATGAAAATCAAGTGAATCCAAACATCCTGGAACACAGAACTAATAGAAAGTAGCAGAGAAGATGGGAAAATATTAGGTATATTGTGAAACTCTTCTGAAATTTGAGACTGGAAACCACAAATCTGTGACATTAACTAGGGAAAATCCAGCTGGGAGAGAATGGAGAAAACACAGTAGGGTACCAAAGCTCTGTATTATATATGTAAAACTGATGTTTAGTACACAGGAGAATCAGTTTGAGGAATAAAAAAGTGTTTTAAGAAAAAGATTATAAACAGGGGGTTTTTTGGCTGCCAGGTAATCCTTTGCTGCTTAGCACTAATTTAATTTAGAATTAAGTAAAGATCTTCTGGAGTATCTAAGAGATGATTGACCTGCATAGATAAAGAGTTGGATGTTCAAGACATACTTTGAAAAATAGCAAATTTATAGCCAGTGAGGATATTCTTATTTACAGCAGGGAAGAAAAAGCTTCTCATTTAAATTCCAAAGTTTCATTTATAGTTTTTGCAAGAAGTTCTGTAAATGACCTTTTAAATACTTTTAATTATAAACCCAAAAGCAAATCCTTTTTTTTTTTTTACATAGACATTGTTTTAAAATGCAACCAGTTCTTCTAATTTGAGACACGGTATAGTCTTCTATGTATTACATGAAACCTAAACCAAAGGTTGAATTCTACACTTCTGGATCGAGCAAGTTATTTGGCTGGTGGACTGGACTCTTAATTAAGTAAGATGTGCTACCTTTGCTTTTCTACCCTTTACAAAGTGACAGAAGATGAAGTGTTAACAGGAGGGTTCTTTTTTACCTACAGAAGAGACACAGGGCAGCCACTTACCATCTTTTGAGAGCATCTATTTATTTATTTCAATGCCTTAGAACACTGCAACTATCCAAGAAATGCAAAAGGTCAATCCCATATTGGTTATGTTGTGTGATGGGGACAATCTGAATGTAATGCTTTCTGATGTGCTATGCTAAAAGCACTGGTTCTGTGAAGATAAATGCCCACTGTATTCATTTCATGTTGCTTTCCCACTTTCTACTTCAAGCAGTTTCTGGCTGCAGAAGTGACATAGATCTCTATCCATTACTAACTTGAAAATCTGATCTAAAGCTCTGTGAACCTGGAGGCAGTGCTCACTAAATTGGTATTAAAACCCATATGAGGAATTACATAATCTTTTAAAGAACATTTCATTTGCCAGTGACCTTTTCAGCATTGGAACTAGCCATTTGTTTGGCAATGATTTTTGCCAGAATAATCTTCAATACTGGCATGCACCCTTTATCTAGCAAGAACCCTGATTTTTTTTCTACAGCCCTGTCATATTACGCTATGCTATACCAGGTAGATGGCTTTAATATAACCAGTATCACTAAGACAGATTGGATATGTTGTTAGTCAACTACGAAAAGTTGTCTATAGGTGCAGCTGATGATACACTAACAGCAGTGTGCAGTGACCGTAAAATTATTTACTTATGAAACACTTCCAGAAGCAATCTATTGGGCAGCAGCTTCAAACCCTCAAAATTACATAGAGTCCCATTGATATTAAACCTGGCTGAAAAAAAGATTAAATGCAACATGTCTGGGTGAGTGTGTGAAACACTGGCTTGTCCCAGGATGCTTTCAGTACTTTACATGTGATTCTGTAGATTTTTTCTGCTAGCCATGTCAAATTAGCCATCAGAGGAAATTAAGCCTGCACTAGGTTGAGCAGAGATACCAAGCTATGTGACATCTTGTTCTCATCATCCACTGATGGTTCCTCACCTTTGTCACCAAAAGACTACAAAGCTTATTAAAATAATTGCTGGCCTTTTTTTTTTTTACCTGAGACATTACAACAACAGCAAGGAATACTTTATTCTTTCCAAAATTGTCTGAAGGTCCCTGGCTGTGGGACTGTCCTTGTCAGAGGTGTCAGAATGAATCAAAACCCCAGCTACACTCAGAGTTCAGATCAAGACCTTTCTTTTTACAGGAACCTTTTAGAGATAACAGAAGATAAAGCAGAAAGGGCAAAAATGTATTCCAGCTATAGTTTAACTTTTTTTTCAACCTTCAGGTCTTTACAACTGAAATTACTGACACACTATAATGCATTTGCATAGTGAGAGAGACCCAATAACACGAGGTTTTTCGGAGGGTGTTAGGAAGGACAGCAGGTACTGTATTGCAGTTATACTAAAAAAGTTAGTCTCTCCAAATATACAGGAATAATTGCTGTGCATGTTTCTAGTAGTCAAAAAACACAACTTGTTTAGTCATTCTCTCAGACATGCTATGAGATCCTTTGAAAAAGGGACATAGACACCGATTATCAACCCCTGTGAATAAATCTGTAAAACCACATTCCAAGTGTGGAAGTCCAATTTATCTTGTGAAAGTCTTCTTCTAGGTAATTTTATCAAGAGGTTGTCCTCAGCAGAGGGTTAGGGAATGAAATAATTTTTGTAGCTGTTATTGCTCTGATATGAATTTTTTGAGCTGAAGGTTGAAATGGAAGCTCCTCAGCCTCACAGTCAAAAAAATACTTAATACAATGCTTTCAGACTTAAAAAAGCTTTGCTGACATTATCTTATTAATTCTTTCACTACTTTTTCTTAGAAAGCCAAAAAAGAAAAATCTCTCCACATGGGAAGATAAAGTGTGCTGTGAAGGAGGACAAGAGGTGAACCAGAAGAAGGTACTTTTGAAATACTGTTTGAGAGTGGCTCCCAGCGTACTTTTCTCCATCAGCCTTTCATCTAGATGAAAATCAGTTAAATGAATAACACCTAGTCCATAGGTAGTGTGTACAGCTTCAAATCCATTGATTTCACTAAAGCTATAACGTTACATACATGTTGCAATCAAATCTGTATTGCTCAAATATTTATCAAGTCCCTCATCATAGACTTCAGCTCAGTTCTAATAAAAAATAATGTATTTGCAGTGTTTATATGAGAACCAATAAACTATGAAGATGAGCTTAAAAATTGGTATTGTTATTAGACTGTAAAACCACATTGTAATGCTATCAGAACTTCATTTAAATTTACTGCATTCATTTAGTAATATTCAATTTGTTTTTAAGTTTGTTGGGGTTTTTTCCCCTATTTTACAACCCATGCTTTGTTCTCACTTGAGAATTAGGTTGGGATTCACTTCAGAAAAAGCCCTTTTTCTCTATCAAGGGATAGATCTGTATTAGTATCTTGTTTCTATGTCAATACTGTACTGCTCAGGAATTACAAATTCAATCCCAATGGTTCAAAATAGTCTCCAAAGTGTAACTGGTTTCTGTAAAAATGCCTAAATATGCCTGAAGAAAATATACCAGTCAGGTGAAATAATGTCTTGGCACATGGCAGTCATTACTGGTGGGTGCTGTGACATCATTTGCACAAGCCCCGAACTTGGAAGCTCTTTCTGTGGAAGAAGCACAACTGTATCCCCTACCTATGGCACTGAGTCAATTTTTTTTGAGAGGGGTCAAGGGAAGGATTATATTCCTTGACATCTTCTCTATTTTAAGAGAACAAGTCAAACTTAAGCCCCTTCTGATACTTCCCTCAATGTCCTAAACCCTGCCAGCTATTTCTGATGGGATTTATGTTGCGTAGAGGGAATAGGTAGTTTGCATTTATGGGGACTATAAAAAAATCAAGTGACTTGATACATTTCAATAGCAGGAACAGGCAGAAAGGCAGTTTCTGAAGCATCACAACTACTGGATGCCCTGGACTGAGGGTGCCCTGCTGTCTTCTTTTCTCCTCTGTCTTCCTCTCACAAGCAGAGAATTTCTTCCAACTCCTCTAGGCTCCTGTTCTTCCCATCTTAAAACCTGACAAGGACCACTAACTGGGGCAAAAACTCTCCCTATTTCTCACCCCATCTAGTTTCAGGAAAGAGCTGTCTCCCCAGAATCTAGATGAGCGCAGCAGGGAGGACCATGGTGAGAGAGAACTGCCAGGGGCTGGGCAACCCCAGGAGGAGGTACGTGGTGAAACGGGAGGCCACGGCATTATTGCAGTCCAAACCCTTTGAGAGCAAGCCGATAAAAGATTGCTAAATACTGCTCTTGCTATTAGACAGTTCAGCGTGACAAAGATGTCTTCTTCTTTTCATTTAGCAATATCAAGAATTTGTGTCATGGAAAGGATACTGCAAACAGGAAATTGGAGGTTCAGAGTAATGGGAAGAATAGGATTTGGCCATTTTTTTAACATGAAATAACCAAAGTGGTGAAGGCTGGGAAGAAAAAAGAACCAAACAAGCTAGCAACAATATTTTAGCAATGCAGTAACTGAATTGGAAAACACATGAAGTAGCAAAGCTCTTTTTCATAACAGAAGAACAAAAAGCAGGCAAAAATAAAAGGAAGTGAATCCCTTCTCATACAAAACAATGCCATTTGACTATAACTGATCTATATTTCAGTGAGGCAGCAGAACCTCTGCTGTAACAATAAAATGAATAAAAGAGAACATTAGAGACAAGTAAGTCACTTAGAAAATTAGTCCTCACCCATTCTAAAGTGTTTTGCATTCTGCTTGGAATTCATTATGTGCAATGTCACATATTATTGCATATTCCTTCACAAGATAAAAACCATTTATTTCCATGTTTATGAAATGTTATTTTAATTTATTCTATTGCTCCCTTACCAGCTTTTTATTTTCTTATGCCTGGAAAATTTCTTTTTCTCACTGATCTCTTTGTGCTACCTATTTCACCCAGTATTCCTTTCTTCCAGTTAAATAGAGCAATAAGATTTACCAGGAAACAGAGGTGAAGTAGTCTTGGGGTTATAATTCCATATATCTCTAACTGGAACTACAGGGGACAAGACAAAATGTTTTCTGTCAGTCTGGTGTTTTCCTTAGTTGGCCTCATTCAGTTCTGACTTCAGGACTTGATCTTGAAATAAAGTAGCTCAACACATCTGGAAACTAGGATGTTTTAATATCTTCTGTCTCTAGTGTACCAGCATAGAACACAGAGATGGAAAAAGAATCTGTTAGCACCACTTACTCATCTCAGACTTGAACACTCTATTCTACCTGCAAACTTGATATTTATTTTCTCTCTTTTTATAGTTCAGTGGCTTCACAGTTCTTTTTCCCAACCATTTTTACTGTAGTCATTCAATCAGTCATTTTCATCTATATTTTCTTCTGACAATTTCCAGTGCAAGTCTATGAATCTCCAGGTGCAGGTTTGTCTTAACATTTAAATCAGTAAACTGGAGATTTGACGAAAGATGAATGAGAATAAAGAGTGATAGGAGTATCTCACCAGGCTAAACAAATCTGATATTCTGTGAATTATGTTAGGCTTATTTCAAGTTTAATAATTACTTGCAATTCTCAAATAACATGTAATCAAAACTGTACTGGCTTCACCTCCAAGAGACTATGCTGATTCTATTTGTAGACAGTTTATGCAAAGATACATTCTTCACTCAATTTTTTTCATACATTTGCATAAAAAGCTTATGAAAGTTAACCTCTGTTTCAGGAATAGTATTTCTAACTGCCAGCCCTCTAAACCTGATCTGGGATGGGAAAGGCAGGTGAGGTCTCGCCAAGGCAGGCACGGTCACCCTCAGCAGAGAAGACGGCGATCCAAACTCACTTCACGTTGCTGCTTATGTTGGAGCCCTGGTCGAGTGCAGCTCACTCCCCTGGGCGTGTGCTGGCTCAGCAGCACCAAGCAGAAACAAATCACTCCTTTCGGCTTTTAGGAATTAAGAGCATAGTCACTACGTTTTGTCAGAAATGCCTGTCTTTCTGGTTGCTTCTCTAGGGTGCCCTCACTTCAAAGTATCATTTGTCCAACACCCTGTACATACATAGCTCCTGTGTGTCTTTGCAATCTGTGCTCAAACGTGGGCTCTGGCTGACAACACCAAGCTGTTCATGACACCTCTTCAACGCAGTTTATCTAAGGGAACATTTCTGCATAAGCCAGCCTCTCCATAAGCACAAATATTTCTGCTAGGGCAGCCCTTTGCTTTGCTCTGGATTAAAGCCAAATCTGAGCCGAGTCATGTTGTGGCCAAAATAAGATTTTTAGCTTGAATGAAAACTTAAACTTATAAGCAAGCTATTAGTATAGATGTAGCCAGAAGTGGTAGACTCATACCACTTACACAGAGAGACTTACAAGTTTAATAAGCAATTCCCTTTACTGCATGGTGAGCAGCTTAGAAAAATTATGTTTGAGAGACATGATTCATGTAACGTGACAGTTTAAATTCTGACAGAGTTAAATGCATAATGCAACTCTATAGAAACTTGGGAGGGAAAATCTGCAAATCTTGGTAAGCCAATTTCATGAAAATAGTTTTGAAACAAAAGTTCTCCTAGTCATCAATACTTTCATTATCTCTTATTCAAGATTAAATGCTTTGATGCAGAAAAATCCTGAGCACAGTATAACTTGAGTCCTGTTCTTGACCAAAACTTAATGCAGTTGTTTCAGCAACATATCCCTTACAAAGGGAGATGTCATCGAAGGCCTCACAGGTAACACTGGTAACTCTCCAATAACTGCAGCCTTACAGTTGCTTCTGCTATTAGGTGAACTTTGCTCAAATTGTTGGCTGATCTGGTTTTCGGTGTTATCTACTTCACAAGCTGCTGACAATCAGTTTCTGCCAGATGTTCTTGGAATCAAAGCAGAATCATGAACTACAACTGCAGCAGACAGTTGGGACAAACACAGTCTGGGATTTATTGCATATATTTTTTGTTATACATATATTACATGTATGTGAATATAAACATTCAAAATCAGTCTGACACCACATGGTGGAAAACAATGGACTAATCAACCATGCAGTACATGAAAGACAAATTATTTACTTCATGATTATGAAACTCATCACCAATACGTGCCTTGAATCAAGCTGCTCTAAGATTTTGTGAGCTTTACTGTTCCTACTCTATATGAGATTCCCACGGTCTGTGCTACCAAACTTCCAGGGCCAGATTCCCGTTACTGAGCAAAAGGAGACTATAGTCACATTTCTTAGGCATTTGCCACTTCATCAGACCACTGGATGGTCTGGACATGGCAACTTTTACATTCTATACCAATTATCCATTTCTAAATCTTGGGCGATTTTAGAACGCTACTGAGCCATAGGCTATTGGTCTGGGGAAAGAAATCAGAAGGAAACATTGGTAGAATCATGGAATGGTTTGGGTTAGAAGGTACCTTAAAGACCACCTAGTTCCAACCCCCCTGCCATGGGCAGGGACACCTTCCACTAGACCAGGTTGCTCAAAGCCCCATCCAACCTGGCCTTGAACACTGCCAGGAATGGGGCAGCCACAGCCTCTCTGAACAACCTGTTCCAGTGTCTAACCACTCTCACAGTGAAGCATTTCTTCCTAATATCTAATCTAAATCTACTCTCTTTCAGTTTAAAACCACTACCCCTTGTCCTGTCACTACATACCCTTGCAAAAAGTTCCTCTCCAGCTTTCTTGTAGACCCCCTTTAAGTACAGTAAGGCTGCTCTAAGGTGTCTCCAGAGCCTTCACTTCTCCAGGCTGAACAACCCCAACTCTCTCAGCCTGTTCTCAATATGAAGAAATAGAAAACACACAAGCATTTAAACCATAGAGAGACAAACTGTAGATGCAGGATCATCTATGAGCCAGTTATATTCATTACTATTCAGATCAGTGGTGTTCATTAGTATTTGCCAGCCACAAAGGGGTTAATATACAAATAGTTTCTCAGCTGCAAGAGACTTAATTAAACAGCTACAGCTGAGCTAAAGACTTCAGTATAAATAGGGTCAAATAGTAACCTGGAGCTTTTTTGGTTGAAAAGTTCCCAGTAAGCAGCCTGTTAAGAAGCTACTTCAGATCCGTGTCTGGAAATCCTGGAGCGAAGTAATAAAAGGTGTGTACTTTGTACATAGTAGAGAAACTGGACAGTGGGGGAGAGAAGTGAGCATGAGGGAAAGGAAATAAAAGCACAGTATGGTAAACAGTACCTAGAAAGCTGAGGAGGAAGAAAAGGAAGCACATATGGTCCTTGTTGTGTGGGATTTTGGGAATACAAAACAGGAAAAGCGGGAGGGAGTTTGACCATGGGAAGCCTGAGAGGGCAGTCTGCAAGGTGGGGGGAGAGGGACACGAATTGATTGTGAGAGTCTGGTTATGCAGTAAATTAAACCAGAAGGCATGCCATGACCTAATCTAAACTGGAACCGTGGGGAAATATGGAGTATCTCTGGGAGTAAGTAACTGCAAATGAGAAACGGGCTAGACTATCTAGCCTGCCCTTAAATCCTGAAAGGTAAATGAAATCATCTTTGGGGAAGTCTGAGATACTTCAGACTGATAGATACTCTTTAAAATTCTGGGATATAGCTGTGGGAGAGGCATTTTTCTATTGAGAGCATGCTCATTGAGAATTGCGAGCAATCTCAAATGGTGAATGCAAAACATCCTTGAGTGATGCTTACTTATTAGGTTCCTAATGGTATCGTTCCAACTAACAGCTGAAATGTGTGAGGTTGAAAAATGGCAAATCCTAGTAAAACAAAAGCTGAAGACAAATGAAAGACTTTAAAATGATGTTAACTTTATTTGTTGTTCATGAGGTTCTTTGTGGGAAAGAGGCAAACTGAAAAAAAAAAACCATTCCACAGAGCATGAGGAAACTGTTTTCCATCCTGTTCTGAAGGAGTACTTCTTAATAAAAAATAAGGTTTCTGGAAAGAATATTCTTATTCTGAATGTTTTGTATTTAAGGCAGTAGAATTATGCTCAAGATAACAAAGGAAAATAGTCAGTACCTCTTACTTATTGTATCAGAACTGTATGTTGATACTAAGCCAGGACCATCTGCTTAGTAAGAGGGCAGACATTTGTGAAACAAGATCGGTAGATATAGCTGGTTTGCTTCAGCCATGTCAAAGTTAAATGGTAATGCCACCTCAGGAATTCATGGACTGGTGTTTAAACTATGAGGTGATCTTTCAAGAGGAGGAGGTAGAGAGAGGCATAGGGAATTTTTCTTTTTTCTTTTTTTGGCATGTACTCTGTTTTCATGTCACTTTGAGTTTCTTACTGTTTTATCACAATGGAATATGTCCTACTATTTATGACTGCAAAAGTCTTGATTTGCAAACTATTTATGTTTACTGATTGAATATAAACAACATGAAAACTTCAAGAAGTTTTACTGACAAGTTATAGGCTATGGTAATGTTTATAAAGGTGCATAACTTATTAACTAGATTGTTGGTAAAAACCAGCATTTTAAAGAGATCATCCAACCAAACAGTGAACAAGACCAAAGGTGCAGTAAACATGGCTTAAGAAGTCTGGAAACGTAGCTAGATTTTCATATTTCAAGTTAGAATGATTTTTATTCATATACTTACTAACACTGACTTTTCAGTGTTACAGCTCAGGAGGGGAAAAACATCAAACCATTCAGAATTATTGTCCTTCCAGTAGAAACTAAATGCCAAGATCTGGCTGTGATCAAAGTAAATTAATTTCTATTGTATTCCTGTTCTTCATGCTTTGCTAAGTGAATTTACTGCTTGTAAAAGGTAACAGATTGACTGCCGTGTGAACAGAGGTCTTCTATTGATCTTCTGAACAAATGTGACACTGTGAGATGCCAGATGTTGTCTTGCTAATGTACCAATTTTCTGATCAGAGGGAGCACCATGAGGGCTTGAACAGAAGTTCGGCTGCAGTCCCTAGTTTATCTGCCCAGGTGCTGGGTAATCCCAGAGCCACTGTGGGTGCTGATGAATTTGACCGGAACATGAATAAGACAATGCCTTAATTTCACCACAGATTGCTGACCTACCCCAAGACCCGAACCACTCAACAGGAATGGAAAATATATGTATGTGGATATATTTGTATGTGTACCTGTATCTGCTCATTGTTTCATATCTAGGTATTCATTTTCCCTTAGCCCCACTTTTAAAAATGAGGAACGATGCAATTATAAAATATCTACCTTGACAAAATAAACACCACATTTTCAGGTTAAAATGAATCTCTGAAGACTCTAAATTACCATGAAAGTAACCTGTAGATGAAAATTCTAACATGAACATTTGGAGATTAAACATGGTTGAACTCACAACAGATTTCCCTGATTTGTTTCAATGTTATTGGACAAATATTTTTCCTAGTGAGTGTTGTAAAATTTGTGTTTTACCTGTGTAATATTGCATAGAGATCAACTTTTATTCAATTTCAATGGAAGATGAGTTCTCAGCAGTAAGCTGGGATTCTCCCTGAAGCTTGTTAGGGCCCCTCACCATTCAAACTAAGAATCTGAGACAATGTAAAATTATGATTTTTCTGAATTTATCTCACAGAGCTATCAGGGCAAAACTCAGGGTCATTTCTCTTAGGAAGACTTAATCTCACTTCTTTCCACATCACCTACAAGGGGGTAAATCATTTAGGCTGAGAAATGCACTGGAAAAGAGAGATATTTCACTGGGGAATTGGTAGAGTTCCTAAATTTCAGGAAAAAAAAAAAAATCAGTTTACCAGTGTTGTGACCAAAACATCTTTGTGAGTTGTACAAAAAGAGCTGAAACTGAGTTTATGATGAACCTTAGTTGCAAATGTTGCCTCTTCTAAATTCATTTTCTTGATCAGTAATCTTAATACATCAAGATGAGAAGTGCTTGGTTTATGCAGGTTGCTGCAAGTACACTCACAAATTCCCCTTCTGCAAAATGCTGTTCCTTGAAAACTCTGTCCTGTTCGTACCAGGCACCTCTGTTACTATCATTGCATCCCTCAAGAAGGAGTACTGCAATTACAAAATAAAATTACAAGCTGTCGTGATTTAACCCCAGCAGGCAACTAAGCCCCACGCAGCTGCTCGCTCACTCCCCCAGGGTGGGATGGAGGAGAGAATCAGAAGGGTAAAAGTGAGAAAACTCATGGGCTGAGATAAAGACAGTTTAACAAGCAAAGCAAACCAGGAATCCATTCCCCACTTCCCATGGGCAGGCAGGTGTTCAGCCATCTCCAGGACAGCAGGGCTCCAGCACACCTAACGGTGACTTGGGAAGACAAACACCATCGCTCCGAATGTCCCCCCTTCCTCCTTCTTCCCCAGCTTTATATGCTGAGCATGACGTCCTGTGGTCTGGGATATCCCTCGGGTCATTTGGGGTCAGCTGTCCCGGCTGTGTCCCCTCCAACTCCTTGTGCCCCCCCCAGCCTCTTTGCTGGTGGGGTGGGGTGAGGAGCAGAAAAGCCCTTGGCTCGGTGTGTTATCCACGCTGTTTGCAGCACAAATCCAGAACATAGCCCCTACCAGTTACTATGAAGAAAATTAACTTTATACCAGCCAAAACCAGCACACAGGCTAAAGCAATATTGAAATTAGTTGCAAGATTCATTCAACTAAATTGTTGTGAACTGTTTCTCTCCTTCTCTAGTAGAAAAAGTTACTTTAAAGGAGAAAGAGTGACTTTCACCAGACCACAATATACACAGGACAGCTTGATATTGAACGTCCGTATAGCATGAGAGTAATAAACAAAAATGTGTGACTCCTGTACTGTGACAAAAGACAAAGATCTCTCTTTTTTTTTTTTCTCCTTGATTTAGCATTTACGAGCAAGCTACTGTTACACCAAAGTAAAAACCCATAGGACCTGATTAGTTGTGATGAATTAACATTAGACACGAATGGTTTCTACCTGTCTGGATGGCTTCAAAAGCATCAAACCCCGAGCTTATCAGAAATGCTGTCTGCAAGGTTCTGGCCTTCCTGGTATTTCCATGATGCTAATTGCTATCATTAGCAAGTTGCCTCCTCACCAGAGATGCTTATAAAGGACAAGATTGTGGGATTGGGTTTTGGGTGATAAGTGTGCCATCTGCTTTCCTTTTACAGCCCCTAGTCAGATAGATTCATCAGTGCTGCTTTAAAAGAAGTGCCAGAGGGGGAAAAAAACCAAAGGGTTCTTTACCAGATGTTACCCAATATTTTATGATAGATGAAAAGTAAGATAAATTGATGGTGATTAGAAAATTGTTGTCTTCTCACTATTCTTCTGGTTACATTTCAAAGGGTTGTCTTCAATAATAGCTACAGGCACCAGAAGGCAGACTGTCAGGCTAATTGTGTCAGCCTGATGTTACAACAAGGACGGATTTGTGCATTTTTTTAGCCATTTCAGTTTGTGGGGGTTGGGATACTGCTTACCTGTGTAGTGTCACTGTGCTGGGAAAGGCTCAGCAGAGTGTCCAAAAACATCCAAGAAATAGCTGTGACTCGGCTGTGCTTCTCCTTTCAGTCCCATTTCCTTTACACTGTTGTAATTTCTTTTATCTGCCCTCCCCCAGCTACTCTGAGCCACAGGGACAGTGGTTTCAGAGGGCTGCCCATTTCTCATCATCTCCCTCCTCAGGTGGCCGCAGGAGAGAGTGACAGACAAAGAGACTCTCCTCTCCTTGGCTGTGGTCTGAGTGTGGATGAGGAGGGAGAAATGTTGCTTCTAAGCACTCTCATGCAGCCCAGGGTATCGGTTGAGTTTGCACCAGACAAACGGAACCTCAAATCACAAAGCAGATGAAATTTAAATCTGAAATGCTGCATAGGACTCAGGATTATCTGAAACTAAACGTCAGGCCACTGTGAAATCTGTGACTCTCTGCGGGTACCAAAGCCCCAGTGGGGGGACTGAGTTTCCCTCCTGAAAGCAAGTAATGTTAAGCACCTTGCACACAAAAACTTCTGGAAGTTAAGGGAAGGGCGGTGCAAACCGCTTTTCAGTTTTGTGGCAAGGTACTCTGCTTATCGCGAAAGACTGTCCGTGGCAGTTCAGGTTCAAACTTTTAAAGGGAGGTACTGACACTCAGAACACCGAGGGAAAGTTCAGGGTTATAACCGTAGTAGTTGAATATTAGCCACTAAACTGAGGTGATCAGGAGTAATATGTCATGAGTGGGAGCGTTTTCTCACCCTTAACTTCCAACCCCTGCTGAGCAGTGAGGCAAGTAGAGAATATTGTCTATAAAAGCTGTATTCCTGGTGGGTAAATTAGGGAGCAAGTATGGATTCAGACTCAAGTTTCACAACAGTTGAATTGTTATTTAAATGAGTATATGTGGAGTGAAATTTCCCATGTTATGAAGTTCACATCTGAGGTGTGCAGCTTAGACCTGAATTCAAATGTTCCTGACTTTGAAGCTGCTTCAAGTGCCTGGTTCAGCCATGGATCTGAGGGCTCCCCCCACCCTGCCCACGGCCCAGGACCCCATTTCATCTCCCAGGGTATCACCCCCTGTCCCGGTGATGCCACAGCAGGGCTGGGCTCCAGCTTCCCACAGCCCTGTCCTGCCCAGTCACGGCCCCCCCAAGACGTCCCTGTCCCCACAGTCCTACCCAACCATCTCATGGCTGTGTCTGGCCAAGTGCGCTCCCAGTAAACGGTGCAGTGTAACACAAGCCTATTCACAGTATTAAACCTCATTGAGGATAGTGGAAAAACAGTTTTTCTGCATGCAGTTTTCTGCTAGAGCAAAATGCTGTAAGGACATGAAAACACTCATTAATTTGAGAGATCTGAATTGGTGCAGTCCTGTTGAGATTTTATAATACTGAGTGTATCTTTTCCAGGCACAAAAATATTGTGGAGACTGTACATGGGGTGCAAGTTACATAAATATATGTAGATATGGCAAAAGGAGTAATTGTGTTTCCTTGTTTAAAAAAAAAAAAAATAAAAGGTTGTCTTTCTGATGTGTTATAAAAGGTAACATTACTCCTTCCTGTAGCAAGTTCACACCTTTTGGAAGTGTTGTGTGTAATGCTCTATTAAAGGTGAATTAGTTTTAAAGGAACTAATTATTATTAAATGGTTGCCCTAGCAACACAGAGAGGGTTACCATAGTAGCTTCTTCTATGCAAATTGAAATATAGCCAGTCTAAACCTTCGTAAAACTGGGGGGTTTAAAACCAAAGAAGAAAACATAAACTTCTTCCTTCACCTAATGACCCACGGCCATTACATAAAATCTAAGCTAGGTCAGACCCTGAGATTCTTGGTGTTGCCTTATTCCACCTGTAATGGGTCTTGTTTGCTTTTCCCCTTCACCGAAAGTTTGAGGAGGGAAATGAAAAAAAAGGTTAAACTGCATGGTATACATGTAATTCATAATCTTGTCACATTTGCTCTGTGTCAGATATGGGGGGATTCAGGTATCTGGGAAGTAAGAAAGATCCCTGAGCTAATTATTTTTCTACGGGGCAATGTAGAAATCATACCTCTCTCTCTATCCCTGCATTATCCATCACACTGGGCCAGAGAAGGGAACATCCCCTTATTTCCTTGACTTCTGACAGAACCTAACGTCAGTAAATTATTTAGATACAGTCTGACAGCATTCATATGGAGCTCCAAAAGCCTCTCTGAATCAAGAAAGCATGGAGTATTTTTCATGGTATCACGGTGAGGTCAGTAAGTAATTTTGTCACTGGCAAGAGGTGACTAAACCACTAGGAAAAAATAGTGTGCCCAGTGGGTCACAAATCCCTGTTGGGTCTGAGTGTTGCTGTTTCTGTCACTGTATTTTATTCATGTGTTTCTCTCTGTTTTCCTTCAGCTGGAGTCAGTAACAGTGCACGAACATTCGTGCCACTGGTCATGTTGCAAAGACTTAAAAAACACAGCTAAGCCATTTCCTAATCTCATGATAATGCCACTGTTGTCAAATCAGATTTTAAAATAATTCTTCAACGTTTCATGTTTTCCATAATGCTACAGTATCCCAGCTCGAAGGCCTGTGCAAGAATAAGTGTTTTTCGAAAAGGTGAAATGGTTTTCTAGTCTATCAGGTTGTGGAGAAAAGATTAAAAAAGCCCTTTTGAACCCTAGTGAGTGCTACATGCTCAACCCCTCCTCTCTCACCCCATGCCCCCTCGAGAATACAAAATTAATCCCAAATGCAATTGAAATAACACCAGTAAGCCCCAGACAACTTCATGTCTTCCTAAAGACAGTGTCATGCTTCCAGAAAGCCTGCATCATTTTGTGAGAGCCAATATGGAAAAGCAGGAATTCTTATTTTCACTCTGATATCATGAAGTTAGCATCACAATATTAACTTCAAAATGAATCTCCATTTTCACATAATTTCATGTAAAAGTCACTTCCGAACAATGGCTTTTTTGTTAGCCTATCTCTAGCAAAATAGTAAAATTGGCCATGGAGTACCAAGCTTTATGACTCTTATCACCAAGGTTTCACTTCAAATGATGCTTTTCAGTCTTCCCCCAGTGCTTAATGTCTTCAGGGGAGCTGAGCTGCTGCTGTGACATGAGCAAACCCGTCAGTTCTCAGGAGCGACTCTGCCTCGTCAGACAAGCGCCTGTTAAACCCCGTTCTGGGTACCGCTTGCCTTGGTCAAAACCAGAGGTCTCTGATGATGGATTCCCATGAGAAATAGGTTTCTAGCGGGGTAGTAGTGAAGAGAATGATTTCTTCCTTATGTAGTGATGCTATGTTAGCAAAGCTAAAATGACACTAAATAGGTAAGTATAATATTTATGCAGGACGTACTATCCATTTAAATCTGCTGAAATGAGAAACTAAGCAAAAAGTACCTAACCATAATTAATCAACAGAAACGTTTGCCCTTAATATTTTATACTGCATTTTAAGCTGACTGAACAATTCAGAATGAAGCAATTATAACTCATCAACCTTTTGTTTTCTGAAAAAAGCAGGAGCTTCCTTTAAAACCTGTGTTTTCTGAGAAAGATTTACATGTATCCACATAATTAGCTCTTGGAAGAGAGGCAGAAGTTGTATAGATGATTTTTGCACAAGAAATACTAGTCAATTAATGAATCCAGTTTGCATTGTAAGGAATTAGTATGAATTAAGACAGAAGTTAAACATTAAGCATTTACATCACTGAGGTACTTCAGAGAACTTGATTTACTGTATATGATGTAAAGTGAATTGATTCCTTGAGGGACCTTTAAATTCTCCTCAGTGTGAAGCTAGGATATGGATATATGACAGAAAGAGGAGCTTACAGACAGACACATTGCTGCCATCTTTTTCAATTCATATGTGGGTTTTTTTTTAATACAACTGATAAATCTCTTTAATAGTAATGTATGTTTCATGAAGATGTCACAAGTCAGAAAAACTCCCACTGGAGAAAAAACAACCCCAGGCTGCCCTGCTGCTGTTCTAGATTTGTATTCTCTTCAGCAGCTGCATACACAGCAAAGTCCATGTCCTCTGGGGAAAAAGAGATAAAATCCTTCTCCATACCTAAGCAGAATGAGTGTGATTCTGAGACATATCTTTTAAAGTCCCCAGCACTGAGGTGGAGCGGTAAAGATAATTTTCAGTCGCTTCTGTGCACCCAGAAGGTGTTGCTCTGGTAGTTAGAGAATTTCCATCTTTTTTTTTTTCCCTCTTTACCCAGACATTCAGGCCTGCCTGACTTTACTGCCGTATCCTCAAGCTCAGCACAGTGCCTTTTAAATGGCACCGGTGTCCTAAGTTAAGGCTTTGCCCCACTGCTCACCTCCTGCTCTGGCACAACACCCGGAGCAGAGCTTGAGAGACATTCCTGTGAGCTTATCTCCCACGCTGCCTGTGCCGCAGAGGTGACAGTCCTGAATAAATAACGTTTTTTGAAAGCCTCTGTGCGCCGCGTTAGCCTTTTTACGCATGCAAATAGGGCCAGGATGCAGCTGAGGGCCTTACTCAATAAATCAGCCTGGAAGATTGACACAGTTTCTAACTAGCGTAGCATGCACTTGAAATTGTTCATCTGCTTAAACACCAGGCACTCAGACATGCTGATATGCATCTGAGACGAAATTAAATTGTCCAAAATCTCTTCTCTGTCTGTAAGTCTGACCTAGAAATTCATATGAAAAGTGAAAGTGCTGTCAGGTGGTTAGGCATTATATTTTAAATAAAAATTGAGAAGAGTTCTGCTCAGCAGAAATCTTTTCTCTGAGCTTTTGGAGGAATGCGAGAATTGTCCTTCCAGAGTGCCAGGGTACGTCTACGGCCGCTGATTACTGCTCCCCACTTTGCTGCAACTGAGGGTCAACTGCAAATGTTTGAACCGTGAGTCAAATACCCAAACCTACAAGCAGTGATGTCTAGATCTAAGATTGAAAAGACAATGCAGCCAATGTCTTTTTTTTTATTCTGCTTGTGGACACTTTATAATTCATGTATTCAAGCTTTTCTCTGTAGCCAGGAGAGATATAAACAGATTTTAAAACAACAGAAGCTAGTTTTGTGCAAAACCTCAGGTTCATTTTTAAACCAAATGTGGGTAAATTTTAAGAAAAAAGATATTTACTCTGATAGTGAAGATGAAAAATAAAGGGCTTTTTAACAGTTGAATTTACCAACAAAACTTTCAAAGGAATTAGAAATAATTATAAAACTTCTCTGAATTTGGAATGCATTTCAGGTGACAAAAAAAGGAAGAGTTCTTTGAATTTGTTTAAGAACTATCAAAGTATTTGCTTGAAATATTAATTCAAATATTCATTTTCAATCTTTTAAAAATAATTTTTTTGTTTTGGAAATGCTTGGCTAATATATCAAAGTCTGACTTTTCTTCTTGAAATATCAGTTTTCACTTAAAAGAAAAAGTACATTAAAACACTTATTTAATAAGTCAAAACATTTCAGTTGGATCAAACTGTTCTGAGTTGACCCAACCTATTTTCTCTCATTTGTCTACATTTATTAAATCATAAACTTTGTTTTAACCCAAGATATTCTTACATCTCAACCGCTGAACTGAATGTTCACTGTTTGTTATTTCTGCCCATGGTTAACTTGAAAGAGTAGATAATAGTTCTTCCATAAAGGCCATTATCGTAAATATTCCTCCAATGTTTCCTGCTCTGATTCATCTGGAAAAGCAAAATGACATGGTTTCTGGCAGCACTAGTTCAGGACAATATTTAAAAATAAAAGCACCTGGAAAAAATATAACAAAGGAGGATTTCTTTCCAGTCCTCAAAGAGGCATCATTTTGGAGTTGGTTGACATGTTCAAGCTGCCACAGTTGGTTGTCCTTGAAGTATCTATAAACATTTGTGAATGCACAATACTAGAAGGTATTACTTAAAATACTGGGTTGCTGCTGTTGAAGATCAGGTTGTGATTTCAGTTATACACTTAGTAGTTATTCAATACTGCTATTCACCATGATGTAATTGAGATAAAAATCTGGATCAGAACATTCTTAAATTATCAGTTTGACTTATCTGATTCATTGAAAAAAAAAAAAAAAGCCAATTCTTTCATACAGCTTGTTCCTCTAAGGGCCTTACAGAAACATATAAGATAATTAGCTACAGGTATGATAAATGAAAAGGAATAACGTGTGCATGAATTATGAAATTTTCTGAGGAAATATACCTTAAGTATCTAAGGAATGAATTGTCTTTAAGTACAGGAGAGATTAGTAATTGTAAATGAATGACCTTGGTGAATTCTTAAAAGAGGACAATCGTTTGCCTAAATCAAGATCCTTTTAAACTGAAGAATGTTTTAGATAATTTTTTAGTTTTTCATACTTTGTTTTCTCAGACCTATTTGTGGCATTCTTTTTTGTCCCTGTGTTTACCATCATGTTGTAAAGATTTATATCACTTATACTGAATTTTCTGTCTAAAATGCATGTAAAATCCAACAATGTAAACCTCAAAACAACAGTTAGGGAGGCAGGATGAAAATGTCATTAAATTCTATCTAGAGTTAAGTTCTACCAATGCTTAATTTGTTTGGTTTCTGACAATCCTGAAGGATTTCGCTAAGGCAGGGAAATTAAAAACAGTTTAATTTTTTGGTGATAGGCAAGGTGAAAAAGTAATTTGGGGACAGGGAAAATGTTTTGTTCTGGGTCTTAGTGTTCTTAAAGATATTAAATATTTTAGAATAAAGCTGAACAGAAGTAAACTGTAAGTCATAGTAATTTCTATGTAGAGAATAATTTAAAAAAAAACAAAACAAAACAAAATGAATTTGGGGTTAATTTGGTTTTTCCAAAACAAACAATTTTTTGAAATTGAAATGATCCCTTGTTTCACAAACCTGTCTTCACTCCAGTAAATTAATGACTGTCCTTTTGAATGTTTCTAGGCAACATTTACCATTTCAGAATGTGTGTGTAAATATACATATATATTTTTTCTCTTAAAACATTTAATGTGAAAATGTCAGCTGGTTCTATTAAGGATGAAACTTTTTTTTTTCCCAAAAGAATCTAAAGAAATTCTACTAAATATTATACTCTTAAAAATGCATAAAATAATCCAACTCTAAAAATCGGTAAAATCCTCATTCTCCATAGTGATATGACTACTATCATTCTACACCTCGTCTAGGAAGGCATTTTTCAAACACAGCTTTCCTCTCTGGTCTTTCAGAGGATAACACACAGAGCTACCCCTCCCTCCTGAACCTGTTTCCTCTTATTTAAAAGAAAATGCCAGCCTGTCCTGCTAGGAAGTTCATGTGCAACTATCAGGCATATAGACAGATGTCTGGGATCCACCACCCTGAGGATTAGGCAAAATCACAATTCGGGTGTGTGTCTGCCACTGCTGTATGTGTCCTGTGCACCCTTCAGCATTCCCAGTGGACTCATTCTGGTTTGGCTGGTGGGTTTTATAGCTGTTTTTCTTAGTACCTCTAGGAAGCAACATCATTATCCCTGCCTCTGAAGTCCATATAACCCACATTGGATTTCTTCATCTGTCAGGATATAGGTCACATCTGGTTTGTTGGGCATAACCAAACATCCTACTCCAGGCCAGCAAGCACGCAAACCAGCACAGCCTGAGGGCAAGCGTTGTCCTCTCGGTCCTGCACATAGCGTTAATGCGGCGAAAACAGCCACAGCTTCATGATTTCATCATCGTTTCTGTCTGTCCCCCAGAGCAGCCGATGCCCTTGGATGGCTGTATCCATCCTGCTGCCACACAGGATGGTAAGGCTCATATGGCCTGGGAGCTGCAAAAGCTTTTTCTTCCTTAGGTGGGACGTACAGGACAGTGATGTTTGCCCTCTATGGCTATATCAAGGAATGGTCTTGCCATTAGAGACAGACACAAGACAACCACCCAACCCAGATCTGCACACAGTAGACCACTGATGCTCCAGGTGACCCTGTCCTATACTCATCAGTTCCCTTTTATCCCTCTCGGTACCGGCTCCCACCCACGCTGCATTGCTCCCTCTCCTGCTGCCTTCGATCCCTCTGCCCCTTGCTGCAGCTTTGTCACCATGACATGCCTTGATGTCCTTCAACATTGCCCATTTTTGCATGGTCTCTGCATGCAACCGATTTTTGTATAATAGCCGCATGACTTTCAGGGAAGTCAGGTCAACACGACTAAGTGCTATTTTACAATGAAATAAGGCAGTTTCTCCAGAAGTTGCTTTTGACACCAAAGCTCCCTACAGTCTCATTCCACATTTAAGTAGCGATTCTTTGTAAGGATGTCAGGCAAGGTCCTGTAATTCACATTAACATCCACTTTATTCTGTATATTGCAATCTAGTGTAGGGCCATGGAGTGGTGGTCTCCATCCCCATCTCCTGGGTAGCCGCTGGTCCTGGCTTGCCCCTTGCTGTGGGGGGCTGTCGATGGACCCCTCGGAGAGAGCCCAGCTGGTGGGACATCACCCTTGATCCACCCCCTCCTGAGGCATCCCCACACGCTGCTCCCTGGCACCTCCCATTCCTTGATTTTTTTAGAAGCAAACTAAAACCAAGAGACTTGACAAGGACATAACCTTGATCAGTTTTAGCTAGCTTTCTGTTTAATTGCTCACCCAGATGTTTGAAAGCAGTCAAACCGGACCTCCTGAGGACTGCCCCAAAAGCCTGTTATTATCTCTCTGCTGTTTACCAATTGTATTCTCTTGACGTTAGTGACAGCTGAAATTAGTTAGCCAGAAATGATAGAAATGTGTTAGAGACAACGCAAAAAGTATGTTAACAATACTTGAATGTGACTCCAGAGGAGTCAGCTATAGACACACCTGAAGAATACATGTAACCTTCCTTTTTTTTTTTACATATACTGTCCTCATTTCACATTTCAGATTTTTCCCCAGAAGTAAATGACAGTTTTGGTGGTAATTTCAAAGGGATTTCTATCTGGAATCTCACTACTTAAAATCCTTATGACATCAGGGGAGGCAGTTTACATAACATTGAGGACTTATCTAAAGATCACCGAGGGTTGGGAAAAAATTCAGATGATTTGACATCTTTTGGATCATTTCCTCTATGTAAAGTGCTCTCTAGAGACGACAGTGCAGATCAGACAGTCCAGTTATCATATATTGTTGATTCTTTTTTTCTTACTCTTTCTCCTGAACAAAGGACTGGTTAAAAAAAAAAAAAAGGAAGGAAAAAAGAAAGAAAAAGCAATATTTATTCTCTACTTTATTCTTCTTTTAACATTTTCTATTTAATTATGCATATTAGTAATTTCTCTGAATTTTACATTTTATCTCACTCTTCCAAGGGTTTTCACTCAAAGTCATTGGAATTGTAATTTCACTACAGTTCAGTAAAAAAAAATCTGGCGATTCAGAGATCAAAACTCATTAGACTGGGTCAAACAATAGCACTTTCTGGTGCAGAAAACCTTTATGCTCCATGTTTCCGCTAACCAACAGAACGTTCCCAAAAGCAGGATGTGAAATTAGAAATGCCCTTTTTATTTGGCCTGCTCTTTGACAAAGCATGTTTGTTTCACATGTAATGGAGCTGCACAATGCAGGAATGACTCTTGGCTTTCTTTCATAGAAGTAATTGTGTGACTAATCCAACAAAACACTTCTGGTTTCTTCCAAATGTCTCCATGTGGTCTGACCAAACCAGATATAGAAGCAGATAAGTAAATGACCCTCTGATAGCTAAACAAAACTTAAATGCAGTTTGAGAGATCCCAAAAATTACTTAAGTATTGCAATGGGTAACTGATTTTTTTAAATTTTCATCCAAATCAGAAAGAAATAAACACAATACGGAGTCTAGGTTAACAAGGTAGAGCGATCTGAAGAGGCCGGGATGCTCAGACAGCATCAGGAAACACTCTTTAATGTTTAGACATTAAACCTTATCATGCAGATTCTCAATTGTAGCTCCTGAAAGCAAGCACTATCATTTCTGCTCTTTCTGGAGAAATTGCAGCGTAACAGATGCTGGAAGGTAGTTATGGGCAGTGTCTGTAAAAACAGCAGCATCTTAAATAAAAGCAGCTTTGCACGTTGGGATACTGATCTTATGGGCATCTTATAAGTATCTTATGGATACTTATGGGCACCAACAGGTAGTTGTGGACACCTAAACAATTGTAAAACTCATTGAAGTCTGTCAGATTGCTAAATTAGAGGAAAAACCATGGACGTTATGTAGCACAAATAGCTGTAGGGACACTCCCAAGCAACGCACCCCAGGACAGGTCACGTTAAGCCACGTAAATGGCAAGTTTTGCTTATTCCAAACCTACAAGGTAAATAATTAGCTGTGAGGTGTGTGGATGCCAAAAGTAGGTAATTTACAATGAACTTTTGACTTGCTCCCTATGGGCTGTGGGGTGCCTTTGGCACTGTGTGAGTGTGGAAAAGGGTCTGAAGGGAGCTCCTTCTTCTTTCTAAAATCCACACTCGGGTAGTCTGGTGCCATTGCAATATCTGGGCATGGTAACTTGCAGTGTGCTACTACCACATTTCAAGAAACAGGAGTGTTTAAGACCAGACAGGACCAGTTCTCTTCCTCATCTTAGTGATACAATAGCGTGAGATCCTATACATGATCAAATGGATAAGGAGTCAACCTTATCTTAAGATAGAGTAAAAAGTCTACTCTTCATCATCTTATCTAGTGACATATAAAGACTAAAAGCCTACAAGAACTAAAAATGTCCTTTTCTCATTACCTAAGTTGCTGCTACAAGAAGTAGAATGTTATTGATCAAACAAAATCTCCAGAATATTACTGTGTCACTCAGTGAATCAATTTTGTTTGATTACATGTTTGTATTGTTTAAAAGATTTTTATCTCTCCTCAGACAAAATGCATTTTCTCTTTGGGAATTTGGAAAGGAATACAAGTAGATCTAGTAAGCTCAAGTAGATAGCACCTGTCCTGAAACATAGGGACAGATGTAATATTTAGTTGCACTTGTAGTGCAGTGTTGTTTCTCTCTCAAACATATCATTTTATACCCTAATGCAGTACTAAAGGGCCATCCTGGACCTCACCCTCCCCGCATAAATGGTGAAAGGTTTGGTGCCTAAAACACACATGGTAACCCAACTGAAAAGAACTTATGTATTTAGAAGACTTTTTCCTCAAACTTCTTTTGTCTATGAGCTGTTCTATGAAGCAATTGTTAACAAGACAGAATTTGTAGTGATGGTAGTTGCAGGTACAGGAGCAGCTGTATAAAACAAGGAAGGCTCCAGCTGAAGTTCAAATCATATTACACATGCACATGGCACTTGCTCTCCAGCTAGGAGGGCAAAGAACTGACTGAGGAACTGGAGGTGCTGAGGAGGACCCAGAAGCAGAATTCACATTTTTTCTCCCTGCTTTCAGCATCATGGTTACTAAACCAATACAAGAATAGTCACAAAAAATGTTGGACTGAAGTTTGGAGTCTTAAAAATGGAATTTTTAAATTCCCTGTGTCCCTCTAATGAACGCCCATTAAACATCAGACCACAGGGCTGGCCATGAAATAGGCTAGTACCCAGGCTAGATGGTACCCAGCTTCCAGGAGGCTCAATAAAGGTAAGACTCATTAAAGAAAGGCAAACACAGAAAATAATAGGCTGCACTACCACTTTATTTTACTTTGAAGGATATGGAAAGGGGAAGAAGAGAAGGAAATGGAACTCATTTGTCTAAAAGTGAGTAGGTGGTTATTAAAAGATTTTTTAGATTGTTTGATCTAAATTGCTTCAATATTTTGGCATATTTATTGTCCAAGGGAGACAGGAAATTTCAGACTTAAAATCATCACTGTACATTTCTGTCATTTGTACAATGGGTAGTAGGACAGATCAAAAGAGCAGTTGCATTTACATTAGGTGAGCAAACAAGGGTTTGTTAGACTGTTCTTTTTAGGATAAAAAATGATAGTGAAAACTCTGTTGGACTGAAAGAAACAGAAGGAGAAGACTCAAAGGGAGCATAAGGAGATCCCTCAGTGATTTAAACCGTCACAATACTAAAGAACTGATTCTAGTTAACACCAGCTGTGATCTAAACCAGAAAATTCAGAAGTGTGTACATGCTAATCTTTCACTGTTAGTCAAGTTATTTGCAAGTGGTGTAAATTTGCCGATCACCTTGAAAGTTTAGACTTTCTTGCTATTGTTTTCTTATAAAATGGGTGAAATGCTAAAGTTGTGTTGACATCAACTACAGCTAAAATATGTCTCACATCACAATTTTTCTGTTACATTTTGATTACAACAATGCTGAAGCTTAAGGTAAAAAAAGCACTTAATGCATTAACTGTAATGGGCTGAAGCCAGTTCTGTGGTGCAGTAGATGATATAAACACAAGGTGACAATGAGTGGTAGAAGATTATACATCAGCAGGGAGATGTCTGGAAATCTTTTGACTGTTACCTTTCATAATTTATAATTCATGTAATATTAAAAGCTATAGACTTTCAGGATAATATTGTTTTATGACTGGATCCCCTTGAAGCACTTTTTTTACTCATTTTTATTTTCTTTTTTTTTTTTTAATTAAAGTACATTTTTAGATTCTTTACTGAACAGGCAATTTTCTCTCTCTCATTTTTTTAGCCCCTGCCAGGCATTTAAATACTTCTGGCATCAATAATCCATAGTAATTTCAATCCTGGAGTAGCTTGGAGCAGCTCTTAGGGTGCCCTGTCACCTACAGCAGGTTCCAGATCCCTGCACCGCATTAAGCAGCAGCAGCCGCCGCCCTGCGAGTGCAGGGAGAGCAGAGGGCTCCATAGACTTTGCTACGCTCACTCTGAGGAAGGGAAGAGTTACAGTACTACAGGCTGCTCGCCGGCTACTCATCAGCAAGTCACAAGGATGGCATATTCACTCTGCTTAATTTAGACACCTAATTTCAGTTTCTCTCTGGAATGCCTCAACCTCAGACTCTCTGAATTACTCTCCAGGGGATTTTAAGTTACATTCATGCACCTTGCTCCAGGGCAGCCTGAGGAGACTAGACTCCTTATTCAGGTGCCTGACTTAGATGGCTAAAATTAAGCAATGTGAATATCGCCTTATAACTACTAAAAGGATTAACCTTGTAACCTTTAACTGGCACCAGCAAGCTGTCAAGCACAATTAAAATGGTTTCTTAAATTTGAATCTTTTATCCACTAGAAGCTGCTATAATTCCTCCAGTTAATTTCTTTGTAAGATGATGGTACATATCCAGTTTTAAGCAAATTTTCATCTGCCTGGGAAGTTCAGTCATTCAAATAAAATAGATCAGGACCACTGTACGCTTTGGTTTGACGTAGAAGAAACATCTCTGCTACTAAGAAGTCTTTGCAAAAAAAAAAAAAAAAATTAGTTACTTCAACCAATTTATAAACAGTTAAAAGGGTTACTACAAACCTTTATTAGATTATATCTTTTGGAAAACACAAAACGGATCATCTATCACTAACACCACCTTCCCATTGCACACCAATTATTAGAATGAGGAAAGACAAACAAAAAGGCCTTTCTTGGGAATTATATACCTCTGAGCCAAGAAACAGGGGCAGCTTTCATTTCAAACTGGCAACCTACAGCAGAGAAGAAAACTGGATTTCAGAATCAGTGTTTTGCAGTGAACCAGACAAACACCTACAGTGTGTTGCTCGCAATCTGAGTATTAATGTCTTTCATTTCAAAATAAAAAATAAAAATATCTAGAACATTATTATTCTGTGGCCATATCTTCAGTAAGATAGAAATATTTCTCACATCTTGAGTGGAAACCCATTTTCTGCACTGGTTTGGCAGTACCACAGCTCTAAATCTGCTAGAAATCCTGCCACAGGAGAGTGGTTCCTTACCCTTGTTTTCACTTCAGCTTATCTTTCTTGTCTCTTGCTGATGGTTTTCTTGTGTGCCTGATACGGGAAAGATTTCTAAGCAGTCTGGCAATGAAAAATAACAGATTGTGTTCTGTGAAACACCTGACCATATTTTTATAAAACTGACCTGTTCTGTCTCTCCTTAACCTGTTTTCATAGGTTTGAAATCTCAGGGCATTTTTAATCACTTATTTTTAGTTGTCATTGAAAGAAGTCAAATATATCACTGTGCTGACAAGGGAGAAAGAGCGGACAAAGATGTTAATACAAGCCTCCCCATCACAATTTGACACCTTGTTCTTTGTGACAAGAAGCTATTTTATCTATTAGATTATAAAAACTTGCTGATCTTATTTATAACAATGTATTTTATGTATATTCTTCAGCAACTATAACATAATAAGAGAGTTAATGGTTGAGAAAAGCTAGATGAGATCCAGCATGAGAAAAAAGTTTGAAGTGATTTTTTATTGCCTGAATGGCTACCGCTCACCATTATAAAACAGAGCCGTGGCTCATCCTGTCACCATCTCCTTCTTGAAACATCACATCCTTATTGACTTTGATTCACTTACACTGGTATCCTGAATCAGGAAGGGAAAAACTCTAATTTCTGTAGCCTGAGGGAAAATTATCAAATCAAGGGATGGTGTACCCACAGGAAGGCTGTGTATGGGCTATAGGAAAGAGTCGTCTCTAAACTTAAGATTAACAAGTTTGTTGTACCTCTAAATGGAGCCTGTATCTCACATGACACATTAGGGTAAGATGTTTCTCACAAGAAGGAAAGGTACCACCCTGTATGCCTTTAGCTTAAGTGCTCTGAATGACAATGCTATCACAGCAGAGGTAAAATTATAAGAGTGCAGCCAAGGGGAGGCTTTGGAGCTAAACCGTTGAGTGTTCCAGAGGTGAATAGAAGATCCTTCAGCTCTGGAACACTCTGTTACCACAGCGAAAATACAAACCATTTAAAACAGGCTCTGGACATTTTCTAAATTATATTGAATTGCTAAAAAGCCTTTTCTTTAGCCTCCCACAGCACTGAGCAGATTGATTTGGTGACATTTTCCTTACATTAAAGAAAAGTACTCCTCATGTCATGGCATGGGTGAGTGTTTTCCCCTGTGTCTCAATAGCTCGTTTAGCTTTCACAGCTCCAACAGAAGTTCCTTCTTTTTCTGTTTGTCACTTTGGTCTCTTCAGCTGGGTGGGAGGGGGAAAGCACAGGCACAGGTCTGGGCTCAAATCCTTGGGGATTGAAACATGTGAGAAAGCATTTTTTTCCTGCCATTTTCACAAGACATTTTTCAGATATGTGGCTAAAATCATGTAACAAGAAATAGCCCTCTCTCCACCATGTAAGGAGACGTAGTGGCATTGACAGCAAAATTTACTCTCCAGAATCTGGTTAATTGATGAAAATAATCCTGACTTTCTTAAAGACAGACAAACAGACAGCTCTACCCTTTTGCAGCAGCATAATTCTTTAGTCATCCTTTACAGAGAAGGTTTCCAGGTTCATTGGCTTTCTAGTTTTCCTCTGATCTCTCATTGACTGTAAAAGTCACTGGCCGTACTCCCTTCCTATTCACTGGCCAGTTTTCAAACTAGAGCTTATTACCCTACCTGCTTGTATTCAGCATCTGTATCCTTGGAATTATACAGAGGAGGAAAAATATGTCTGCAGATAGTAGTAAAATTCTGATTTTATTCTATGTAAGGCTTTGGAGAAAACCCTAACTTTACTGCACAAAGGTATTCCAGAGACCACCTGTTTCAGTGGCAGTAAGCTAATGAAACACATTCAGTATTGCTAATGCTTAACTAATACAGCTGCAGTCAATCCAGAGTGTTTATAATTTACAGCCAGCGCTTTTACGCCATCCTGCAGCAGATTACTGCTACTTTTGTTAATGGGTTCCTTGCTTCTCCCAACACCCTGCTTTTACTAACAAAACCTCATTAATTCTACTACAGTGGAAGGATTTTTGCTGTTGTGAAACTGCTTTGTGCGAAAACAGAATAAGCCGTGCTGTTTTCACATGAAACAGGCTTTATCCTTAAAGATAATATGTTAGAGAACCTCAGATTACTTTCTGTGCATTGTTATGACTGCTCAGCGTAGCCCTTATATACAAAATTTTCTCCGTGTTCTGTCCCATATAGGTCTCTGGCCTGTCACAGCTTAAATGAACTCATTGCTAAGGCTTCTGTCTGCTCCGAAGTCTGTCTTCCTTTGCTCTCTGTCTGTTTCTCTGTCCATTCTTCCTTCAGCTATAAGTTAGTTAGAACAGAGGCCATCCTTCTGAAATGGTTTAGGATGTACTAAAGCCCACTCCTTGGTGGGCAGACATAATTAGCAATGTTACCATTTTTGTTTTGCCAGGCACACCAAATTTTTTTGTATGCTTAAGTACTTTAATAATGAATCACTTTAGAAGTTCTTTTCAAATGCAAAGTGTTGAAAAATGAAGCTTTTTTGATTTGTAATTTATTATTTAGTTCCCAACAGTCTTGAACTGCCATGTGATATTCTCCATGATACAATAAACCAGTTTTTTCAAAGCCAGGAGTGCTTTGGGGAAACTCCAAGGGGGAGAGAACAAATACTATACTGGCATAAAAATTTAAGGTAAATGAGCAACAGTCCCACCTCGACACCATGCGTGTACTAACTGGCCCATCTGTGGTCACTGTATTGGGAATACAGCCACTGAATTTGGGAAATATCAGTCCATTTAAGCTGCCTCAGAAAGTTTTGGAAATGTGCCAGTCACTGAGATTTTTAGAAGAACAAATATCGAGGTGTGGAGGCAATAGATACAAAAGCACTGTTGGGGAGTTGGTAACATTGTCCAAATACCTGCTGCCAGACTACCAGAAAAGTGAAATGACATTTGATAACTGCTCTCGTGATGATCAGTTTCAGGAGTATAAAGATTAGATTCTAATCTTAAAATGTAGAATTTCTGTTGACACATGGAGGAAGGAAGCTTATAACAGAAAAAATCCTAATGGAATATGACCTTTGATGATCTAATTATACTAAAAACAACAGATACCCCGATCACTGAGAAAGAGAGAAGAATAAAGAAAACAGAAACAAACAACCTTTAAGTAAAATTCAGATCTGAAGTCAACTGCATTGGAGAATACTCTTCACAAAAAAAAAAAAAAAAAAAAAAAAAAGATTTTGCAGTAGTTGAAAGAACATAATCTGGATTAATGGGGCACAAAAAGCGTGAACGTTAACTGTCATTATTAACAACAGATGATTACTAGACAATTCAGGCTCCTCATGGCAATGGCTTCATGGATAAGGGTAGAGTTTGTTCCTAAGAAATATTCCCCATGGCCAGGCAAAGAGACATCCAGATGGTAGTGGATGGGAAGGAACCCAGGGGAAGTTTGCTTTTCTGAAGGCTCTGATATGCTTTCAATCCCAGACTGTCCCTTCTCCTGTCCCACTCGTGAAGATTCCTGAACTGGAACCACCTTTTCCATATATGAATATGGACCAAAAATTTTGGTAAAGCATTTTACAGAACCTCTTCATAAAAATTACACACTTGTGTTTCCTTATATGCAGATAACCTCAAAACATACCAGAATGTGATTTTTCAATTGCCAACACTAGCTTTTGCTTTTCACTGGGTAAGAGGAGGACTAATGGTCTTTTCACACCCTGTTTTATGCAGGTCATGCTAAGCCGAGCTCTGTCCCACTTTGTACACTGCCTGTAGGCTGAAAACAAGATGATCTGTAGACTGGGTATATTCCTAATCACTAAGAATTTTTCTATTGATTAGAAAGAAAAATTTCTTGATATCAGGCTACTCTACTGGAAATCTAATATGAAAAACTTTGTTTGCTATATGCAGATTTTACTGCTCTGGTTTTCTTTAGCAACAGAACATTTCACCAGCTATCACAGAAGGTATCACACAAAATGTCTGTGGGCATTTTTAGGAAAAACTGTAGCAAGTTTTTTATAATTTACACCTATTACATGATAGTCTATTCAAAAGAAATGCTTCTTGGGAATAATTTCTTTTGGGAAAATCATAGTTTAAGTAAAATCATGGAAAGTGCTTGCTATGACAGTATCTGATGGGTAGTCCCGTGGGTATGCAGCTTCTTTCAGAGCACTTTGCTGAGCAGCTGTCTAGAAAAGGCAGGCATTGCATGGGTTAAAATCATACCCAAAAAATCACACAAAATAAGACTGAAAAAGATGTGTAATCCATCCTCCTGCCATGAACTGTACAACATCTGTCTGTGCTCTTGTATGCTGACCCAGTCTGACAGTCCTCTGGCAATGGAGACTCCACAACCTTCCTGGGCAGTCTAATCCACTGCGTCACTGTCTTAACTGTTAACTTTTTCCTGATGTCTAAATTCCTTCAGATTTCTCTTTTTATTTTGAAAGAGTCTGAATATGAAGGTTCATCTTTATTCATTGTGTTTCTTGAGCTTATGAAACAGTTTGAACTGTTTTTGCCTTCGATATGTAGACGTTGGGCAGGTGGCAGGGCTCAGCTTGAAGGTCAGGGGCTGTAGGCATTTTTTTGCCTTTTACTACCCGTCGTTAATGCTTTTCTGTGTCACATGAAAGCTGATAGAACTTTGGTCTCAAAACTGAAGTGAGGCACATGCTTACCTTGAGTTTTCATCGAGTTGTCTGTAAACCTTTTGGTGAGAGAAAAGGAGGTTATTTATGAAAGCTAATAAGGATGTTAGAGATGCATAGTGAAGACCAGATCATTACTAGGTGTCCTTCCACACTGATGCTTCTCAACAAGTTTTTTGGAAAAACTCAGAAGGTAGTCTACTAAGCACTGGAGCATAAGCCTAGCCACTACCCACTATGGCAGATAGTGTCTGCATTTTCTTCATTATCAGCTATAATCTCCATTCCTTCACACTGCTGGATGAGGAGTAGTCAGCTGCCTGCGCAGTTTTGAGCAGCACTTAGGTCTGTCGGGAACAGGGAAGCAGAGGAAAGCGCTCAGCAAGGCAGTTTTAGATGGATTCCGTAACTTCTGAATGACGGTTTAGGTAGGTGAATGATTTATCTGGGCTGAATTCTTCATAAACCTTCCCTTTATGCAGATGTGTGACCATTTCACAGGTGATACCAACAACGGAAGATCCCTTCTGTCAAACTCGCACATGGAAATGTGGACTGTCCGTTTCCTCTGGGGACTGCACTGTCAGTCCTAGTAATAAAAACCTCTATCAGGTGTGTGGTCCACGTGTCAGAACGGCAATTCCACCAACCTCCTACGCCTATGATATCCTCTCTCACGAGAGCGGAAGAAAGCCCAGGTAGAGGTTACCACATGTCCTTTTTTAAAGCAGACTGTCTGTCATTGTTTTAGGGATAATCTTCTAGAAATTGTTTTATGGTAATGTAACAAGTCAGGCCTAAGGTGTAACAAACAATGTATTTTAGGCATTCAAAACAATGGTGGAGATCAGCTTTCAGAAAGCATGCTGTAATTCTAAAAAAGGCTGAGAAATCCAGATGTCATGTTGGTCCTTATAAAAGTCTATTCTAGTACTGGTACATAGATGCCTAAAAGAAATCTACTGGATGTGCAGATGTTGCCTTTATTTAGAAAAATTAAGCCTACTGTTAATGCTCTTTCTTTCTTTCTTTCCTTTGCCTTATGTAATGGAGTTGTAGCGTACAGTTCCATAAGTGCCCAAGGGCTCCTGGTTGGAAACCACTGATGTAACACATGGATATACACACAAACTCTCACAAACAATTTAATATACTTTGGATTACTGCAGGAATTTGGAAATATTTCTTAATAATAATAATAATCATCATCATCATCACCATCAATCATCATCATCATTCTCCTCAGCTTCTTTTTCCTTTTGAAAACTGGGATTTAGCCTGGACCCCAAGCTTCAGAATGACAGAAGTTTAAAATAAATGAAAACAAAGAATAAGACCTCCTGTGGACCAGGCAGAGTGCTCTACTGAGATCAGCTCAACAGAGAAAATTCTATTGAAGCAGAATATAAATATCAACAATAAGAAAACTTTTTGTCTTGAATGAAGATGTTATATTTAGGAGGGGATTGAATGCATTCTATGCCTGAATGAGAGAGTAGTTGTAGGTTAGGTGGATTTTACCCATCCCTTTCTTTCTCCTTCTCTTTTTTGAAGGCAAAATGGGGTGGTAAAAATGAAGTTATTCTCTCAGAGTTTGTGCTGTGCAATATATGCCAGCAAGCCCTAGGCAAAAGGACAAATTATACTTTTTTTGTCACAGATAATAGGTATGCTGTTCACAAAACATAGTTCATTCTATGATAAGGCCATGACTTCTTGAGATCTCTACTGAATAATGGTAGAATGCTTTGTGAAGGGACAGGATAATTACTTTTAACATTTAAGAGAAGGCATACAAAGGAGTTATATAATTTCCTGCAGATATCAATGGGGCCGCTCCCTAATGAAGACTGGCTGAATTGGAACAATAATGGAAACAAACCATACAATATTTCCTTACATAAAAAACCAGAGCTTCCCATTTCACACTGCTCTGTTCTTTTGGACAAGAAGCTGGCACTGAAATACTTAATGGAAATGCAGTATACTTAAATTCTGTTAGATTTCTCCTGTGGCCCCTTCTCCTTTCTTTTCACGAAACAAGCAGAATGACCCTTAACATAAAACTTTTGATGGACAGACTACAATTCAGTGCATGATTAAATTGGCTTTTTCATCTTCAATGTTTGGATGTCTAGCCCTCGGTACCTTAAAAAGGCTTAAATTTAAGCACCCTGCATATGGTAATGTGTTCAGGAGCACTATGCATTCTTACAGTCAGAAGTCTCTACATTAAACCCCTGAATCACGGCCATTATAAACCGACACATCTCCAAACCCTTCAATAGATTTCTGGCTCTGGGGAAGAATGAAATGAGAATTCGTTGTCATGCAATATGTATTGGAAGAACTCTTCTTATCCCACTCATGCAACTCAGGATCCAGTATAAACTTCCCTCTCAAAAATTTTTTGTATATGTATCATGCTAAAGAGTAAAGACTTCTGCTACTGAAATGCAGCTACATTAAGCTCTGAGAAGTGAGAAAATTTATGCAGAGATTTTTTTTAAATCAGTTACAGAATTCAGATAGTGAACTGCTTTAACTGATCATCTTGAGTTTGATTGCCATGCATTAAAACATATTTTCAGTTCTTCTTCAACTACACCATCAGTTACTAAGGTGCTGGTGAATACTGATCCAAAGTTCATTAAGTGAATGGGGTTTTAGACTGGGCTTTAAAAATTATGCAAAGTTGTGAAGATAATTATAAAAACCATGAGAACAGCATTGTATTTTGTCCTCCAGGACCTTCTGATACCTAGAAACAATGCCACCTTTTATTTATTAAAACTCTGCATGTAAAACAAATCTTAATTTGCACTGATTGAGCTGAATTCTAGTTTGGAGATACAGTTCTTCCCAAAGTTCTTATAATATTACCAGCCAAATATTACTTGCACCTAACATTTGTAATCTTAAATAAAAGGCAATATAGCAAATTACTGATTACAAAAAAATCTCTTCAAGGGTTTTGTTTTCATTGTATGATATCACTAGAACATACTATGAAATTATTCATCATCAAAAATAATCCTACAAGAAATCCCTCAAACTTACATATATCAACTGCATAATATGGTTAAAACCATAAATTTTTGAGGTACCTACTTCCCACACAAGACTACAACAACAAATAAAACCACATTTCACAGCACCAAATAGATGTCATTCTACTCCTAGTCATAAATGCACTTTCTGCCTACAGAACATTCACACAGAGAATTTATAGAACTCTGATGTAATTGCTTTTACCCTGGGACTGTTAATTTTTTTCTGGGCCTTCTCCACATATTTAATAAACAGTGTTTAAAGTTAAAATTATTCTGATAAAAGCCATTTGCAGTTGTGGAAACCAATAAATTTATGTGAATTGTAGATGATGGATCTCTGAAAATTAATGTTTATAACAATAGTTCCTCATTTTACATTTCCAGACCTTCTGATTTTGGCCTGAATAAAGTAAAAGTTTTCTCATCTCAGCTTTCTGTCTATTCACCATAATTCTGTAGGCTTTATCACCATATACAAGATTATGTGTTTCTTCATCCATTTGTACTGAAGGGATTTGTGTTGCCAAGAGTGAAGATGGAGAAGTGCCATTTATGTTTGTTCAGACATCCATGAAATCTGTGGCTCTTTACACCTCTATAAGCACAAAATGTTAATTCTTCTGTCTTAGACCTGCCTTTTTTTTTTTTTTTTTTTTTTTTTTTTTGGTGAATTCAATATACCATCATAGGAGAGGACAGGAGTCACTATGGGAGGTCATACTTAAACAGTGTGATCTGTTTGCTGATCACTTTGGGATAAACTTCTGGAGAACTTTGAGGATGAGAACCAAACCCTTGAACTCAATTTAGTATTTAATAATAATCCAGTGTAGAAAATAGAACAATTTCAGAAATTGTTTCACCTGAATTTTTGTGGTAAAAGATTTTTTTTCCACATTTTTGCATTCTAGCAATTTTTTTTCTGGCCACAGCAAACAAAGCTCATGGAATGGTGCACCACTACTTTTCTTCCTCCAAGAATTCATTTTTTGACTGTACAAGATGCACGTCTGAGCTATGAAATAACTCCAGCTACCACCAAGCCAGTGCACCCACCCTCCCAGTGCAATACTATGGACGTGGGCAGAAGTTTGCTTCTCAGAGCAGCATGGGTTTGGACCACACTGAAACTCCTGCCTGGCTCCAAAACAGGCTCCATAAGTAGGAGCTGTCGATCCCTGCACTCATTTTGCTGCATGGGACAGATCTGCTCTGCACTGCTTTATCCTTCCTTTGGTAATTACGCAACTGAAGTATGTGTGGCACACTATTTATGTCCAAAAACCTAATGCGAGAGCTGTCAAGCCACTGTCTAATTCTCCTGATCTTTCAAATTATTACAAATTCATCAGACGAGGGAAAAGTGCAGTCAACCCCTCCACTCATATGATGTCTCTGTGTCAGATCCTTATTTTTGAATGCTGATGTATTTGTCCTGCTGAAAAGAACTATTTTAAAGG
This sequence comes from Buteo buteo, assembly GCF_964188355.1. Classification (NCBI taxonomy): domain Eukaryota; kingdom Metazoa; phylum Chordata; class Aves; order Accipitriformes; family Accipitridae; genus Buteo; species Buteo buteo. The sequence continues at coordinate 10,379,970 of NC_134189.1, forward strand.
ATTGTTTGTGTTAATGTCCTGTATGAGCCATAAATCTGAATACTTTATTCTTTCATTTCATCCTTTAGAAACCTCCAATTTATTCTATTTTTGTAACTGAGTGAAAATTATGTGACTGCTTTTTACATTCATCAGGATTATTTAATAGGTATGTTCATTCACAGTGAGTCAGAGAACTGTTATCCGTTCTTGTTCTTCCTCATGATCAATAAATCATGTTCTTTTTTTAAAAATAGTCATTTACTTAAAGACCTAGCAATTTTATGTATTTAGGAAGTGGGTTGAATTTTATGACATATAACCATCAGTAAGCCTTATGTGTTACAGAATACTCCAGAGTGTGTGTTTGCATTGACTATTTTATTTGCTGGCAGGTACTTCCAAAAGCAATACACAGGGATACTCTATCTACTCCGTGCAGTAAAAATGAAAGGGAAGGCATGTTAAGTAAGATGAGCTGTTTATCTTTGCAAAAGCAAACATAATTATCATTGAACTCACAGGATATAACTTTGAAGTTAGAATTTCATTTTGTGTTCAAATATATAAACAAGCCTTTTTGATTCTTTAAGCAGATTCATGCTTTGGTTCCTTGCACCACATTCAGTATCACAAACCCATGTTATTTTTAAGGCATTTCACATGGCCTTGTGTCTGTAGAATATATTCTCCATGGGTGTTGTCTTTACACTAGTTCAAAGCAGACATCAAACCCTACCAAATCCAAAGGAGCAAATGATTAAGCAAGAACTAAAGCAGTGAGAAACGAAACCCAGTAGGTGGGAGAAGCGAAAGTGTTTCTTTAATTTGGAATGTGTGAGAACAATTTGGTTCTTTCCAAGAGTTTTTAAAATATTTGTCATATTGTATGAAGAAATCATTGGGGTTTTTGTTACGGTAGAATCTCAAGTTTTTTGAATTTGAGTAGGAAGGAAAAGATGTGTGTATAGAATTGGGTGCAGAAAAATGGCGTTGACTGGCACAGACGCATACATATCCATACAAACAAGAATAGGGAAAGATGCAACATGATAATAGTCTTATTACAGTGATGGGCATGGGCTATAGGATTAAAGTGAACACAGCACATGGGCATAGACAAAGTCTGAGACGTGGATAGAGACACTTCTGGCAACCTAGGCCAGCTCCCTGACAATGATAATTTCTTGAAATGTGTTTTCTGAAGTTCTGTCTTTTCCAATTCTGCACAGAAAAGGTAAGAGAGTTCTACCATGAATTTGGGAATGTATCAGACCCTAATGGAAGTCATTATATTCTACACATGTAGTTATAGTAAAACATACTCAATTTGAAAGGAGACTCAAATGTACAAGTCACATGCTGCTTAAGTATCTTCATGAATCAGAGCTTTAATCCATCCCAATAAATCAGTAAGTCTGAACCCCCCCACTAATTTTTAGTGTGCCTTTTTCAGCAGTCTCTATTACGGAAATATCTACACTAATGAGAAAGTGATATTCCGTGCCCAGTGCCACCACAATGACACGGAGAACTATCAGACCTTGCCCTTTGGTGGGCGACCCCTGGTCACGCAACTGAGAATTGGATTAATCCTGTTCACTGCTGTGACACAGAGCAGGGGCTTGGCTAACCTGGAGTCAGAGGTTCGCCACCTGGGGAGAACCATCCAGGTCATCTTCTTCGCTCAGCTCTGATGTGTATGGCAGGCTCACAGCAACACACTTGGCTTGACTGGTGATATTACTACTACTACTGCTATTACTACTACTACTATTATCATTATTATTATTGTAAAGAAGGAGATTCCACAGCCCCCCTCCCAAACTCCCCTTTTCCAGAACTTAACTGTGCTGACAAACAGATATATTTTCTACTTTCTGATTTAAAATGTTTCTAAAAACAGAACCAGTATGTTCTTCCATAGCCATATAGGAAAATGGGTTACACACAGACACTCTCTTCCTCTTTCTTTTTTTTGGACTTAAACAAGATCTTTAAAATATCGCTTCTTCAAACTTCATTTTTAATCCACTGACCCTTCTTTTCAACTTTTTGATTTTTCCAAATGATTTCCAAAATTCTGTTTCCAAACCAGACATTATTCTAGGCAAAACCTCATCTGAGTTTAATGAAAAAGTTATCTTCTGTGCCTTGTAAATTGTGCTCTCTGTAAGACAGCCCAGAATGAGACTTGGAAGTTTTTGTAACTGTTTCGTGCTGGTTATTTATATTTGGTTTGCAATTCATTATAATTCACCATACTTTTTCTGCAATACTGTCAGTGAGCCCTCAGTTCCCTGTTTTGTAATTATGCATTTTTATTGTCCTTCTTACAGACCTTACCCTTGCATATATCTAATTTTTTCTCTTTGATTTTAGACTCTTTCTCCAACTTATTGAGATTATTTTGGAATCTGATCCTGTCTTCTGAAAAGTTTTTGGTCTGTTCTCCTTTGGAGTCATCTGTGTATTTTATATTATCCTTTTCATCATCTGAATCATTAATGGAAGTAATGGCACAAACTTGGGCATAGAAGAGACTATGACTGATTTTATTTGCCTTTTTGACAGAAACCCTTACAGTTAGACCTAAGCAGAATTTTTCAACAAAGTATGTGCCTATTTTATGGCAATTTTTCCCAAAATAAATTTCCTTACCCAAACTGTATCTCCTAATTCTGTGAGTTGGTATCAGAAGCCTTACTAAAGGAACGACAATACTGCATCTATGTTTGTTTGCATTAGTAACCATGCTAAAATGAATATTTGATTTGCTTGGAGAAGTTGCTTCTCAAACAAACTGTTTGCTCTTTTAATTACTCCTTACTCTCTCCTACATGCTTATATATTATTATTTTTAAAAAATTTAAGTCTATTTCCTGTTAATGAAGTTAATCTGAGTCATTTTAATACTCAGACTTTATCCCACTCTATGTTAAATTTTTTAAGAAAAAGAACACTTTTTCCAGTCTCCTGGGCCCTCCTTTTCTTCCAATAACAACAACAACAATAAAGCTAAGTTAAAAGTTTGTTTTAACTAGCCCTCTCAATGATATTCATCAGGCCCTGAACACTAGAATACCCCCTACCATAAATCCTCTGATACACTGAAATTATTTATTCTTTTCTCCTACTCTGATCTGCACACCTGTGCACTGTTAATATAATTGCATTTAGCATCTGGTTGCATTTGAATGTCTCTGTGTAAAAATTGAATCAGGGAATTCACTGAGAACATAAGCTTGCATCACTCGTTACTTAGTTTCCCGTTCTATTAAGTAATGAATCTGCTTTTATTTTTTCTTCCTTTCACTTTGGAAGTATCTGCAAAGGCTTTTGTAGACCTTGCTGCTTATGAATCTTTTATTATTATCAAAGCTGTAATTGTCTTCTGGTTCTAAAACAAGTTTTGGTGATTTCCTGGCTCCCTCCTGCTTCCAGAGGTCCTCTGTTTAATTATTAACATCCCTAGCTTTCTCCTTTCCTCATCAGTAAGGCTAGCATCAGCACAGGAGAATGTTTTGTTTGAGGCACAATTTGAAGAAGTATATGGAATTTCATGTAAAATGTATGAATTGCACAAGCAAAATAAAGACCTTCCTAATACAATTTTGGGAAGTGAGAGAAAACAAGGGGTATAGTAATGTGCCTTCAGTTTACTACTCTTTGCAAGATGATCTGGCTCAGCAGTAAGGCAACACACACGACAAGTCTCTTTTAAAGTATTTTAAAGTACGTTGCCTTCTGGATAATTTTCTTCTGTAATTTTTTATTACTTTTCCACATTTACAAGAATAAATGTCAACAAACCATAAAGATGCAACATTGATTGTGGCATATATTATCCTCACATGGCTTGTCTGACGTATATCTAGTTTTTGAGCTTTGTCTCTGCTTCTTTTGCTTGAGCTTTACAATCTAAACTTACCAAGTATGAATAATGTTAATACACTCAATGACTGAGGGGAAAAATAAATCCCTGTATCTCAGGCTTTATCTTCACTTTTCAAGTTTCTTTTGTGGCATGAGATGTGATCAATAGGATAGTTTAATCTGACTGAGTGTTATGACTTGGAGAACTGTGGTGTCAAAAGTTCTAACTCTTCGTTAGTGTACCTAAGTGAAATTAGTCAAAGGATAAACTACAGCCATGGAAGCCGTCTCCTTTCCTGGATGTTGAATCAATCCCTGTTTATGTCACACACTGTGCTTACAATAAATCAAGTTTTAGAAATGCAAGAATGGTATTTATCCTAACCAACAAATTGTTAGACAAAGATGTCACCACTGTGCCTGTGACTTTAATTAAGCTTAAATAACATGAAAATTCTTTTGCTTTCAAGAAGCCTAGAATGATGGAAACTTGCATTCAGGGTTCCTTCTTAACAACACTGTTGTTCCTTTCAACAAGTACTCCACAAGTACTTAACATTTCAGGACAGTGATTTTTCCTTTGTACTTACATGTTTCTTAGCATTTTTCAAAACCAATCAATGAATACTTTTCACCTTTCCTTGGAAATATTCTAGACAGTTTGGCTTAGTTGATTTTGTCCTGGACATAAAGTTTTCTCTCCTATTCCTATGTGCATGCATGTTTTCTCTCTCAGCTTTCCAGACTAGAAATGGCAGTTGTCATGACAACATAACACATTTACTGCTCTCGTATTCCTATGATTTTTGCTTTCTTTTTTGATGGCAGCAGCTGACAGCCTTTTTTTAGAAGCACAGACATATAAAGTTATTCTCTTGTATTTCTTTGCATGTAGATGATTGCAGAAAGTATGCAGTTAACTAAGCTATAATTTGATCCCTTCCAAAACACATCCAGGAGAAGTTTTCCCACAGACATCTGAAATGAACATTTTTATATATTACACCAAAAAACTGAGATGATTCCACGTAGAAGATGAAAGTTTACAGTTACAGTATAGATTGTTCAATGCACAGATAGATACCTGAAGTTGCAATTTGCTATGAGCTAATACTTGTTCCGCAAATCCAATTTGCACATGGAAATGCACATTTTGCACACGTAGTTGAACAATTTGGTGAAAAATGTCCTGTATTTAATATTCTTGGAAACCTTCTGTACAAGAATTATTGCAGGTGAATTGCCAAAAGTTTCATTCATTTTTAAACTTTGTTAGATTAAATATTCTTTTTCTACATGATCCTTTATTCTTCATCTTCTTTCATAGTCATGTTTTACTAATATTTCTAGAGAAAATGAGTCTATACAATTCATTGCTACATTTTTCCTTCATTGATTAAATTATTAATTTCAGCTACAAGTTCTATTCTTAATTATATCTGCATCACAATACTTCTAGGACTAGTAATTGTTGAGTAATTTTTTTCTCCTGATGGTTGCAAAGTTTTGGTAGCCAGAAGTCAAAAATGGGAAAAATTAAAGAATGTGACCTTGTGAATTATCTAATTCTTTTCAAATGTAATATATATTGCTTGGGCCAGGAAAACAAAAATAAGAAAAATGCAGAAGAAAGTAATAACAATAACAATAACAATAACAATAACAATAACAATAATAATAATAATAATATCTAAACCATACCAAACTATCAAAATGAGCAAAAAAGGCTGCAGGAAAGACACAGTAAGAGACTTAGATGTATAATTCTCAGATAGCCACTACTCTGGCATTTCCAAACTTTTAAAACCCTATAACTTGAATCTTCCTTTAAAATACTGTTCTGTATGCAGCAAAGAGTATGTCCAGAATTTGTAGTGAAGGTATGTCTTCTGGATATTTTTTCCATTAATATTTCACCGAATGTATTTCCTTGCAAAAATATTCAATAATGTAGTTGTATACAAATATTGGAGAATATTTGTAGAAAAGAAAGATTAAAATTTTAATGAGCATCAATAGACCATCAATATTTTAGGAATGCAAAATTACCCGAGTAATTGAAATACAGAATAACAGATAGTCATAATCAACTGATTGTGAATCAGGTATAGAAGAGGAATTATAAAAATACAATGCTAAGATTAGTACTCCTAGTTAACTAATGCAGTAGAGAAAATTTCAATCTATTTAGGGATGATTCACAAAGAAGAAAAAGTGGCAAAAAGTCTTATATGAGTTATTCATTACGAAGTATTGGCTGAGCATCTGAGGGAGTGGATATTTCCTTTCCCTGCAAACTTTACCTCACTTATATCCTGTTAATGTCTTGATTACTGCAATCATGCTCATTTGGATCGATTGTTATGCTGAAGAGATGAAGTGGTTATCTCCCAGCACAGCCTGGAGAGCAGGCACGCACGAAGTCTCTGTAATTTTTTACACCCTTGCACAGAAGTACCAAAAATAGGAAGCTGTCATCATCATACCACATTTCCCAAAGGTTACTCTTCCCCTTCAGGGGCAGGTATACTAAAGCAGTACAGCACTGAGCTGCATAAGAAAGAGTGATGGATCCTGACAGGGTGACTTTTTTCTTCTCTTTTAATGAACGTTCATTTTCTCTCTTCCCACCCCCAGACCTAGAGCCCCAGGGCAATTCTGAGCTCAGGTGTAGGACGATTTACATGTTAATGTGGCACAACCAAGCAGTAGTCACTACTAGTTATTTATTCTGCTGTAACTGAAATGGCATAAATATGCTTGCCTTTCACTTCTGAGGTTCGCTGGTTGCTATTCAGGGAATAAAGAAACAACAACAAAAACACCAAGACCAAACAGAACAGGAGGTCTTCTTGTTGGCAAGTGCGTCTGTGCCTCTGTCAGCTCCATGGAGTATTCAGCGGAAGACAGCAGCGATATTTATTTATTTGTTTCTTTGCACAATACAGAGAAGAAATACTTAACCAAAACTCCAGGTGCCATGGCTACCAAGTGAAAATATCACATACAAAAACTAAATCACCAATTATTTCACACTTTTCCAAAGCCAAGAAAATAATGAAGTGTGGCCCAACCACCGTTCATTCTCCTTGGCCACAACACACATCCTTTTCCTTTATTATTCGGCAGGGTGAACTTCAGGAGAGTGGCTTTCTTGCCTCTGTGTGCGTGAGCACAGCTCAGTCGCCCATGCTCAGAGCACGGCGCAGGAAGAAGCAGCATGCGGCAGACTGGGTGGGCGCACAGCTGCTGTGTGCCCACCGTGGCTGAGAAAGAAAAAAATAGCACAAGCGGTTGCTTGCCAGGCAGGTAATCTTCTAGGGGAGGTTAAAGTGGGCTTGTGCTCAGCCTCCTGCCTCCCACCCAGGGCAAAGGGGGGAATCAAGGAGTTGACGTGGCCGCTGGCGTGGAGCAGGGCACGCTGTGAACCGCGGGGCACCGCGTGAAACTGCGGGAGACCATCAGAGTCAGCAGAGTAATGGGGACACGCCACAGGGCACGGTCCCCTGCACCAGCCATAGCTGGGGGCAGTGGGTGGGGGTCCCATGATGATGGGAGCTGGCTGGGAGCTTGTGATGTCCCACTGGAGGTCATGGAAGGAGAGTGGGAGCTCTCAGCAGGAGAGGAGGGACAAGCCTTGGTGGGGGAGGCATCTGGGAGGCCAGTCTGATCCGTTGGTAAGTGCTAGTGCGCAGAGGCACCCATCCACCGGCCAGACCTGCTGTTGTTTGCTGCTTGCCTGGGATCTAGATCCAGGATGTCATGGAGAAGCTGCCGAGGGCTTGTCCAGCCCCGGAACCCTCATCATCCATGATACTGGTGAAGGAAACCTTTAACACGTCATGAAGGACTACAGGGCTCTGCAGTGTAGAGGGAAGGGCTAGAGGGCCAAGGTTGTTCTCCAGGAGATTTTTGGAGTGTGTTAAGGACAATTTGTGACACAGGTAATGGATAAGAACAAGGAAGTCTTTGCTGGACCTGTGGCTCTCAAATAAGAAAGAACCGATCTAAGATGTGAAGGTTGGTGGTAGTCTTGGCTGCACCGACTGTAATATAGGGGAGAGATCAAATGACCAAATATCTGTTTTAGTGTGAGCTGAATTGTGCTTTATACTTCACTGACAGTATTCATGAGCTCCCCATTGTCTTTGAGGAGAGTGTAGACATCTAGTTTGTCAGCAGACACACCTAATTTGAGGGGTTGACTCTGGAGCAGAATCCCATCCCATACTTCAGTAATTACAAGACAGCACACCAGTTTTGAAAGTGATTGAGAATTTTGGTATACTTACAGAAAAGAACATGCACACATTTGTAAGAACTGCTCTTACGCATCACGAAATGCAGTTCATTTCCCACTGCTGTCACAGAGATCAGTTATAAAGTCTGGATCCAGCCAGTCATTTTGAGGGTCCCATCTGCATCCTGAGTGTCCAAGTTACAGTTTGATTCAGCTGCTTGCATATTGGTGTCAGGTTCCATTTGAGCTGTGCAAGAATACCTGTGTGAGGCTGGTTTGGTATAACATGTTATCTATGGGGGGTACACAGTCACCTGGAGTAGTAACTGGAGGCCAGGCAGCAACTCAGATGGCACTAAATGGCCACGTTTGAGCAGCTGAACTGAGCCTTTATCCCCATAGATTGGGGTCTCTGTGTGAAATGAAGGTGATAATCTATGAGTTTTTCAGTTGTGTGATGTGAGGATAAACAAATGTTTGCGAGATGACTGTCTGAATAGGTAGCTCAGTTGATGAAATGATCTGAATCATAAGTTCTTCTTCCTTTTTTAACTCATTTTTATATATTTATACATACAACTCTATGAATGGTTTCTGTACAAAACTGATGCGCTGTTGTAACTTACATTTTAATTCAGATACAAAAGTAATCTTTCTTCTTTGATATGTTTCAGCTTTGATTGCCAAAACACCTGGCAAATTACAGTGAAGTAAAAATGTGGGGAAAATATGTCAAAGCCTACCCAGCCAATCTGCTCCTGTGCAAGGGGCAAGCATAAACCCCCATACCACGTTAAGCTCACTTCAGACTCCAAAATTTGGCAAACACAGTACTTGTGTGATAGGCAAACCTTGTGCTTGGCTGCACAAAAAGGAGTTTTACTGTCAAGCAAACGCCACCCTCTGTGGGTTTCAATTACTGGAGAAGGAGCGAGGCAACTTGGCACTTGATCTTTCTATTGAAATTCTTAAAAGGTAGATGTCAGGGAATTGTACTTCAGCAGTCCTATTACAGTTCACTTTATATGTCAAATTCTAATAATGGGTCACATTATAGCATCTTTCAGAGGTTAATACCACTGCAGAGCATAATAAGCATATAAGTCAGCGGGTTATTAAAAGGATTCATAATGTTTCATGAAAGCTTTTGCATGCAGGTTAGAAAAGACGTTACCTTTGAGCCAATTTTTCTGCTGGTAAATTTAAGAAACACCACTGACCTCAGTGGAGATATACCGAGTCCCATTTGCTGATAATCTGCCTTTTCATTTGTCTGCTGGTGTGTTCAGAAACAGCAGCTGAGGATCTCTGTGATATGCACTTTGTTAACCACGACACAAATGCAGTGGTAGCTGGGGGCTTTGTTTGTTCGTTAATTCTAAATTTGTTTCCCAGAGGTAATGCATTGCCATGGAAGATTTTCATTTCTGTGCTTTATGGGCAAGTTTTCCTTGTTTCTGTGAATAAGAAAGCTTTCTTCACGGTAAAAGTATCAGAACACAAGTAAACCAACTTGCATTTTTTGATTTTGTTTTGTTTCTTACCAGTTAACAGGGAAAAAAGTTATCTCAATAGACTTTTGTTATAAGCTTGAGATATTCTGGAAGTAGAAATAGCAGTTAACTTTATATGTCATTTTGAAATATTTTTGAATATGGAGGATTTTTGTTTTTTAAAATACTTGGGGCTTCTTTGTGATTGCTCCATTTCTCATGCCCTCTCTTTTTCAATTTAAAGCAATAACTTTTCAGAAATCATTGATAGAAACAAACCTGTGACTTATTCACTGTTTCTTTTTCTCTTTTTAGAAATTCTTTTTCAAAATCAAAATTATATTTTTTCCAGTGTTTCCAACTATAAAAGACAACACTGTTCCTTTGCAAGCAGCCCTGTGGAAAAGAGTTGCTAATTACAAAACATAGGATGGAAAACCACTTATGGATTTGCCATAGTTCCTGTTAGTTTTGCTTTATGTTTTTTGAGGTACTCAGGTTCTAACTATTTTGGAAAATAAATGGGTCTCATTCTTTTGAAGATGACATTCTCTTAGAGGCTCTGTGGTGCCTGAGCACTACAGTACACTGAGAATACGCACACTTAGGCATCATTTAATCTAAATTCAGCTATGAAAACATAGGTGATTAATGCAATCTAGTCATTCAAGCCCGGCTATAGTCAGGGCATACAGAAGTGCATTTACAGAGCATAATACATTCCCCCTCAAGAGAAGTGTCTAAAATAGTTGGGATGAATCACTCTTTGGAAGTACAGAGCTCCTGCTATTGCCTGGTTGCCTTGACTACAAAAAGCTAATTTTTAAATGGCTTAAGTTAAGTGAAGTGACTTTAGTGACTGTCTTGAGTTTGGAAATTCATCTGACTCCTTGCTATGTCTTTTGATAACTCCATACCCAGTAATCCTTAGTCTCCATAGTAAGATCAGATTCTTTAAGCAAAAAATTGCTTCTCTAAATTACAGAGCTTTGTTATAATAACAGTGTTACATCCAAGGGCAAGCTATTGTAGCATGATGGCTAACTGCATATATTATACATACTAACATGCACACATTGGGGTTGGGTTCGATTTCTATTGATGTCACTACAAATTTTTTTACCAGTCTTGATTGCAGCAGTCTCACTGGCATAAAACAGAAGTGATGTGATTAAGAATCAGATCTTTAATACCTATTGTAATGCTAAATACCATGGAAAAGTAGTAATCTATTTCAAATCCTCAGCAGAGTCAAGCATATTTTTAAAAAAATATTCACAATCCCATTTTTAGTTGCAGATTCTGATCTCAACTCTCTGTGCAAACCCACTAATTTCTCAGTACAGAGTATGACTGTAGATATCCCAGGCACATATGAAGGTGTGAATACTTAGTTGCTGCCTAGATGGGACTCATGGCTTTGCACATAAAATATTTCTTAGTTCAGTAGCTAGACCAAAGAAATGCACCCTCATTTTAGGGGTTTGGCCAAAAAAAATTCCCCTAGGACAAGCAATAGTTTTAGGTGGACACCTATGAAGACGCAGGGGAGAATTACAACCACCTTGGGACAGATTGGCTGAAGGCAGCTGCTGCTACAGCATGAGGAGGGAGAAGGAGAGAATCCCGCTCCCCATTCCCAAAACCAGCTCTTCCTGATGTCCCCTGCTGCATTCGCTGTGTCTTCCTATTGCAGCCAGGAAGGTAGAGGCTCTGCTGTCAAGGATTTCTTCCATTCCTTCCTGCTCCAAAAGCCATTCGTCCACCAGGGTTCCAGACGGAAAAATACTGTTCAAGCATGTAATTTAAGACTCTGTCATTATGCATATGCATTTGGGACCTGAATTAATTTGCATGGGCTGCTTTTCATAGGCCCTGAGAAAACTGTGATCCTAGTGATTACAGTGGGTAAAGAGCTGATTTCAGCCTGGATCCTGCTGTTAGGTTAATTAGCCTTCCAACCACGGTATTGAGAGGTTGCTTTAAAAAAAAAAAATAAAATAGTGAAGAGCATGGACGTCTGTCTGCAGTGGGTACATTTATTTTTCACTTTTATGCACACCTTCACTCTTCTCTTTTTTGGTCCTGTTTCTATAATAATGCTGGCATGCCGTTTTGAGACTCATCTTCTTAATACTTGTTTACTTTCCAGGTGTTAGGGAGATATAAAATTCTGTCTTGTTTTGTTTAGCTGGTTTGTTTGGGTGGGTTTTGTTTTGTTTTAGTGTTAGGTAGGGTTGGTACTAATTGGTTTCTAAGTTAAAGGAATAAAAGAAACTGTTAGCAAATCTGCTTTTGTGTTTTCTGTCTATGTATTGTATTGAAAAGAGAAGGCAATTATTCCACAGAGTTGAAGGTTGGTTACGCTGGGGTTTATTGAATGTTAATTGGCATCCTCACACATGATTTAAATACTGTTTTGCGTCATCTGGGTTACAGAGCCAAGGGATCATAAATAGGACTGGAGCAGAACTATAGCAGCACATTTTTTTGCTGCTTATTGGCAGAGTAAAACTGTGTGTTTATTCTCTTCCAAACTAAAACAATAGTTTTCAAAAGAGAACGTTCTCCTTTCCTGCTCTTTTCTCCCATTTTTCCTTTTCTTATAATACTTAAACTTAACTGTCTTTCTTTCAAGGAAGGGGTTTTTTTAACTTCATGGGGATTAAAATTCTATTAGCTAAGTTTGAATGTAAAATAGCTAGCAAAACTATCAAAATGTTTATAAAATAACAGGAAAAAAATTTTCCACATCCAAAAATGTTATCACTCTTTTTCACAGATTAACCCATTATTTTTTTGCTTTATTTGAAACCTCATTTTTCATTCAATAAATTGGTATCTGAGGAGGAAAAAAAACCCCAATACTCATTCAATTCTAAAGCAGGCACTGTGTAAACTAAATAAAAGCCCCTGGTTTAAACCGGTGCTCTGGACTGTATATGTATTTGGAAAGCCAGGTAAAACAAGGACCTCAAAAGTCACTGGTTTATTCCTTTCAGCCACAATCATCATATACATGCCAATAAGCATATTAGTATATCTTACATGAGAAACCGTTCCAGCTGTAAAGCTCAGTAGTAATGCACTCTGATAACCCTCACTCAAAAAACTAAAGGATCAATACAGTTAGAATTGCTAATGTTCAGTAGAGCTAACACTGAAAGATGAGTAAAATATACTAAAATTACCATCACTGGGAACTAAAATCTTCATTTTTTCCCCAAATATTTTCATGTAACATTTTCTGATATTTAATTAGCCATGTTAATGATATCTAAATCCAGGGGTATTTCTCCTTCTGCCAGCTAATTACGGCACTCTAATTTTCGCTTTGGAGAGTGACATGGCTCCTGCTCAGTGTGGGGGGTCTTTTTCGTGATGTCCTCTTCTCAGATTTGAAGCCTGTGAGGTTAAAGGAAGATTCTAATGACACCCTCCAGGGTAGCCTCCTTTGAAGGCTAGGACCAAGAGCTTTGATTTCAGGTCACTCCCTATGTGGCTGCCTTTAAAGTTCATCTGAATTAACATTCAGTGATATTTTTGGCAGCTTTGACTGCCAGGAAAAATCATTACAGTGGAATAATAATGCAAATAAACTTTGCATAGTCCCATTAAATCATTAAATGCCACATTGTTCTGTAATGGGAGTGACATTTCATTATTTCTAAAGCATCAAATGCGCCTCTGTGCTCACTGCCAGTTTCACGGTATTAATACTGGTGACAGAATACAATAACACTGGAACAAGAAACGAAGGGGTCCTAGGGCTTATATGATACCTGCAGATACCTGAAATGACTGAAAAATACAGAGGTAAAGGCATTATAAAAGAACTGTGCTGGGCTTTTTAGAGTGTGTTCAAACTTCTGGTCCAGATTCTCAATGACATTCAATTTTTCTTTTGTCCTTTTTCTGACAAAAGCAAAAGGAAAAGATTAGTCGGCTGTCATATGGAGAACATCCTCCAACTTTTGGTTGTGTTTTTTTGTTTTCTTCCTCCATATTTTTCTCCTTGTAACCTTTACAAAGTTTGAAGAAACCCTTCATAAAGGTACTGCACCATGCACTTGAGTGTACAAGGCATAAAACCAAACAAAAAACCCCTATTTTGCTTTTAAACAGAGCTCTCTGAAGTGCAAAGACATCTTCTGAGAAGAAAACAAATTCTTAAGAGATATGAGGGCACTACTGTATGCTTTTAATGGACTGTTAAATTGTTTATTTAAAAGAGAAGCAGAAAAAAAAGGATAATCTAAAGTATGGCAAACAATAAAAAAAAAAACAGCTTAGGAAAATCAGGGAGAAAATCTCACCATATATTGAAAAAAAAGCATGTCCTAGGGGATTAAGCAGAGAGCACTTCAGAAAATATACCCTTTCCTTCTCTGGCTGCTATGGGAAAGCTTCTTTGAAGGAGCACTCCTGTGTATGACCTTCAAGAACAGCCAGAGTTTAGATGGCTCTAAAATTCATTCAGTAGAATGAGACAGAATGAAGGAAAAAAGACCCTACGTCCATCAGGACTTCTACTGCAGTATCAGCACAGATCTGTGGGTCAGAAGGGGCCTTTATGCTCACAGTTCATAGGGCCACTAAGGGATTTCACCTGGTATTTCCAGCTGTAGGGAAAAATATTCTCTACACCACCTGTGAGCACGTCATTTCCCTTACAAAAGAAGCCCAGGCCCTGCCTAGGTGGGAAAGCAGTGAGCTGGGCAGCTAGTTCTCTGTTGAATATCTCGTTTGAAACCTTCAGCCTGAAGGTCCCCAGGTAACCATTAGCAAATCCCCCCCTTTAGCTGAGGTGCCTTGTTCCAGGCATTCAATTCCCCCCCACACTATTGTGTCTTTTTGCCACATTGATTTGTGTTTATCTTTCCAATGTTGAATCATATCCCACATTATGGATTTTCTTGGGTTATGATATTTTCCCCTTTTTTTTGTATTGCCAAGGCACAGCTTCTTCTTAGTATCCTTCAGTCCTACTGCCATACAGCCAGGTGACAGCCCTACGTGCTCGGTCCACATTGCTGAAGAAGAAAAGGTGCTCTGTAAACTTATTGAGCTGGCTGCATGTTTTAAACTGTTTACTTACTTTTGAATGAGAGCAAACAGTAAACACCACTTATACCCCTCGCAATTAGAAAAGGGAAAGCATTCACCTGACATTAAAAAAGATCTAATATTCTAAGTGAAGCTACATATCCTGGAGAGTCACTGGAAAAGGGAGCAAGCTGGTTACCTTTCCACTCACAGAGACTTTCAGGGCCTGTAAACCATGAAGAAGATAATTTTCTGTTATTTTAGCTTATTCTTGCATTGAAGTTAGAAGAGTGGAATCAAGAGCTCTGAGAAATTCTAGTTTCCACCACGGGGAATTAAAATCCCTTTTTGGCAGGAAAGGACAAACAGAAGAAAAAATGCTGAGTGTTTCTAAGGTAGAAATTGACCTGTTGAAGTTTGAGAACACCAGTCTTGTATTAGCCTGGTAATAGCAGTCTCACTGCTCACAGCAATTGATGCAAATTAGAATGAAAATAAGTGTTAAAAGCAGTTTATGGTGGCCTGCAATTCACTGACATTTCATGGACCACTTATCAGCCATCAAAATTACATAAGCTTTAATTTCACCATGGCTTCCAAAGGCTTGAAATAAAAAGTCAATAGCTGTCTAATCCACTTGACTTTGTGGAATGATGCTGAGTAGAATTTGGTAATAAGTCATGAGATCCAGCTTTAAGCCACAGATTTGTGTTTCTGTGGTCACTTGACCTACATTTGTGCTCTGAGACACAGACACACCTTCCCAAAATCTTTGCTGACAGGAGAGCGTAAAGACTTCAGTGAACCTTAGATTATTTGTCTCTGTTCCTCAGCCTGCTTGACCACTAGCCATTCCGCAACACTCCCTACCTTGCCTGGCAAAAGAACGAGAGGTTGCAAGCATAGTCAGAAGTTACGCATCTGTTCTCACGAGACCCTTTTTCAAAATAAAATAGATAAAGGTGTCAATAAAGAATAATAACCAAAGCATTTTTCCTCTTCAGATCCCACAATGTTTTTAAAGCAAGCAAGTAAGTCCAGGTCTTCTGAGTCCATTGATCTCTTGTGGTTCTTAGTGCAATTCCATACCATGTGTCAGGGTAGTTCCTCCTCTTATTCCTATCATGCCAATGTCTGAGGTAATGTACTGAGTCATAAAGTTAATATAGCAACTGAACTGTATCTAACCAGCTATTAAGACTGCTCAAAACAATATGTTCTAGCCATCTGAAAGGAAGACCTTTCTGAAGAATAATTCCTACTAATTTAAAGTTAGTTTTCTGTGAGCATTAGAAGATTGATCCTGCCACAGTCCACAAAGTGCCAACTTTGTACTCAGGAGTATACTTAGGTACTTCAGCCTTGGATTTTCATGGTTGCTGTGCTCCCATTACTCCTCCCCCACACCCCCTAATGTGAGATCACTAGTAGAGCAGTGCAGTCACCGACCGCCCCACATCCTCGTAGCAAGGAAACTTTCACAATCCTCCTTGCTATAGCAGAAATTCAGCACAGAGTATAGCTCTACTTATATGTTCCATTCAAGTGTCAGCCACAAATGGAGTCCTTAAATCCCACTGAATTTGTCCAATTCCCAAGGCTCAGTATATGGCATGAGTGTGAAGTCAGCCTTACACCTTATGTCTTTGGTAAACCACCAGGTCTTAAATTAGGCAAAGTTTTTCTTATAAATGGAATCAGTAACAGCCTATGCTTAGTGCTTTGGAATTTCCAATGCAGTGTTGCAAAGAAACACACACGGAAAATTACCTCAGTGATTAAAACTCAGCCAGTCGGAAGCCTTCGGGTCTGCAATATCATTCAAACTGACAGAATAAAAATGTTTGACCTGATCTGTCACATTACAGCACTCAGCATCTATTTATGACAGTCTGACTTCATCTCATCGGACAGCTTCTCACGCCTGAAGAGCCGTTAGGAAGTCCTGCATTGTCTCTGTAGGTATTTAGCCTGTGGTGCTGGAAGAGTGGTTCTGAACCACGGCCGCAGCTCTTCATCTGGGAGAAAATTTAAAAAAGAAAAGTAATGTGAGGTTCACAGAACCAGGAACATGGAAACACCTCATGTGCTTATGTCACAAAGCAAAAGCCTAATTTTAAGTGTAACTGAGACCCAGAAGTCCAATCCCTATTGCCTTTCTTTAGAAAATGGAACTTGAGGTTTTCAAAATGCTGACTGTAGGGAAATTAAGTCTCAAATCCTGCTTTGTTAGGTCACACAAACTTCCATTTGCAATAAGTATCTACAGTTGAGAGACAATATGCACTTAGATCTGGACGATGGTCTGAGGCAACCTCATCTTTTCCATCTTTAGGTGACTACCTTGCCAGAAGTGCACACTTAAATCCATGGGGCCCCAAGGACAGCAGTGTCAGTCTGGTCCTGCATGTTTTTCATGGAACAAATAATTTGTAACTGCCTTCCATCTTAGGAAATTATTGAACCAAACTCCCCTTCCCCCCTGCTCCCTTGTTACCTACCTGTCTCTTTTATTCAAAACTGATTTGTCAGTTCTGTTGTGCCTTAACACATGGAGAAGCTGTGCTATGGGCTTCATCAGGTTCAAAATGTGCAAGAATGCTGTTTTAAGGTGTCCTCTCCCCAGGCTGCTGAGCCTTCTCAGAGCTAATGCTGAATAAGTTGAAGGAGAAATCCTCCTGGTACTCTAGATGGCCAGGAATAAAATTGCTTCTTTCATGGTCTTTGGAAGCATAGCAAGATCTCTGGCACTTGTCACAATAATGCAAATTGCACCAGTATCAGAGCACGAGACTAGTAATTAGTTCGGTATTTTAATAGTATTTGGTGATACGTGTCTGACACATCGGGACCAGACATATTTGTGTAAAAAAACACAGCAAGGCATTTCCAATGGATAAGAAGCTTGGAAATGACCTGTCTGCAGGTCATTGATTCATTGCTAGTAGTTTGTATTAGTCGTCACCCAACTGGGTAGCTGGCTGTGGTGGCGATTCGATGGCAAATGTGAATGCGGTTGCTGCAGCCTCACCCTTCCTCACTTGCAGGCAGAGGAGAGGTCTGCTCCGTCCCACGGCCCCTGGCCTTCATCCACTCCGGGAGATGTCTCAGCACCCCAGTGACGTACGCAGCTGAGCTCAAGGGCCAGCTGTGGGTTTTATCTCATCACGACTGTGCATAAAACTGAAGTATATACCTTTTAAGTGACCTTCTTTTTTTTTTTTCTTTTTTTCAAGTCTGACTCATGCTTGGGGAAAAAAAGGAAAAAAAGAAATACCCACCTATAAGCATCAACTCCTCATCTGATAGGAGTTAGTTTGTGATTGACACTTTTCACTGCTGTTATGGTAGGACCAGAAATCATGGGTACAACAGCAGACGATGTGGCCCACAGCTAAAATTGCAGTGAAAGACGTCTTTTCTTTCAATTTTGAATTCTTTTAATAAACAAACCCTAAACATGAACCACCAAAAATAGTGTGTATGAGCTCATGGTGCAACTGGAATAATACCCACACTATAGGGAGAGAAAATGAATTATCTCTTCAAAATTCTAATTCAGACATAATCATGACAGCTGCCAAATTATCCATGAAAGACAGTAAACCCAGGAATCACTTCAATATGGTTCAGAAACTGTAGTTCACATCCTTCTCAGTTTCCAAATAGTTACATAGACTGTTCTTTTAGCTGATGTACAAAGGATAAATACAGCCTCATTCTGTATCTGTGCACCCCTGCTAATAAGGTGTTAGTCCTCCTAATCTACAATTGTTCAGGTGGTGAACTGACACTCAGCACATTTGAAACTTTCCTCAGCTGAGAGCACTTGAGAACAATTGTTCAGTGTAAGCTCCAAGCAGATAACTAATGCTTGTCTGGTTTTGTTTCTCCACCCTAGGAAAGAAAAAAGAAAAAGAAGAAAAATGAGAGAGAGGAAAAAGAAAAAGAAAAAGAAAAAGAAAAAAGAAAGAAAAGAAAGAAAAAAAAGGAAAAAAAAAGGAAATGTGTTGCATAAACTATGCAGCTGGAAGGACAGATAGCTAGCAGCCCCAGTTGGTTAACCTCATTGCTCCAAATCAGTCAGCAATACACTTACATGTGAGTTTTCAAAGCCTGCTTCTCATGAAAGGGATATTCTCTCCTCTCTTCTTTTAATCCCGGAGGAAAAATCTGAATTATGCCCACTCAGTGTATTCAGGATGTGATAAATAAATAGTTAGAAAGCTCTAGACATTCTGTGCTGATCTTTCTCTTTCTAAGGACGAAGTAAGCAGGTTTAAATGGTCTCTAGTTAGGAAATGACTGGGGAAGGTCACAGTGCTTATACTAAGGAGAAGTGGACAGGCTAATTGACTACAGAGATTAAAACATGAAGCCTTTAACAAATGGATTGCAGAAATCATATTCCTGACAATAGCTGCTTGGGGTTTTATACCTGCCAGCCCAGCACATTTTCCCTTCTCCCTGGAGGAGATTTAAGCAGAAATGAATAGAGAATAAGTCTCTACCCAGCCATACAGAAGTGAGCCAGCACCTGAAACAAAGGTGGTCAGTAAACCCACTTGGTTTCTTACTTGGTATTGCTAGGGCATACATTTGCCTTCCTCAGCACTTTTTTACAGTCATCTTGCCCCCTTTCAAAGACAAAAATCTGCAGGTCATAATGTCTGGATACAAATTCAAATACATTTGAGAACCCAGAGGGGAGGAGGAAGACCAAGAAGGATTAATTGTCGAGTGCCATTAATTTGTTTCAATCAGCCATACAGTTTGGATGTTAGTCTTTTAGTTCCAACACAGCACTATTTTAAAATTATCTTACTTTATTTCTTTAGTATTAGTCATCACTTGTACAATTGTATGGGTGTATTGCATTTTACAGCTTCCTAGAAGACAGATCCCTACCCAGAGGACAGTACAGTACACTGGAATTCGTATAAATTCAACTGCACACACAAGCAAAAAACAGAGAGTACACATAGCCTCTGCGGAATGATTCACAAATAAGCTAAGCTAAAATGAGTGCTTACGTAAAGAAGGGACATGAAGAGTAAAATTTAAGAGTAAATGAAGGCAGCAAAGAAGTGGGTGTAAAATTAAACTGAAGCAGAACTGTAGGTGACACTGTGGAATTTTGCTGAGCTTGGAAAGCAAGAATGGAGAGTTTAAATGTAATGTAGTAAGTTGCCAGACTCAATGAGGCACTTTAAAGCAGACTTTTTGCAATGCAGAGAGAAGTAAAGATGTCCCTTCTGCCATGGGCTTCAAAGACTGGACTTCTGCAAAAACATTCCCATGGAGATGTTGTTCTTTTTAGTCCAAAATAGAAGCAAATGTGCTGGCAGTCTTATTGCCAGTTCAGATTTTTTCAGGTCACCTGATTTTATTTTTTTAAAATTACCTTCTTTAATTACTTTCTTTTTTAAATTACCTTCTTTTTTAGCAGATATTCTTGGTTTCTTAATGTGGCTGGCATATCCAAACAAGATACTCACAGCTGTAGCTCCCAATGATGGGGTCCTCTGCATTTCATACTAAGCTTGAGCCAAAAAGTAAAAATAGCATGTGAAGCATCATACCCTTTTTGTATAATTGCACCACGTTTGTTGAGAAAACCCCTGCCTTGTAAATCTGGTTATAACTTGTGGTATGAGAGATTCAGATTCAAGTTCCATCTTTGCCTGACTTTCAGGATCTGAAACAAGTGTCTCTGCTTTACTGTTCAAGAATCCACAAAGAGTTAAAATGGGTGGGATATTCAATGGGAGGGGATGCCATCCAGAGGCACCTTGACAGGCTTGAGAGGTGGGCCTGTGTGAACCTCATGAAGTTCAACAAGGCCAAGTGCAAGGTCCTGCACATGGGTCAGGGCAATCCCAAGCACAAATACAGGCTGGAAGATGAGTGGATTGAGAGCAGCCCTGAGGAGAAGGACTTGGGGGTGTTAGTTGACAAGAATCTCAACATGACCCAGCAATGTGCGTTTGCAGCCCAGAAAACCAACCGTATCCTGGGCTGCATCAAGAGAAGTGTGACCAGCAGGTTGAGGGAGGGGATTCTCCCCTCTGTTCCCCTCTGGTGAGCCCCCACCTGCAGTTCTGCGTCCAGCTCTGGGGCCCCCACCATAAGAAGGACATGGACCTGTTAGACCGAGTCCAGAGGAGGGCCACCAAGATGATCAGAGGGCTGGAGCACCTCTCCTATGAAGACAGGCCGAGAGAGTTGGGGTAGTTCAGCCTGGAGAAGACTCCATGGACACCTTAGAGCAGCCTTCCAGTACCTAGAGGGGGGGCCTACAAGGAAGACGGAGAGGGACTTTTTACAAGGGCATGTAGTGACAGGACAAGGGGTAATGGCTTTAACCAAAAGAGGGTAGATTTAGATCAGGTGTAAGGAAGAAGTTCTTCACTGTGGGGGTGGTGAGGCACTGGCACAGGTTGCCCAGAGAAGTTGTGGCTGCCCCATCCCTGGCAGTGTTCAAGGCCAGGTTGGATGGGGCTTTGAGCAACCTGGTCTAGTGGAAGGTGTCCCTGCCCATGGCAGGGGGTTGGAACTAGGTGGTCTTTAACATCCCTTCCAACCCAAACCATTCCATGATTCTATGGAGCAGCCTTTTTCTTCTGCAGTGTCACCAACAGACTGTCTGTCAAAAATTTACAGTTCTAAACAAATTGAAGCTACTGCCAAGTGTTTTTCTTGCTAAAATACCTTTTATAATATATTATTGAACCATCTCTGAAAGCCAAGCACATAATTAAACACTTTACATTGGTACAATATGTTTGTTCAGTCCTTCAATCTTCTTTTAAGATGTGGTATACATCCTAGCAGCTACATGAAAAATTCAGACACTGTGGTCCATTTACAGCACAGACTGCTTGTTATTTAATCTCCCATTACTAAGACAACTGTCCTTCTGGAATAAGGAAAGTATGTTATCATTAAACCAGAGTTATATAGGCATGTTGTTAAATAATTGAACAGTAGAGATATGAATCTCTGTGTAACATTTTGTCTCCAGATATTGAAGGAAGAAGTGAAGAGCAATAATTTTACTTGTTTTCATGATTAAACTTTCTGAGAGCCCATCATATGGTAGGACTGAAGAGCAGCAATTAACAATGCGTAAAGTGACAAAAGAAATTGTACTTAAAAACTCAAACAAATGCAACCATAAATCTGCAGCGCTGATAATGTACTTTTACATACACTTTACCGGCATCCCATGAATACCACAGTTTAGTGCATGATTTATAAAAGGCTGCCAATAATATAATATGATGTCAGTATGTTTCAATACAATTTATTTCAAAGCTATGCAAAGACTAAGTTTGTACTCATGAATGTGTTTTAAGTAGGGCTGGCCAGGACACAAAATCAGGAATATCTGGAAATATTTTGGAAAAATTCAAACTAACAGTTCTACAACCACATCTGCCCACTGAGATCTAAGCAACCAAACTTTCCTGAGATCTATCACTTATGCACACACAAACCTGCCTTTGCCACTAGTATGAAAATTAAGTTTTCTAGAGGCTGCTTCAACTGGTAGGTGGTACCAATACCTATTTTCTCTTCATTAATTCCTTATATTTTACATAACCACACTGTTGTCTTCCCTTGGATTTCTACTTGTTATTTTGCTTTGCTTTCCTCCTCAGCTTTGCCTGTCAGTTCACTTACATTTATCTTATACAAACAAAATACATAGGTTTCACTTTGGGAAAAAAAATTGCATGGATTGGATAGAATTTTAAGTTTAGCTGTCCTTTCATTTCTTCTGAAATGTAAAAGTGATTCACGCACATGCAAAAGAGAGGGAAAAACCCTGACTGACATTCTCACCCTGTCCTGGAAATAGGGCCCAACTGAAGTCAAATGAATTACGTTAATGAAGAAGAGGAAGATCAAGCATAGAGATGACAAAATGGATTTCAAATAAATAAATTGCAAATAAATATGCCAGTTTTACACCATTTCTGTTGTGTAGACAAGATTTACTTGGTCTTTAAATGCAACAATACACCTACATACACTAGAAATTAAACTCTTGGTTATATTGATAGGGTTTCAACAGGCTTTTTCTGATGAAAGTATGGACTTTAGAGCTGACCTCTTTTCTGCAAATACTGTAGTCACTGCTGTTGAAGGGATAATGATTAAACAAGGCCAAGAATAATTATCCTAAAATGTATAGCTCTAGCTAGAACTGTTACCTGTAGCTTAAAGCCAGCGATGTAGAGTTCATCTGGGGAGAAAGCAAGCATTTTTTGCTGAGCAGCTGAGATAGATAGGCTAATGCTACAAGTTTATTCAAGGAGTAGCCTCCTACATAGAGAGAGTATACTGAGCTGCCTAGAACAGGAAACTAGCTTTGTTTGGTATTACTTATGGATTCTTCTGTTTTGCATAATAAAATGTCATCTAAGGCCAGAGCCTGAAATAAATTCAAAGAAGCATTGGTTCTTCTGTGGGCTCCTAACACAGTGCCCCAGTTTACAGTGTTAAAGCCAAAAACAAAATAAATAAATAAAAAATGTTGGAGAATCCTGTAGTGGAGAATTGGTTTGTTTTATAAAATCTAAATATTTTAAAAATAGATGTGATAACAGCGGAGAGTCCAGAGAGGTTAAGATTAGAAGTCTGAATAGAGAAACTTTTAGGAAGATCTTGGAAGAGCAAAAGGTTGAGTCTGACTTCTGAGAATAGCACGGGGGAAGGAACAGACAGAAAAAGCCAGTTTGTTCCTCTCTGTGTCCTAAGAAGTCAAACAGCTCCCACCTCATTTGCACACCAATTGCATTATTACTTTCCCACAAAGTTTTTGACAGCTTTATAAGACATATATAGATTAGAAAGGTAGTGTCACTGCTTCAGCAATTATACAGCATATATATCCACATCTGCAGGAGCTGGTCCTGCTAAGAGTCATATTTTCTGTTTTAAAATGGAGTTGAACCATTTTGAAGTCTAAGGTGGCATCGTTTGCTCTGTAACAAATGCTTTCTGTGTCATCTTGATTTATCTCATCTGCCACATGCAACATTAATTTCAGCCCAAATTAGACTTTTTTCCCTCACTGTTTTAATTAATTTGATCATTTTTCATCTTAGCCATGTGTTTCAGCAGTTGGGGCTTTGCCCACAATTCTTTGAAGTGTCACTTCTGCTTATAAAACAGTACATTTGATTCTTTTTGCCCATGAGTCAAAATTTGGGGGGAAAGAAGAGTCTTTTCTCACCAGTTTAGAAGTGCAATGTGTCATTAGCTTGGGGGATTTATTCGCTTTTGGGCACTCATTCTCATCACCAGCTATAAAGTCATCGCTGCATTGCTCATAGGCTTGTTTATTTTTGGAAGGATATCGACAGCTTGAAAGTTCTTCAGGGGGAAATATATATCCAGGAAGCAGTATTAAATATGACTACATCCTTTCTCAAAATTCACAAGTTTGCCATGCTTTTGGCACCTACACAGTTTGCTCAGGTATGCAGACAGCTATGGCTTTGCCAGTCCTCGGAAAAAGAGGTAGAAAATGTATTATTAATAACATGGGTATCTTTAGTTTGTGTTGAAATTCCTCCCTACCTGCCTGTGCACCGTGAGTAATTTCAAATTGGCCAGTGAACGCCATTGCCAGACATCTGAGCTAGGCTTTCCGGGTCATAGCACAACTTTAAAAAAAAAAACAAACACACATGAAAGTTTGGGCTTACAAAAAGAAGATATGCTTTTTTTTGATTTGATGGCACACGACACGACTTTCACAAACTTTCTCCTCCACCAGGCTCTTTTGGTCTTTAAACTGCAAAATTCTATTTTAAAGAAAAATAGCTATATGGTGTTTAAGAAGAAAAACAATTAAAAATATTACATGATTTTTTTATAGCAGGGACAAGAAACAAGAGTTTTAAAAAGGGTTTCATTTCTGGTGTTCATTTTAACTTAGTCACTGAGTTGATCAGAAAGAAAACAACATAATTGGCAAATATTTTCTGTAATTTCTCAACTTATTTTAAGGGGAAAAAAAGTTGCTGGTCTTTTCTTAAACTGAATTTCTGAGATGACATTTTGAAGAAAATATCAAAAATGTTGCTGTCATTTGGCTGAGTTCTAGTCATTCATATCTGTGTTAAATTACAGCAGCAGGATCACTGCCAAAAGTTTATCCTCCTCCTTACCACAGTAGTTCCTCAGTTCAGCCAGCCATTTTCAGCTAGCTGAATTAAAACCAAAATCACTAAAGTATTTCTGAAATCTCTGAAGAACATCAGGACTGTTCTTACTTCTACTTCTGATTAGATAATTTATGTCTGTTTAGGAGTCTGTAAGATAATGTGATAATGCTGACACCGGATGCATCTGCCACCTCTGCCTTCATAATCTTTAGCGATCAAGTGCCTACAAAACCAAATAAAATGTAGCGATAGGGCTTCTCATGTAAAAATCCACAAATAGCTGATAATTGCAAAAGAAAACTTGTTGGGGACGGGCGTAAATTATGAAAAGGAGTTGCAGGAGATTCTTACAAAAATTACAAATATTTGTAATGATACGGATGCAATACTAATGAATTTGGTACGAAGGAACACTCCATTCATGCACAGAAGTGAAATGGAGAAGCAGTCCTCTTAGGCACTGATTTGGTAACCAACATGGAAATTATATGCTTTCCTCCCATTAGACATACTTTCAAGCACAGCGTGACAAAACCACTGCCTGAAACGTCCTTTCCTTTCCAGTCTTTCAGCTCAGCCGAGTTCCTTTATTCACAAGCAGGACAAGTTGCACAGGCAGCAACTGAAGCTGTAAGTACTGCAGACCTGGCCACGTGCACTGCTCATTTCTGGGAACATTCCTTCTGCTGGCAGCACCGCTCCTGTCTCTTATCCTAGGCAGTGAGAAAAAAATGACTTGCTTATACAGAGGCATAAGTGAAGTCATACACCTATCTTTCACATTCAGTATTTGCCTGCCGCTGGATATATTCCAGTTTTATAGCAAGTGTGCTCCTATTGGAGGTATTTCGATGCTATGTATGTATTTTAAGAAATTAGAAGAAAAAAATTAGAGATCTGTAAAGAGGATTGAAGAGAATTTGAAAAAAAAAAATGAGTCTTTGACTGCTATTTAAATATCAGTTTTAAAAATTCATGGGATTTGACTCATTAAGGAAAACAGCTACAGCCAAAGACATTACTCAGCCAAGAGGTCAGCAAGTAATACAGACCATTTTATAAAACTTAGAATGCTCTATTGAAATATAAAGTTTTATAGGAAATGACCACATGCTCAGATATTTTCTGTATTTTGCTATTATTGTTTGACATACCAAACAGCTATGTGTTAAAAAAAAAAAAAGGAAAAAAAATTGTTTAATGAAAATTGGGTCTTTTTATGAAAGTGAGGGAAATGGAGATTTTTCTCACAAAACATCTTGTCAAGTTCTACACTACCTCTACATGTTGTTTTAAATCTCCTTCCCTGGCCTGAATAGCACTTGGACAATTTATGTCAGCTGAATATACGACCAGCGTTTTGTGATCTAGGTTGCGCACCTGTGATTGGAAGGATCTTTTAAAAGACTTGGAGTTTTTGTTAGTGATTTTGGATTAGTACTTTATAACTATTCCTCATAATTGTAGGGGCAGGCAAGACCTTTTCCTACCCTTTCTTATCATATTTCCACTTGCTTCTGCTCTTTCTTCTAAATGAAATTATTTATCTGGAAAATTAACTAATATGTCTCTTAGTATTCAGAGTCTTCTATAATGTGAGGTGGAAATTAGGTTCAGGATGGCTGACTTCCAGCTGAGAGCCTTTTTGCTGTGGTAAGGTTTCCCCCATAGAGTAATGAGTCTTTAGAAAAATGTTAGGCAGAGACAGCATACATCACGTCACTGGAATTACTCTGAATGAGAAGAAACAGATTGCTGTATTAACAATAGGCATCCACTTTTATGCAATGATGAAGTATAACCAGTTTGTCACTAATCTTATCATCTGATAAGCCAGTTTTTAGGAATCAGAGAGAGTATAAGCTCCACATGCAGATCATATTCAAATAAGTCTGTTGAACTTTAATATCCCTATTGCTTAATCACCGTGTCATTATACTGTTGACAGATAAGGCTTTCAGTGATTATATTGACTGTTAACAGCAGAATTACCACAGGTGGCAACAGGCACTTTGATTTCTTTGGTGATTTGAGACTTTCTTGCTTGAGGGCTGCATTATGGGTTTCATTTTATGCATCTCTTCTATTGTTTTTTACTTAGAAGAAAATTGAATTATAAACAGGATGAGAAAAGGAGGAGATTAAATGATTAAGGAATATATTTCTCCTAAGTGGGTTGTACTTTCAGTTATAAACCAGCTAGTTCAAAATGACCAGCGACTTCTCTCTTTCATTTAACTGTATGATATTTTTATAGTCCTATGAATACAACACTCTGGGATAATCTGTACAGGTCATTTAACTCCTTTGAACAGGTGACAATAAAAATTGTATATTCAATATGTGCCTGAACAGTCTGTACAGATTTTCTCTTCCTTCTCCTTTTCAGCTACATGCTAGTATATTTTGGAGCACACAGATATGCTTAATTTACCTATGAAAAACACATGCCAGTTTTCAAAATATGCTTCAACTGTCACATAGTTTCATCTGCCTCATAATGTCAAACAAAAAGAAAGGGTCCTTTTCACTGGGCTTTAGGTAAGAGCCAGAGAGTAGCAGACACACCAGCTAAGCATTTAAGACCAAATAGGTCTCTAATGGAAGGTGTTACCTTTATGTAACACTTAAACCCTGATTTTCAGAAGTCCTGGTCAGGCTGGGCTACTAGAGAAGCCCCAGCAACTTTGGAAGTTCAGAACTCCCTGAGAAGCACAGCATTGTTGGCTTAAATTGAACCCCCAGACAGTGATGTGCCTCAAATCAGTGAACTTTTCAGAATGGAACTTTCTAAACTTGGATTATCTATTATGGATGATTAACAATGCAAGTAAACAAGAAATTTTCTATGTAACAAGCAGAAGCCAGGTACGTGATGGTGGTTAGCATAAATGATTGTAGATAACCATTCATGCAAATACTATGTATCTGGAAAGAATTTCAGTATACCAGAGAGTCCCTTACTTTGTCCTGAAAAAGGATCAGGTGTATCTGGGCCATGGCTGACAAATTTTTCTTAACCTGTTCTATAAACTCTTAAAGACATTTAGAAACATTTCCATGTCACATCTTCCAGAGTTTCACTCTATTTATTTTGAGTATATTCCCAATACCTAGTCTGATTACTACGTGTTACAAATTCAGCCCGATTTCTTCCAGTCCCATACCCAGCAAACAACTGATGTCTGTCCTCTTTCTAACAGCCTCTTATATACTGAAAGACTGCTAGAGAGTAAATTATTTGATGTAATAGAAGATGCATTTTGTCTAAACTTGCTGAAAATATCTCATAATCTTGAAGCTGGAAGGACAACTAATCTAGATATTACCATTACTTGACCATACAGTCCTGATTCATAGACAAATAGGTCACCACAGTGGAAGAGAAAGAATGTTTATAAGAACTGCTAGTACATTTATATGTATGTGTGTATCTATATATAAACATATATATTATATATATTTATATATATATACACTTTAAACATGGAACTTGTAAAAACAGAGCAATGTAAAAGGAATGCTCGGTAGAACTGACACTATGTCAGATAAGCTATCACTGGTGAAGATTTTGTGAGATCTGAAAAGCTGAACATGTTGGGAAATTCAGACTTAAGCATGATTCTGTTAAAAACAAACAAACAAACAAACAAAACAGCTGGGAAAGCTCATATTCACATGTGATTTGAAGAACAGTAGAGTTCACAGCATAGTCAGCAGCATCTCATATGCTGTTTTACAATGAGTACATTAAAAAATTCATGCTGTATGTATGCTGCTAAGCCACTGCTGGAATATATTTTTAAGCTTCAGAAACTCATCAGAGAGAAATAATTTTCTCTTGTAGACAAATGATGAACTCTTCTGAATGGGTTTCCTGGCGTCAGATTGCAGAGGGGGATGCAATTTAAAGCAAGATAAGTTACCTGACTTACTTGAATTGAATGCAAGCCTATGCAGGGCTTTCCATGCAATAGAAGAAAAATTTCAGAAATTTGCCAGCCATCCAATCTAAGCATCTGTTTCCACCTCTTTCTTTGTAGGGAAGTGGTTTTAGGCACAATATTATTGGCTTATTATTATTGTATCAGCTGAAATGATAATTATAACTGAAGAAGTTGTATGAAGAAACTGGCCATAAGCTAATGAATAATTAAGCTCTTAGCATATAATATTTCCCTGCTGATGTTCACAGAGGAAAATACTGATAAGAATAATGCAGTTTTATGGATCATGATATAAACTGATCGCTCCCAGGAGAAGTAAATGTGCCGAGAGAAAGGAAAAGAGCAGCTCTTATCTGAGAAGGGAGAGCAAGTGTATTGAAACACAAGAGCTAACCCTGATGTAGACCACAGTTCCCATAAGCAGCAAGCCTATCCATCAGAGGACTAGCCAGAAAAAAAAAAGTTAGATGATCTACCTTTTCTATTTGAGATGAACAGAAGTGAAAACAGGGCATGTTCTAAATGGGCTATTGAAATAGGAAGTAGATGGACCAGTTATATTTACTTTTCCATTGTTACACACAATTTCCTCAACTGGCACTGACTGAAGAAAAATCCCTGTTGATAATCTTCTGCAAGTACAGCAAGGATAACACCCTCCAGTGTTGTTCATTAAGGATGGAGCCCTAGTCACTAAACTACTTTTCGAAAGAGAGCTAGGGAGGTCATTTTTAACTGTGAGAAAAATAATCTTGCTGACCAAAACAGCTTCACAGAGAATAGCATTATTCATATCTTTAGCAGCGAAATCAATCTTTCTTCATGACCACTTTAGATTTTTTTTAAATGAAGAAACAAAATATTTTAAGGCTTTTTTTTTCCTAAGAAATATTTTCTTTGTGAAATCATGGTAATTTTTAAATACATGAAAAGATTGCATCGCCTCCAAAGGGAAGGAGATATTGAATTTTAGTTTCAATATAATGCTTTGATTTTTTTTTTTTTATGTTAAAAAATGGAAGAGAGTATTTTCATTTTGGCTTGACTTGAGCTATTTTTATAGGTGTTGAGTTTTTGTTTAGCCAGTGAATTGAAAATTCTGTTATTTTATTCCCATATAAGTTTGAGTCAACAAGTTGAAAGTCATGTTTTCAAGGTTACAGGGTAGAAGTCCTTTCCTCTACACCACTGATAATCAGAAAATATGAGGAAGATCTCTTCTAGTCCTGTTGGGAGCAATGGCTAGGGAAAGACTGAAAGGTCCAAAATAACAGGAATGAAACTGCACTCTTTCTATCCTGTTTCAGTTCAGTAGAAGGCGAAAAGAGTTGAAACCCTGGAAAAAGCAGAAAATTTGATGATGTTGCAGAAGTTTCCTGTACTTTTTTCTGAAGGTACAGACTGAATTGCATCTGAGCATCTCTGTGGGTTGACTGACAATTACTGAAGGAATCCAGGAATTCAAAAGATTGTTTCTAGCCACAACATTTCACCACATCCCAACCAACTAGTACCAACAATCAGTTATATTTTAATTTATTCAGGTATTATCTGCCCAGTCAATGATGATTAAGTTACATCACCTGCAATAATGTATATATTGTGAGAATTTCATTTAGAATACATTTGAAAAACTGGCCGCTTTTGACAAGACTAGATAATACTGTTTCACCTCAAAATCATTGGTAAATCTCCTTGTTCTCTGACTGATGGTAAAGCTATGGCTCCAAATGTTATTGTAACTAACAAGTTAACTATAAGATTTTGCCACATGTTCGATTTCATGTTCTTTTTTCCACACAGAGCTGGCAACGCCATTGCCTTCCCTGAGATCACAGGCTGTAGCTGCCTGAGAACTTGACCTATGAGGTATAAATAAGAACTGAACAGGAATGGATCTGGGAGGTTGCATTGCATTTGTGTGGCAACGTTTTGGTAGCGGGGGGGTTACAGAGGTGGCTTCCATGAGAAACTGCTGGAAGCTTCCCTGATGTCTGACAGAGCCAATGCCAGCCGGCTCTAAGATAGACCCACCGCTGGCCAAGGCTGAGCCCATCAGCGACAGTGGTAGCACCTCTGGGATAACAGATTTAAGAAGGAAAAATGTTGCTGAGGCACACAGAAACAGCAGCTGGAGAGAGGAGTGAGAACATGTGAGCAGAACAGCCCTGCAGACCCCAGGTCAGTGCAGAAGGAGGGGGAGTTGGTGCTCCAGGCGCCGGAGCAGAGATTCCCCTGCAGCCCGTGATGAAGACCGTGGTGAGGCAGGCTGTCCCCCTGCAGCCCATGGAGGTCCACGGTGGAGCAGATCTCCACCTGCAGCCTGTGGAGGACCCCACGCTGGAGCAAGTGGGTGCCCAAAGGAGGCTGTGACCCTGTGGGAAGCCCGCGCTGGAGCAGGGTCCTGGCAGGACCTGTGGACCCATGGAGAGAGGAGCCCACGCTGGAGCAGGTTTTCTGGCAGGACTTGTGACCCCATGGGGGACCCGCGGCGGAGCAGTGTGCTCCTGAAGGACTGCACACTGTGGAAAGGACCCACGCTGGAGCAGTTCATGAAGAACTGCAGCCCGTGGGAAAGACCCACATTGGAGAAGTTTGTGGAGGACTGTCTCCTGTGGGACGGACCCCACGCTGGAGCAGGGGAAGAGTGTGAGGAGTCCTGCTCCTGAGGAGGATGAAGTGGCAGAGATAACGTGTGATGAACTGACCGTAACCCCCATTCCCCATCCCCCTGCACCGCTGCGGGAGTTAGGTAGAGAATCTGGGAGTGAAGTTGTGCCTGGGAAGAAGGGAGGGCTGGAGGGAAGGTGTTTTGAGATTTGGTTTTATTTCTCATTACCCTACTCTGGTTGATTGGTAATATATTGAGTTAATTTTCCCCAAGTTGAGTTTGTTTTGCCCATGACGGCAATTGGTGAGGGATCTCGCCTGTCCTTATCTCGACCCATGAGCCCTTTGTTATATTTTTCTCTCCCCTGTCCAGCTGAAGTGGGGGGGGAATGATAGAACAGCTCTGGTGGGCACCTGGCATCCAGCCAGGGTCAACCCACCATAGGGGTTCTTTTTTTTTTCCCTTTACAAAACATATGGTTGTCCTCTACAGGCCAAAATCACCCAATTTTATTAAACAGATGTAAAGAACCAGCTGCTTTTTTGTCCTGTATAGCTACTTTTACCAGGACTAAACAAACCTGAAGTGGGTGGGGATAAACTACTGATTTTCAGATCCATTCTTTTTTATGCCTACTTTACACTCATTTTGTGTATTTATGTGACTGTGTGCAAATGAAACAGGACATGCCTGATTATGTCCCAGCTCTGCAAACACACAGGGTTTTCTGAAACTTCAACAGACTGTAATGTGGTTATCTGAAGTCAAATATATGTGTCACTGACTGCCAGCTTAGTGTCTTAGATAGCTAAGAGTAATTGAAATTGTCTAACACCTATAATTTTCACCAGTGGTAAATGTCCTTACGATTACGCGAGCACTCTACTATAAATGGGCTTATTTCAAATACCTTCCAGGAATTTATTTGGTCATCTTTTTCCATTGCTTTCACAATTTCATTGCAAACATTACTTTTGAGACTGGACAAAAAATATTTAGAAGGTGTTTAATCAAAGATATCCATAAATAGACTGAGGCATGGTACTAAATAGATACAAACCTGTTCTTTTTCAGAAGATCTGGAAAAAAAAAAGCTGCCACTTTTCAGTTTTGCAAAGTTTTTAAAGTGTACTTTAACTCAGTTAACAGCGTAGCCAACAGCAGTCTCTATAGAATACTAATTTGTTTTGCTTAAATGGCTTATAAACACCTGATTCCAACTTTAGAAACTAATTAGTGAGCTAGAGTTTTAACATGAAATGGGCAATTTTTTGATATCCAAAACTGGGCTGAATCTAAATGCCAACATTTTTTCTAATTATGAAAAACACAAAGGGATGTCATAGGGTTAGAAAGCATATTGTGTCTTAAACTGAGATAAAATGACAGGCGGTGTCTCATTCAGCCACATATTTGCTTGTTTAATAACACCACAAAAACTCATGGTTAGCTCTATTTTCCAGAACTGAAGAGTTCAGGGATTAGGAAGGGAAAAAGTTCTCACTTGGCTTTAATGGAAACGGTCATGTAAAGATAATCCTGGACCAATGCCATCACTCTTCCTTGAGTTTGGAGTGAGGGAAGGTAACTGAAGTCAGGAGCCTTCTTTTCACCAGTGGGTATCCTGCAGGGCAGGATTTGACCCTGGGGACCCACCCTGGCACTTATCCAAACGCAGGCCGGAGTGCTCACGTTGACCAATAACTTCAGTCAGTCTCCTGTGGCTACACGGCAAACAGGCTGCTCTTCCTCCGGCTGGCTGGAAAGGGCCAGCAAAACCCTCCACAACTTGAGTCCCTGCTCCTGCTCCTGCTCTGCAGTGCTTGGACCTGCTCCACCTTCATTTGTCTGCAAGCTCTTACCCATGTGGGACTTTCCCTTCTCAAGGAGTACTTTTCAGTTTGTCTTTCGAACTTTCTTTTGACACACTGATGTATCGTCCATGCTTACATTTTTGTCTTCAAATTGAGTGGTTGGTTCAGAACGACTTTCTTCCATCTCAGAGAGTTAAATCCTTTCATGGTCTTCTGACAGAGTGACTTATGACCAATGCTTGTAAAAAAAAGAAGTGTGCAGTAAGGAGTCTTGAAGATATTTTTTTTCTGTTAGGCCTGTCTAAAACAGCTACAGGAAAAAAAAAAAGAGAAAAAGAAAACAAGAAAACATCCAGAAGACAAACTGGGATGCTCTTTTATAATCCACAGCCTCTGCCCCTTACAACAGCTTCAGATTTTCTATGCTGAACAGATTCTGATACAGAACCTACACTGAATTTCAATTCATCAGTGGTTTCACAGAAATACAGTTCATTGATGTTGGATCATCTGATGCTACTGACTCATTCTGTGGTGTAATTGAGTAAACTGCTTGTTAACACAGGAGAGAAGTAATTTTTATAGAGCACTTCAGCCCTGTTCCACGGAGGACTTGATTCAGAGCCCATTAGCTCCTATGGAAGCTTTTTCATTGATTTTGAAAACTAAGATGATTCAAGGATGCTAACTCCAACTTTGACAGCTTTTGAGGTTTCAGGAAAAATTGTTTCTTGATGAAGCAAAACCAGAGTTCTCAGACAAAATGAAACTACATCAAAAAGCCTATTTTCAGATTTGAAAGGTTAGCTTTAAGCTTTCCTGTTCTTTCTTTCTCTCAGCAGAAATGACCAGAGAGGCCAGAGCCTCAGTCACTGCCCTTCTTAAACTTCATCAGAACTGATGAATCTCCACAAGTTGCTTCGACTTTGGCAAACAACATAATACCATGTAATTATTAAAATATTCTGATTAGCTCAGCTTGATACTTTCTGCAGTGTGGCACTTCAGAGTACACATCATGGGATTATCGTTAGCTCAATGTCCCTATCAGTCTCCCTGAGGTGAGAGACATTATAAAGCTATGAATGAGGAAGCAGAAAAACATATGGAGAAGCAAGATGAAAGTCTCTCCCTATGCAAAGGCTCTCACACTACCAAAATACAAGTTTAAGGAAGAACGGAAAACTTTGTGTCCCTTCCATCAGTTTTCATTTAATACAAATAAATATAAAAAATGTAATCATTCTGAGGAATTTTTAGCCCATGGCTTCCAGAAGCTGTCTGACCCACCACCTCTCCTGTGGCTTAGAAAGGATGTTTTTTCAGTTGGGATTAAAACAACCACATGCCCAGGAAAGTTATTTTTTCATCTTTTTTTAATAGTCTAGTTAAACCAAAAACCAGAAGGTTTGGGAATCAGCTTTCAGAAACAAAAGAGACTTGGGATTTTCCTGGTGATTCTTCTGCCTTTGAGAGAAAGAGAGGCTTAATGACTTTGTACAATTCATTAATATAATGGGACAAAGGAGAAAGAAGATTGCAAAGACTTTGCAAACTCCAGTGGGTAGACTAGGGGAAATCTATCCTGACTTATGATTTATACTGTAGCAGTCCTGTAAGCCTGACACTAGATCTATTTGGAAACATACCTGATATATTACCTCATCAAAGCTTGTTGAGAGAAACCTAGCCCTGACTCTGCCTCCAGACACCAAGGTGTTCAGATCAACAGAGAAAAAAATTCAGGGATTGCTTTCGTAAAATATTTTTTATAATTTTAATAAAAATAACAACACCCAACTCAGCAGCAGGCAGTACGTGTCTCTAAGATAGACATACCAATAAGAGGAGATGGCATTGGAGAATTGCCAGGAACACAGTGATCTATATATATGTACAGAGGGGAATAAAGCCAATTTATTTTCTTTCCTGTCAGTTTAATAGATGTACATCTCAAAAAAGAGCCTTGTATGATAGAAAGTTTTGTCAGGGAACTGACAAAAGAGCGCTCTAGAAACCCTTTCAGTGTGTTGAGAAGGGCATTGCTATGAAGCATTCCTTCATACTACAGAAATGTTCGTTGCAACAGTTGGCACAATATTCCCAAGTTAATACTGAGCAGTTTGAACACTAGCAGCTAGTAAGCATCTTCTCCATTTACATTCACCTATCATTCCACAAGAATAACACACTTGCTTCTGAGCTATATATAAGCTTAATTTACTTCTTGTTTCAGGATGGGATAAGTGGCTGTTAGGCACAAGACACAACAGTGGCTTATAAGAAATGAAATGAAATGAAGAAGAATTATATAATCAGCTGAAATTGTCACTTCTTATTTTAGAACTTATTCTGCTTCTGGACAGGTTACGAAAGAAAGTGCCCGTCACTCCAGGTTGGAATTTCAAATATGAAAGTGCTATTTCAAGTTTTATTTTGAAGCTTTAACTCTGCTTCAGCTCTCTTAGGGACAAACTTCCATCAGGTGCATGAGCTCATAATATCCTCTGATGGTGAACCAAATCTGAATGCAGGTTTATCTGTTTGTATGTTTTCCTTTCTGTAATCCCCCACAAATCATGCTGTAAAATGAACCTACACATCTTACCACAATCAGCTGAAATAAGCATGTTCACATTATTCCTTTGTTCATACACAGCAATCCACCTCATGCAACCTCGAGGGCATGCCAGGTTGTGGGGCATGATGTGACTGCCTCGGTGCATAAACGATATGGGAGAACCTGTTTGTTGGTGGAATCACGTTATTACTGTTATAACAACACTAAGTAATATGAAGCAAAAAAAGCCAAAGCGTCTATTTATCATCTTATGTACGTAGTCGTATCTGGAGAAAATGAAATTAGGCCTGCAGGCACCACATCTCTTGCATATTAGTTCCTCTTTGCATTGGCAGTGACTGAACTTTTGCAAGGTTCTTCCTTAAGAGCGGAGCAAACAAGGACATACAGCTTCTTCTCAGTAGAACTTAACATCTAATTTTGACCTGAGAGCCACCACTGAGTGCTCAACATTGATCCATGCACAGTTTTGTGCTTGCTTTCTAGGGGAGGTCTGCAGACATAATGAACGTGTTTTACCCATGGACTGAGGGTGCCTGCGTTCAACGTAACTCACATCGCTGCCACCCCCGCTAAAGAAATACCAAGGGAACGAATCCAGGAAAGCATGTAGTATCCTGCCAGTGGTATCCCTCTTCACCACAAAACTGGGGGGTCCATTTCCAAATCATCCTAAGATTATGCCTTTCAGAAAACCAGCTCCTGAAGATCAGTGCAGAATGACGTCTGCAAGTCTGATCTTTGTTTTATTAATACCCTTATACCTCTGTGATATTTAAATAAATAATTTTCTATATATCTTATACCAAAAAGGCTTTGTCTTCCCCAGAGGTCAGCCCCCTACAAGTTGTGCTCAACCCTGACAAAGTTAACTCACGATAGAAGACTTCATCCTGCTCCACTATGAGACAGTTTTGTATTGACAATATTACAGGTCCTGGCTGGAGGGAGCAGACCCTTCTACAGGAATACACAGGTTCATTTAGAGTTTGCTGCAGGTTAGGGAATAGCTGAACTACTGCTATTTTCTGCTGAACTACCACAGTTTACTACAAGGTGTGTGAAGCTGAGCTGAACTATTACAGGTGGCTTGAACTGGGTGAACTTAAAATTTACTACTAAATTAACATCAATGCTTTTGAACATCTGTCTCAATACACAAACATCTGGTTTTAAATGTCTGCAGTTTTCCTAATATGTTGTGTATTGCCTGTCTTACTTTCGACCCTTATTTTTCTGGCTTATTTGAATACATACCAACTTCAGCTTGTGACCTTTTTTAACTTTGTTCCTGCCTAAATTGGGTTTTGGTGTGGGTTTTTTTTTCTCTCTCTGTTTGACAACAACATATATCATAGGTATTTCCTCAGCAGTCACAATGGGCACAGTATTCTGTGTGACTTCATAACGATAGGGTTATTAGTAAGAAAAATCAGTCAGTCAAGGGTTTAGACAAACTTTTTACATGAGTGATACGGCTTTCTCACATGGATCTTTTAAGTTGCCTCTGTAGTGATCACAGTAACAAGTGCAAGAAAAGCAAAATAAAGCCAAACACATATTTGCTCTTTAAGCTTCAGTAGCATCTTAGCTGCTTTGTGATCTTTATTCCACCCAGGGATATAAAGTGCATCTTGCATACAAAAAGCTGCCACCGGTGCCTGAGATGTATGAGCTTTCCAATGACACCCAGTGAGCAGTTCTGCTTTTATCCTCAAGTGTTTGGTCTATGTATGAGCTATTAGATGAATATATGTTACTTACTGCCTCATGGCTTGTATTGCAAGGGTATAATAGACACTGCACTGTATCCAGCCAGCACTGTATTCCTCCTGGGGCAGGCTCCATTGGCTTTTCTAGACAGTAGCACTAAACATACCTCAGTAAACTTGCCGGCAGTCAGGATTTTTCCCTAATGGCAAACAGCAACCACTAGCTTGCAATTTGAATGGTTGATCTGTTAGCCCATCGCATTTTAATATTTCCAAATGTCCCTTTTCCAGCACCTGCCTCAATTCTGCACGCAAAAGCTCTTCAACCGTGTATTGGAAGGAATCATCTTAGACACAAATTAAGATAAGGAAGGCTTCTGACTGGCTTGATCAGAGTGATAGATACACTTCCCAAAGCCCCATGTCCAGCCCAGCAACCTCCCTCTGCTCTACCTGACTGAAGACGACAGCTTCCCAAAAACTGGATCTTATCAGTGTCCCTCCAAACTCTGGTGGTAGCTCCAGTTTCTTCTCCTCATTCTCTCGGTGACACCTGAGGTGGGTCCCTTTCTGCAGCCCTGAAGACAGTAAGTGACCTGGCACCTCCAGCCCAAACACCGTGACCTCAGCAGGAAGGCAGATCATACAGTATGTTTACTAAAGCTTCTCTCAGTGTATAATTTCTGCAATGCAGTCTGTCACTTTGATGAAATGCAGAGGATTGGGAAGAAGCTGTAAATATGTTTAAGATGCCCTCTGTTTTTGCTGACAGATTCTCAATGACAGCTCAAAATTTGGCTGTGTCCTTCACTCTACCAGCTTAGGACCTACTGCTGTAAGACAGAAGGGGTTTACCGGTCCCAAGTTGTAGTCTATGGAACAAAAAATTGCTTGAAAATAATGAAATCTGTTAAATGATGCTACTCACTAAATATGTTTCACTCAGAGTCACAGCTGAAGTGAATCAACCAGGTTCACAATGATGAACCAGAGAGTTTATTGCAGGCTAATGTCACAGAAATCCAGATCCTACTCAAGTGCAAGGAAAAAAAATGCACATCCATACTAAGGCTTGTGATAAAGATCACTAGCTACTCAGTGCTAGCAAAATTTGTAAACTAAAGACACTGATATATCTAAATTCAAGGTACAAACTATTTATTAGAAAGCAGCAGTATTTGCTTTTCCCTGCAAATATCCTAATATTACACCACAAGAACTTCCCCTTGCCTTCAGATTAGCCTAGATATTAGGCATAAGCAGTGGTCTCAACAAGTCTTTATGGTTTCCTGTAACATTTTCATATGAAGTCCACATCTGATATTTAAATAGCCTATTCCCATTGACAAGCAGTAGCTGTTTAACCTCATGCAGTCAGCAGGCAGTCCCTTTTAGCACTGCAATACTTCATTCATGTAAATTAGTTGCATTAGGGGAAGCTCAGGAAGGCTGCATTATTCACGTGTACTGAAGTGTTTTGTCTGAGCATTGAGAAAGTTTTACTGTGTTAGGATTATAGTCCATGGAAAAAAAAAAAAAAAGATCCTTCTTACTACTTAGAGGGAAGACCCTAGGCACAAAGGGAAAGGTTGGCTGGCAAGAGTGTCAAACTGCTTAGGATTACCCCCAGTTAAACCTAAGCAGTTCTGGGCCTCCCATTTTCTTTCCATGTTTTCACTTAATAGCTGCAGGCCTGATTTTAAAGTTTTTCAAATTTCCAAGACCATTTTTTTGTCCAAAAAGAATTTGGCAGCCCAGCCAGAAATCCTCTCATTCACCTGTTCTGTGACTTTGGTATCCCCCAAACCAAAAAGCAAGTTTTAAGCAATAATCATCTACTCCCTATTCTGGCCTTGCACCTAGAGCCACATCTGCTAATAATTCTTGCACAGCCATCACAACAGCTCTGAGTTTCTCAGCAGGCATAATAACTCAGGGCCTCACACTTTGTCTCTCAGTGTACAACCAGCAGT
Source organism: Buteo buteo (assembly GCF_964188355.1). Lineage (NCBI taxonomy): Eukaryota > Metazoa > Chordata > Aves > Accipitriformes > Accipitridae > Buteo > Buteo buteo. The sequence continues at coordinate 10,419,423 of NC_134189.1, forward strand.
TTTAAACAGACTTACTGCAGTAACTACAATTCCAGTAAAGCATTTGATATAACGTATCTGCTTTGATGTGTTGGTTATTTTTTTCTTTATATGTGGTTGGTCTTTACAATCATAAATATTTGAATGACCTTTTCACCATACACTCTACAGTTCTTCTTTGAGGAATAAATTCTAATAATGTTCTTTTAAGAGGAGTCACCTAAGTGATACTAAACCTTTGAAGAAGCCTTCCCCCTTTCAAAGCACTGACTGATAACATCCCACTGTGACATTTTTCCCTTCCTTTGAGATGCCAGAGGTACCTGAAAAGGCAGTTGGGAAAGTGCATATGCAGAACAGAGAGGGAGAAAAAAGAAAAAGCAGGATTCCATCTCTTACTAGCCTATGTAGATACATTTTAGGCAATACAGTGAACAAAACTTCTGGAACAGCTGCAACACATTCCCTGGAGCAGGAAAGCTACTGTCATTACAATTAATCTCATAATGAACAATACTAGGAAAAATGTAAGACAGCAAGCTGAATAAGTAGCATGCAGCAATATTGGGAGCCTTATATGCAATCTTGCCAATGAGATACATATCCTGTAAATAATGTATTGATTTTGCTTAATAGAAGGCCACTGAAAAAAATCAAGCAGGAAAGCAACAGCTGGATGTAGATAAATTGCTTCCAAATGAACACAGTAGGAAGGGAAGGAGAGGGGGGGATCCATGGCAACAGCTTCTTTCTGTGCTGCATCTCCCCAAATTAGAAAACCATTTTGCCTGTGCTGCAAACAGGTGAATGAAAAACTATGAAAAATATTTATAAAGCATTTTCATCTCTGGAAAAGGCGATGAAGTAAAAGTCTGTTTTTCTGTAAAAAATACTTGTCTCTATCCCCAAGGTGAGGGAGTTGATCCTTGAGCTAAAGGAACACATTGCTCTGCCCAGATCTTAGCGACGGTCTGTTGGAAACTTAGACCTATCAAGATCACCATGTATAGAAAAAAACTGAGCTGAACATGTGAGTAGACAGCTTATAGCATAAAGATTGATTTTCTCTGAAAAGCTTTGGTTCTAAATAAATAATACTTGGCTTTAAGAAGGCTGTCTGGTCAGTTTATTAACAACATGTTACTGCTTCTGGAAAGAACAGAAGTGCAAAACAGCACTTAGACCTGCTGAGACAATCTCAATTAGTGCTGGGCCATTGCAGCCCAGGGCTGTGTATCAGAGTGGGAGAGACACAGTGTTCCCCTCTGAGGAAAAACAACAGACCATGTACCAAGACCTTAGAAAGGAGATCAACAAGTACCAGAGGGGCGGTTAGATTATCAATAATAATAGCAATTGCTTGTATCCCAATGTTTTGCTTAAAATGATAGTGGCTTTTGTCTATTGTAATAAGTCTCTTAATAGGTACCAAATGAGCCAATATTAACAAAGGAAATGCAGAGTAACAATAAATTGTTTAATAGGAGTAATAAGAGCAAAATGAAGGAAAGGCCTTCTCTATTATTCAGCCAGATGGAAAAACAATAGCCGATGATGTTGGGAAGGTTGAAGCATTTAGTGCCATTTAATGGAGTCTTCACTCAAAGGGTTAGTGGCCTAACATCAGCAAGAAATGTACAAAAGTTTTAGATGGAAGGTCAGGATATGAAATATTCAGAGAAATCAAATGTTTATACATAAGTGAACCTGATAAAGTTCACCTTAGAGTACATAGGGAGCCAGTTGAAGCAGCTGTCTCTGAGAACCTGAAGGAATGGTGAATTTCCAAAAAACTGAGAAAGATCATAGGATCGTAGAATACCAGGTTGGAAGGGACCTCAAAGATCATCTGGTCCAACCTGTCTTGGCAAAAGCACAGTCTAGACAAGATGGCCCAGCACCCTGTCCAACTGAATCTTAAAAGTGTCCAATGCTGGGGAATCCACCACTTCCCTGGGAAGATTATTCCAATGGCTGATTGGTCTCACTGTGAAAAATTTTCCTCTTGCCTCCAATCAGAATCTCCCCAGAAGTAACTTGTACCCATTACCCCTCATCTTTTCCATGTGACTCCTTGTAAAAAGGGAGTCTCCGTCTTCTTTGTAGCCACCCTTTAAATACTGGAACATGGTGATAAGGTCTCCCCTAAGCCTTCTTTTCTCAAGGCTGAACAAACCCCATTCTCTCAGCCTTTCCTCATATGGCAGGCTTCCCAGTCCTTTGATCATCTCTGTGGCCCTTCTCTGGACCTTCTCTTTTTTGTATAGCAGGGAACAAAACTGAACACAGACATACTGGTCTTCAAAAATGGAAGAAAAATGACACAGGAAAATTCAGGTAACTCCCTACTCAGGAAAATACTGGAACAAATAACCCAGATATCTAGTTTTAAGCAGCTAGGAGATAAGCAATAGCCAACATGCAGGTGTCAAGGGCAAATCCTCTCTACTCTCTGCTTTGCATGTAGGAGAAAAGGCTGTAAATTATAGGTATCTTCACTTTAGTCTTTTGATGCTGTTTCACACAACATTCTTCATAAGCATATTAGAGAAATATGGTCTCAATGAAATTGTTAACAAATGGTGCTCAGCTAGTCTGCAACCTGAAGGACAAGTCACCAGTGATTGGTAGACTGATGAATATATCTAACAACATTCACTAGGGTTCTCTTCTGGGTTAGGTAATGAAAAGGGAAGGAATGTCCCTGTTAAAATCTCTAAGCAGGAGAAAGTGGAGAGAGGAAGTCAATATTCACTTTCAGAAGATACAGCTAAAATGAAAATGTATACCCTGACAACAAGAAAAAGCAAATAAGATGCTCTTCAATGGGGACAAGGGCAAAGACCTTCTGTTTGGTGCGAATAATCAGCCACCTCAGCTGAGGACTGAAATCACTGGCTGATAGAAGAAGGTGGCTTATTGTCTCTAGTAGATCACAAGCTGAGCACGACTTACTCAAGCTGCTGAGAAATAACGGAACTCTGTACGGACAAGTGGAAACATGAATGTAGACAGGCAGAGGCAATCACGCTGTTCTTTCTACTCATGCTCAGCTTTAGAAATATGCCCAGTCTGGGGCACTGCACATCTGGAGAGATGTTGATTGATCTGAGCAGGAAGAGGCCAGAAAAGAGCAAAGAGGAGAATCAAGGGCCACTTGAAGAAGTCTGAAAGAAGTGTGATTCATTATTTTAAACATGGGATGGGTCTGTGGCAATATGCTTAAGCATGCCAGGTTGATGAAGGTACTGAATATCTACTAAGTATAGGACAAATAGCAAAAAGTCTGGAAGATTAGGCTACATTTTAAGGAACACTTTCTAATGATGAAGCACTAAGCTGTCTTAGGCAGCAATGAAGTCCGCAGCAGTGAAGATTTTTAAGGACATGTCAGCGGAAAAAAATGTGTTAGAAGTGGGCTACTTAATCCTGCTCTGGAAAAAGAGGAAGTAACCCAGATGTAAACTCTAGTTCTATCTTCTGTGAGCCCATGATTTGAGAACCACAGCAGTTTTGTCCTGACAAATCCACCACTTTCTTCCCAAGCAGGGGAATGACTGGATCTACTTGAGCATTTCCTGCACATAGAAATGTTGCCAGAGGCATCAAAAAACAAAAATACAGGATTTGACTTGTTGCTTTAAATAAGTGATAGAAGTATAAGGAAGTGGTTAATGATGCTGCTGTGAGAAAGCCTAACCAATTGCTGGACGACACATGGTTCTGAAAAAAAAGAGAATGGACAAAAATGTCAAAAATATTCAAAAAGTGTTTTTAAACTTATATCCAGAATGCAAATATTCTGGAGCTTTTCTTGTTTTTCTAAAGTGTAATGACTACACATCTGAGTTAAACAGGAAAGAAACAGTTTTGTTTCGTTGTTTGGTTTTGTTGGTTTTTTTAATTTTGGAGTGGGCTTTGGTTTTTTCTTTCTGGAAATTTTTGGGGTAGATGATGTAGATCCTACTTCAGCATCTTGTTACTCATTAACAGAGCTAGACCAGGAATGCAGTGATTAATCAGATTCAGGGTGTAGTAATTTTCTCTTGAAGTACTTTATGAACAGTAGCTAGCTTGTTTCTTGGAAGTCATAAAAGGTTTGATGGGCATGTAGTTATCCCCCTCACTGAAAGAGGAGTTATAGAGCAGGGCCATGACGTATGATACCCTTGTTCTTAGAAAGTCATGGATAAGAACAAAAAACTCCTGTATGCAGATGACTAGATCATATGTTTGCACTGAGTCATAAAAGATAGCAGGAAGGAAGTAAATACTCAAGATCAGCACTCTATGTATGCAGATAAGCACAGATCTACCTCTAGTGGTTCAAAGGATAAGACTTGGCTCACATTTCAGAAAAAAGCACTCTCTCATCAGAACAGCTGGTCAGAACATAAGATTTGGAGGCTTCTTTTGTAGGAGGTTGATGGCCCACCTGCTGGGTGGTGTAGTCCTCAGCTGAGTCACAAAACTATATAAAACAGTAAACTAGTAGCTCCAGGGCAGTCTTTGAGAATTGTTTTGGATTAATTGGTCAACTGAATGTACAAAATTTGTCTCCGGCAGGGTAGGGCTATGCTGTTTTTTCCACAAAGATAAAGATACTTTGCAGAAGTAATTTGCTAAGTTAAAAAATGGAAATTTTCATGCAAGAAAGGAAAGTTAGCTAACTTTTAAATCCTCCCCGTTCTGCAGCTTTTACTCAGGCAGTTATGGCCACCTTTTCAAAATATCTCAAGACCTGACACGCTGAGCTTTTGACAAGTTGGCCTCTGGCTTTGGCACCCAAAAAGACATGTCAGTACTTCTGGTGGTGAGTCTGAGTGCTGAAATGTTAGTGCTACAGCTCTTGGAGATAGTGCCAAGTCAGAATGTGATTGATTGCTGATAATTTGTAACTCTGCAAAAAAAGAGAAATCTTGAGGTCTGGTAATTGTAACTTTACCATAAATTTGATTGCACGTTATTTTGTATTTTCTGTAGCTCCGTGCAACCAACTATAACATTTGCATACAAACCATCCCTACACAGAATAAATCCAGAAGGAAATCCAGAACAAACAGAGGTGCAGAGGTTATGCAGTTCCAGTAGTCCACCCAGCTCCTGCAGCCCCACTCACACACACCACCCTCCATCTCGGCTTCTGTGTAAACCTGTCTTGTTACTATGGCAACAGCTACATCAAGTATTCCTTTCATTAAATGGTATTTTTGAGCTATGGAACACATTCTGAGCTGGGAATAAACATGCTGTATTGGCTGCATCTTTTATAACTTGAGAAAGGGTTGTTGTCCACAAAAATAAAATCATGGGGGCTTGGATGCTGGATTTTTATTTTAAATCTCTTCGCATTAAAGCCGCCCATAAAATTTCTACTGAAATAGTTTCTCAATGAAACGTCAAATCACTGACCCCAAGATATCTTAATTCAAGGGAATCTTTGCTATACACAAGGCAGGCTTCAAGAAATCACACATGGGTTGCTCATCGGACCTTGTAGAGAAAGCATCTTCAAAGTCTTCGGAGTCCAGGGAGCTTTTAAGGTCAGTCGGAGCCACTGTTCTCAATATTCCCAGTCCTTATTTCTGCAGAACTGGGACTCCAGGACTGTGCATGTGTTCTCAAGGCCTGCGCCTCTCAGGTATGAGTCAGGTCTTGCATGGGAAATGCTAATTCAAGGGAGAACTGAAAAATAACACTGTGCGCTAAGCAAGGCTTGTTTGGGGTTTGTTTCTAATTCACAATTTGTGGTTAATTTAGAGCAAGTTTTTGAGGGTGTTGTGTTTCGTTTTGCTTTGGGGGGGTCCAATTTTAAAGCATATTTTAAAAATAAACAAAAATAATTGTCTATTAATGTAAAATACAATGTTCAGCATATAATTGATTGTGTAACTATCCTGCTGTGATATATACCAGAGTAATTTGGGTGCTGATTCTTAGACTCATAAATGTCATTAGGAACAATCCATTCCAATCTTAAGCATATTTTAGGCTATTAAACTTCACTGGCCATTCCTATGCTGGGATTGTATAAAATGAAATCATGCCTTCCACAGAGACATCATATCTTGGCCTCAAGAAGCACAAAAATGAGTCATCTATGATTTTCCTGAATAGTCTATTTCATCAATCAGTCACTTTTTTGGTTAAAAATATATATTTAGTTTATAACTTGAGCTTGTCTGACTTCAGGTTCTAGCAACTTGTCCTGACTGGGCTTTTCTACAGAAAGCCCTTTAATTCCCCATGGTTTTTCCCTGCACGAAGATACATATACACTATAAGCAAGTAACCTTGCAGTATTTATTTAATAAACTTGATAGACTGAGCTGGTTTTCATCTCCATGGCAATTTTCTAGGTAAAATATCACATTTATAGTTCATTTCTGTACTCTGCAATATTAACACTACAGACAGGGGAACTGAGATGTTGTGGGAAGGTCCTGGAGGATTGTTTTGTGCAAGAGTAAATGGGGGAAAAGTGAGAGTAAAGAATGTTTCTGTATGTATCCTATCTGACAAGAGGTACATGGAGTGATCTGCTTTCACAGCTCTGCTACTTCTGCTGTCCGAATGGAGGCTATGCCTCTGCTCAGCATCACAAAGGGAGTACGTATGACCCAAAGTCACCTGGGAAATGGGGAGCACTGCAAAGACGGTTCCAGTACACATTTGTCTTATTTGTGCTCAAAGTCTTCTTTAATCACTCTTTGGCCCTACCCACTGCATATGCCTACCGAGGATTTCAACAGCCTTCACGAGCAGGACTGGAGTGTGCAACTGCATGTTCCCCCTTAGAGCTCGCTCTTTCAAGGGACTCTGTGTCATCCACACTGCAGCAGCTTTGATGTCTTATTTATTTCCTAGTCGTCAATATAAACCAAACTAGGTCTAATGCAGCATTATGTCAACTGGCATTAATTGCATTGCTATGATTTCATTCCTTAAAAATTCAACCTGATATCAGATTAGTCCTGATTTAACCTGTGACAGATGTCAAGCTTACAGCTTATTTATCACATAAAGTTAAGAAAAAAGCCATTTTTAGCCAGTGCCATGATGTTCTTCCAGTCCTCTGAAGTGTATCTGTAGTTCTAAGACTTTTTAGATGAAACTTAACAAATCAGAAATCTCTCACACAATTCTTATGGAATGCCATATGTATTTTTCTTCTTTAGTTGATAGTATACATCTAAGTTACTAAAGAGTGCTGAAACATTTCTTCTTGTTTATGTGGTAAAAGTAGAACTGGACAGAAATCTGTAGCTAAGAAATTCTTACCTTGGACATGCTAATTTGTTGAAATATAAATGACACCATGCTGAGAGTATTTACTTGAAATATCAGACACCTTAGCTGAGCTTTTTACTTTCCCTAATTTCCTCCTTACCTGTTTCACTCCTTACTTTCTATGGCTCTGGAAAATTAGTTAATTTGAAGGAAGTGTCTATTCTGGAGAGAAACTGTCTTGTGCTCTTCCCCTCTGAGATTGATCAAGTGAGGGTCTCCCTCAGCCTACCTGCTCCAACTACCACGTCCTGTACCCTTTCCTTCCATTTTGCCTTCATCTTTCTTGGGGAAAATAAGTGAAAGTAATGTGCCATGGTAACACTTTTCACCCTGTTTGTCTGTTGGATTTTTGCACGTACCTGCTGTCTCTGTCTGTTTCAGATGTAAGCTCTCAGGGAAAGGAAATAATTACCATTTCATTTTGCCAAACTGCCTAGCACAGTGATAGATTGCTACTTATCTGAGACACATCCTATTCCTTTTAATTTGCTCGGAATATGAAAATATGCAGAAATTTGCTTGCTTTGGTAGGTTTTTAAGAAACAAACATAATGGTGACAAACATAATGATGATGATGTTTACAACAATAATAATAACTTTAACAATATCAGACTTCAAATGAAGATTTTTCACATCCAACTGAAATTGATCTTCCTGTTAAATTTTAGTAATGCCAATTTTACTGCATCCCAAAAAGAACTTATAATCCTCTAAACATATCTTGGACTCCTCTCATTGATTTTCCATTTTCTTCATTCATTGTTGCATCACTCCAGTTCTGAGTTCTGTTGCTCACATCTGCCTCTTTATCCATATAATGACACTCCTGTCTGCTCCAGCTAGTTGTTAGCTTCCACCTGACAATATTCTTTTTCTTTCCCCACTTTCTTCCAGATCCTCTCCCTGCTTTTCCTTAAAACTTATATATGCAACTTCACATACCTTCTGTAGGTCATCTCCACTGTTTTCTCCTCTCTTTTTTTCATTTTGGATTCACCTTTCCCTCAGCTCCTTTACAAAATCCTTGAAGTTTTGACTGTGCATGTTGCTCCAAATGCTGCCATAGGTCCCAATGTGTGTCATCTCGTATGGAAGGTTTTCAAATAGCTTCACATTTCTATCAAGCCTTCCATTTTCTCTGACATGCATTTTCAGGCCAGGGAAACAAAATACCTCTTTTACGGTTTTCTCCTTTTGGCCATTGTGTGTTACCCAATACCATTTTGGCCTGGTCCTGAGAGAAAGATTTGTCTGCAGTTGTTTTACTAAGTCTTTTTTAATATTTTGATATATTTTGATACTTAAAACAAAGTAGAATATATCTTGGGACTCTTTTTTTCTTTGAGTTGCAGTTCCCACAATACTCTCTCTCACTGCTTTATTGCCTGTTCTTTACCTTTGAGTTTCTGCAGCTTTTGCTTCAAGATGAAGTGTTCTGAGAGATTTCATTTTCCCACGTACTACAGGACACATACATTCACAAAGCTAAAACAACTATCTTCTGCAGCAGTGTCAACAAAGTCTTCAAATGCCAAACAGCTCTCTTATTGCCTGGAAGAAGAAGATTTCATGCCCACCATCAATCAGAGCAGTAGTGTTCTCTTTTTCTGTGTATTTATTATTTATATTCTTGGCTGAGGATTCATGGCAGCTGGTTTCTCTATCAACTGCAAGACACACAAACACTTGGACATTGTGACACCTAGCACCATCCTGTCTTACAGCTAAGGGACTAGGTAACAGAGCAGGATCTATGGAGTCTGGAGAGGTTTTGCACCTGCACAAGAGAAGCCTATTTCCACAAAAGGAATCTTTTAGGTGGAAACTGATAGAAGAGCACCTTTGGGATTAGGCCTCTGTAGGTTACCTGTGAACACTAAGGTGCCAGAGAGACCCCACTGTAGCTTTCTGAATCTCATCCGCATTACAGGTCATTATCTCTGTGCACAAATGTGCTCAGGAAACAGGCATTAAGGACTTGATTCAACATTTGATTGAATCAGTTGAAGAGTCTGTTGACTCATCTGGGAATGAATCAGGGCCTGATTTACCTATTTGTGAACACACAACCCTAATCATTCATTATTTTCACCATTATTTTATAATTAATATTTTTAATCATCAAGCTTTTAAAATCTATTGCTTGAATAGATCAAGCACTAAAGCACGAGGAAAAATATGTTTCACTTGCTTTCAAAATGGATTAATGAAAGGAAGATTTTTGTTTAGGCCTGGTACAGTTTGTTTTCTGCCACTAATCACTTTAATGTCCTAGAACATTCTGAACGCATGCTCTGTTGTCTCTAATTGGCAGTGAGGCAACCTAATTACAGGAAAATACACCCAAAGCAATGGCACTTAAGGTGAACATATCATGAGGTAATTTCAGAGGCACTTGAACGAAATGGGCTAAAGATGCAGGCCCACAGAGTGACTGGATTGCTAGGAGCAATACGGAGCATTTGGAAGATATCTTTACAGAGAGTAGGGACAGGAGAAACCATCTCAGTGAGAAGGGTATGCAGAACAGAAAAGATACCATTTCAGACAGAATAGGCAGGGAGTCCACTGATCCAAACAAGCAAATCAAGCTTAAATTTTCAAGGTACCTAAAAGTTTATCACAATTTGACAGAACCCAGGAACAGAGAGGTTAAAATCAAAAGACTAACTTAAGAGGCATTTGTTTTTAGAGACCCAGACTGTGCTCTGTCTCAAAGTTCCTCAAATAACCCCATATCTATGGATACTTTTGCCTCCCAGCAGACTCACCTCCTTATGGTCTAAGGAGTTCTCACGTATGCCAAGCACTTGCTGTCTTACTTCTACAGCATTTCGGCAATATTGCATCCAGCCTTCAGTGCTGTTCACTACCAGTGTTGATTGGTGAGTGGATTAACTCAAGAGGTATTGAATAGTTTGAGTTGAACATAATTTTTTGAGCCCTCAAATATATAATGTCTTATGTGGTCAGTTTGATGATGCCACACATGATGGTGATACTGGGTGGTACAACTAGACAAGGAACAAGCATCAAGTTATTTTAAAAGGCAAAAATATGAGATCAGACATATATTTATAGCCAAATAAGCAACCACTTCCATCAGCAGTAGGAGGGTCACCTTTCCCATTTGGGTCCTTTTTTAAATAGAAGAAAATATTTGTAGATTGGAGTATTAATGCCTTATGAAGCACAATTAATAAGAAATGCCATTACACAGGTGGTATTCATGAGGGCACTAAATGCTTTGATCGTAAATTCCCCTGTGATAAACACAAACTGAGCTTCCAGTCAGGTCACACTAATGATCAGAGGTTGATTCATGTGTCACCAGTCAGCAAAGAGGTTGAAACTTGCTTTGATAATAATAGTGCTGGAAATAGGTTAGGTTTTAACCCCTTATATGTGATATTTCCACAGCTTCTCGTATATGTACCTTCCAAAATGTCTTGGTGCAAGGTCTGCAGCAGCAGAACCTCACAGTTACTTTAACTGAAACGGCTGAATCTAGTGCTTTGCTTAATGCATTGACATGAAATAAGCTGACAGTAGTCCAACTACTGTAGCCAAAAGCAGAAGTGCCCTTCAAATGTAACAGGTTACAATGACTTCTATTAAAACAGGGGAACTGGCACCTGGCTGAACTTCAACAGTTCCTCTGAATGTCCTGACTGACAAGTTAAACACCGGCCTATTGTGTGTTCGCTGCAGCGTTAAGGCAGGCACAGCCCAGCAGAGAGGAGCAGTACTCAGGGAACGGGGGAAGAATGTGGCTGGAGATTTTGCAGGTAAAACTAAATGCAGCTTTGCCATCTGTTCCAGTGTGTAAACAGATTAGGGGTGTCATGCTTTTTATCTGGATCAGCTCATTTCTCTCCCATTAAGTCACTGATATGCTATGTGAATCCAGCTTTGTTTTGACTAATTTGAATTTAGAACAATATCTTATCTCACTGGGCCACCCAGGCAAAAGCGATAACATAAAGGAGAGTGTTTTTCCTGTCCTGTAATTAACATTTCATAGCCTTTATCTGCAACAAATTATCAGTTCAGTGTCTCTTCTGTTCCCAGCCTTCTCAGGCAACTGGTGTACTAGCAGATATTAATGCGAACACAGACTGTTTGAGACACTGTGGTATCGTACCTGGACTTTATGAATAGATCTGTAGAAGCCATCCTTCAAAAACAGAGGGACGGAATCTTTCCACAGCTTTAAATATTCACAGAATTCATCCAATTTTAATATGGTGACTGTAATAAGCAAATGGTGTTTTTTCTTACTGTTTAGAGAACAGCCAACTCTGTCCTGATTAGTGGTGGGATTTAGTTTATTAGCCCCTAAAAATAATGAGTTGTCTCGCTTGCTGTGACAATTTGACACTGCACATATGAAGACCTATTTTAAGCCGCCTCCAGTGGCTTTCTTCCAAAGGAAGATCCCCCTCTTTTCTGTGGCTGACTAGCACAGCAACAGGCAAAATGTCCCAAGTAGGGAAAACACCATCTTATTTGCTAGGCAATAAAGCACATCCTTTCCTAAGGCTTACATTGCATTTCTAGGTGCGTCTTTAAAAATTAATCAGCAACCACTAAACAGGGCTCGCAGTTCTGTGACATGGTTACGGGAAACTTAAGAATACTCAATTCCCTCTAAGTGGCTGGATGTGCCAGCATACTGAACACATAACTCAAGGAGTATTAACAACGTAGGAACTTCCCGTAGTCACCTTCCCCACTGGTCTTGGTGAACTATCTGAGATCAGCTGGCTTGTCTTTCCACACGTGCTGTGCCCTGAGCACTGCTGTCACAATCCACAGAAACAGGTTTCCCTTGTGAAAATCCCTTCTCAAGGGTGAATTAATATGTTACTTGGCCTTTCATTGTGGAAGTCACACTAAAATATTCCTTTCCAGGTCAGCATAGTCACAACTAATGAATTTCCAAATTTCTTCTTAGCTTTGTAACAATGGAGTGATGTCTTTTCAATGTTCAGCCTAAAAGCAATAGAAGGGGGTATTGTATATTACTTTGAGAATTTTTATTAAGCCCAGTGAGTAATACATCCTTCTCTCAGGAATGTGCTTCATAGCTCTTCAACCACCATCAAACTTCTCTTTGCTGAGGTCTTGGGGGATTTTCTTTATTCTAAGAATCTTATGGTGACAGCCAATGAGCCCAAGCACAGATTAATAGTAACACTCTTTTTATCTGTTAACATAAAATCCAGAATTTTGTGATGACAAGTGAGCCCAAAGAGGAGCTGTGATTTCCCATTGAAACAAGGGACATTTTTAGTTCTAATTTTTATGGAGGGATTATTTTTCTTCCACAAATGGCAGCAGGTAAAACTTCTCTCCAAGAAATGCTGATATCCATTCACTTTCCACTGAACTGAATGCAATCCAAACCTTTAACAGAATGAAACTGTCAACTTTGCCCATCAGGACAGTTGCCCATGGAGACTGAGCAACTTATTAAAGACAGTTGACCTTTGATAACTGTGAACACTCAATGGGATGATGCCATTTTGCAGCAATCATCTTGATGGTGTACTGGAGGACTTAGACATGTATACGCACCTACAGAAGAATGGAGAGTCTTTTTTCTAGATATTATTCTGTATTCTATAAACACCACAAGATATGCAGCACAGCTATGTCTTTCACAGGAGTGCTCCCAGAGGGCCAGATTTTCATTTTCTCTAAGGCACTATGAAGGAACTGTATTGTAAATAAGAATTCAGACCCTGTCTTACTGGAGATTTGTGGTGTATTAGAGGAAAAAAAAGAAAAAAAAGAAAAAAAAAAGAGAAAGGTAGAGAAAGCTACACAGGCAGCTTCTTGTAGAAATGGGCAGACATAGTAGGAAAACAAGAAGAAAGGTTTTGGTAGCTGTAGCTGAGGGATAAAGGAGTGCACACAGGTTGAAGCATGGTTAACAGAGGGGTGGGATATAAAAAAGTTCTATCGGACATACCAGTGGCAGAAGATCTTTGACAATAATACACTTAGCCGTAAGAAATGGTAAGGAACCTCTTATCACCCAAGTCAGGATGAGGAAAACCATAAAGGGTTGATTAACTGGAAATGGTAAAAGTCAGAGTTTGAGGGTTTGTGTACATGTCATTCTCTGTTTTTCAGACATGTATTTGCATTGTTCTGAGATGACAGACAATAAGGCTGTCAGGAAATTATTAATTCTGAAAATGAGGATGGCTTTATATATGACTCATCAGTGAGTTTTATCCAGATTAATCAATACATTAATAATGGCAAAATAATTCATCTCAAGGGAATTCTAGTTATTTAGCTATAAAACCAAAATTCAGAAGATGTTTCAGTCTCAGTAATTTTGGTTCTGTATTTATCTTATTCAGATGCTTTCCTTTCACTATTCCTTCTGCTTATAACTTTAGTTTTGAAGGACTTTTCTTTTTTCTTTCCCCTTTTTATACAATGAATAACACCTCTTAAGATTAGATGCATAAATGTTACACAAAAAGGCTGTGGCAAATAAGAGTTTCGTATAAGTGTTCTTGCCTATCAATTTACCATTATACTCCTATGATGTTAATCATCTCTCTTCTTTCTATACAGAAACAGAGAGCCAGGAAAGATCTTTTCTATGTATGTTTTGCAGCAGCTTCATTTCATTGGCTATAAAATCCCTGCTTAAAGGAAATCAATGGAATAAATTCAGTGGCATCAGGACTCCACTGACACTACCTTGGGCATACAGTTGTAGAAATTCAAGTGTATGAAACTTCCTCCCCCTTTCCAGTATGGTCCCTACCAATATCCTTCAGGGTTGCGGGGAAAGGAAAATAATCAGACCTGTCTCTATATTTGGAATGCCATGCTACAAGCCATATCCAAAATTCAATTATATAAATAAAATATAGTTATTACATATCATCATAGTCTCTTGGTCAATGTTGTGTTTGAATATACGTATCAGCTTATAAGTAGCCAAGGCAACCTGCTTCCCAGTGCTTCCCAGACAGGCCCTACCTGCCTGCTGCCTACTGCAATTGCTGCTCCCTGCCTTTACAATGGGATGCTGCATAACCTGTTTCATTTCAGTCTGACAGCAGACCCACTTCTCAGCATCGGTTCAGTTAGGTATTTGTCCATCTGCCCGGCTGAGAACAATAAGCGAACTGAAAAGAAAGTCATTGAATGTATAGGACATTTAGGGATGGTTTATAGAGAAAACTGTGATAGGTTGACCCTGGCTAGGTGCCAGGTGACCACCAAAGCTGCTCTATCACTCCCCCTCCTCAGCTGGACAGGACAGAGAAAATATAACAAAGGCTTGTGGGTGAAGATAAGGACAGTTTAATAAAGTGAAAGCAAAGGTCATGGGCAAAAAGCAAAGACAGACAATTGATGTTATTCTCTGCTTCCCATCAGCAGGCGATGTCTGGCCACTTCCCGGGAAGCAGGGCTTCAGTGCGCGTAGGGGTTGCTCCAGAAGACGAAAATGCCCCCCTTCCATCTCTCTTTATGTAGCTTTTATATCTGAGCTGGCATCATATGGTATGGAATATCTGTTTGCTTAGTTTAGGTCAGCTGTCCTGGTTATGTCCCCTCCCAAGATCTTGCCCAGCCCCAGCCTGCCGTTGAGGGGGGGCGCAAAAATGTTGGAAAGACAGCCCCGATGCTGTGCCAGCACTGCTCAGCAGTAGCCAAAACACTGGTGTGTTATCTACACCTTTCTAGCTACTGATGCAGAGCACAGTGCTACGAGGGCTGCTGTGGGGAGAATTAACTCCATCTCAGCCAGACCCAGTACAAAAATGAATTCCTAGGCCAAAACTGAACCCCCAGGCCAAAACTGAACCTTGTGGTTCTGCCCCTCTCACCTATATAGTGAATCAGTAATGCTAAATCCTCTAACATATATCATTTGGTAGCTCTGTGGATGCAAATAGGGATGGTCTGGGAAATATCATTGACAGTCACTATGGAAAGCTAAGCTTAGACACTGAGACTGCTATAATTCTCCAGTCCCTTAAAAGACAGAATTACTACAGTTTTGACAAGAGAAGAACACAAGAAAAATAGATGACATTTCCCCTCAATACCATCCTGATGGACTCCTAAAGTGCAGCCAATTCTGCTTCTTCATACACCTTGGCATGCTATTAGACAGCAGTATGACAAGAAAATGATGAATTTGGCTGTTTGATCAATCAGCGAGAGATTAGGTTGGCCCACCTTTAGCCTAGTGACATGACTGCTGCTGGCACTTAGTGACAGTTATTAGATATCTTATTGATGAAGGGGACTTGAGCACTGTTTGAAGGTAACAAAAAGTACTACCTTTCATTGTAACAAACCTCATCTTCTGCTCACCTCCAAGTTTGCACTAAAATTGTATCTCTGCTGCATGATCTGCTTTGCTCTCTGGAAAAACAGTTCTTTTTGATTTTTATTTTATTCTAAGGAAATACAGCTGTGTAATTGATAAAAAATGAACATGCTTTTACTCTGCACTGAAAGAAATTAATGATGAATAAATACAGTATAATTTGTAGGTACTACCCCATGACAGCTCTAGCGGTGACAGAAAGGATTCAACATTGGTTGGTAGCTGGCAAGGGAGGAGGAACATTACCTCTGAGCTGACTAATGAGCTTTGATGTGTTGTTGAGAAAGTTCTGTAAGATTCTCTGTGATACATGGAGATCACTTGCAGCCTAGTGGTCTCCTAGGCTTAGCTCAATGGTGCTAATGTTACTTCCTTTGCTCAAGAACTGGGCCAAAAGCTCAGCCTGTATCTCTCTTTCAGCTGCCTGCTTGTGTTCAGAGATGCCATTGCAACACACATCCATGCAAGAAAGCTCACTCATCAGTGAAGCCAGAATACTGATACACTATGTGAAATTGGACTTAGTTAAGTAGCAAGTATAATTAGATTTCACTATAACATGCAATAGTATTTTGAACTAGGAGAAAACTATGTGGTTCTTTTATCAAAACCTCCAGTCCTGTAGTCAGTGGAAAGTACTCAAATCAATTCCCAAATTTAAGGGCATGTTTATTAGGATGTGGAGTTTTAGAAATAATAATGCAGGAAATTAATTCTAGTATCATGATTCACTCTCTCACTCTATCATGCCATCAGAGAACATTTTTTCCACACTGTTTTGCTTTTTCTCCTTAGAATAAAGAGCAGCAAAGAAGGGAAGAGCCTATGGCTACTTTTCTACCAACTGTTCTGAATTATTTATTCAGACATTAGCAAAACCCTTACACTCTTCAGGTCAGTCATTTGAACACAACTTAACCTGGAGCCAACTCTTCTTGTTCAATTAAAAGTGTTTTGAGAAAATCACAGGGCGGATATGCTAAGTGTAACATTAACAGACTGATTCATGATTATGTCAGTATGTTCAACATTTCCCTAATTTATGACGCTAAGACAAGAAATTGGCAATTCATATTAATTATTATCATCATTTTATTATTGTTGTTGTTATTGCTGGTTTGTTATCAGCTTTATTATTTTTAATAATAACCCTTTGCTGCTGAGATAATTTTTCTCATTTCAATAGCACTCAAAATGTGCTTCAGGTCTGTGCAATATTCCTGCTCAGAGCATTCATAAAGGAAAGAACGGGGATGCTCAAGGGGAATGACTTATTTAGGCAAGTGGGGCCAGACACTTCACTTAGAGATATGCAATATGATACCTAATACACTTAGCTATGCTCTAGTTCCAACTGAATCAATTAACTTCTTCATCCATTGCAGAGGTTTGATGAGTGTGCATCATCCTCCAACTATACCTCATTTATTTCCTTCTTTGATTGGCAAAATTTTCTTGCAGATTGGGTTATGATTAGTACACTCTGTCTCTAGCTATCCTTAAATGTCTTTGTCTAACATAGTAATTTTAAAGTTATACCACAGAAAATGAATTTTTCTCTCTTTCTTTTTTCCTATAATCCTGATGAGCTTTCTGGCCAGTTATAGCTGCCACCATTGCAATACAGTTGTTTATGTCTGCATCTCTCCCAACAACAAAGCAATTGCCAGGGGCTTGGGAGAGGAAAGGGAGAGTTGGGAGGAAACAAGAGATTTCCTTAGGGCAATGTGTAGGGAAGTGGATCTTTCCCCACCACAGGATTTCTCTTCTCTGCTCTGTTGTGGCACAGGACTCCAGCCTTTAACATACTGTCCTCACACCCTGCTGACACGCTTTGATCACCAGAGGAATGCACTTTGTGAGCCACCTCTGTCTTCCCTCTGCTCTCTTTCTATGAAAGAAGAGAAAGAAGGGACCTGGGCAAGATCATGCTCCTACTGTAGGAGGACAAGAATAGATGCAGGCCAAGCCACAATGCTGGGGACATCACCAAAGGGAAGGGCTTTCCGCTCCTGCTGTTGCAAATGGGATGAGAAAGAGGAGAGCAGCTTTCGGTTTTGGCAAGGACCCTCTCATCCAAAACTAGCCAGCATCCCCTGCTATACCTGAGCATCTCCTTTCGTAGCAAACGTATCGGCAACAGACTGCACAGAGAGACAGTGAGGATAGTGCTTAGGCTATAAAAGCCTATCTTCTGTGACCCTTAGCCAGCTTTACATGGACTGAACCCACCGTTCATATAGTTTACACTTGAGCATGGTAGGGATTGCAGCACAATGGGTGATACAGGACTAATATTCTGATGGCTTATTTCTCAAGGGCCTCTTTCTGCCTCAGAAGGAAAGGTACCGTTCACATTACTGGAGTGACAAGAGTCCTCAAAATGGGCCAAAGTCAGTGAACCTAGTGCCAAGCAGTAGAATAACTCTTCTCTAAATATATTCATGTAGTACAGGAAATATTTGCTAAGTTTCTGCAGCCAGCTTTATTTCTGATAGAAGACAAAGGCTTTGCAAAGGGGCCTTATTGCCTGGCAACAAATAAATAAATACTTTACAAGACACTCTGAAAGTGAATCTTTTGTGGAAGCTGTGCTGAGAGAGTCTTGAAAACAATCAGGGGGTGAAATGACAAGTAATTAAGGAGCAAAGTATGAAAGCCACAATGTCTGCCAAAAAGCAACAAACAAACAAAGAACTGGAGCGTTGTTAATCACTGTTTGGATTAGAGCACAAGATACGGGATTTCATTCAAGGAAAAAGAATGTGACTTTCTCCAGATAAGGCAGCTATTGTTGTAGGATGGGCTTTTTTTCTTCCTATTTTCCCTGACTAACTCTTGACAAAACATGAGGAAGCCACAAAAGCTGGGTTGCAGTAATGTCCCCTTATGTAACTTTTTCTCCTTCTTTTTCGCTACTGAGGAGTCAAGGAGTTTGTGCATTATACATTTTATTTCAAAATCTGCCCACATAAAGTTACATAGAATCAGCAGTAATCAATCTAAATTAAGGCACCTCATTATCATCCTCAGGAGGTCACTGCTAAGAAGTCTCTTTATTAGAGTCAACAATTTCAAATAAATTAGGCCTCCGTAAAACACGTATGCCAATTTTGTCTCCCTTATTTTACCAGAAAACATACTCTGTTTGGAAGGCTCTACAGAACTTATCATTTATTTACTGGAAGCAGAAACTTTGTTATAAGAGAGGAAATAGGTCAAGTGAACACAGCAAGACCTTCCTCTTCCTACTGGCCCATCCTATGGTGAGTAGCAGGTCATGTAGGTACACCTCAGCCTTGTATAGTTCAGGTGCACATTGGAAACTACCGAGCGAGAGACTTATAAGAAAGCCTTCTGAGTACTGACACAAAGTAGAAACAAAACTAACAATTCTTTGTGCTGCTTTTTTTCCCCCATTAAGAGCCCCATAAGAATCAGCTGCTAACAGATGGGTAGTTATTAGCAGTCTCTGACAGTTTCAACTTGCATACGTTCCCTTGCAGGC
The DNA here is from genome assembly GCF_964188355.1 of Buteo buteo. Classification (NCBI taxonomy): domain Eukaryota; kingdom Metazoa; phylum Chordata; class Aves; order Accipitriformes; family Accipitridae; genus Buteo; species Buteo buteo. The sequence continues at coordinate 10,438,575 of NC_134189.1, forward strand.
AGTGATTTACACCACTCTCAGGGAGGACATAAGGAATCCTGTATAAATGGCACAAAAAGGAATAGGAAGAATTTGCCACTGAGTTGGTCCAGAGGGCATCACCACATTCACCACTGTGGAGTAACAGATGTAGCTACCACTCTGTGTTGGTATGATGATTTGGAGAATCAACCTAGACTCTGGCCTGGATTCAGAGAGATATTTAGTACCTTATAGTTCACTGAAATGAATGCTTTTTACATGCTCCTAAGCCTTTATGAATCTAATCTGTCCAATATACCTTTTTCAAGCAGTGAGTTTTATTTTTAAGTACACAGCCCTTCACTTTCTCTGTTGTCTAACATTTAGTCTATTGTTTTAACAGCTATACCTATGTTAGTAAATAATGCAGCCCAAGAGGAACAGATTTGTAGAGCCAAAAAGTTGCTGCTGAAAACAAACTAGGTGAGTTTTTTTGAGGAGCTGGTTCAGATTAGCTCTAAAGAGAAGCACGTGGGACTGAATTCCCTTCAGCAGCTGGAATGTGCTAAGTTTTCTCCTGGACACATTATCCAGTTCAATTTCATCCAAAAGGAATTGAATTTTTGTGCTGTGAGACTGCTCCATGATGTGAACCAGAACAGAGTTCAAGACCACCACTGGGAGATTCACTTCCAAAACGACTGCATGATCTTCAGTGAGACTATAATGCAAACGTTCCTAAGAATGCCAACATGGATCACCAACAGAGTAGTGTCAGGCCAGGGTGGCTCCACCATCAATCCATACCCACTGGGTGACAAACAAACTCTTAAAGAGGGAAGACGGCTTGTGAAGGATCACTTGGCCGTGGTAAGCATGTCACCTCGCAGGAGTCTGTGACCATCTGCTGAGGCTTACCAGGAGTTACCTGATAGAGGGGCTGCAAGATAAACACGAGCCATCCATTTTTCTGCTTCAGTCATTTTGTTCAGCTGACACTGCGGGATAGCTGCTCTGAGCCCTTGGGGTAGCAGGGAAACCCATGCGGATGACTCCCATGGCTGCCCACAAGCAGAGGCAGCTGGAAGGAAGACAAGGGGGAGTTTGGGGAGTTTGGAGAGTGGACTGAGTGATCGGGAAGTGTGCTGCTTTTATCAGGATATGCGTGGACTTACACTTAATCTTTAAGTATCTAGTGACATTCTGTTCGCTGTTCATAACTGCTTTTGTTCCTGTCTCATTCCTCCTACCCGGCAATGCCGGACTCCTGAGGAGTTAGGGGTTTGCCGGTGAGAAAGGATGTGCTCAAGCTGCAGGGAGTGGAGCCACAGAAATGGAGGAGGAGGCTATGGGGCAATCGGTGCCTTCCGTTTCAGTTCCCTGACAGGGTCAGCAGCAGCTGGTCTGTGCCGTAAGTGCTGTCCAAGGGCAGACAGGACATGATGAATCTCAGAACATGGAAATCTAAAGCACACGAGGGATGCAGTGGATGAATTCCCAGGCAGGTGACTAGTGGCCACATTGAAAAGCCTGGATAGATTGGTCACAGGCAGTTCAAATACAAGCAGCCTGGAAAATGTTGCCAAAAGTAAGAACATTTTTAGCATTGTTTGATTGAGAAGGATGGATACAGCCAGCTTTGCTAAATCTCTTTTCCAGTGTATTTGCTGGTACAACCATGTCAATTCACTGAAAAAACTCTTCCTATATCTCTGTCTGTGTACATAAGGGTGTCCTTCTATGACTTAGTGGAAAAGCTGCTCCATTTTCCTCACAACTGTAAGTCCCAAGGTTGCACATCCTTAGCTCTTCTCATAATAGGTTCTTCAGTGGTAGGAATTCAGTTTACAGCATTCTGGAAGCAGCTCCTTGACAGAGAAAATGGTTGAATAACACTATCTTTGAAGAGGTCGCCTTTGTAAGTTTATCACAAGATCCTCATACTGCAGATTTGTGTGTATACAATTCACATCAGCTTATTAAACTGCTTTTAAAAGTCTTTCCCCCTATTTTAACCCTGAATGACACTTTTGGTTTGCAGTTTTGGAGTGTTATATTTCAGGAGACATTATCTGGCATAAACTCTTTCAGTAATGTAAACATGATAGGAAGTGTTTAGCTTAGATAGCAAACATTTATCTTGTCCATATAGCTAAATTGAGGCTGAGCCTCTGTGATTATCATGATCCTGTCTTAACTCCCACCTCTCAGCAAGGGCTTTCAGTTCAGGCCTTCTCACTGTCACCCAGCTTGCTTTGTTTACTAGAGCAACTTGAAAGTAAAGTGTGAAAAAGCCAAGCCTTATACAGGGTGAAAACAAAGCTGAGCTCATAGTTTTGTTATTGCATGAAAGAGAAGTCTTATGACTTATTTTTAGCTAATTCATTTGCATTTTCTTTTCACACTGGAGCAAATAATCCTATTTTTAGAACAAAGAATATACGTTAGCCATAGCTGTGTGTTTAGCTTCATGAACAACCTTACCGAATCAAGTATTTTTCTCTGTGACTAAGCCTGCAGACTGTTTTTTCCCATTAGAGGAAATGCACCTGTTAATTCTGGAAATGTGTATTATTTATATATCTTAAATTAACAGATTTTTTGTTACATATGTCTGCCTAGATATGCATATTTTAACATGCACCGTTCATTTATACACAACAACTTAATGAAATAAACTCTACATTCACTGCAAATAGATTTTTCCCTATGTAACACAAGAAGCAAATATTATTCCATGAGATGAAGTCACACAATTCAGTTGGCACCCCACACTTCTGTTCTTTCTTTTGTCTGAAGAAATGCGTTACAAGGTGGAGCAAGACCAGTATCAAACATTGCGAGGTTAACTTGTCTGAGGTCACCTTGACTTCCCACCATATGGTTACTTTGCATGGAAAGCAAGACTGAGAGAGAGAAATGCTGCTTTCAGAGGAGCTGTTAAATTACTTCAAGAGAGAATCATTATAAGCTAAAGCATTTTCAGAACCAAACACAAGTCTCAACTTTAAACCAAAAAGCTATTAGAAACCACTCAATATAATCCTCTCACTTTAACTTTGTCCTGCCTAGCAGTCTCTCCCTCCCATGCACATGCACATGCACGTGCATGTATACTAACTATACCAGACTAAGGGAAGAAAAGGTGACAGCAAAGTGCCAACTGATTTTTGTTTTTCTCTTCGAAGGTATTTTGATAACCTGGTCTTCTGAATGCTACGCCAGTTTGGGCAGATGGAAACCCTTTCCTACCATGGATCAGATTTGGAGATATGCCACATATATCTCCTCATATATTGTGAGGGGCTCTTCTCCTCAGTCTGTTGCTGGGTGTTTCTCCACCTGTGTTCCTGGCTATGCCCATGCCACACCAAAGGAGAAGCTCCTGGCCCTACCAGTCATGCGGCATGATGTGCCTCCTGCCGGCCAGCCCTCCATGCCCAGGGCTCCTTCACGGGTGACCCGTAGAAGCGTGCCCCACACACAGCATGGTCATTCCTGCTGCACTTGGCCATGGGACGTCACGTTCCCGCACAGCCTCTGGCTGTTCTTGCAGGTTTGTTGTCCAGCACGAGGATGTGACTCCCATCCAGAGGTCAGCTGTGGATGACCGGCTGAGGGATAGGACTTGGCTGTGTGAGGACAGCCAAGCACTAACATGACTGAACAACCTTCACGTGCAGTCTGGCTTGCATCCCACCAATTCAGAGCAGAGACTGAGCTAACGTATGACTGTCTGCACCTAACTATTTAGACCAAGGAGGCTTTACCCCTGGGAGTGTTATCCATCTTGCAAGCCAGGTAAAACCTAAATTAAATTTTGCTAAAAGGAGAAAGTGCTTTGTCCTATGAATACAGATCATACACTGCAGCTGGCTAGAAGGGGTAATTTGTAACAGAAAAAGCCCTAATCCAAAGGATAAAGAGCCTCCTGGAAAGAAACCTCTTTTTCTAGCAGATGAAAATGTAATGTAGCCTGTCATTGATTTGTCATAACAGAAATAAAAAAATCAATAGGGGGAAAAAGTTTCAAACAGGGAATTTAATTTAGATGGTGAAACAATAACAACACTGAAAATATTTGTATCCAGCTGGAAATCGGAGGTGGCTTGCAATTGAATCAATGTAATGAAATGTAATTTAGATGGATAACATCCAATATGTATAGCTTAACTCCACGTTGTGCTTCAGATCTTCATTCCTGTGTTATTTTGAATGTCCAGAAGATCTCCCTTCCCATCTGGTGACTCTGACTCAAACCATTTCTCTCCTGCATACCTACTGCCATACTCACAATAGGAAAAATTTATGAAGTCAGCTTACAAAGTGGAGCTAATGGACTGCTAATGGAGGGACTATCAACCGGCTTTCTGTCCCTATGCTGAAAATGTTGCCTGACTGTTCTGTGTTAACCCCAGCCAGCAGCTCAGCCCCACACAAATGCTCACTCACTCCCCCAATAGTATGGGGGAGAGATTCAGAAGGGTGAAAGTGTGAAAACTGGTGGGTTGAGATAAAGACAGTTTAATAGGTAAAGCAAAAGCTGCGTGTGCAAGCAAAGCAAAATGAGGAATTCGCTCACTACTTCTCATTATCAGAGAGGTGTTTAGCCACATCTGGGAAAGCAGAGCTCCATCATGCATAATGGTTTCTTGGGCAGACAAGCACTGTAGCTCTGAGCATCCCCCTTCTTCTTTCCCCAGCTTTTATTGCTGAGCACAACAACATATGGTCCGGGGTATCCTTTTGGCCAGCTGGGGTCAGCTGTCCCAGCTGTGTCCCCTCCCAGCTTCTTGTGCCCCCCCAGCCTGCTCACTGGCAGGGCAGCCTGAGAAACAGAGAAGGTCCTGATGCTTCCTAAGGACAGTTCAGCAACAGCTAAAACACGGGTGCGTTATCAACACTTTTTTGGTCACAAATCCAAAACAGTACCATATGAGCTACTGTGAAGAAAATTAACTCTATCCCAGCCAAAACCAGTACACTGCCTTAGAAGTTGCATACCTGTCTTCAGGGGAGATCCCTGTGAAAATACCAGTTCATTGCACAGAGACTCATCCTTCAAAGTCAGTGAATGCAAAAATCTGTGCCTGCTTTGTAAGTCAGCCCTTTGTGCTTCAACCTCTTCATGATGAGTTTCCTTGAAGACATGTTGTTTCCATCAGACATTCAAATATGTTACCTTACACCCTGTGTGACTACTCTGTGTTCAAAGCCAGCCACTAAGACCTGGGGTGACAACTCATCAGCAGTCTTGGGAATCTTTCTGATTTCCTACATACATACCTCATTTTGTTCCAGCATACCTAGAAGGGAAAAGCAAACAAACATTTCTCTGTTTGTCCTTTGGATCACACCTAGAATTTTGTGAATGTAGACACATACAAGGACTTTATAATGGGTTAATAAATAGCTCACAAACATTCCAATGCATAGCTAATCAATGGTGATAAATGTTGAGGACATTAAAGGGAAGCTATAACCTACTATATTGCCTACTGCAGTGCTTGCAGTTGCCTCCAAGACATTCAGAAAATGTTCATAGTGGTTATTCAGCATTGATTTATGTTTTATAAACTATTTATCCTTAACACAAAGGATAAAGGGATTGAATTAATAATGTTTAAATGTGCCTTTATTTAATAATAGGAAATCTGCAGGTAATTAATTCTTAGTCATTGGTAAACACACAGCAAATAATCATATAGTCAATAGCTGTCAGATTTTCACAGAAAAATCACACTGTCTGCTATGTGTGGTTTATAAGAAATCTTGTACATAATCTAACTTTCCCAGTTTCTGTGTGGAATAAGCTCTCATTTTAAAAAAGGCACACAGAACAGTATTGTATCTCAGACTTTTTCAGCTTTTTGGTTGGAATGAAAATAATGAGTAAGACATAATCCATACCATATCCTGTTATTGACCCACCCGTTTTCCAATACACAAAGGTTAAGTAGCTTTTCATACCATAGACCAATTTTCCATCAATGTTTATGTAAAACATATTCTCCAAGGCAACTACAGTACACAGATCCAAAGCGTATTCACAGTTTCAGAAGTAAACAGACACTGCTGGTAGATATGTTAGAAGTAGGATTTATTTTATGTTCTCACAATTAGCCACATAAACAACATCAAAGCATTATTCCCAGCTGGATTATTATTACTGCTTCTAATATTATTATTGTTGATGATGATGCAGAGAAAGAATCAAAATGTGGATAATAAGTAGCCTGTGTAAGTACAATACTTAAAACCTGTGAGTAATTTAACCATCTCATTTACACTTGCAGATATCCAACACATATGAACCCCAATTAAATAGATATTGACTGCATCCAATAAACTTTGCAAAGCTATTGTGCTTGTTTACTGCAGTTGTCTTGGAAGCAAATGCAATTTGCCATCTCTATTTCATAGGTCAAATTTTCAGGCCAATGCATAGCAGAATTTCAGTTGTATGCATCTGAACTTACACAGCGTTTTACCAGTCATAATTTTTTTTCAGGTGGCAGAAGTGCGTTTGCTTTGGTAGAAATAACCATACATACTGCATAGTAGTTCAGAAGATAGAGAAGTAAATATTTGGTTAGCTAGTTTTTGACGGAATGAAAGGACAGCAGAAAAGGTATAGATAGGCATGGCCCCAAATCCAGCTCTGGAGGATTTGTTGATATAAGTGGTACAACTCACTGTTGTTCAAGCTTCATGTTCCAAAACAACTGTCATTATTTCCTGCTATTCTTTTTATATACAAGAAGAGAGGAGCAAGTGCTCACAGGCTGCAAAACTTTGTATGCAGAAATTGCAGTGGAACAATTGCAAAGGCAATTAACTGGGACCAAGCATCCTAATATTTTGTTAACTTCTGTGTGTAAATAGCCTTAAATAGGACAATGACCGTACATTATTATGGAATAGAAGAGCTAATAAATTACTGTAGGTTTACAGACAAGGCAACAAAAATATATAACTAAACTTCATTAAGAAAGGTAAATGAGGAAAGAGATTTGACTTTGAAAATACTCGTGAATGAGGACTTCTTTTCCTTCCTCATCAAAGCTTTGCCTTATTCTCTTCTGTAGAGGGAGAATTCATTTTCTCTGTAAAAACACTGCTTTAGACAATCAAGAATTCTACCTCAGAGTACCTGCTGCTTAAGTTAGTTAGATCTGAATGGATGGACAAGCATCTGCTACCTACTGTTTTAAATAACTTGAACAGACTAGACGAAAAATTATCACACAGTGCATCTTTACTATGTCCCATAAGAGGTTAAAGCATGATGGATAATATTCTGGATATGTCTGCATTGCACAGAGTAGTGCCACGCTATTGCTGTAACTCTGCAACTGGAGACAGCATAGCGACTTGTGGAATCTTCCATTTAGCCTTTCAAGAGTTTTGCTAACTGGTTCAAATGGTACTCTGCACTGACTACATTGCTTCCAGACTACTATTCTACATGGAGTGCACATGAAAATCTATAACGTGAAGTGTCCACATTGCCAAAGATGCTACCCATAAGGTCCATTGGTCTCACAAGGTTAAATTCAATGTACCACTGTTACAAGTGGCAATCTTATCTTGTCAGTATTTCAAGAAGATAAGTATCTTATCTTCAATCCCTAACTTTTCCTTGTTTGATCTGCTTTTTTCTAAATGCTGGGGATTCAAAAAGGTCATAAAGTCTTGGCTGCCTGCTGACCTACAGCCTCATTTTTGTTTTGTTTTGTTTTGATTTCCAGTGGACATTTCCAGGCTCCTTCTGTGTTCTCTCATAGCCAGTTGTTCACATAAGTGTTCTGAATGAAATATTTAGGCAAGTAATAAAATGGTTTCCACAGAGAAGCATCCAATATTTAGTAGCAGATAGCTGAGCTGCAAGATAGCATTTAGATCACAAGTTAATCCTAATGATGTGGCTGTAAAGCTTCACAGCTGGAACACTTTTTGAAAAAATACTCAGCTGCTAGTTTAACTGGTATTTAGATAACATCTTCTGGAAAGAGCAAAATGTATATATGAAGGAAAAGTCAAAATTATCTCTTCCTCTGGGAGTTTAGCATTCTATTTTTCTACTCAAAGTATGAAACCCATGTCAACAACGTCAATAAGAGCTTGGAAACTTTGTAGTTGTCTAATTTCTGTTGACTAGGTAAAATTTCATTCTTTAAAAGATGACGTTCTTCTATGTGCAAAATTTTTATCCATGTAAGGGTCAGTCATGAAGGATTGACCATCATATTTAGTTCATTGATTAAGATATTGACTCATTATGTTCAGTTTTTTACAGGATACAAAGTACAAAAAGTCCTAGTTTCAAACAACATACATCTGTAGGAAAACCACAGAAAGAGTAGAAGACTTCAGAAGATTCTAAGGATCATTTGGTTATTTTAAATAACTTTAAAAGTTTGGGGGTTTGGGTTCTTCGGTGGGTTTTGGGGGTTTTTGAGGGGAATAGACATGAGTAAGACAGGCAGATGGGACTTTTTTTCTGCAACAAAGGCAATTTTCCCCATTCCTTTCCTCTGGAGGATGATCAACATGCACATATCTATTAAACAAAAATATTCCAAGTGTATTTTCTTTTCAAGAGGGGCATTCTGGTTTATTACCCTACTCAAGATCTTCCTTTCCCATCTCGCATCTTCCCTGTCTGACTGGATGTTTGCAAAACTTTGGACACATTCTCAAGACAGAATAAATGAAAGTGTGAGGGGGGGAGCTTAAGAAGGCATCAGGCCCCTCTCTCTCCAGGCATAAAATACATTCTCTGCTGTCACTTCTCCTTCATCTCTTGGTCCCATAAACCAGATATGGGCAGCCAGAAAGAAAGCGTGAGTCCTTTTTGCTGTTCACCCTGTCCAACATTTCAAGGTTTTCCTGGGATAGCTGCGAAGATAATTACACTGACCACTTTAGTTTCCGTTATCATTATTCATCATTATATCATACTGCCTATATTCGTTCCAGCTACTTGGGAATTTCCTTAACCTTGATTCTGTCTGCATTACAAGCTGGAATCTTGTTGATTCTTGATGAAGTTGAGATCCTTTTAATTTCAAATATATCTTTCCCTCTTTGGACTTAAACAATGTCTCACTATCTTCTGCTTTCATTGCAATATCCATCTTTACATCCACTCATGAGTCCATCTCAGTTGTCTAGTTGTTGCAAAATGTAGTTAGAAAATTAAGTTTCTGTATATGTATAGCTCCTTTCTTTTATTCCCTATTCATTGGATATCTTCCTCTCCAGCACAAAAGCTAATGAGGAATTAATTAGTTATATTGGCTTGCTTACGTCTGCAAACTGAAAAGCCAGGATGAGTGTTTTTGATTGTCTTTAAGAATGTATGAAAAGGTATGATGTTGCTGAAGGATGTCCTGTACTCTGAAGAAAAGCCAAATCTGGTTCCATTCTGTAGCCTGAGAAATACTAAGAGACACAAAGAATGGTTTTTTATATGGATATTATAAGCCTGATCTCAACCAGAATGCTGTTTTGATAACTGTGTGGTGCTGAAAACCTCAAAATTGATTGAAGACTAAATGAAAAAAAAAGCAGAACAAAGAACAAAGGAGGCAAAAATCAGTGTAATCACTCCAGTTTACTCAATAGAGCAATTCAGGGCTATTGAGAGGAAAGAGCAGATATTATTTTTATATAAATATGTCCACACTTTCTCATTAAACACTTGTATCATGCATCACAGTAAGGACCATATGGGTTTATGAATTCCATAAATATTTAAAACATGTAAACTTGATAATCCATGAATAAAATATGTTATCTAAGAGGTTGGGTTCCACCGCAAAGTGTTATTAAAACAGATGCCTGAAGGGTGTTTGCTAACCTTTCTGTGGAACAGCTTGTAGTGTATGACTACGTAAGCTATCATGTATTTCTCAGAAACTACTTTGATGACTCCTTTTAATAAAGTAGCCATTATGCAATGTGAAACACTCTAGGTAGCCTGTAAAAGGTACTAAAATGTAAGCAGTGCCCTCCACAGAGTGGAGTTTAGATCTGAATTACAGTGCATGTAATGCAGTGCCTAACAGAACAAGTCCAGTGATTAGCTCTTTCCTTTCTGTTTCCTTGATATTGCTATTGTACTCGAGAGAAAAAAGAAAATTGTAAATTACTCTTCACTGGTACCTCTCAAAATGTCTCCTCTACCCTGAATTTCCCTCAAGCTTAAACCACTCTTGGGATGCCTCTTTAGAATAGGATTGTATTTAAATTCATCTCAGCCCTCTTACATCAGTACTACCAACATTGCTAAGTCCTTTTAGCAAGTATAACATGGAAGAATACAATCACTGCAATTAAAAGTTCAATACTTTCCAACAGTTTATCATACTGTTGTTGCAATTAAATGCCCCTGAGCAGTTATGACACCGCAGCTGCTTAGGAAGAGTGTTAGATGTAAAGGAAAGATAATGGTAGCACATTTTAATATATGTGGTCATGTGTGGCATGTCCATAAAATATTGTCACACAGAGGAAATAATGTAGAAGGCACAAAAACATAGAGTAAGTGCAAAAGTACACAATACCAAAAAGATGAAAAAGAACTAAGGCTCAAAGGCAGAGTGCTTATGAAAAATCAAAGTTTAAACGTGTTTAAAAGTATTTAAAGTTTAGTGAAAGTGTACAAGATGAGAGCCTGAATAACACCTGAATAACATCTTCTAATACATGGGTTTGCATCTTCTTCAGCATGACAGTTCCTTTTTCTACAATTCAGTGCTTTGGTCTCATCTAGGTAAGCTTGTGCTTCTACTGAGTGACACAGAAGAGGCAACATTGTGATGGAGAGACCTGACACCTGCTTACAAACTGCATCTTAGTCCTACATTCCATGGACTGGAGCTCTGTTTTCACCCTTGCAATTGTCCAACAAACATATGTTTTGTAGCCATCTTTTTTCTTTTTTTTTTCCTTCTTTGGGCTAGCATCAATGCAGGTTGCATTCAAAAAAATTCAGTGATTGGTGTCAAACTAAGGACATACTGCAGACCTTAGTATGAAAAATGTTTATTTTATGCTGAAGAAAATGCAATGTCTCTTCAACTACAACTCCTGACAACATACTGACTCTGCAGATTTAAATACTGCTTTTCTGTTAAAAAATAATAAAAAGGCTAAACTTGTTAAATTACACAGAAATTCTGCTGTGCCTGTTCAGATCAAACTTCCAGTGACAGTTGTTGGTTTTGTTATATGAGTACAGGAGTTCTCCCAAAGATGGTTGTCAGCAGGGTTAAAAAGGCTTTGGATCAAATTTTCAGTTATGCAAGCTTCTACCAGAGTAAGCAGAACTTCTTTCAAGGTGCCTAGACAACTTAGTTTTGAAGGTCTAGCTCTTTAATTCTAAAAAGAACTACCATTTAAGGATTAGTGATCTTGTGACCTGGGCCTACAGTATGAAAAGAAGCTATCTTATGCAAACATATTTCCACTTAAATGAAAAAAAAAAAAAATCAAGGTTATATTCTCTCAGGGAAGGACATGATTTGTTAAGGAACATACAATGCTTTTGAAATTGTGGAAAGGTAGAGTGACAGTCAAATGAATCAGCACTTTTTAGATTGCTATTCTTCCTAAATTATTAGGGTATTGTAGGAAAGACCCTCAAATTTACTTTACCTAGTCAGTGTGTGTGTTTTAAGCCTCAGAAAGTATCTTATAAGCAAATCAATACTGTAACACAGGAATGATTTAGTGCCTCTTTTCAGTGAATGATAAATGCTGAATACTTTCTAGAAATGAGGATATTGATAACACATTTTCAGTGTGTCTGTCTTTCATCTCTCTCATTTCTTGGCATAGGGGTTTATATACAGGAGCAGCCAATGTTTCATCCTTCTGACAACCCATGATGCACTTGAGTCCGCTTGTGCCTCCTACAGATCCTCTGACTTTCTTAGGAGTGAAGGATGGGTGCAGCAAAATACAGAGTGGAGGTTTTAAGACGAATACTCTCTCCTGTAGTAAATCAAACAACAGAAAGATTTTGTAATTCACTGAGCAAACAAAATAATGGATACAGTATTGTTGTGGTAAATCCTATTCATTGATATTCTATTATACCTTAGCAAAAGTCAAGCTGAAACTTAAATTCATACATTTCTTTTATATATGCTTTATGATTTTGATAGATTTCCCTTAATGGTTGGGAACACTTCTCATTTTCCAAAAAGATTTTGAATGGAATAGAGTGCTTTTTGTGCGTTAAAAATAATTTCATGGAAGTTGCTATATGATGTTTCATATCTGTTTGCTGACAAAATTCCTTACAAGCAATAGAAATAAGATAAAGGCACAATAATTGTTCGGAACATGGTTTTGGTTTTCATCTTTTAAATGCTGTTTCCAGAGCTCCTTTCTACTCCCTGTCATACTGGACTGAAAGTGTCATTGACAGAGCTGAGTAAAACTATCTTTTCCCATTTCATGTATTGTAAATTGGGAAACATGATGTTTTTCCCAAATTTGTTTAGTTGTCAAGTTCAGACTGTATCATTAAACACATATTTTGAAATTAGTGGCACATCTTTGCAGATCTGTCCCAACCTAAATTTCTACTATTCTTATGGTAACCATCTATCACTTTCAGAGAAAGGAGTAGTGAAGGAGAAGTACACCTTCTCAATGTGTAAGGGAAGATTTTTTAGTCCTGCATGCCTATTCTATGGGTTTTGCACTAATTAGTGTGTTTGTATGCTATGGAGACATACGCCACAGACAGGTGAAACCAAGGAATGGACATCAGTAGACATCACCTGGTCTTATACAAAGACAGGTATATAATATCTATCAAAATCTCCCTTATACAGTCCTGTGTTATGCCACTCTTCAGTTGGGCAAATTGCTTTAGACCATTATGCAAGAGGACAGACAAGAGCTGCTTCCCAAAGCACAGGCTGTTATATACTCTAGAGGAACCCCCAAAAGTAGTCGAAAGGGGTTGCAAAGCCCTGAAAGTTCTATTCCCAGTAACTTCTGCCTTCAATACTCTTCATGATCAAGTTACTCTGTCAGCTTCTTGAAGCATACGGACAAACACAGCACAACATTGCTGTTCTCATTGATTCATCTCCATTCATACTTTCATAGAAAATGTTAATATCTTGTGAAATATTTTATTTTCTTTGAGTAAGGGGCATTGTCAATGTGAAAAGCTGAGAAGTATCAGTCTAGATGTTCAGTGTGGTTTCCTCATTTTTAAGCATGTGAATCTTTTGTTAAGCACATAAATCTTTTGATTCATTTCTGGTTTAAGTTTAGCTGTTTGCTACAAGGGTAAATAATATTGCACAGCCCCACAATAATTTTAAAAAAATGGATAGTTCAAATTCAGATATAATTAAAGCAGAAGGTCTGAAGATTTAAAATATCCTGGAAAAAGTCCTGTAGAAGCTATTAATCATATTTAAAAAATGTATCTCATACTGGTTTCTCTTTGGGGTCATGAAAGATAATTTGAACCTTTATCTTCTTAGTCTATTTTCAAATGCCTACTAAGTCAAGTAGGTATTTGAAAGTAGACAAAGAAGAAAAAAACAGTGAAGTCCACACATACAGCATTGTGTGAGATGTTTGTTTTATTTAATTCCATTGGCATACTCACTTTAGGGTAACACTACGTTTTCAGCCAAGTACTCACATATCCTAGGCTAACAGCACTGCAGTTTATAACTTCAGTAATAATTTCTATCAAATGGCAGAGCTGTACATACCTTTCTAAAGTGTGCATGTAACTTTCTGAATGTGAAGTCTCCCAGCTTTTAATGACATTTGTGGTCTTAATACATCTGGACTTTTTTGAAGATGCCAGCAGGTATTCTTAATATGGCTAAAGATAGCATCCTTAAGGTAGTTATCCTTAAACCACATAGCAAGGTTTTATATTTCATAAGCGCAGTTTTCTGAAAATCAATTCACCATATACATCTCCAGTCACCTCACACAGTCCCAACTGCCAGCACATCATGCAGGAGATATAATTTCAACACCCTATGGATGATATGTAGATTACTGTAAATCAGGATAAGTACCAGTATAACAAAGCTCTCAAAGAGCTGTCATTTAGCTCCTAGTCCTAGAACACAAGGCTGCAGTTTGAAATTTTGTTCTTTGTCTTGAGGACAGCTTGTCTTGAGACATTGTACAATATCCATCACTGACATTCCTGTGAATAGACTGGATAAACAGCTATCAGAAATACTTTAGCTGCATTTGATCTTGCCTTGGGGCAAGCAATTGGATTAGACATCTTTACCAGGCCCCTTCCAGCCATGTATTTATGACTCTCTGCATCTATATTTCAAGGTTGTTGAATACTGATCAGCAAATTTCTTTTATGTAGGGCTTCAATAGAATGAACAAAACTGTTACAGGTCTGATTCTAACAAGCAGTTCTCCAATACTGAGTCTTAAAGCTTTTTGAAGCCTATGGGTGTAAAGATGGGAAAAAAAAGAGCTCTGCAGGAGATAGCTTGCTCTCTTTAAAAAATCACTGCCTACACCTTCTGTCACTTCCTCCATACTAGACCAGGATGTGCAAAACAAACATTTTGTAATTACCACTAAGAAAGCATGAGTACCTCTCAATGAGCAAGGTTCTTCTATCAATAACAATGACACTGTAGCTTTCTAAATACATATTCAGATTAAAGCTTTTATAGAAGACTAATGTGCTAGAGTCACTTTTTCTAAACTCCAAACATCTGGTGAGCTATCTTGGATACACTTTTCCTCAGACCCATTATTAACTTTACTTTTTAGATAGGCAGCAAGCCAGCAGTCAGGAAAAATACATTAAGCACACTAAGTTAACTCAGGTGTACCACCTTCCTCTGGTTGGCTGCATCATCATAGACTGCAGCTGGATAAACTTATTTAACAAGCAGATAGACACATCAGGTCTGATTTCAGGGGGTTTAGATCAGATACATGAGGACAACATTCATGAAGGAAATTTTTTCCCATTAATTCCTGGGACCAATATGCAGCAGTTGAGAAGGACAGAGAAAACTAGGAGAAAATACGATTTCTAGAAAGTGAATAGAAAATATGGAAATATTGGGTGACATTTTTTTTAGAAGATATATTGATCCAATTGAGGTTGATGCTAAAACTCCTATTGACGTAAATAAGAGCAAAATTTTGTTT
This sequence comes from Buteo buteo, assembly GCF_964188355.1. Classification (NCBI taxonomy): domain Eukaryota; kingdom Metazoa; phylum Chordata; class Aves; order Accipitriformes; family Accipitridae; genus Buteo; species Buteo buteo. The sequence continues at coordinate 10,453,728 of NC_134189.1, forward strand.
CTCATTGCTGTGGAGGAGGTGATCTGTATTCCAGGATTGTTAACATAACCTACAGAAATAGTTGTCTGGAACAGAAACGGGAATCCAAATTTCCCTTATTAGAGTTCAGAGCCTTAACTATTGGCCCACAGAGAGATCAAATCAATGTACTCCCTCTTCCCCCTCTTTGGTCAAATGAATATTTAATAATTTCGAGCAAAGGAGAACAGTTTAGATGTGGAGAAATAGAAAGGCCCTAACTCAGGACACTGCATGACTTGCTCATTACCAAACTGAGACAGGTGGAGATTCAGGTGAGAATTAGACTTATTTTTTCCTACAGCCTGCTGGTCTCTGAACTACTGGGAAGAAAATTGAGGATCCAACAGCGTATGATCCTTTGGTGTCTTGAGCAGAGCTTGGTGCTCTAACATAATCTGAACAACTTCTAGGGGATGGAGGCCTTGGGATGAGGCAGTCAGAAGAGCACCTCTCCTTGAATTCCAGTAAGGCTTAGTTGTATTCAGCCCTGGGATGCTTCTGGTCAGGTTGCAAGCAGAACTTCAGCATCAGCATCTTAGATACCCCAGGGTGAAGTAGCAGATAAACAGGATTTGAAGAATCTGATTTTTGATGGTAGGCATCCTAAAGCATGACAACCTTCCTTGCTTGAGCTTGCATCCCCTCAGTTCACTTATCTGTGAAATAAGGATTATTTTCTTCTTTTGAAAAAAGCTGTGAATGTTTTAATGTGTTTATTTAGCTATTTATTTTTAGCCTAGGGAAAAACTGAAAGAATTTTACTCAGAACTCTTGTTCTTGCCTTTTCATGCCTTTTTCTACTTCCATTTTTGCTTCTCCCAAGTTTAATTGGTGTCATTTCATTTGTTCCTCTCCTGCCAAAGGCAAATTACATCATTTTCTTTTTATTTCTTTACCTTTTTTAGCCCAGAGAGATTCCCCAGCTTCTTAGGCAAATAATATTATTTGACGTTTTTGTTTTTCCTGTATGTAGTATATATATTGAAATACTTTCCAAAAGAGAATAGGTTTCCTTAAAGTCACTGTTTCTGAATAACTCTAATATACATTGAGTTAGGATTTAAGGGACTAACTTCTGTCATAATTTACATCAGAATTAACACTACTGATATGTGCCAACATTTGTATAGATAAAAATCTGCTTTCACTTATGTAAGATGACTTGTATGCTCACTGCTGTGAAATGAATGCTTTTTCACCTTTTTTCTTTACTATGTTATCTTTAATATTTATTTTACATTTTCTCATGTAGATTATAAATTTTTTCTGCATGAATTTTATTAGGCTCTGGTTCTTCATTTGTATACTACATTGATTTTTTTTCTTAACCTCTTTGCAAGCCTAAAACTGTGCATTGACTCTGTTGAATACAAGAAATAATTTATTTGTAACCCTGTTTCAGCTGGGGTTGAGATTATCCCCTGCCTCCTCCCCTAAACCTGCTGAGAATATGTCTGTTCTATTTGTTGTGGAGGCTGCAAAGTGCTACTTTACAGCACATTAAGACGACCCTTAAGTTTCACACAGGGAGGTTATTATTATGAGGATTTTCAATTTGGTTTGGCAGCTACTTTTTACCATCCCTTGAGAATGTGTTTATGCTGCTACACTACAAAAGGGCAACTCCAGCCAATAAGAGAAAAGAACTAATATAATCAAAATAAGATGATATATATTTGTGTATTCAGATGTTTTTCACTGTTATTAAAAGACATAAAAGAGGTTGATTATCAGTTCTTAAAGGTAATGTGCTGGCTGATCCATTTGTTCAAGAGTTGGTACATCTGTGCTCTGCTGCTTTTCAAGCCAGAAATCACTGATTCCCATTCAAACAAGAGAGACTCATCATTCAGGGAATTAAGGCAGTAAATACTGTCCTGACTACAGCAGGTAAGAAAAGCAAGCAGGTAACTTTGACTAGGAAGTAAATTAGACAGAATTTTGAATTGCAGAATGTAGTTAGACTCATTATGGATTCATTAAAAACTAATTGTACCTGACATGTACTTAAAGTATTCATGTAACTGAAGTTGCTCAAAGATAAAGCCATGAATACATTTCACCTGGATATCTTTAAAGCTTCTTGTACTTCACACTACAAAACAATACTCTTCAGCTCCCTTTTTGTTGGTAGTGGTTTTCTTTTAAAAATAAAATCACAAGCTAGGGTAGAAGGAATCACAGGAATTTATTCAGATATCTTCTGTACTGAACTGGATTAACTGTAATCAGCACGTTCTTGGTAGACATCAGCTTAGAATTTTGCGGAAAGAACTTAACTTGCCTGGGGCCCTGGAGGGGATAGGTGAGTTCTTCTCAAATTAGAAATTATTGAAATATCTCACAGAGAATAAATAATAAACTCTATAATAAGTATATATTCATTTCCAGAGTTATTTTTAATAAAAACAGCAAATAAAAGCACATATACTAATGCATTATATACATAATTGACAGAAAAATGATAACACGGGATTTTATAAATTGATATCATACCAATAACTTCAAATTTTTTAGTCCAAATGCTGATCTGGTCTTGGGTGGTATCTGGGCTCAGAGGCCACGAGCTTTTAACCTTTGCTGATGCTCTCAGTATTCAAACAGCTCACAAGCATTACATTTAAAATAGATTGCACAATCATTATAAAAAAACGTTTTCCACTCCAGTGCAGAAGCACTTAATTCATAGTGCCCAGTAAATAAAAATCCTTCTCCGTGAGATTTCTGAAGGCATGCCTGTCCTTACTTTCTGCCGTTACAAAGACAGATACCATATTTTCCTGTCAAGTATGTAAGTGGTGATGAACTCTGAAGTCAGAGCCTCTAAATCTTTTATATGAAGGAGGTTCCACAGGTTTTCTGTACATGTCTGTACTTCAGGACACAGCCACAGCTTGTGAAGTGGGCTCATCTCAGTGCTTCAGGGACCCTTCAAAGCTGTGTATAGGCAGACCAGATCTTGAAGACCCGATAAGAGGTGCTTACACCAGAATAATTCTCTCCAGAAATGGCTCAGGTTCAAATTCAAGACAAATACTGAATATCATCCTATGTAGTGCACATTTGCAAGAGATGTCGTAGTGAGAAACACATTGTCTCCATTTGAGAGGAAGAGACAACCTTCTTACTGAGCTTTGGTGGAAAACAAGACCTCCAGAAGCACTCTAGAAGCATTGATAATTCAGAAGGAAAATAGAGAATGTATGAGACCTCCAGCACTGGTAACTAGAAAAAAGCCTGAAGTAATCGTGTCTCATGTTTGAGGGATTGTTTGTTGGCTCCAGGTTGGTTTTGCCTCTGCTACAGTTCTTCCTCCTTTGCTGGAAAGACAATAGGACAGAGAAGCAAAACAAGATTGAGCTTTCAAATTAGGCCAGTCAGATGTATGTGTCCACTTGAGAATAAACTGAATAGCTCTCTAGACTCCACATGTAGCATCTCGCTCTCCATGGATTATAATGGGAGATCAGATACTGACCTCCAGTGTATATCCAAATGTTAACATTTTAATTTATGTATTTTAATCCATGAGCTGAATCCCACCTAGGTTGTGTCAACAGGAGGCAGAAGGAGGATCTGGGGAACTACAGGCCTGTCAGTCTGACCTTGGTGCTGGGGAAAGTTATGGAGCAGATCATCTTGAGTGTCCTCACGTGGCACATACAGGACAACCAGGTGATCAGGCCCAGTCAGCTTGGGTTTATGAAAGGCAGGTCCTGCCTGACCAACCTGATCTCCTTCTATGACAAGGTAACCTGCTTAGTGCATGAGGAAAAGAGTGTGGAGTTGTCTACCTGGACTTTAGTAAAGCCTTTGACACCATTTCATACAGCATTTTCTCAGAGAAACTGGCTGCTCAGGGCTTGGTTGGGTGTACTCATTGCCGGGTAAAAAACTGGCTGGAAGGCTGAGCCCAAAGAGTTGTGGTGAATGGATTTAAATCTGTTTGGCAGCTGGTCACAAGTGGTGTTCCCCAGGGCTCAGTATTGGGGCCAGTTTTGTTTAATATCTTTATCAATGATCTGGATGAGGGGATCGAGTGCACCCTCAGCAAGTTTGCAGATGATACCAAGTTGGGAGGGAGGATTGATCTGCTCGAGGGTAGGGAGGTTCTACAGAGGGTTCTGGACAGGCTGGATCGACGGGCTGAGGCCAATTGTATGAGGTTCAACAAGGCCAAGTTCCGTGTCCTGCACTTGGGTCACACCAACCCCATGCAGCGCTACAGGCTTGGGGAAGAGTGGCTGGAAAGCTGCCCAGCAGAAAAAGGACCTGAGGGTGCTGGTTGACAGCCGGCTGAATACGAGCCAGCAGTGTGCTCAGGTGGCCAAGAAGGCCAACGGCATCCTGGCCTGCATCAGCAATAGTGTGGCCAGCAGGAGCAGGGAGGTGATTGTCCCCCTGTACTGGGCACTGGTGAGGCCACAGCTCGAGTCCTGTGTTCAGTTTTGGGCATCTCACTACAGGAAAGACATTGAGGTGCTCCAGTTGAGGACAGGGCTGTGTGGTGCTTAGCTGCTGGCTGGGGTTAACCATGACAAGTGTGTCCAAAGAAGAGCAACAAAGCTGGTGAAGGGTCAAGAGCACAAGACTTATGAGGAGCAGCTGAGGGAACTGGGGTTGTTTAGCCTGGAGAAAAGGAGGCTGAGGGGAGACCTGATCGCTCCCTACAGCTCCCTGAAAGGAGGTTGTAGTGAGGTGGGTGTCAGTCTCTTTCCCCAAGTAACAAGTGATAGCATGAGAGGAAATGGCCTCAAGTTGCACCAAGGAGGTTTAGATTGGATATTAGGAAATACGTCTTCACTGAAAGGATTATCAAGCACTGGAACAGGCTGCCCAGGGAAGTGGTGGGTCACCATCCCAGGAGGTATTTAGAAGACATGTAGGTGTGGTGCTCAGGGACATGGTTTAGTGGTGGACTTGGCAGTGTTAGATTTGTGGTTAATCTTGATGATCTTAAAGGTTTTTTCCAACCTAAATTATTCTATGAAATAGAAATGTTATCTTTCCTCTTTCCCCTCCCCTCATTAAGTTTCCTGACAGCCTCACACATGAGGTATATCACAGTATGAACAGTATAAAACAGACCTTTTAGAATCAGAAGAATTGTCCAAAACTGTGCTGTGAAATGAACTGGGAATCAAGAAACAGCCTCACCATGGCTTCCAGGAGCTACTGATAAACTGACAAAACCCCATACTGCTGAAATAAATCATTAGTATCATTAGAGCTCTGGAAATCTCAATTTAAACATGCACAGCTACTGTTAATTTTGCATGTGCTAAAAATTTTTTTTTTATTGAGACTACAGTGTCAGAATAAGATTTTGATACATCCTTCTTCTGAAATGAATGCAAATAAAATACATCTGTGTTTTATGATTGTTTTGTTATATTGTCTAGCAATGGTTTATAAAGACAGAACCTATAATAGCAATACCTCAGCAGAATGCTTGATTACCTTTATCAAATAGAATTTATGAGAAATAACAACTGATACAAAATTCATCATTTATGGTGATTATATTTTCTCAGGGAAAAAAATAGCTTGCTAAATAATGACTGACTGAAAGTGTTCTTTCTGTCTCTGTCATTTTTAATGCTTAAAGTGTAACTATTTTTAACCTCTTACACTAATAAGCAAAGCAATCTGGATACTCCTCACAATGATGTGATTTGCCTCAATAACAAGGAACAAAAAAAGCACAGATTTAGGAAACCATTTAAGAGACCTAAAACACACCAGGTTTTGCATGTTTTTCAGCTGAGTTGTAGAACTATCTCTAACAGTTAATCTTCCTTTGTACTAACTCCTCTGGAGTATGTTCTAGGGCTAGAGGGGGCTCAAAGACTGGTTGATGTAAAAGTCATAACACTTCATGAGATTGTTAAGTCTGGTGGAAAAAAAAAAAAAAGTTGCATGAAAACCCTGAGAGGACAGTGCTCTGTGTTCCTTCTACATACAAGACTTTAACTAAAGTTCACCTGTTGCTTTGCCTGCATGGTGAAAGTAGAAATAAAAAGTAATTCTGGTATGTTACACAGTAATATAACACTTCTCAGGAATGCAGCTGCTTGCATCCTTGAGTCAGGAACAGATTTTCAAAGGCCAGTTAGGGTGTTAGTAAAGCAATGGCTGGACTTGGTGTTGGAGGCTGTTTATAAAAATAAGACTTGGCCTTCTTGATAATGATGCAGGGAAAACACCCTTCACCATGGCTGCTCTCATGAGAGTCACTTAATGCCACGACCCATGTCTAACAGGCAGAACAGACTCAGGACTTCATGTGCTGGAGATACCCCATCTGATTTACACCATGTCATTTATACACACCTCGTTATATCCCAACGTCCCGGCATCAGTGTTCACATGAAGACCAGCCCCTCGCAGCTCCTTCACCCAGCGCGCTCCTGCCACAGTGACAACTTTCTGCAGTGGCCGGAATTTGACATAAACCCGTTGACATTGAGGGGAGAGGCTGAACTCTGGACCCTGTATCACTGCAGTCCTCATGCTGAGGATTACCTCCAGCTGCCAGCTGTTCTGTGCTGTTGGTGTTACTTTTAGAGAAGGGGAATTATTTCTCCTTTGGCTTCAGTGCAACGCTGTAGCAAGTAATGGTTTGAAGTGAGTTACCCTAGAAAAAATAAGGGTTGAGTAGGACCCATTTTTTTCTACTATTCATTTTCCAACCAGCCAGCCCCTACCTTTCTGGTGTTTTAAAAATATGTTCCAGCTATGATTAAAGGTTTCTTTGTTTTGCCTTTCAATTATGTCTCTGCAAGACTGTAAATGCTTTTATATAAGAATTGTAAAGCATTGAGCATGCATCTGTTTTTAAGCTTGGGAACTATTACAGTCATTAGCCAGTTCTATAATTTGCCCTTTTTATACTAATACTTTCTCAGCTTGAAGAGCATATTGCTTATATATTGTTTCTTTGTGCTTCCATGTCTCATTTACCCAGAGTGGCACAGCAGGTTCGCTAAATTAAGGATTAGACAGACAATGGCCAGGATACTTCTCCCATTTCTATTTTCTGTAAATTTTCACAGATACAAATGAAATCTTTAAGTTCACACAGTGTTTAAAGCATACTAAATAATAATAAAAAAATAGATAAAAGTTAAAGCTATATATCTATATATGATGTATGTAATATATTGTTTCTTTTTCTTTTATTCTTTTCTTTTGTGCTTTTTAGTAGAATGATTCTGGTTTATTGCAAATCCAGCTCCCACAAGTAGATAAAGCAGCGATTGGCATCGGCCTACAGGCAGATTATGAAGTTCCAAGTATAACCTTTTATGTACATGTAAACCCGGTTTCTGAACCAAAGGTGGCCAGAACGGCACGCTGGCAGTCCTCACAAAACTGCCCTTCCCTCAGCAGTACGCAGACCACCAAATCTGTTCTGCAACAAGAACAGATTTGATGCAGAGAAAAGCTAGGTTTTTTTTTTCTTTCTTCTTTTAACACATCCTTCTAGCCAGGACATCACTGAACACAGTGAGGCCTTCTCTGAGAAAAAAAAAATGCTGTGTGGCTGAGGAAAAGATTTTCACTAGACCAGATGTAGCGGTATCAGACCGTCACTTCTAACACAACATTGCGGTTGTGTTCTTATTCTCACAAGGTGAAAGATTTTTACTCAGCACCTCCCAGGAGCACCAGGACAAGGTTAATCCTGGACCATCTGAGGTGCCTCCCTCTCCCTGGCTCTGGTGAAGCTCCGCCCCCTGGTGACATCACCACTCTGCTGCTCCTGGAAGTCCCGCCTCTCTTCCAGTCATGTGGGAGCACGGACTGTCCTGTGATTGGCTGGCATTGCCACCCGTCCCTGCCAATTCAGCCAGGGGCACATCACAACAGGAAGTCCTTCCCCACTGCACACATGGGGGCCACCATTTTGGGTTGTCCAACATTTCATGGCAGGGAGCTGCCATTTTGTAAACCAACCTAAGGAACATGTTTTCATACTGTTCTGTGATTGGCTGAAGGCCGTTTCCTAATACCATTTTACACCATGTGCTCAAAAGCAGCCCTACGATTGGCTGCCCGGACCAGCCATACCTTCCAGCTGATCCAGAAGTGGATCAGCACTGGAAGCCCCTGCCCACCACATACATGGAGGCCGCTATTTTTGACATCATACACCACGTTTCCATATTGCTCTGTGATTGGCTGCCTGCCGTTTTTTGAAACCATCATACCCACGTGATCTCAGAACAACCTCTAATTAGCTGTTCATTTCCTTTTGACCAGGAAGTGCTCATATATAAAAGTTTATACACTACATATGTGTGTGTGTGTATTATTTATTGATACAAAGATGCACATTATATATATTTATATATGTTATGTCATATAAATATATACATTTCTAAAGAGATATAAGTTAAATATATACATCCAAAAAGTGTAAGAATACCGTGTATACAACATTGTTTAATAATAATGAATAGTTAAATTTTAACAGAAAAGAATTAAACAAAAGTCAAAGGCTGTTGTGGAGCCCCACACTTTACAAGGCTGCTGGACAAGCTGCAGTGTGTTTGGGGTGGGGGAAGTTCAAGGGTGGTGGGATGGGGCACCAAAGGGATGGGGGACAGGAACGAGCTAGAACATGCCCCAGGGATTGCCAGAGGAGAGTCGCATCCTGTGAGCGGCGCTGAGAGGCCCCACATACGGGGGCCGGAGCCCATCAGGATGGCACAGCAGCCTTACAAGGGCAGCCTCTGGGCTTTGCTCTGGGCTGCAAGGGAGCCCCCGTTGCCCTCTACTCTGGGGGAGCTCACACCCAGCAGTAAGACCATCACAGGGTGCAGGCTTCTGCCAGGTGTGTTTCCTTATCCTTAGGCTGATGGCCTTATAGAAAGTTTCAAAATTCTCCATTTGACTGACTGAGGAGGGAGAAGGGAGAAGCGTGCCCTGGTCTGTTCCCTTTCCTGCCCCATCCTGCAGCAGTGAAAGGAAGACCAGGTGCAGAAGGGACAGCACTCTTTGAGGAAAAAAGGGAAAAAGCTGGAGAAGCCTGATTAACAACCAACACCCCCATACCCTGTTAATAAACTTCCTCAGCACATAAGTTAAACTGATTGTCCAGAGTTTTATTTCTTACATATTTGTGGTAGCAGTCTGTCAGTAAATATGTCTACGCCTCTGCTTCACTTAAAAGCCGTTTGCTATGCCCCTGGTGGGGTGTGAAGCTTTGGCAGTGGAAATCCACTTTCTGAAGCCACTAAAATGTGAACTGCTGATATGAACAGAAGCCGAGTTGTAACCCGACTTGCAAACCAAGATGCTTGCAGGTTACAGAAGGCAGCAAGAAAGAGCTTTGAAAGAAACAAGGACTACAGTTGAATAAAAGATTGAAGTATTCTCCTCAGTAAATATTGATATTTTTGCTGTATTCAGAACCATTGAAACTATTTGTTTAAATACTGTGAATTTTTGTTTCCTTTTTTTTTACATTCTAAGGGTCATATAAAAATGTCATTTTTTACCAGGTTAAAAATTATCAGTGAATTTTTTTTCCTTGCCAAAAGGTAGTAAAATAAGATTTCTTTAAAGTGATATTGTCCTGGAACATTTATGATTAAACCTACACCTAATTATGCCTTTTTCATCGCACCGAAATTAGTTATGAGGGCCCCTATTTCCTCAAATGAGTATGGATTATTCTTTACCATCATACTGTTGTCTTGAGAACATCATATATGAATAAGCTACCATAAGATATTCATGGAGATGATGAATAATGGGCTGTATGAGTAGACAGTGGACTGAAAACTGGCTGAACAGCCAAGGCCCTGAGGGCAGTTGATCAGTGGCACAGTATAGCTGGAGGCCAGTAGGTAGCAGTGTATCCCAGGGGTCAGTTCTGGATCTGATCCTGTTTAACATTTTCATTAATGATCTGGATGATGGGGCAGAGTGTACCCTCAGCAAGTTTGCTGATGACACAAAACTGGGAGGAGCAGCTGATAGACCAGAAGGTTGTGCTGCCATCCAGAGGGACCTCAACAGGCTGGAGAAATGGGCTGACAGGAACCTCGTGAAGTTCAACAAAGGGAAATGCAAAGTCCTGCACCTGGGGAGGAATGATCTCATGCACCAGTATATGCTAGGGACTGACCAACTGGAAAGCAGCTTGGTGGAAAAGGACCTGGGGTTCCTGATGGATGCCAAGTTAAACATAAGCCAGCAACGCGCACTTGTGGCAAAGAAGGCTAACAGTATCCTGAGCTGCATTAGGAGGAGTGTTGCTAGCAGGTTAAGGGAGGTGATCCTTCCCTTCTACTCAGCACTGGTGAGGCCACACCTGGAGTGCTGTGTCCAGTTCTGGGCTCCTCAGTACCAGACAGATGCGGAGCTACTGAAGAATGTCCAACAAAGTGCCACTAAGATGACCAAGGGATGGGAGCATCTCTCCTATGAGGAAAGGCTGACAGAGCTGGAACTGTTTAGCCTGGAGAAGAGAAGGCTCAGGTGGGATTTCATCAATGTCTATAGGTATCTCAAGGAAGGGTGTAAAGAAGATGGAGCCAGGCTCTTTTCGGTGCCCAGTGACAAGAGGCAATGAGCACAAACTGAAAGACAGGAGGTTGTCACTGAACATTAGGAAACATTTTTCTTGCTGTGAGGGTGACTGAGCACTGGCACAGGTTGCCCAGAGAAGTTGTGGAGTCCCCATCCTTGGAAATATTCAAAAGCGGTCAGGCCATGGTCCTGGGCAACCTTCTCTAGGTGGCCCTGCTTGAGCAGGGTGTTTGGGCAAGATGATCTGCAGAGGTCCCTTCCAATCTCAACCATCCTGTGATTCTGTAATGACACACGGTAGCTGAAACAAAAAGGAGACCCTCTGTCTGAAATGGGAAGGGACTTCCTCTTTGATGTACTTTTGGGTAAGTTGGATGGGGCAACTGATGAGTCACAGAACAACCTGTAAACATGTAGGGGAGGATGTTTTACAAAATAGCTGAGGTGGAGACAACAGACCACATGACTGTAGAAGGAGCCAGACTTCCAGGGACAGTGGGACAGCTGATGGCAGGCAGGAGCGCCTTCTTTTCCAGAAGTTGGGGATTGGGCATCTGCCACTTCTGTTCTTGTGTCACAGTTGTCTATAGAAGTATAGTACTTCTCCATTTGACTATAAAGCATACCTGTCAGAGAAATATTAGCTATACTAATATGAATATGGTGCAAATTTTACAGAATAAGAATTTCCCTGCTTTCAGTCACTCTGATCCTAGATGAAAAGAAAAGTGGTGTGTTCTAAATTACCCACATGGGATAAAAGGATGGTGCAGATGAGGCAAATGATGTGACCGTGGAGCAGTGAATTGACATCTGGATCATTGCTCTTCTTGATTTCCTGGTACCATACCTTCTAAGTCCCATCTTTTTATATAGGCACAGCACAAGAAAGGCCATGTAGGCAACTCCAACTTCTGGCTGATCTGAATATTGCCTTAGCAATCTGGCCCAATGTACATGGCACAGAAAGTACAAAAGAAAGAAACATGAAACACAGAACAGCCCCCAAGAGTACGGTGAGGAAGGAAAGGGGCTAAGTAAGAATGGAAAACCAGTGGTGCAAGTGAGCATGAAATGGATGTAGGTCCCTGAAATAGGGATGAAAAATGGGATAAGAAAGAAAATAAACTGGTGAAGAAGAGAAACTCATAGAGGAATAATCATCATCTGAGAGGTCACAAGAGGAGGTCCTCACAAGAGGAAGTCATAGTGTATTGCACAGCATGCTGAATAGCAAAGTGGGAAGGAAGCACGTTGGAGAAGAGGCAAGCGTTGCATAGGCAGCAAGACCTTTTTGTCAGGCATCATTTCTGAGCTATTTTATGTCTCCTCAGTGGGATACAGGGAGGGGAAGAAGACACTTCAATCCTAGCTGAGGCTTTTATTGCAATCACCATGATAAGACTTAATAATATTAATACTATTCATTATAGTTGTTTTTCCATTAAACACTAAGCTTGCTGGGCTCTGGGAGACCCTGAAAATTCATAATGAAAATGCAAGTTCTGTGTGCTTTAGTTCAACTTTATTTGAAAACTGACATCCTCTACAGGCTCTCAATGTTCCTAAATTATTATGAAAGGAGAGGAAAAAAGCTAACCTCTCTGCATGAACAGGAATGAAAGTTTAACGGACTCAGGTGGTTTTGCAAGTTTTCACTGTGCTACTGGTGCAGCATGTGTCCCTGCAGAGTGATCACTGCTGGCTGACCTGCAGCTGTTTTAACAGCCATTTACTTTTTTCCTAAAAGAAATCAGCACACTATTCACACAGCTCGGCATGCTGCAAATTCAGACTGTTTAAGTGTGTCTCACTATGAATAAACAGTGATTTGTACTTGGAAAAGGGAATTTAGTAATTGCAATGGGCATGCCTGAGTGTCTTCTGACCGATAAACAAATGGTGCATGTGACATAAGCTGTCTGTGATGGGTGCCACAGTAAGAAATAGCATTTATTTTATCTCTTTCACCTTAAATATTAAAACAAATCCTGGTGCCTTTAAAATACTGAAGTTCAACAAAAACAGACGGAGTTCCATGTGGTAAAGTAGTACTACTTACAAACACTTTGGAGTAAATCAATATTCTTTCCAAAACATCCGTGTCAGTGAAAGGCTTTTGTCACTAAAAGGCTACAAAAAGACCCTCAAAATCATCAAACCAGGAGTCCACAGCTGCCAGGTATGAGAAGTGAACTTTACAGCTTGCACTAAAGGAAAGAGGTCAAGACTTTGCCAGACCCAGGAATCTCAAAATTGTCTGTCCTAGACCATGTAAAAATGCTGAGGCTTGTAGCTTCAGCAAGGACAGGGTTTTTTCCTCAAGGACACCAACTTTCCTTCTGCCCCTGTCACTGACTGGCTCTGTGACTTGGGGGAACTCACTGAACTTTTTGGTACCACAGTCAGCCTCACTGCAAAATAAAGGCACTTAGTACACTGCCTTCTTTAGGGTTCTGAGGCTTAATTTGTTAAGGTCTATGGATAAGTCTCAGCTTGACAGAGAAAAGGTTTGTTTATTAATTATGATCTATGTTTGTTGACTAGTGATTTGTGCATTTGATTGGGGGAAATGTCAGCTCTCTGATATGAACATGGAAAGGGTAGAGAAAATATGATCTCCCCTTCAGATGGGATTCCAAGACACTTATTTTTAGGTCCAGAAGTACTTGACTGGGGCTAGGAGAGTGAGACACAGTTACCCAGCCTCATGCTACAATAAGGCTTCCATAAAAAGGAGGCAGCCTTGTACTTCTCCACAGAGTTAAGATAAATGTGGAGGGTCCTGAAGAACTCCACAAGCAGAAGGGTGACTGAGAAAAGCACGATGACATGCAGAGAGCTACTGGAAGAACAGATGTCCAGATACTTCCCTGAAGTAAAGAAACATTTTAAAGTTTCAATAACCTGAAATATAATCGAAATAAATACAAACCTATAATGCTCATAGGATACACATCTTGTTTTCCACCTGAATACCATAGGCACCATTCAACACTGCTTTGCAGTTGTGTGCCATCATTTACATCTGAATGTAAATATATTTTTAATGCAGCACATACCTGCTTTGCACAGGTGGGTAGAAATGACTGTTAGGTGTAAGCCAGAGGAGAACAGTTCTCTCTCAGAGAGTATGTCTGTATGAAAAGCACAAAAGCTTATACAGTCAGTAAGAAAAATATAAAATTGCACTTTCTATTGTAAATGTGTGGTTTGCTAACATATCATGCACAGCTGAAGCTGTGGTTGCATAGTCACCAGCAATCCATCAGTGGGCCTGTGTCCAGTGGTTAGTATTTTTCTCAAATCTCAGACCACAACAGTGGAAATTATTAGGAGGCATCTGCCATACTCTCAGCCCATTCAGTGATGCCTTCTGAAACATTCACTCCAACCTCTGTCAGTCCTCCTACTCTACTTCTTAAGCATCACCTGGGCCTGCTGAGAAATCATTTAGGGAATTGTTATGCTGTGTTCTTGTAGGAACAAAAAAAAATAATAAATGCAACTACCTGGAAAAAAGGCCCTATGTAGGATGAAGAATGTCACAAAGTAATTGGTACATAATAGATCAGCTTTTAAATCCTAATTTCCAATATTCACTAATGTCATTAGCTGTAGCAGGTACTAAAATTGCAGAGTGCTTCTGCACACAGAACTGGCCTCCAGCCTTTTTGGTGTTGCATAGCTTTCCTTTTATTTATGTTTTTCTCCACTGCTCCTTTTATTCCTTTGCTTTTTGAATATGTGTGTCTATACCTCATTAAATATTCCAGGCCTTCACAGTTCTCAAGACTGTTTTATACATGGTTTATAAATGAATGAGGTCTGTCCTCTCTTTCTGAGATTTTTTTTGAACTATGCAAATTTGAAACACATCTTGTGTTCTTGACTGCAGTATAAGAGTAGGCATAACTTCTTTAAAGAAAAACAAAATGTTCATTAGCCAGCTACTAAGTCTGCCAACAAAGGCACTCCTTTGACCAGCATTGTCTTCACCTGTCCTTTCAGCAGCATTGCCTTGTACAGTGGAGACTGGCAAGTCTGGGGTAGTGAATAGGAAATTCAATAAAGGCAATTTTGTCATCTTGAAACCATTTGTGAATTCCGCTCCTGTTCACCACATGAGATTTTCCAGCAGGGCAAAAAAGAGGTAGAAAGAAACAGCTTTGTCATTTTTCATACCTTGCATGCATGTTCTGCATTTGATGCAACTAGCACCCCTGATGGGCACCTTCCTGCTATGAAGGGGTCACCCCCTCCCAACAGAAAGTCTTGCAACCCCTCTCTGTGGCTGCTAGGAAGATCTGCACTTTGCTGAACCTTTAGGCTGCCATCTGTCCGACAAGATGAGGCTTTCTGCTGAACTTACACTTGCAAACAAGGAAGAAGCAGTGGAGGATGTGAAATTCAGGGGCAGCCTTGGATGCAGTGACAATGAGATGGTGGAGTTCAGGATCCTGAGAGAAGAGAACAAGGCAAACAGGAGGATCACAGCCCTGGGCTTCAGGAGAGCAGACTCTGGCCAGTTCATGGATCTGCTTGGAGGGATTCTGTGGGATACTGTCTTGGAAAGAAGAGGGCTCCAAGAGGATGAGTTGATTTTCAAGGATCTCTTCTTCCAAACTCAAGAGCGGTCTATTCCCCACTTGCAAGAAATCCTGCTAAGGTGGTAGAAGGCCAATGAGGGAGCTGGCCAATGTCATTGTGAGACAATTGTCTATTGTCTTTGAACTGTTGTGGTGATCAGGGGAGGTTTCTGATGACTGGAAGAAAGAAAATGTCTCTCCTGTCTTCAAGAAGGGTAAGAAGAAGGATCTGGGGAACTGTAGACCAGTCACTCTGACCTCAGTCTGGGAAGGTGATGGAGCAAATAATCTTGGAAACCATTTCCAGGCACATGATGCACAAGATATATTAACGGCAAGATGATGACTGGGAGCATGGATTTATGAAGCAGAAATGCTGGACCAATCCAATAGCTTTTATGATGACATGACTAGTTTGGTGGATGAGGGGTGAGCAGTGCATATTGCCTACCTAAACTTCAGTAAGATGCTGCAGAGTATCAGATATTTTGTAAAAAAAATCATATTCTCTCTGTACTTGATTTGCATTCAGTTGAACTAAGGCATTAAAGAGTTGTCAAAAGAAAATATTCATTAGTAGTTCATTGCAGGAAAACATCAAGAACAAACTTGCACACATCTATCCAACAACCTGCTAATCTATGTTCATTATCCATCAAAACAGCATTTAATGAGCTTGGCTTTTATCTAGACTTCTGGATTTCACCTTGAAAGAAAAAGATTGTTCTGCTTGGTGTGTTTGTTGACTGTTGGGAATGAGAAAATACACGAAATGTCTCATGACATCTTGGTCAAGAGAATTGAACCCCTGTTTAGCACATATGAGAGTCTCAGATCCAAATTTTAGGCTATATCACAAAAGAATACTTCATTGAATCAAACCAAGCTATGTGCTGTGTTATGTGTTTTATACCCAATAACATCCTTATCCTAAAATTGACCAGGCATGGTACACTCCAGTTCCTGCCTAGGGTCCCTGTGATTTCGGTGGGACTGTGACCCAATGAGACTGAAGGGTACTCTCAGTAGCTATCCAGGTGTCAGTAGTCATCCAAGTGTCCCACTCGAAAGTAATCAGGAGGTCTCAGTCTCCACAGAGCTTACAGCCATGAGAGTGGGTAGCCAGTTGGCAACCTGGCTATAAATAATTAGGGGGCACTTCTGCCTTCTTCAGTATTGCAGTGGACATGCTCGCCAGAGGAGGTCAAAATGTCGGCAGAAGAGAAAGGGATAGAAGCACTTGATCAACAAGATGAAGGGCAAGGAAAACCAGAGTCAGGGCTAAATGAAGTATCTTTTGCCTTCTTTTTTTTCGTTCTGTATTTTTGCATTTTTGGAGGTAGGCTAATCTCATTGTTTCTTGTAAAGACAGCGTTAATGAATACAGCATTGGCAGGCAGCCCATAGCTTGGAATGGAGACTTGACACTGGGAGGCAGATTGGGTTAGGACCCCTTAATTTTGTTTATTCTATTCTTACTGACAAATCTTCCTTCTACAAGGTTTCCACTTCTTTCTCTGCATGCTTTAATGGCTGAACAAGGAAATGGAGTGTAGGTAACGTTCTCTGCCTGGAGTCTGAGTAGTCTTAGAGTGCTCTAGAGACAATTTAAATATTTGGTGGCTTCCAATATGTCTATATATACATCTTAATAAATGGGCACTAGGCAACAAGCTCAAGTACTAAATGCATGGTCAGTGACATCGTATAATTTTGAGGGCACTCTCAAATTCTCTTTTGATGTCATTCAATTAGCCTTCTCTAAAATGAAACTTGCAAATCATTTGGGAAGCAACCTGTTCTGGGCCCTGCTAGTAATCGGTTGTACAGGTAAGATTACATAAATTTTGATTTATTCAGCATTCTAGCAGTCCTAGAGCTCTCATGTGCACCTTGTTTTTCTCACACCATGCCTGAGAGTAGCCTATACATTCTTGATGCATTATGTCATTAAAATTCTGTTTTCAGTGATTGCAGAGGTCTCTTCACTATCTGGGGCAAATTAACCTGATCATAATAGCTCAAAGTGGGAATAACTCAAAAATGGGTGCATTCCAAATCTAGGGAGATGATGAGGGCAACTCTCCTATTTTAAGTATTTGTCCATATCCCAGGAGACCTGGAAGCAGTTTTTCCTGCTCTATTGTTATGCTTCTGGCAAGTGGTAGCTTACCTGGCCCCATCCTTGAGAGATTGATTCATAGGCTAGAGAAGGTATTAAATTTATGTGGCATGAAAATGACCAACAGGCACAACTGCGGCAAGACCATCAAGACCATCAGCTGCATCAGTGTCATGCTGACCTCTAAAATCCTGCATGTGTACATAGGGTACTTTGTCCCCTTTCTAGAGACTCTGTGCACAATCACATACCATGCGTGCAGTAAGTAAAAAGGAAGATGTCATGCATGACATGCTAGAGAGGTCCCCTGGCGAGTAGGCATACAGACCAGTAGGGTGGGCATAAAACCAAGGATCATTCCAAATAATGTACAGTATGGACACATCCACTCTGAACTAGGGGAAGGGAAGAGGAACTTAGCAATGTGCTGATAAAGTGCACTGTACTACCTGGCTGTAATGCTAAGGAATATTCTCATATTAATATTAAGCAGCGTTGGCAGATCCACTGAGGAAGACAGCTCTGGGGTCCTGTTATTTCTGGGAAGGCTTCAGGTTTTCCCTTCTTTTCAGTAGTTTATTTGCCTGTGGGGACAATGACAGCCTTTTTCTGCCTGTGACAAATATGACTTTTGCTGCTTGCGTTACTGGGGAATGTTGGCTTGTGCTTCTCCTGGGTCTATGTACTCTTTTAGAAAAAATTTAGTCTTCAGGATGGTAACTCCCAAATTATATTCCAGGAACATAATGGAAATTAGAGGGTGAAAGTAGTAGCTAACACCTTCAAGAAAGAGAGATGAGAAGACATTGGGAAGCCAGCATACTGACAGACTACCCATAGAGTAGCTAGTGTACACTGGGCACCTAGGGCAGCTTCAGGGAGAAGGTTGACAGCACTCACCACCCACGAGCAAAAGTCATGTCTGAAGTGCCTCGAGTCTTATGTAGGGCAAGAGGAAAATGCTTAGAGTGAGAAGGTGGTGGGAAAATTACTGCAGAGAGGGTCTGTAAATGGCAAGCAGTTCTGGACATCCAGGTAACAGTTGTGATAGTCATGGCACCTTAAAAATACGGAGCCTGGAAGTTGCCACCACTTCCTCCGTGGGGCCCTGGTGACATTCTTGTCACTGCTCAGGAAGAGTATGCCAGCCTGGCCCAGGGGGAATATGCCAAGCATCATGGAGGGGTAATGCACATGAATCATCAGCAGTGATTCTCGAGTCCCAGATGACGGAGCGGTGTCTCCTGTGATCCATGTTATCAGAGGCACATTCAGCAGACCCATTAGATGAAAATGTGTATCCAACAAATGACCTAGTGCAGTTGGTTATGACTTTTTCCACATGGAACAGCTTGAAAAGGGCTTAATAAAGCAGAAGGTAATGGCCACTTTTGGACCATGGGGAGGGCCCAGGGGACAAGTGAGCTGTTTCTCAAAGAACAGTGCCAGTTCATTGCATTAAGCATAGATGTGATTTTATGCATCTTAAACTTAGCAGCCTGTTGGCAGCCCAAATATGGGTTTATGTCCCTCTGACCTTTGTCTGCATTTGACTGACATTTAAAATGAGAAGTTCTCCAGGATAATATTTGTCTTTGTATCTCCAGTTTATAATGTGCTTGCTTTAATTATGTGTTAATCATAACTGAAGCATCAGGACCCTGATATGCAGATGTTACAAAATAACTCTAATTACTATGATGAAATATTATAGCTATGTATTTGAGTTAAACTAAACACTTCATGCTTCTTTTAGTAAACTTTGTGCAATTTGTAGGATTTCTCAAATCTCATTATGTAAACTGATTATCCACATAACAAAGCAGCAGGGAATTACACAATATAATGACCTTCTTCCAGTTAATGAGTATTGCTATTTGTTAAAAAAAAATAGTGTCGGTTTCAGTTATTCCGTAGCTCTGTTCTTTGGCCTTCCACATCAAATAAGAAATGTTCAACACGTTGAAAATTATGGACAATTCTGAAACCAACATACAAGGCTAATGAATGAGAGGACATACTTTAAATACAAATATAGGTTTTAATTACAGCTAAGCCTAGATGCATGCATGTGTCAAACACAAACACAGGCACACAACACATAAACATGCACTTTCACCGGGTTAGGACTGTTGCAGTCCTTTTTTTTAAGGATGCCGTGTGTGTAAGCTTTCTGTATCCAACTACTTGAGACCTTCAGTTCATAACCCAGTGCCTCCTATCCCTGAACCCATGTAAGTTTGACAGATAGGTCAAATTAATAATTATGGTATGCTTTCTGCATTAGCCTGCACTAAGAAAATTCTCAGATAGACAGATACGTGACTTTTATTTTTCTTGTATCACAAAGTAGTGGCTAGGACTTGCAGTAAAAGGGGAGCATCTCGCCTCTTCAATAAAGTAAAAAACATATTAGGTGAAAAAAAGCAATTTGCTGCACATTAAACTCCCTTTTCTGATTGTGCAACACTTAGGAAATCTTGACCAGAGGCTCAGAGGAAGTGTACTGGAAGCTCTCCCTGTTTACGTAATGTTGAGTCACCCTGTTTTCCCTGTCTCAGTCTTACTAGCAATTTCAATTGGGAAAGGCTCCCAGAGTTAGTTACAGAAGTCAAACAAGGTGAGACTTCAGGAATGATCAATAGGTTCAAAAAAGCACTGTGGCTGGAAAAAAGTTGCAGTTTTGGTCAGAAACGGGTTGACAGAAATTTATTTGTGATGTCAGAAGATAGGAAGCCAGAGTGGAGGGTAGAAAGAAGTTGGAAAAGAATTCAAATTCTTGAGGACAGGTATGAGCCAAGAGGATGGAAGATGAGATCCTTTAAAAAGACAGCATACAAGATCATCTAAAGTCATTTTCATGTTGTTAAAAAGCATTTTTTTCCATTTTAACACAATAAACAAATGTAATTGGGTGTGACTAATTGCATGGTACTGTCACTAATATGCCTTAAGTCACTGGAGTTCTATCCATCGCAACATCTGCAAAGCCACTGAAGTTTGGGAACACTTGCTGCTTAAAATTCTACACTGGCTGCTAAATTAATGAAATGAAGATGTTTTATAAATTCTTGCAGCTATTGGAGAAATTTAATTATTGAAAAATATTACCAAAACAGAGAGAATGTGCTGTATGAGCACTGGGACACCAGGGGAATTAAATCATTTTGCTGAGTATACATAACGTATCACTGTGCTGCTTCAGAATTGCCTCAGAGCAATCAGCGAAATGACTGATTTTTCAATGAACAATGGAATTGAACAGACCTACTGGGTCCTTTAGTGATGTCTCTTGCTGGTATAGGTAAACATATCAAGTAATATTTTCACATATATACCAAGTTCTCACTTAAAATCAGTTAGTTTTCCACTGTAGGAAGAATATTTCAGAACATCTGTCCCCTGAGTCTTAGAAGCTGTAAACTGTCAGTATAACTGTATTTGTAGTTACTTAGCTTCTATTTTCTTGAGACCACTATTAATTAATATAAATTAGTCTTTTCCCTCTCTCGTGTTTAGCCCATGCAGTTTTAGAAATTTACTCACTCAGCTAATTAAAACTTAAAGGCTTGCAGTTCCTCCAAGTTGTTGAGCAGTCTTTCTTTGAGCTCCATGCCATGAATTCATCTTTTTTGTTTCTTTTTCTTTTTTGTTTGGAGAATCAGATCTCCAAAATCCAATTTGCCAGTGCCTCATATGAATATCAAGACTTACATCTTGACTGGATATCTACTGCCAGGTTGACACAGAAATACTTCTTTTCTCCATCCCACGGTACAGCAGGAATTACAGAGAGATGGCAAATTCAGAGTCACCTTCTGGTCTACATTCTGATCCACCAGTGCTTCCAAGTCTTTCAGCACCCTTGTATTTTCTAACTGGTAACTCCTCAGTTTTCATTATTAATTCCTTGATGGAGGTGTTTTCATGTTACAGTATGGAACTTCAGCCTACTTCTGTAATTAAGGCCTCTAATTCTTCCTGACTGTGCTGTACCTTAAACAAATGCCATTAGTATACTTCTAGTCTTTAATAGTTACTCTAATGAAAGTATTAAAGACAGAAATATCGTACTAAAACTTCCTTGTAGCACAGTAGTTCCTATTTCAATGCAATATAAACATCTTCTCTTTAGCCTGTTTCTTGCTTTCTTTGCTATTCATATAATAATCCTCATGTTCTCTAGTTTCACTTACAATTTTCTGTATCCTTGTATTAGACATATAGTGAATGAATAGTTTAGATCTGCTGTATTTCTCTTGTCTAGAAAATATGCACTGTTCAAACAGGGAGGTATCAGACTTGCCAGGTATTATGTGACATTGCTGCTTTCTAGCTCTTTTGTTTCCACATCTTTTCTTCTTTTTCCCTTGCAGTCTTCTGGTTGCTGATCCCTGGTTTCAAAGCCTTAGCACAGAATGCATCAAGAAAGAAACCGTCCCTGGGTTCATGGAAGCTGGTACATGGTTGGCGTAAGCACCCTCTTGGGATAGGAGCAAGTGGTAGGAGACATAAGAAACTTCCCTATGATACAGCATCTCCAAACTTTTAACCTTTTACACAGATTGAATTTAGCCCACTAATACTATACATTAGAAGACAGCTCCAAACCAACTCTCAGTTTTGAACACACTAATACTGGAGATACCTGAATTCCACACTGAATCCACATGTAGCTATGGATTTTCTGAATAGCTTATTTGATACTGCAGTGAGCCAGAACCCATGATATAAATAGAAACACATCTATGGATGCTCAAAAACTGGATGCATTTTTTTTTGCCTGATGTCCATCTGCATGACATATATTCATTAAAAATTCCTGACTCATGAACACCAGAGTAATATACATCACATAACATGAGTTTTTAAGTATTTTACTTAACTGTTTCTCATTCTTCATCATTAATCATGTCAGAAGAATTAATAAAAGCTGTGTAAACTACAAAGGTGGTTTAAGGTATGTAACTTTATTATGGTATGGGATTTTTCAAAGGAATCAGGGAAGCAAGGTCCAATGAATCACAGTGAGATTCAGGTAGCTAGTCTAACCCATCTTCTTTGAAAATGCCATCTTTAAAAAGATCACTGAAGTTAAAAAACCTCTGTGACAAATCAATGGGAAGATCTATACCACATATCCTTGGGGCTCACTGCTCCACAGAGTCCGTGACTTCATTATTTCCCTATCCTGAGGGCACAATCAGCCTCTGTGTATTAAAGATACAGACTATGGAGAGCTGTAGTCAATAGCAGAAGAGATGATTGCCATTTTCTTTAAAATTCTTGGTGTGCTAATTCTGGGCTTCTAAGGACTTGACATAAAAAGATCGGGTTTAATTTGGAGCTAAAAAATATCTACTCTGGTTTCATTGTACCATTGCAGGATGTACCAATTAGCAGTAATGGACAATCATATTCTGAAATTCTTCAAGAGTTTGTTTTAGATAGCATATATCTGTAACTGTACCGTCTTACTCGCACATCTAAATAGCCTGTTGTCTGTGACTCTGCAATAATAAATTAAGTTAATAAAAAAGGCAATAAGTAACTGTCTTGTTTATGATGTGATTATCAGGAAGGACATACTTTGTATAAATAGCATTGTTGGGAATATTTCTGTAGTAATGGAAGATATCCCATAATTTAATTTTCATTTCATAATTTAATTCTTCCCCACCTACCATCCTTAAAACTATCATAGATAACTTTGTATGTTATACAATACTTACTCTACTGAAAAATATCAAAGAAACACATCACTTCTTTCTCTAAAATTTTTTTGGAGGAAAAAATAGAAGTTCTGAAAATTTAAATTTCTAATTATTTTTTTACTTTTCAATAACCAGCTTTCATCAATGTGTTCTTCCCTATGATATTGTAGTATACTCAGGCTATTTATAAATAAACTAATTGTACATTAGAAAGTTCAAACTTACACTTGTGAAAAAAAAGATAATAAAAATTTTGGCAAATTACATAAGACAATGTAGAAAATAATTTCTACATTACACAAACAATTTATTATTGAAGTTTATGTTTGCACTAGCAGATTAAAAATGCATTACATATTTGGTAATACAGGTTTTATGATGAACTTTCTAGACTAAATGAGACCAAAGGTTCAGCTTTGGAAAGAATGTATGTTTATTTTGCCTTCATAAAGCTGCTGAGAAACTGAAAAATTATAGACAAGTAGGTAAAATACAGGGCTAGTAAGGACAGGTTAAAAATACAAGGTGGAAGTCAAGAAATGGGAGTTAAAGAAGTTCTGGTCTGAAAGTAATTTTAGACTTGGTTTTGGTATGGATTTACTGAATCCAGTGACAAAATGAAGTGCAGCCTCACAGAGTAGGAGCAGCTGTGCTGAAGCGAATGAGGCTCGAATCCTTCATGCACATCATCAAATAATTGCCTGCTAAATTCTCATCTGTAACTTCAATCTCTCTGTTCTTGACGGGTTGCACCAGTTATCACTGGGGATATAGTTTAAAGGAAACCTAAGTGCAGAATACTATCTACAGATTAGTTTGGACTGCATTGCTTTTATTAGTCATGATGATATCTAAGGAAGACAAGTCTCAGCCACATTTGTAGATCTGGTATCCAGATGTCCGCGCAGGCAGAGGTGTTTCTGTAACCTGAAGAGATTTGACCCCAAAATATATGAAATTTCACTATACTAATTAAATAATTTCTTTTTCAGAAAGAAGTGCATTTTAAACACTGTACCACTATGAACTGTTCTTTATAAATTATATGATATTTTATTCCAGGTTCAATATCTTCAGTATCCTCCCAAAGATTTTTTCAAAGATTATGGCATAACTGAAGCACATTTACTGAATAAACCTGGTTTCTGTTTAGTCTTTCTTTGGAAGGTGGCAGGTGTAAGGTAAAGCTGGGGGCAGGGGGCTATGTTAGAATTTTAGTTCAGATCAACTGTGAGTGCTTTTGAATTTCTTCTCCTGGTCATCCTGATTTTCTGTGCTTTCGTTCCTGCCACAGGGGTTTGGAGTGCATGACGTGGTTTCTTTTTAGATGAACCCATGAACTCATGAGATGAACTCATTCTTTTCAGATGAAGCTGAACTGGAGGATGCTCACCAGCTGTTAATGGCCCACAGGTTAAGAGTGCCACGAGTCAAGGCCATGGGACCAAACTGGAGCCCAGCGTGTGAGGCTCCCCCACAAAAATCATGTGTAGTGTGTTCACTGCATCCTCAGCACCGGCGGTTTCACCTTTAAGATCTGCTCCTTTTGAGTCACGGTACTTTCTAATGTGGATATAAGCTCTTTTGTGAGTGTAACCTTTATGTTGAAGGTACTATAGTTCACATGCTGGCAGTTACAGACTGGCTTACAGTACTAAGGAGTACACTGCAATAACCATCTGTAATAGATTTTCCTACAGCAGTTCAGTGTATCTTAAATGGAAAGGACACTCCGAAGGATGTTACTGCTTTTTTTTTTTTTTTTTACACTTATCATTGGCTGTCTTCTTAGAATCTTGAAAAATACTTCTCTCCACCACTCTCTCTGAAAAATCAGTTTCCTTTTTTATCTGCTGGAAGCTTTTGATAAACAAAGAATACACAATGCATTTCTTTTTATTTCCTTCTTTGTACCAGTGTCATCAGTTCGTGGGTCTGTTAGTTGATCTTTACTTTCTTTTCTGTGTCTGAGATTAAAGTTTACAAGATATTTTGATGTCTGCAAGACTGGTATCAATTCTGAGACTAGGCTCAGAATTCCCTTTTAGATATAATTTATTCTAGTCTAAGAGTAACAGTCATTTGGAAAAATTACAACTGAGCTGCTTCAGATTTCAAATTTTTTTGTCATGGATCATAAATCAATGTATTCCAATTGCTCTCTTTTCAGTAAATTTGAGTGATGCTGAATATTTGAGATTGATAATATGTATTACACAGGATTAATGGTAACTTGTCATGTAAGATTAGGGTTGGTCTAGGCATGTGACAAGTTTGTGGCTTGTCTGATGCAAGAACTTTATTCAAAGGAAACAGCCCTCACTATAAAGCACTAAAAAACTAGAACAGGGCAGGCAGAACACCATCACTGCCTGCAGCCAAGGCACAGGACTGAAAGGTGTAGTGCTCCATCTCATTTACTCAAAAATGGTCAGTGAACTCCAAAACCAAAAATCTTATTCCAGACTCTCAGGCTATCATCTCCTTTCTTATTGAGCTACCTAGGTGAAGGTAACACTCAGTAAAGGAGAGAGAAATAAATGATAAAGAGTGGATATGGGGTTTAAGTACTGTTCTTCTTCTTAGCCTGAATTCTTATAGCTTGTTTAGGATTGTGAAAGGTGAATGCAATATTTGGTTTAATGTGATGTGATCTGCAGAAGTAGATCAGTAATAAAAACAGATGTTATATAAAAAGTAGAGATGGAGTAAAGAAGCAGGGAGCATGGCACCAAAAATCTCACAGTGTCTTACTACAGCAGAAAAATTGTTTATTCTCCACATCTACTATATAATCACTGAAAAATGGGAATACTAGTAAGTATCTACAATCCTGCGGTTTGCAGAAGATTAATGTAGTAGTACTACTTTTGTGACTTGTGGGTCTTTAGACAAAAGAACAACCTGTCCTCAAAATACATTGTCAGGCTTCGAATACTGGAGGAAGTTTTCTCTTAATAATTCAAAGCAAAGGAGCAAAACAATTATCATTCAGGAGGAAATCAGTGTTAACACAGCCATCCTTTCAGGATAACACCACACTACGGCCACTGCTCTGACTGATGTTTACATAGATATAAATGAGCAAGTATTGCACTGATGTGGGTATTGCCTGTAGTGTTTTCATAGCAGTATTGAGTTCAGCATAGTCATGAAAAGTAAGCAAGAAATGGAGCTTCTGTGTAACCATACTGAGCTCTCTGCTACCACAGTTAGCTGCTATCTGTAAGAATCAAGAATTTTAAGCTGTAGATATAGGTGACGAAAGATCAGAGCCTATTAGCAAAGCAGAAATTTGCAATTCTTAACTGCACTCAGAAATCATGAGGATAAATGTCCTGAAAACTACAGATAGAAAAAGCAAATATTCAGAGTTTTATTCTGTTCGTCTCACTGTCAAAGCATTATTAATTGAAAAAATTATTTAAAGTTTTTGAATATTTGCATTTATAAAGGCTTTGTTAAATAATTAGGGAAGTTAATATATGCTTGAGCAACTGCTTTTTGTGAATAACAGGCCCATTTAGTCATTTTCATGATACATATGATCTCATTATATTTCTTTTCTATTCATCTGGAGAAAACCATCTCTACAATGTAACTTTCATCAAGAATTTAGCATAATGTTAATGTAATAACATTTTGTTGTAATAACCCTTTATCAATCACTATTTCTCTATGCTGTCATTGCCATTCTGCTCCCTAAAATTTGACATTCATCTAGGAATAAAAACCTGAAAAAGCCGACATGAATGATCCATTCCAAGTCTTTCTACTGAGCAGCTGAAATTTGCTCAGATACAAGGGAAAAGCAGAGAAGTTCTTTAAAGGATTGAGTTTTCTGTGAACGGTATATTAAAGGCAATATTCCCAAGTATAAAAAAACATCAAAGAATGCTTCCCCCCTGCAGCCTCCCCAAAAAGAACCAAACGCAAAACAAAAAACCTCAAACAAAAAAGCCAGGACCAAATGTATATACTAAGTCTTCTCAAGAAAAATGTTAGTGGTATACTCCCATGCATGTTTGAACACTCACAATATCTTCTGATCTTTTCTTTCAAATTGGAATAGCAGTGAATAGTACTATAGTATCTTGTGGTTTCTTAGGAGTTTATAATTCAGCAGGTACTTTTAGTGCTTCTCTAATTTTTGAGGTTTTATGTCCCTTTTCTCCTATCAGATGCTATTAGGGAATGTAGATAAGTTTCCCAAATAGGGCTTGAAGTGTTCTCTCTCTGTTGTTCCTCTTAGAATATTTGGTTGGGTTTTGTTCTTCTTGCATTTTGTTTGTCTGTTTAATACTAGTGAAAAAAAAAAAAAAGGCAGCTGAAATGATGATAGTGAAAACTATGTTCTACTTACTGTGTTCCCTTAACACAGTCTCAATATCCACACCCATCACAGATTTGAAACTGTCACAGCCACAGCCTCTCATCTTGAGACACACCTGCAGGCTTTCTACAAAACACAAACCTCTGAAACATCAGAGTTCCCCATTTTGATCTGATGATAGAAAGGGGTTATGAAATCTAGGAGAATATTTCAAGACAGGCCATCCACCTTGCAGCCTGCTGTCTGCTGACTTCGGGCTTTAAGGGAAGAAGGTTCTCATCAGGATATACCTTAACTGGGTCTAGACTGAGTGGATATAGCTAGTCTGTACTGACTCAGTCTTGATTCACTCACGGATAGGGAAGAAGGTGTCATTTCAGTCTTAAATAGAAACCTTTCCCCTGAGCTCAAACAAAACTGGACCCTTGGAGGGATGTAGAAGTGTTAGCTCATTAGTTTTTATTGGATTTCATTTTTAAATGTCTTTTCATGTCTGAATGCTGTTTGAAATACAACGGGGGGAAAAGGAAGTAAATAAGTAATCTTTTACTGTGGTGTTTCTAATTTGGATGCAGCTGGGGTGAACTGCACATGTCACATGAAAGCTTTCCTATAGTGTAGTCTGATGGTAACGCTGAGGACCCGAGTGTTGAATAAACATGTGGGGGAGTTTAACTGAACAAAACCCTGAAGTTTTTATGGGTTCGTCAAAGCAGTTTAAATCATATGGGTTTAAAAATAAAAGGCCATAACAACATATTTTGGAGGGATATCAATAAATTCATACTGTCAAGAATGTATAGCTTTTCCTGTATGGTCACAATTTCTTCACAGAAAATATATAGTTCCATTTGTAATGGATGGTCCTTTATTAGATGACAAAATGACCCTTTCAGAGGGAGCTAGTGTCTTTCACTGGTCCTATAGCCCAAACCTAAGTCTTGGAAATTGTATTTGGGTCAGCAGTGCATGATAGGAAAAGGGGCAGGGAGAACCACAGAGAGATACAAGCTACTGGAGGTAAATGCAAGTGGAAAATGATAACATTTTTTAGAATGTCTCTGTGAAAAGTATTTCCTTTCTCAGTTACAGTCAGAATTCAGTTATCCCTTGGCCAACTTATTGAAAATAGGGCAATTTCTTCACTAAAATGTTCACATATCTGACCTTTAAAAATTTGTAATATATTTGGCCATTCCTAATTGGAAGGTAGAAGGCTTACAATTGTTCTTTTCAGCAAAATACCTGGAAAAGTCCAAAAGATTAGGAAAACAAGAAAGCTGAAGAAAGTAATTTGAGGAAGTTATGAAGCCTTGAGCTAGAAAGCAACAGATTTGTCTGAAATCTGGAGAAAGTAACAAAGGGCTTTACATCAGACCTGATGGTAAAAAAATCCTTGTGATATCTGATGCAAATGGAGAGAACTTTTGAACTTCTGCTTCCCTGGGGAAGGACGAATGATATGGTTTAGCTGAGGACTAAGACACCTCAGTCAAGGGAATAACAATACCCAGACCCTGCCATTAAGTACACCAGATGAACATGATGTCACCATTTGCTCTTCTGCATAGATTCCAGCTATAAAACTCTGCTGATATGAGGCCTTAGTATTTGGAAAGAAAGGATGGCTTTGAGTGTAGTGTTTATATAGTGCAAGATTACAATAAATTTTTAAAAGGTTAAATATTTCTATTTGAACCTGTAAGTGAAGAACAAGGAGGGAAAAGGGTGCTTTATGTACCTGAATACTATGCCTGGTATATTTGAAGGGGACTCCATAGACAAGGTATATATTATGTACTTTCAGTAGCATATGCCACTTTACCAAATGGAATACTGCCAACAAAAAGGAAATACTAATGCCTCTGAATGTGGCTAGGAGATTAAACAGTAAATGCTACTATTAAACTCTGCAGAAACCAGATCATAAGAGCTTTACAGACTAAGCCAGTACTAACAGAATGTAACCCACTTTGGTGCAAGAAGCTTAAATCTAAAGCTAAACATGGGAAAACAGCCTCGATCTCACGCTTCCTTGGAGCCCTCGAGCTTGCAAGCAAGAGTAAGCCAATATATACACCTTAAAAAGAGCAGCATGGCTTGTTCCCCAATGCATATTCCCCAGTTCAAACAATATCTTCCCTCAGGTAGTTCAGTAGGCAGCAATCAAGGCAGTCCAGTTTAATTGACTTTGTGACTCTTGCACAAACACTAATGTAGATTCAGGGCTAACTAAAAAGCAGCGAGCTCAGACTGCAGTCTTTTCCACAGGACATTTTAATACATTCATAGCTGGCTGCTTGTTTTCACTCTGTCATAGGAATGCACCACATATGAAACTTGTATTCCCTTGGCAAATCTGATTTAAACTGGCAAAAGAATTCAGCATTTATTACAGACAACAGATATGTGTGCTTGCAGACACAGAGAATAGGAAACTAGGCTGAAAAAGAACAAATCACAAGCTGCAGTAAAAGTGTAGCTTTAATGTAAGTTGGAAAATTCTCTTTGGCTGCTGTTATTCATGATGAAGTGAGTTTTAGGGCTTTTTTTCTGATTCTTTAATGCAACTATGAAAACAATTCCCCGAAGAATTGGTTTGTTTTTTTCTTCTTGTTGATCATTTTCTGATACCACCTTTTCTTCCTCCTCAACTGAACAAAAGCTGTAACTGCTCTTATCAGCCATAAAAGCCTCATCTTGTAACCTCTGCAAATCTCTATCTGATTGCAATTGATCAACACAACTTTTCATTATCTTCCCCTTTGATCTCTGCTAAATAGATTACAAGTAACACTATGTGCTTTAACACCTATTTTCTCCACTCTGTTCTTCCTCTGTAATGGTATACCAGCACTGCCTGCTTTATGCAGAAATTCCTATTGAATGTATATTATGACTTTTTTTCAGAGATTTTATTTCCTACTTGTTTGTGCTCCACCACTCTTGGTAACCCAGGTTTTAGTAATTAAATCTACTTTACAGCTGGCATTTTAAAAGCAATACCACTGGCACTGTCTGCAGAGCAAATTTATGTGGAAACAGGTTATTTTCATTACAATGTCTTGTCTCAGGTTTGACCAGAGCTCCTGCCAATGTTTTCCCAAAACACTCTCACAGCTCATACAACACTGGGTGATAGACAGTAGATCTCCAGGGTTATACGGACTTTTGCAACCAGTAAGTAACAAGTACACTTCACCAGGTTTTAGATGTTTTCATAGCAGAGATTGCTATTACGTGCACTACTTCTGGCTATGGGGAATAGACCTCAGCCACAATTAAATACATTTGAGTCTTTTCTTTTTTTTTTTTTCCCTCTGCATAACCAAATTGCTGTTTTTTCTAGGGCTTTTTAGCACATTGCCATGGATGAGAGGTGTTGTTTCTGGCGTAAGTCCTACATAAGTCATACCCAACACTTCCATTTTGTGGCCATCTGGCCCAAGGAAATAACTTTTAGTTTTCCATGCTTTCATTACAGCACCTTGACGCTACACATAGAACCCTGTTAGTTGCCTTTCTAGCAAACTTTTTGTTATTATTACTTGAATTCCTGCAGCAAGCAGTCATTCTCAAAGTTACCTTAAGTTTCATGTGCTAGTAAAGCTTAATTTGGTCTTTGGTTTTTTTCTGCCTCAAAAGTGCATGAAGTAGCTTACCTGTAATGAAGCTTTTCCTTGTCTCCCAAGTCTTCCTTAGCTGTCACAGGAAGATCATTGGGAAAAGATACTGCAGGGACAGAACTGCACTGTCCTTTTGGTTTTTTAGAGAGATGCAAGCAGAACAGTACAAGTTCACTGGACTGTTTTTTTCTAATGGCTGACAGCAAATGTGCCACTTCCAATGCTAAAATCAAGGCCAAAGTCTTAAGCCTGGCTGCTGCCAAAATCCTCATTTATGGTTCCAACATTTTAGCTGTGATTTATGACCAGTACTGAAGTGAGTATTCCTGAGTGCATATTCATGAAATGTAGTTATACCCTCTTCTTCCAAGTTCCCCAAGTAATGCCTAAAGCTTCTGGTTCTGTATGAGTTTATTTTCCACCAGCTTTTTACAATGTTCTGAAAACAAATGCTAGGGAAATTTCACTGCCATCTTCACAATAGAAGCTATCAGCATTTATCCCCTCTTTTTCTTCCTCGGTTATTCTCTGAAACTCAGAAAGTTTACCTGGTTTCTGTCTTTCAGAGCTGAGTAGGAAGGTCGGGTGAGTTCACTGTCAGGAGCCTCTCTGTCTCCAGTTCATGCTACCTACTGGCAGGCATGGGACAAGTTCAGTTCAGGAAACTCCATCTCCTTGCCTATTTTCTGATGCAATTTTTCATTTGGGAACTAAATATACATCCATTTCTGGCTAGAACTTTATCATGATTTAATGCTATTCTCAAGTTAAAACACTTCTAATTGCTCTAGGGAATACACCCAAATGAAGTAAACATTACTGAATCATTCCCTGATTTTGCAGTTCATTCACCTGAAATTCAGACGCCCGGCTTCTTGCTGCACTGCTGCATACATGACAGGGACTCAGCTTCAAGTTCACCATTTCTCTGCCAAGTCCAGTTTTTTCTTTTCTTCCTGAAATACCCACTTGACATGTTCAATCTTCAGTTTAAACTAATAGACTCAGCTTATGCCCACCACAGAGTGGAGGGGGGGACCATTGCTTTTCAGTTATCAACTGAGAGGTGTTTACATGTTGCAGTTGTTACGGAAACCACTCTGCATGCTATCTTGTTTGCTGTTAGAAAAAAAGCATTATTTTCTTCTTATCTTAATAATTTCTTTTTACATATATATATATATGTATTTATTTTTTTGCCTACATCCTGAAAACTAGACGTAGGTGGTCTCATACCTACTTCCATTTTCAGTATTTGGTGTTTGGTATCCTTAAAGAAGTCCATAAGCAGAATTTACAGTAGAAGAGTTTATTACATCTATAAAAAAAAAACAGCCAGTAGAGTCCATTGACTCAAATTTACTCCCCTGCTGGAAAATAAGTACCCAGCCTCTTCACTATGCTCCTCATTTTATAACCCTTAAGGGAATATATACTCTTTGTCTTCTTTTTTGTGGGTAGACAATTGTCCCATAACAGTCTGTTATATTGCACTGATAAGAAACACATCCAGCTATCTACACCATTAAATGGTGTCCAGTAAGTCTTTTTTGAAGTAAGACATGGTTTTATTCATCTCCAAAGAGGCATTTCAGTCACTGCCTGTTTCTGCCAATACCTGATCTTTACTGGGTCTGCAGCTTACTTGTAGAGGCTGTTTCTTCACATTACACTTCCCTATCCCCTCGCATTAACCTACATGCAATGCAATATAGCACCTTCATTTTCCGTCGCACACAATTCTGTTTAGTATTACAAATCCTTCCTCCTCACTCCCGCTACCACCCTCACAGGCACCCACACCTCCCTCTCCAGGCGCTCCACCTGCAGCACCCCAGCCAACAGGGATCACCCTTCTTCGCGCTTTTCTTGCCCTGATGCTTCTAAATGCAGCTGAACTCCTCCTGAAGACACGTCTCAGACCAGTTGACGACTGGAATCCGCGTGTTGTCCAGACCTCAGCCACTGTGCCCTTCCCCTGGGGCCCTTTTGCCACATCTGGCCAGTTTCTTCCCAAGTGTCGGCACATTTTTCTTTGGGAATTCAAATGACATGACTGTCACTTCCACTCAGAAAAGTAACAATTCCTTCTGATAGCGTCCAACAGCTTCTCTCTAGCTGTATCACACCCTCAAAAGGTGAACTTTAACATCAGAAAAGTTTTCAGAAAAACAAGTAACAGAATATTTTGAAGGCTGCCAAAACACCAGACAGAAATATTTCCTGGTTGCTTTCTGATATGTCTCATTTTATTTGCATAAAGTATTAATAGATGTTTATTTGTTTTAAAAGAAATTCACACGTACATGTTTTTTCTTAGTGGTTAATTACATCTTTCTGCGCTACCTCATGGAGGAAGTCTTTAAATCATTGGAAATTGCTTATTTCAAACTACAAAGCCAGAAATTCACCCTTTATGTACCTGTATCTTCTATAAAATTTATGCAGAAGTATTGTTACAGTCTCTAAATATAAACTGAAAAGCATCCTATTTTTCATTAAATTGTCACTTTCCAAATTTACAGCTATTTAACTTGTGGGGGTTTTCTTTTTAAATTTATTCCTCATGATAAGTTTTATCTTTTTGCAGCTTTACCAGACACAGCAAAAAAATAGCAACAATCCTTAAAGAAGGATTGACAGAACAATCTTGTGTTTGTACAGAGTCCTAAGCAATAACTTCCACCATCTCTAACTGAAAAGCAGCACTGCAAAAATCCAGATTATAACTGAAACTAAAATCCTGGTCCTTGCAATATGCTTCCCCAGAACTCCTTAAATTGTAAGGAGGAAACAGACAACTTCTTAAAATGTTAATTGTTATCTCTGTTTTTTCTCAGTCTAGCAGTGGACAGACACTGTGATTTATGAAGACTTTCTGATAAAGTCATTTTATGACTTCTGTCACACAGATTTCAAGGTAGTCTGGCTCTGGAATTATTTTCATGGACTTCTCTTATCTGCTGTTCAAAATAATAATAATAATAATAATAATAATAATAATAATAAAAGCTTTTCTATTTCTTTGGAGTGAAACATCTTTTATCTTCTGAAAATAGCTGAAACATCCAACAGGAAGGGGAGGAAAATATATGACATGTTGAGCTGAGTGAAACTAAAACAATTGGAAAGTAATTTACACTAAATTATTGGTTATATTGAACTTCTGTTTCTTTCATCTTCAGAAAAAAAGCATCAAAGTGCTTCCTATCTTTCCAAGGTACCTCTGGCTTTGCATATTTCATTATCATGCAATCGTTCCATTCATTTGAGCTGCCTCCTTTTCCTCCCCAGAACCCCAGGGAGGATTTATGTTTGGGGAGCTGTAAAGCATAATAGAACCGTATCAGTCCCTTACATATGGTACGCAAAGGAAGGGCTTACTAGCAGGGAGCAGGTTGTGCTCCATCGCGCCTGCTTGTCGCCGTGCCGCTGTGATTAGGTGACGGCTGTGGCCCAGCTGTGGAGCACAGCTGTATGCAGGGATGCCAGGTTCCCAGGGGTCCCTGCACCCAAAAGTCCCGCTGTGTTTCCTTTCACCAGGTAGCAAAAGCACCTGCTGCCAGTAGCTTTCTAATTCTGGATCCGTTCTGCCTCGGAGATGAGTGAAGTTTAATATCTGCTCTTGAACGTTCGATGACCTACTGAAAATGAGCTGGTGTTTTTCATTCTTTGGGTGTGAGATGCATAATTGCTATTAATTGCTCACCTTTGCAGAGATGGCAGGACCTCAGCAGGCATGCAGGTGTCTGCTGCTATATCCTTAAGGGTTGTTCCCTTCGCCTTAGATCTGAAATACACCAAGATTGCTAGGAAAAACCCTTCTGCTGTCCTTGAAGTGCTTCTCCTAAGGTCAAACACCATACTTGCCTCAAAGCTACAGATTTGAGTGTTGCTTCTGCCTTTAAAGGAATTGAGTATTGGTCAAGGTTTCTAAAAAGACAGTGATACATTTCATAGGAGGGATTGTAGATCAGTTTTTATTTTCCATTATAATTACCAAGCAGTAACCTAACTGAAGAGTCTCAATTAGCAAATGAAGTTATTTTGAATCTCAGGGAATAATGCACAGACTTGCTAACCAAGTGACTCCTATTCCTGCCCTGGTGGGCTCCAGAGATTATTTTTAGGGGAAAATTTGTTGCCAGAGTGGATGTATACAGTTTTGTGCATGGTTTAGAAGAATTATTGTCTCCCATGTGGAAGTCCCAATAGACAAGCTGTGTCCACCTGCTCTGAACAAAGACAGATGACACAATTCAGCTCTAAAGACATCAGCAGGGCAGAGGATCGATGTAAGGATTTTCATGGCGTAAAGCACGGTACGTACGCCTGTAAAGAGACATAATTCTGCAGAAGTAAATATGTAGTTAGTATTGTAGCTGGCAATCAACTATCACCTGTTTTAGATTATAAGCTATGGCCCTCTGATTTATAATATGTAATTTAAATTTATTCCAGCAAAACAACTTTTAATTGAGTAACAGGCAGGAAGAAATCATAGTTTCATCAATGAAACCATCTTCCTCTTTCAAGTCAGGTAATAAAATATTAAGCCAACATGACCTCCACATACTTTGAACCATCCATGCACACACTCTTGATGATTACTCCTGTCAGTACTCTCTACTTTCTCATTTTTCATTTGTATTGCTAGTTTATATCCTTCCTGTAACCACTTTGCCATTCTATTTTTTTATTACATGGCGTATGACTGGCCACTCTTGCAGA
This sequence comes from Buteo buteo, assembly GCF_964188355.1. NCBI lineage: Eukaryota > Metazoa > Chordata > Aves > Accipitriformes > Accipitridae > Buteo > Buteo buteo. The sequence continues at coordinate 10,489,406 of NC_134189.1, forward strand.
TACTCTTAGAAACTAGTCATAGCCCTAGAAAGGAGAATACCTGGCAGACATAGGAGAATTGCCACATTCACCTCAATCCCTCTTAGGAAATTAAATTATTTTAAGGAGTAGCAAATGCTGAAAACCCTGAGATCATGACGGTTAGGACTACTTTCAGTTGGAAGATTAATTCTATGTTAAGCATTGCACAGTTGTTGAGCTAAAAGACTAAAAAGATCAGCCTGTTTCAGTATTGTCCTCCTTCTTAAAAGTCTTCCTTTTTCCGACAAATCTATACTCGTCCTCAGTATTTGAAGATACCATAGTTAAAAGTGCTCCGTCACAGATAAGTGAGTGGGGACAGGCATTACCAAACCGATTTTACAAATGAATAGCCTCAAAAATGAAGTGTCTAAAATTCACTGCAAAGTTCTCATAATAACCAATTTAATGTCATACTGTCATGGTTTAACCCCAGCCAGCAACTAAGCACCATGCAGCTGCTTGCTCACTCCCCCCTGCCTCAGTGGGATGGGGGAGAGAATTGGAAAAAAAAAAGTAAAACTCATGAGTTGAGATAAAGACAGTTTAATTGGACAGAAAGGAAGAAAATAATAATGATGATACTGATAATAATAATAATTTGACAATAATAATAATAATAGTAAAAGAATTAGAATATACAAACCAAGTGATGCACAATGCAATTGCTCACTACTTGTCAACTAAAGTCCAGTTAGTTCCCAAGCAGCCATCCTCCCCCCCTGGCCAACTCCTCCCATTTTATATACTGGGCATGACATCACCTGGTCTGGAATACCCCTTTGGCCAGTTGGGGTCAGCTGTCCTGGCTGTGTCCCCTCCCAACTCCTTGTGCCCCTCCAGCCTTCTTGCTGGCTGGGCACGAGAAGCTGAAAAATCCTTGACTTAGTATAAACACTACTTAGCAACAACTGAAAACATCAGTGTGTTATCAACATTCTTCTCATACTAAATCTAAAACACAACACTATACCAGCTACTGGGAAGAAAATTAACTCTATCCCAGCTGAAACCAGGACTCATACGCACTGAACCATGTTGCTTCTTTGAGACACTAGTGAGTTAGAGTGCCTAAGGTGCTCCTGTAATCACACAATCACATGTTTTTGTATGAAATGTTTTGTTTGATAATTATACAAAGGATGATGAGCCTGTTGGGAAATCCATTTGGATGTTTCTGTCAACTTTGTGTCATTGAAAGTTCATATAGTATTATGGGCATTTTAAGCAACTGTGAAGTTACATGTTTTTCTTTTAGAGAATACAGTGCAAGTTGATATTTTTTCCATTTTAATACTTACATATCAAAGTAATTTTCTTTTCTCACCAATGATAATTTTTAAAGGTATATTTTGAGAAACTAACAAGCACTTATCATAGCCAGTTTCAAGACTAAAAACAGTCGTGAATTATGCTTTCAAGAATGGAAAAAAACATCATTTACAAAGATGAAGATAACTTGCAGAAACGCAGGGCACTTCTGTCTCTGTTTATTATCCATCTTAGGTAATTTTCCTGTGCAAGTACCTAAAGACTAGGAATGGTAATGGAGAGAAAACAAAGACAGTGAGAGGAGTAATGGGAGGGACAGGGGGAGAAAGAAGCAGCTTAATTAATAAGGAGAAGACTCAAGCTACAGGATTCCATGATCAGTGATTTGATATAATGTAGAAAGTCAAGTATCAGAGTGTTCATACAGGTTAGTTCTTCTCAAGAGGATAACTTCTTCATGACAGGAGTTCCCATCTCCAGGTTAACTCACAGGAAGACAGAGGAGGTTGTTTCCCCCATCATATATGTAGGTAAGAGGCCCCTAAAACATTAGTATTATTATCAGTAGTAACATTTTCATTATAATTTAATCAGAATTGGGCAAAAGCGGGCAATACATCAGACGTTGATAGAATCTCCCCTGGTGAAACAAGACAGTATGGAAATGCATGCTTGAAAAATACATAAGCAAACTTTCCTCATTGTTTAAAGTGACAGACATGTATTTTATCTTAATCTAAGTTTTGCTGGAAGATGAAAGTTGTGCAGAACATAGACTCTCTGGAGATGGAGCTCTCTAGGAAGTTTGCTTTGCTTTTCATGACAGCTGACTGATACCTGCAGAGTTAACCGCATTTTAATGCAATTTATAGAGCCGTGCATATCACATAAAGTTCAAAAATTAATTAAGAAAACATCTAAAATACAAATTAGAGAAATAATTAATTTATTAACTGATGTATTGTTGCTTGAAATTACCAAAAAAAAAAAAAAAGTGTCATGAGACCCTGCATGTTCCTGCTTTCAAAGACAAATTGACATTCTTTTCCTCCCCCACTTTTTCTTTCTTTTTTAAATGAAGCAAGTTACTTGTGAAAGTGTTCTGGTTGATGGAACTCTGCCAGCCTATTTTATTATAACACATTTTTATTCGCAAAGAAAGAAAAGGTTACAGCACATGTCATATCTTTATTATACTTGACAAGCTGTAAAGCATGTATCCTAAAAGGAAACAGAAAGTGATATATCAGACTGTCTTCCATTATCCACAAGAGCCAAGATGCTGTATGGCAAGAGTGCTGTGTGGACACTGACATTCCATGGTGATTGGTTCTTTTTTGCATTTACTTCCCAGGATAAAGAATGTTAAATACACACTTCCACAGGAAAACTTGGGAGACTGATGTAAGTGGTCTCCTCATCAGTGGAAAAAGCTATCATCACACTGCTGGTGGACTTGCTTACCCAACTTGAACTGGAGAGGAACTCCATAAAAATAAGCAAATCCTTGTTACTCTGACCAAAGCCTTTACACACGTCATGTGGCTGCACACAATTTTGTCAAAAATTGTGAGGAAAAAAAAACTAAATCCCTTTCCCAAAATATGTAAATGGAAAAATGTTTTCAGTTTTAAAAGAATTTCTGATTAATAATGTACATGTGTTTATGCAACAGTATAACAAAGACCTAATTTGATTTGGATCTCTGAATACTAAAGTAATATTAGTACTTCCTGTATACTAAACTCAGGAAATGTTACTTTTATCTACCTGTAAAATTTTTTTCACTTACAGAGCAGCGTAAGCCTACTTTTTTTCACTTTGATGGTAACCGGCAGGAGAGAGTTTAATTCAGATACTGCAGGGTAAATGTAACCTCCATGTATATTCACCCTACACCATGCAAAGATAAAGTCATGCAGGTACCAAGTAAACTTATAAATAAAAAATTACCAATGTGTAAATTGTTCAGGACACTGGGGTCTGATATTCTAACTGGGTTCCTTTTATCTTCAGAAGGGTGTTTATTGGGTGTCAAAATTTTACGTCCACACACAGCCACAAAACACAATGAATAATTGTATATTACAATATTTTAATACTGGATCAGGAGAAATTAGTAAAAACTATGAGGTGAAAAAAAGTTATTTGATCTGAATTTGGGGAAAACAAATGATTTTTAAAAAGAAAAAAATTAACAGCAAATATAAGCAAGTATGCTGTGTAGTTTTAGGATTGACATGCCCAGAAAAAAAAAGGAAAGAAAGACTGGACTTTTGCAATATTTCATCTGTGCAGTAGAACATTTTATTAGCTGAGGTTTATGGCCCTGTTTGCAATAATGAGCAGGAACAGCACAGTGTCCAGATTAGCAGGCATCAGTGCTACCATAAATCATTTTAAAACAAGACAGTTCTTCAAAGAAACACTAAACTTGTCAGTGGGCCACCTTTTAAATTACATTTTGTATTAATTTTAATGCCACAGGAAGAGCTTTTAGAAGCAGGTATTTCTGCATGAAGAATCATATTTAAACTAATACATTCGGAATAGAATTTGGAGACAAAATCTATAGCCCTGTTATGTGAACAAACCAGACTGTAATCATCTCTTTTGTACTAGAAGGAAATAGAAAAGAATTAGACAATTTTGTCATTTGTTTTGTTTGTCTTGGCAACAGGGCACCCTGGCATATCACCAGGAAGAAAGATTCATAAATGTGCAAGATTTTAAATAAATATGTTGCGTATAGATTGAAAGCACTGCAGAAAGTTTCAGGAAACGTCTGCCTCAATACATTTATCATTATGTGAACCTGTTATTGTAGGACCCTGAAAAAGCAGGACACTTATTTTAATCATGGTTATTTGTACAGTTCCATTGATTTCATTGTAAATTATTATTAAGAGACAATAAAAAGTGGTAGAATGAAGTCTCAAAAAGCCAGGGTCCACAAACCTAATGCAAATCACACATTAAGATGTGATACATGATGACAGGAGACAGGCCCTAGAACTATAAAAATGCTGAAGGAAATAACAGAGTTTTCTTCCTGCCCTTTTGGATTTACTGAAAGGCCATTCAAAGAAATTTTGTGAGAAAGATCAAAATAGAATTAGTTACTTAATGATTCCTTCTCCCTGCAAAATACAAAGGACAAAATTCATAAACATACTTAAAATGTCTTACTTTGCGAGAACTGGTTCATTTTGGAAGCTAGGATTATTCCTTAGGAACTTTTTACATGGAATCAGCTTCAAGAAATAAAAGAGAAAGAGAAATTTGTGCCTTTGAGTCATTCATTTGGTCAGCGTTAAATTTCTGGTTTTTTCAATGTGCTATGAGGTCTTCAAACACTTTTGCATGTTGCATCTATATCATCTGAGGGACTGGACCTGTCAAACCTATTCAATCACATAGCTGTTGAATGGACCTCGGGCACTGTTGTTCATGGCTCTTGGATATTTATTTGCATGTGAAAGGACAAACTTGGCCCCTGCATATGCAAGATCCTGCACACTATAATTTATAGATGCACTTCATAACATTTACATTTCAAAACAGAAACCAGTATTGAGCAAATATATGACCTCAAGTACCAGTAGCTTCATCATCTACCTGCTGGTTTCCACCCCTTTTTTTTTAGCCTGATGAATGTAACTATATATAGTTAAGTTCACATTTTCAAAGGTCTCTTACTCCTGTTTCTATTTATGGACTGAGAGGAGGTTTGATGGACTTTAAGACCTTTTCATGTGACGAACCAAGCTGTGCTCCTGTAGAATGTCAACTCCTTCGACCAGCAGAGAAGCAAAGGGAAGGCTGATTAGATGGAAATTGCCTCTTTTCAGGTAGTGGGAATCCATTTTAAAACTTCTTACCTGACTAGCCGATTTTGACCGATGCTCATGTCCTCCAGTAGGAATGTCACCGTATCTATACCCATGGATTGTGATTTGTTTCTCCACCTACTTTGTTTTCTGCTGCTTTAATCCACTGGGCATACATGAGTATACCCTACAATAAGTCCCCAGCAGATGTCAACTGACTGTAGCCAACTGAGTTGCAATGAGTTAAACCTGTTGATCCTTCACCTTTGCTTACCCACTTAGCTGCATAGATTCCAAAAAGCCTGACAGCCACAAATCCAGAAGCTAAGTACACAGATTTTATTCTAATGGCTGTGAAAAGGAAGACCTTTCAGTAATGCCACTGTAAGGTAAGATAATTTTATACCAGCTTTGTGCTGACACAAACGACTACCTGTAGTGCTTGAGGGGAGAGACCTGGCAAGTGTCTCACCTCTCCCTTTATTCTAGTTGGGGATGGAAGCTGTGACTATTTTTCCAATTTGATATAGAGTGCACTGAACCTGCCATAATAAAAATATTTAGATTACTGATAACCTGAGAGGTTGGGATGCCTTCCCTCAGCAATAGATATGATTAACCTTCACACACAAGTGTCACTCATTTGTGGTAATATTTTGGCAAATGTGCATGGTAACCACAGGGCTAATGTATTGTAATTGTCCTTAATCATTTGTTGATCTTGAAAATCTTCGTTACTGCATTGCTTCACCTAGATCTCTGATGTTTTCTGCTGGCACATCTTGGTTCAGGTGTTTGAAGGGTTAGTGGCTGAAGAAGTTTGTGTTCTGCCAAAGCTGCATGGGATGGTTGCCTGGTAACGATACCTGTGGCATAAAAAGTATTGCATCAGGCATATGCCTGTTCCTACCTCTCTTTAAGAGACAGCAAAGAATTATAGATATATTTTATTTAAGGAACCTAGAAGATCTAGAAGACCTGTTACCTGAGAGACAAAGCTGAAAAGGAAATTCTGTGAAACCGATATATCATTGGAGTCTGCCTTCTGTAAACCACTGCAGAATTAAATTAACTTCAATTTTAACACTCTAGATAGCTGCCATGGGAAAAAAAAACCACTTTCAGCTGCTTGCTGGGAGTCCCACCCCAGCAAGGCAGCCAAGTACTTTGGAGAGCAGTTAGGCATAAGGTCCTCCACATTTTGGCCCCAGGGGGCCTTCCAATGTGTTTAAACATCAACCAGCTAGACCACATGTTGCTGCCTGCAGCTGTAACTCACCGGGCACTACACCAGTCTCCTCTCTCAAGGGGAGACACACCAGCACACAGAGCTGGGTGACAGGTTCTGCACAACTCCCATTGCCCCCATGACCCATGCAGTTACCTGTGGCAAGACAAAATTACTGCCTCTTATCGACAGTACCCAAAGCCACAAACTGACCAAAGCAATATCAGTGGACCAGATAAGACCTTTACTAAGTCTCTGTCAAGGCTGGATGGGACCTCTATTATTGACTCCTCATCTTCTCAGCTGTTCCACCATTTTACTAGTAGGTTTATTCCTATGTCTATCCACCTGTTGGGGGGGTGGATGGTGGTGGTGGGGTACATTCTTTAGTAACTAATAAAGGCTAAACAATGAATAAGTGACAGAAATGTTCTGATAGACAGAAAGTATATTTTGCCTGCCCACTTAATGGCATCATAGGCTATTACCATGGCTGTCAAACTGCAGTCTGGAAAACAGTGAGCATCTGTGAAGGGTCTGAGGGTCCTTGTTAAAGAAAGACCTTTACAGCATCCCCAGTTCCACTTAGTTTAAGGATGGGCACAGGTCTGCTGGTCCCAAGGGTTAAACATTACTTGAGCTTGGAAAAAAATGTACAGTACTACAGAACCACAGAATGGCTGAGGTGGGAAGGGACCTCTGGAAATTGTCTCATCCAACCCCATCACTCAGAGCAGGGTCAGCTAGAGCACGTTGCCCAGCACTTTGCCTGGTCCTTATCTCAGAGGAACTCTAGTCCACTGCTTTAACTCTTTTCACATACCTCTTGAGTCCTTAGAAGCTCACTCTGGCTGACACCACAAAGCCAGATGTGGCAAGGTTGAAAGGAAGAGATAGGGTCTTCTAGCTAAATTTCCTATTTATTACAGTCAGAGATGTTTGCCTATTCATTGTGGCATCAAGTCCAATAACCTCTGGTTAATTACAGCAAATCTTTTAGGCTGACATTTTAATCTTGACTTTAAAACTCCAAGTGACAGAGAAGCCAGAACATATCCTAGACAAATTATTCTAATGATTAATTATCACTTCCATTTAAAAAAAAAAAGTGGAGTATCTGAATTTTTCCAGGAATGGATCTTGATATGCATATCTGTTAGATCAAAAAGACTTCTATTGTCAGGATTTTTCCCCCAGATAAATATTTATGGACTATGATATTCATGTTTTTATATGCTCTTGGATAAGATACATCCAGTAGCAGTCATATCATAGTAGTCTATGCAATTTTAATAATTATTGAATCACTATTTTGCTGTGCTACTACTTAAGAAGATGCGATATGATCCATCAGAGTGCATTCTATAAAGAACTGAAAGGAAAGTCAGCAGTGTTGATTAGCTACTGTGAAGTGGGGAAAAAAAAAATATCTAGCTTGCTTGCAGTGAAGTTTATCCTCAAATCTCCTGTGGCCAGAGTTCACATTTTCTACATTTTGTTGTCATTAAATAGAATCTTAACCTTGGGCATAAAATGATTTCAAATAAACAGCTGCTAAACACTAGAGAGGTAGAAGGTTGTGTAATGCTTGTATGCTCAACTCTGGGAAAGTTGTTTTATTTTTTTATTGCTAACCCAGTTTTATCCAGCCTCACTCAAATTTTGTAATTGCACAACCTGAAGGGTAAAATGTGTGCATGTGTCGGGATAACTATATTCTGTCCAGTGAAATGACCCATACAAGCAGAGCCCAGAATCCATCATACCCTAGCACCTGTCACTCCCCTCTTTCCTGATTCCCTCCCCATGCCAAAATACTTCAGTCACATCAACAGAATCCTGAAAAAGAAAGACCCTGGAAATATGTTAGTTATGACAGCAGACTTCCAGACACAGTCTGCTCTTTCCTTCTGAATGAGCTAACCATGGTTCTACCAGTCCCAAATGCAGACTGCAGATTTATGGCACTAGTATTATCTTTGCTTTTAGAGAGCTGGAGGCTTTATACATCAACAATAGTAATTTATTCCTTCTGGAAACAACAGCAGGTGTAGAACATTGGCTAGCTGAATTCTTCAGAAATTTGTAACTTCTGAATAATGATGAAATTATGATAATATCTCAAATTGCTTTCTTATTTGAATACAAGACCTACACCCTTCTAGCTAAGAACAGATGCCTAAAGTCTTCACAGAGTTCCTCCCTAAACATCCACAAGCTAATAAGTATCCCACAAGTTATCCAAAACTGGGAAACTCAGTATCAGACAGTGAGTGTATCTGTCAGTGGTCGTCCTGTCATCCTCTCTCCATGCCTGAATACTAAGCGGTAATAGCTGTGCTGTGTGTCTCTGGATCACACTGCTGCAGCCAGTTCTTGTGAGAGAAAGCTTCAGCACCTCCCACTGCTTGCTGCTGGAGATGGTTACTGGGCTGGAGAGGATGCTCTGAGGCACAAGGCTAGCATCCACCTTCTCATGAAGGCCCCTTAAAAACAGGTTTCTGAATAAATAAGGCTAGTAATGTTCCAAAACTCACTGAAGGTACTAAAATTTCACCTGTTGGCCTCAGTGTTTATCATTTTTAAGAAAATTAATTTAGCTTCCTCTAGGGCAGTCTCCATCTGATGAGCTGCATCGGTAGGCTGCCCAAGGCCATAGCCTGCCTCTCTCTCCGCCAGCTGCATCAGCCACATGCAGTATCACAGGTAGGCAAACACCTTTGGGAAATCAACACCAGCTAATTACTATTTACATTTTCAATTACAGGTGAGTAGGAGTAAATTTCTCTACCTCTCTTTGCAAATCCTTAGATTATAATTAAGATATCAGCACTGTTTTTGAGGGCTTCCCTCTCCAGTCTCTATACTGAGCCTACTAGTAGTTTACCATTAACATTTCTCAGCTGATCACACGTTACTCTCACAGCTGTGCTCTCTGTGCATGTGGTGGAGGTGGTTTAAACAAAAACCACAGGAGAGGAACACTGTAACCGGCCTGGAATAATACACAGTTGCCTGGAAGATCTGAGGCACTTGGCATTGCCTGAGCTGCAAAAGGAGACATAAATGCTACCATAGCTAAGGTCTTCTTTGAGGCAGAATAGAAGAACGCACCAGGAAAATGTCTATAAAAGATGGCTTCCCAAGAGACCCAGTTGCAGACGTTAATTCAAGCCAGAGATGGAGGTTGCATGCACTGTTTACTTTCTCCCCGTTTTTTCACACACACATCGACTAAGCAGTTTTCCTGGCCTCAAACCCATTTCCAATTATCGTTATTTGGGCTCATCCCTAATGAACTTTTTCATTTTTATTGACTATGGTTCTTACTAGCCTGGTGGTACAATATCTGAGAGAAGAGGGAGACGTGATTCCTCCATCAGGAGAGCCGGTAGAGAAGACAGAGTTGGCCGTTTCAAAGGAAAAAGTATAGCTGGGGTTCTCCTTGCCACTGACCCTCTACTTTTCCCTCCAGTCTTCCTGATTATCCAGAGACAACTTCCAGGCATGTGCTTCCCTGACACTGAGAAACTGTCACTTGTAAAGTGTGTCTCTGCTTTATATATACAGGTATACCCTATATTGCTGACTAGTAGCAGAAATGTGTAAGAATAGGCAGAGGTGAATGTCCCTGTTTAGATCTTCTTCAGCAAGGAAAGCAGAGGGTTTCCTTGGAGTAGTTAGAAGAAAAGAAGCAGCAAACTAACGGGAGAAGTAATTCACTAGTAATTAGGAGAAGGATCCAGAAGTGTTCAATCTCTATGTGTGCATAAAAAATGAGACATAAAGAAGATGCTCCAACTTCCTAATTCTCATGAGATATTCAACTGAAAAATTCATCAATTCATTATTTGTTTGCTCTACATGAATACAAAAATCCTGCTTTTCCTTTATTTTTACAGAACATAAACAACAGAAACCATGTCATGACTTGTCTGGAATCATCCTCAAGATGAACTGTGTAGACAACAGTACTGTGTGCTGTACTAAAATATGTGGGGGGTTTTCTACTTCAGAATATTTCAGCAAATATCCATGTATAAGATCTAAAGCCAGCTCCCAGTCCATAACTCTGTCCTTCTTCATGGTGAGTTCAGGAGAGTTTTATTTAAGAATTTCCAAGCTCTGTCAGAACTGCAATGTCAGAAACTTTATGCTAACAGTAGTCATTTGTCAGCACCATAAGTTTACATCTTTGGTGATGCTGTATCAGTAACACTCAAGGAGAAACTTCTAAAGGACTGATGTTGATGCTGGAAGTTATGTCAATTTTTTATCACTTCTTGGCAGCTGAATTCATATCTTACATAAGTTAAGATTTTTGATTTCTGAATCCTGGTTAAAAAAACAACCAGAAATTAGAGTTGTTTCTTGTTTAGATGTTTACTTTTACTCAGACAAATAGATAGGTATATATGTTTGTATATAAAGTTTATTTAAATGAATATATGCATATATAAAATATACTATATTTTTAATCTGCATATATAAACATTTTAATCAACATTTTGGATATATATTAACTATCACTCGCTTTTTTGTGTGTTTCTTCAGTATTTTGTCTTACAATATTCATAAAAGAATATGACCTTGCTTCAGTGATAGAGGTCTTGATTTAGCAGGGCTAACGCTAGTCTGGGCACTACTGACAACCAAAAGCAGATGGGTCCATACTGTTCACTGAGGCAGTGGCCCAGGACTACCACGGATCAAGATTGTTACAGAATCACCCCAGCACAGGCAGTGTTTTGTAGCTGTACCTGCATCAGCTGGCTGGTGGGGAGGAGTTTCTGGCTTCGAATTTTCTTGGTGTGTCCTATATGAAAACAAGTGGCCCACAAACCCACACTTGACTCATATAATCACTTTCCCTTTCTATAAGAAATAGTAGAAGAAGATATTAGTATTAACTAAGACTGTGGTTTTCCTTGTTTCAGTTTTAGTTGGGTAAACAAGCAAAGATGATAAACTGCATTGTCAATAGGAGGAATTTTCCATCCAGCAAACCAGTACAGCAAAGTCCAGCAAAGTTCTCCCAACAGAGGCCTTGCCCTAGACAGCTAAGATCTAGGTGAAATACTGTGAAAACTGGCTGGCTTTTTCACAGGTTGTTTACAGGGTAATACGAATGAGATTCCTTTTTCCTTCTTTCATCCTCCCATTTGTGTTACTTCTTTTTAAGGCCAAGCTGTCAGGCAAATGAGTTCTTAAACTTACTGTCTTGTTTTTCTCCCCCCCCCCCCTTTTGTTTTAATATTTGGAGTTTACAGTATTTCCAGGTATAAAACAGGAGAAGTGAGCAATCCCAGTGGCTACTTTGCTAGATACTGTGCAGACACTTGAAAGAGACAGCCCCTAACTCAGGCTATCTATGAAAGATGGATAAAAGGGTAGGTAGAAAAGAAATCGTTTCCTCCCCCAAGCTGTGTCTGTGTGTGTGTGCGTGTGTGTGTGAGTGTTTCTTGAGGTGTAGACAGCTTAGAAACTGTAATGGTTTTCCTAAGTCTACGCAGGAAACATATTACAGAACCATGGACTGATTCAAGATCCACTGTCCCACTCAGATTTTAATCACAAACCACTCCTTCCCTTCTCAGTATCTTTCTTTTGAAAAAGATCTTTAGTGATCAGAACACAGGCACAGCCACCCAGGCACATTTCTCCTCCTCATGACAGACAAATGTTGTTAAAATATATACATATGGAATTTAAATTTGCTTTTGCTCAAAGATGAATATGACAAGGGATTGGGTTAGGCTTCTTTTCTCCAAAATTGCTTCAGGCTAAACCCCAGGATTGAGATACCACAGAGAGCTGTGAGATAACAACAAAGAACAAATTCTGGAAAGCAAGCTATTAAAGCCAGAAGATTGTTCTGTTTTCCTGTTGGTCTTTATCTGCATTTATTAGTGTATTTTTTAGAGATTAACTTCAAGGATCAGATTGTCCAGCAAATTCAGATTCCTTTGGGGCTTTGCAACAACTCTCCCAGACTGACAAAAAGATTTCAGTGCAAAGCAAGGTAACTTTTCCCACATCTGATTTCTTTGCCTAGTTTATTTTGTGGTTTTGGTTTTTTTGGGTTTTTTCCCATCCTAATCTGTTTATTTCAAGAACATTCTTAAGGATGTAAGGCTTGTCCTCAGTAGTTTTGAGGTCTGTTTAACCCAATAGTCTCTCTTTTCAACAGCAGACACCTCACCAGAGGGGCAAGAAACCCACTAATCTGTTCTTCTTTATTTATGCTAGAATTTAATTAAAACCTGTAACATAAAAGTTTACATCCTTGTTAAAACTTTCTTTCCCCCTGTAGCTTGCGAGTGTTTTGAATCCCCCTTTAACTTTTGATTCTTGGTTATAAATATCAACATCAGAAGTAAGAATTTCCTGTCAGTTTTCATTCTCTCCTGCTTTCCATTTTTCATATTTATTGCTTTTTGTTTCCATATAAACCAGTCTAGACATATTTGTCCTGATCAGAAATGTATGTTCCACCTGAACACTAGTTATTTAAACAAGGTTTTCACAGCAACATTACAAATTTTCTTTCATCTGTGGAGAAATTCATTTGTTATCATAATCCCAGAGTTCAAAGCAGGCAGGAACAACCTACTCCACCCCATAAGACAGCAACAAGGATACACCATAAAAAAACTACTCCTCTCTGATGTTCAGCGTATCAAGGTTGCCACCCTTCAGATCCCATTCAGTAAAATTGGAAAAAATACTGAGTTTTGAAGAATAAAAAGTGATGAGCCCTAAGCATTACTTTAAATGTCCTAAAATGCAGGTTTACACTTTAAATACTAAATGGAGCCTTATAAGGAAAGGGAAAGGGAAAGGGAAAAAGCACCAGCATTCTGCTCTCTAACTGGGAAAACCATGCAGCATACATGCTTTACTACATGCTTTAGTGTATCAATTCCCCTGCTCAACCTCTGGAAACAGTAGTCAGTGGTGTGCCAGAAGGAGGCTAGTAGGCAATCGTGCATCAATGGGGTCCATGTTAGTTGCCATTAGCCAGTCACCCTCTAACAGTTTTTAAGCTGACTTAGGCAATGAGGAAAGGAAGGATAGCATTAAATTATTTATTATTTTCCCTTCCCAGCAACCAAAACCAGCATCCCACTGTAGCTGTAGCTGAAAACGATGGAACACAAAGATTGAAATAGTCAGCTTACCTATAAAGTTAGAAAACACGTTTTCTTTCTCTGATAAAGGGAGATGAAACTAATGATAATACAAACATTTTTACCTAGAGAAAAACAAAGTAAGTTAGGAGCAGCAGTTCTCTGGATGAATATTCTAAATTCATAAAATTGCTCTTTAGCTTTCTAAACAATAAATTGCCAAAGAGCAATTTTTAAGAAGCTCTACAGGAAGAAATTGGCATAATTATTCCTTCTTAAACAAATAGCACAGGCACTCCAGCCTTTATTTAGTTATGGAGGCTTTAAGCAATGTACTTTTCTACATTCATTAAACAGAACCTGAAGATCATGCATCTTCTGCCCAGAAGCAATCAGAATCATAATAACTGCACTGTATCTCTGAAAGCTAATCACACAGATACCCATCAGTTAAACAGAAGTTCAGTAGTTAGAGATTTCAGTTACCTTTCATTAAGATGCAAGTAAGGTACAATTTCTTTTTAGTTTACTGCATTCATTTAAAGTGATTTTTAAAGATTTTTTTTCTAAAACGAAGAAGTCCATTCATGAACACCATGAAAATTGATAGATATAAATTCCCCAGTGACACAGATCCTGGCTAACAACCAAAGGTTTATATTCATTTAGAAAACTGGTTTCTACGTAAAATCGTGGAGCTGACTAGATGAAATAAACAGAAATCAGCGTACAAGACTTGCTATTACTGAATGAATTCTTGATTGTTACACTCCCTTTAAAAAGTGTTTATTTATTCTTTTCATATCACTTACATGAAGTAATTCATATTTCATATTACTTATATTGAACTACGGATGTCATCTATCTGGAGTTCTGTAAGGCCCTTGACAGGGTCCCCCACAACACCCTTCTCTCTAAATTGAAGAGATATGGGTTTGATGAATTGATTGTTCAGTGGATGAGGAATTGGTTAGATGGTTGCATCCAGAGGGTTGTGGTCAACGGCTCAATGTCCACATGGGGATCAGTGATGAGTGGTGTCCCTCAGGGGTCTGTACTGGGACCAGTACTGTTTAATATCTTCATCAATGACATAGTGGGATCGAGTGCACCCTCAGCAAGTTGGCAGATGACACCAAGCTGAGTGGTGTGGTTGACGCACCTGAGGTATGGGATGCCATCCAGAGGGACCTGGACAAGCTTGAGAAGTGGCCCATGTGAACATCATGAAGTTCAAGGCCAAGTGCAAGCTCCTGCACCTGGGTCAAGGCAACCCCTGTATCAATACAGGCTGGAGAATGAAGGGATTGAGGGTAGCCCTGCCAAGGACTTGGGGTTACTGATGGATGAAAAACTGGACACCAGCCAAAAATGTGCAATCACAGCCCAGAAGGCCAACCATATCCTGAGCTGCATCAAAAGAAGAGTGGCCAGCACGTTGAGGGAGGTGATTCTGCCCATTTACTCTGCTCTGGTGAGACCCCACCTGGAGTACTGCGTCCAGCTCTGGGGTCCTCAGTACAGGAAAGACATGAACCTGTTGGAGTGAGTCCAGAGGAGAGACACAAAAATGGTCAGAGGGATGGAACACCTCTCCTATGAAGAAAGGCTGAGACAGTTGGGGTTGATCAGCCTGGAGAAGAGAAGGCTCTGGGGAGATCTTATTGCAGCCCTTCAGTACTTAAAGGGGGCTTATAAGAAAGAAGGGGACAAGCTTTTTAGTAGGACCTGCTGCAAGAGGACAAGGGGTAATGGTTTTAAACTAAAAGAGGTAGATTCAGACTAGATCTAAGGAAGAAATTGTTTACAATGAGGTGGGTCAAACACTGGAACAGATTGCCCAGAGAGGTGGTAGTTGCCCCATCCCTGGAAACATTCAAGGCCAGGTTGGATGGGGCTCTGAGCAACCTGATCTAGTTGAAGATGTCCCTGCTCATTGCATGGGACAATGCATAAGATAAACTTTAAAGGTCCCTTCCAACCCAAACTTTTCTGTGATTCTATACGTACATGAATTAAATAAAATGCATACCCTTCTGTTAGCATAAATAGCACATTATAACAGCTCTGGTACATAACTGCTTCCTTAATACATATGTGTGTGCTCCAGACATTTAAGTTTACCATTCCATAGGCCACCACATTCCTCCTTTGCCTGTAACCCAGCTCAGGTGGAAATTCAATGTATTTAACCTCATTTCCAAAATCTTGACTGAATTAATAGTAAATCACATCAGGGATTCTCTCTAATCTCTCCACCTGCATGAGCATAAAGGGTATGCCTGATAGCATCTGTGTGTCATTTGCAAGGGCTGAGGTAACAAAGCTTTTGTCAAGCATTTAAATAATGGGAGAATAACACATAAGGATTCTCACATAACACACACCTTTGAAACACTTGGCTTAAACTAGCATTTTCCCAAGTGATTATACCAAAGACTTCATTGCAAAGGAATAAATTCCTATTCTTTCTTTCCCACTCTCATTTCTCTCTCTCTTGAGAATATATAATGCTGAAATGGCATAATTTCCCCTAGAAATGTAAGAATCCACGAATGGGTGGACATACCTCCATTGACATATGTAAGAGGCCGAGGATACGAATAAATGAGTCCTTAATACTAATTCCCTTCTCTAGTTACTTTAGGTAGGAGAGTCATAGCAATTTCTAAAAAAAAAAAATAATTCAATTATGGGTTAAAAGGAAGTATATTTGAAGTTATTAGAAATCATGAACATCTGTCAGTCATAAAAATGGATCTATGATGTTCCAGTTCTATCTTTAAAAATGTTATTTACAACACTATTCTGCATACCAGCAATTAGTAATTTGTATGTATCTTTAGCTAGTCTCACCTTTTGATCCAAGAGACCATTAATTAGCGCAATTCTTTCCATTACCATTTCAAATGGTTTTGTACAAGAAAAGGGACAGTTGAATTTTTTTTAACACAGCCAGCACTCAAAATTGTGATATTAATTATATCCAGAAATGAAATGTACATCAATACCGCCTGAAAGATCTTCCTTCAGTACAGCCTTTTGGTCTGTGAACACTTTGAATGATTCTAGCTTCATGTCCTCCTCAACTGATTCATAGGCACTTTGTGGGTTTTTAGAAAGTTCTAGCTTCAGCTCTTTCTTGGCAAAACTTTGCTCTTAAGGATGCACAGCTAATATAGGAGTAGATCTGTTCTTTATCTAAATCAGCAAAGCTCCAATAGCTCAGTAGGGAGTATATTGATTTATGAGAGTTGGGCACAGCCTGTAGTCCATGAAATTGTCCTCTTTGTATGATCTAAAGACAAATCAGAGTTAATGTGCAGTAGATATATCTGAAAGCTAAATTTGTACCATTATCCTGACATCCATCACCACTTACTATGCCCTGTCCACCTTAGCATTGTTTCCAGATTCCATTAAGTCCAGCAAAATTTGTAATTAATGATTGATTCCATTTGTTTTCTGGCACTGTATCTGTAGGGTTGCTGTCAAAGAAGTGTTGCTGGATTATACTTCTACTTATTTATTTACTTGTTTCAGTCTCAGTGGTTTAATAAGCCTCCATCACCTCCAGAAAACTGATGAAAAGACAGTAGGAAAAATGTGTCCTTTGAGGGACACAGCTTCTGGTATTTTGTAGCCCTGCCTGCTTGTAATGCTCTGGAACCTGTGCATGTGCACACTCATGGAAAGAGCAGAACATCTGAGCATAAAATTGTGGCAAATTTAGAGCCCTTTTTTTCCCAATTTAATTCAATTTTTGCATTTCTTAAAAGCACAGTGGTATTTAAACAAGTTTAGAAATTAAGGGTGGCTGCTTTCCCTACCCGTACACAGGATGCACTTAGCGAGAGAACATTCCAGTTCCCCATAGATGCTAGGGAAGGTAATATTTGCCTTTAGATAACATGTGAGACTAGAAGCAGTAATTTATATTCTGCGCTCTCTCAGATTCAGTTATCCAGAGAGGCTAAGTCAGCATTTCCACTACTCAATGCCCAAGGCCAGATCTTCAGCACCTCTAAAGGGATGTTTCTTTGCCTCTATTTCTGATATATCTGTCTCTAAAATCTTAAACCTTGGCTTCCCACAACTGTGTAGCTGGAAGCTTTCTTTCCCAGGATGTCTAAAGTGTAACTATAAGCTGAGATCATTCATGCATTCTGCAAAACATGTCCTCGATAGCATTTGTAGGAAAGGTCTTAAGAAGAATTTCAGCATATTCTTTAAGCAATCGCTTAATTTAATTAACATGCCCATTGTGAAATTACATTTTCACTCTGAATATTTCTATAAATGTACATGTTTTAAGGAATTTAGATATTGGCTAATTTTATATAGAAGCTGAGAGTAACACATTATTTCTATTGCAAACACAATGAGTTGACAAAGCACAGTCTAAATAGCAGTATTATAGAATTCATATGAACTTTATATTTGATAAAATCCTAACATACATATCTATAGTATCATTCATACATGAGTTTGACATGTTCACAACTAAAGAACAAGCTAGTGAAAAATGACTGTAAATTTAAAAACATAAATGATAATTGAGATGTATCTGCAACCAACATACTAATCACAAATGTTCTCTCTCCTTTTCTCAAAGAACTGTCTCTGCATATCATCCATAAAACAAATGGTAGCTGAATATTTTGTTTCATTTAAGAGAAGGCAATAAACACACACAGGGTCACTGTGAGAATATGTAGGTTGATGCAATGTCCCAATCCACTGGTGAAGCTATGGAAAGAACAGGCAGCTTAGTCTGGTACAAACCCCTGAGGCATCCACATCCTCCGGAAGGAGCTGCAGCTAGTGAACATGAAAGCAACTTGCCTCAGCAAATGGAAAGTATTTTCAAAGCGTGTTAGGGAGTTAAGTGCTCTAGAGATTCCCTCATCTTTTCTCTGTAATAGAATGGAGTATTACTCCCACTTTTCCCTCTCCATCTTTGTAGTGGCTTTTAGGAATAGCATTAGGACAGCCACTACAAAAGATATCAAATAAGTGAAGTGGAGGTGCGCAGGTGTTGTTCTACAAGAGACCTTATTCTATGCTCATGACCTTGACCTCTCCATATCATGAAAATGTGTGTATATAAAATGCTAAATTCTTAGCCTATTTTATGGGAGGAAAATTCTGCAATGGAGAAATAAGAGAAAACATCATTAGTTCAAACTCATAATTTCCATTCCTCTCCAAGAAAATTACCTGTCAGGGGAGTAATAAGGCCCTTCATTGTGCCTCTAGCAGCATAAAGTGTTGCCAGGAATTTAAGGGGGAAAGCTGAACAAGCTGACCTTACTTAAACTTCAGTCTGCCTAAATTCTGAAAAGCACTTACATCTATAAAATGGCATTCAGTGGATAAAAGGGGAGAAGATTGGAGGAATGAGATTTTCCTGTCTTTCCCGCTAAAATGCCAATTATTGCTCAGATTGCGCATTATTTGCCAAGCCTGGTGAGTCATAACCTTGAATATCCAAATGCTCACCACATGGTTGCAAAGACTTGCTTTGTAACAGACTACGTAAGGGAATCTAGCCAAAACCCAGACTTAATTTAGATTCTACCATTGATTTGATTTAAAACTTTCCTCCACTGGTCCTAGCAGAGCTGCACACAAGCAAATCCCTAAATAACGAGTCACACACTGAACACTGAACACAAATCAATGGTCCAACTCAACAGTTTTCAGACCAATCCACCTCCAGAATGGTATCACTCTTCAGTTATGCCAAGCAAATCTACCATCAAATTCCTGAATGTTGTGCTTTGATCTTTTTGTTTAGAAATTCAATATGATGTTTCTGTGCTTGTCATGGAGAAATCAGGAATGAAGAGGAAAATGCTGACAGCTCTGACTTCACTTGTAACTGTTGTGTTGTCTGTGAAGTCATCCTATTCAGCATGTTAGTGCAGGTGTGTATGCACTCTGCCATATTGATAACAGAAGGGGAGAAAATAGTGATCTCCTAAAAGCCAGGAGTTAAACCTTTTAGACTTACATGACCTTCATACATTGAATCAAATTGACTGAGCCTTAGTTCATTCATGGCCTTAAAGATTCAACAGGAAATCTTCACAGGGAAAAAAAAAACCAAAACCAAACCATCACTTTCTTACTAATAACCAGTCATAGTGGAAAGAGATATTGGGACTGCCATTCATACCTAATCAGGACATGCTTTAAGTTTTTATAATTTCCTTGGCTACTATATGATTCTCATTTTTATGGAGTTACTTAATGGAATAGTTCTTACTGTGATTAAGCCTATTTATTATTAATGATGTGATTGTTTCTTTTGTCCTCTCTCTTGTTCAAATGGCTCTAAATTCTGATCATGGAAGACAGAGTTGGTCAAATTCTGATCTCAGTAAGACTGTCATAAGCTGAAATATTTAACTACATTGAGTGAAAGGAATCATTCCGGATTTATAAAGGCACAAAATAAAAATCTGGCCAAGTATATCAAAGGTAACCAAACATAAAATTCATTGCTACATCCTCATGAAGACACAGCAAACTACAAAGATCAGTAGACCTTGAAGAAAAGATAAATGAGCAGGTAACTGATCCAGAAACAAAACAAAATGAAAGACACCTTTGCCAACAAACATTTAAAAAGTGCTGAACTACCCAGAACGTAAAAAATGTTACAAACAGACAACATCTTCACTTCAAATGAAAAACCTATGAAATCAAAGCCCCATGTGAACAAAAGGAGCTAAAAAGTAAACAAATTCCAGTCTTGCCAAAATAGGGCAACAATAGGGAAGCAGGTAGAATCTGGAGGTCAGGCAAAACATTAGTAAATTCAAACATAATTTTGAAAAGATTAATTTCTAAACTTGAAAATGTAACTCTATTTTAATGATACTTCTTAAAGTATAAAGACACTGTTGCTTCAGAACAACTTCAAACAGGGGTTTTTTTCCATTGCAAAAACAGTAAGAAAAAAAGGTTCTGCTTCTGAAAAGAGTGGTTATTCCTCTCCCTTTCCCATTTCTTCACCCTCAAAATAAACTAAATGTAGCCTTTTTTTTTTTCTCAAAATTATTCAGATAATTTGTTGTTCTTCTAATCTTTTGTAGCCTATACTTCCACACAAATTTTAACCCATTGTGGATTAGCTGAACTTTGGGACATCATCTACATAACACTGTATGTAAAAAAGCAGCAGCAGACTGATGTTAACTCTTCTGATAACTATGGCACTTAGATAAAGTACTACTCAGCTGCCTGTGGTTCTCAGGAAAAAATCACACAAGAGCAAATGACACTCTAAAGATGCCTTCCTTTCTTCAGCTTGGAACTGTCAAGTGAGGAGTTTTATGTACAGACATATAAAACAAACTCTATAAATTGCTGCTCTTCCTGTACTGCTTAGATTGGTAACCAGCTTTCCAAGATGATGTTCCTGACCTTCTGTGTCACTTAGCATAGACTAAAAAGATGGCAGCAAAGTCACAGACCTACCAGCAAATTTCTTTGGATTTCTGTAGCTGGCGATGTGCAGATGGAGGCTCTCAAAGCCAATCAAGAGACTGAAGCAGTGCCCTTGCTTGCTAGTTGGCTGCACTTTAGAGGCTAATATGGTCAATGTCTTCCTAATTGTCTAGAAATAGTTGACTGCTCTTGCTTGCAGACAGTGCAGAAGGTAAGGACTCTCCTTTGGATACTGCAGATTGTCTCAGTGTGAGCAATTTTTCTGCTGCCAATATCACCTTGCTGTGATGAAATTTTAAATCTCTCTTAGACATCTTCTGGGAAATCTTCAGATGGTTAGTTATCTTGACTTTCCAGGTTCTTTGTTTCACCACAATCATTCAAAGAGAAGCCAAAGATCAGGTCCCTGACCACTTAATATTGTTCACTGTCATTTCTGCATTCTAACATTGTTTCTTCACTTTTTTTTCTAAAGTGTTTTTAAATACTTTCTTTAATTCAATGAAAATTATTTGTTTGTTTCTCAAACCTATTTATATTCTAATATTTAATAGTTTCCACCTTTGAAGAAATGAAACACTGTAATAGAATATCACTTCTTTATTAAAAGTCAGTCTAACATGTTATGCATGTTTTGGAGTGTTAAGAAGGCATAATGCTATCCAAAAGTCATTCAATTCTTGTGTTTAATGTCCTACACAAGCTTTTATGTCTGGTTTTTCCTCACTCTGAAATTACAGTATATTCCATTCTTTCCTGTACAGCAAAATGCAGATTATACTGCAGTTCTTTTGTTCCAAATCTAACAGGAACATTTTTTTAAGCTGTCACTTTGATAATAATTTTGTAGAAGCTATAGCAACACAGAGAATATTTTTTTTGTTTCAGTTGATTATGACAGACATTATAAATTACCATTTATGCATAACCTTTTCATCAGCAACATTACAGCAACTTAAAATCAAGTGATAACATATAACATATTATCTAATGCCTGCACCTGGGTTTTCAGGCAAAGCTGTCCTGACTGTTCTTCACTTGTAGAAAGCCCCAAATACAGTGGCTGTGCTTTCACACCATCATTCAGTTGTAGTGATGAAGTCAAACCTACACAAAAGGATCCTGGAGACCCCTTATGCACTCTAGCAGAGCATGGTGTGATTTCTCTGTGATGTTATATAAATGAAGAATTTATGGGCAAGTTATCAGGCTTATCACTTTGCATACCTTATGCTACATATGCAAGATAGGTAGCAGGCAGAGCACAGGCTGAATACTGCTTATCTTTTCCCTTGGGAATGGTCTTCCCCAAAAAATCTAGGCTGATGCTCAGAGCAAAACTGAGGGAAAAAAGTTTCACACATCATCTTTTTCCTGTCATGATGCATAGACTGAGCAAAATTATTTGTTATTGGCAGTTAAAAGGATTTAGCCCAGATATGCAATTGGATCCTGCAGTTGCTAAAAAGTATGAAGAAGAATGCACCCCCACTGGCTCTTCGAACAGAAATTATATAAAACCCACCTTTGTCTAGTCTACTTTTGGTTCCAAATACTTTCTACTGAAGATCTCCTTCTGCCAACACGTCCTATCTGTTATAATACCTTTTCCCACTGCTGGTCCAGGAAGAGCTGGTCACAGGAAAAGTAACACATAACATGGTGTGATGGCTTTACCTTGGCTGAACACCAGGTGCCCACCAAGCCGCTCTATCACTCCCCTTCCTCAGCTGCATGGATGAGAGAAAATATAACAAAGTCTCTTGGGTTGAGAGAAGGACAGGGAGAGATCACTCAGCAATTACCATCACAGGCACAGACTCAACTTGATCTAAAATTAATTTAATTTATTGCCAATCAAAATCAGAGTAGGATAATGAGAAATAAAACTCAAATCTTAAAACACCTTTCCCCCACCTCTCCTTTCTTCCCAGCCTCAACTTTATTCCTGATTTCTCTAACTCCTCTCCACCAACGTCACAGGGGGATGAGGAATGGGGGTTGCAGTCAGTTCATCACATATTGTCTCTGGTGCTCCTTCCTCCTCACACTCTTCCCCACCTCCAGCATGGTGTCCCTCCCATGGAAGACAGTCCTCCATGAACTTCTCCAACATGAGTCCTTCCCACAGGCTGCAGCTCTTCATAAACTGCTCCAGCATGGGTCCCTTCCACAGGCTGCAGTCCTTCAGGCACAGACTGCTCCAGCGTGGGTCCCCTGCGGGGTCACAAGTCCTGCCAGAAAACCTGCTCCAGCGTGGGCTCCTCTATTCACAGGTCCACAGATCCTGCCAGGAGCCTGCTCCAGCACAGGCTTCCCACAGGGTCACAGCCTCCTTTGGGCACCCACTTGCTCCAGCGTGGTGTCCTCCCCGGGCTGCAGGTGGAGATCTGCTCCCCCGTGGACCTCCCTGGTCTGCAGGGGGACAGCCTGCCTCACCACGGTCTTCCCCACGGGCTGCAGGGGAATCTCTGCTCTGGCGCCTGGAGCACCTCCTCCCCTCCTTCTGCACTGACCTGGGGTCTGCAGGGCTGTTCCTCTCACATGTTCTCACTCCTCTCTTCAGCTGCAGTTGCATAGGTTTTTTTCACTCTTTCTTAAATCTATTATCCCAGACATGATACCGCTGTCGCTGGTAGGCTCAGCCTTGGCCAGTGGTGGGTCTGTCTTGGTGCTGGCTGGCACTGGCTCTGTCAGACATAGGGGAAGCTTCTAGTAGATTCTCATGGAAGTCACCCCTGTAGCTTCCCTGCCACCAAAACCTTGCCATGCAAACACAACACACATGGGAATATGTGGCTCTGTTAAGCATTTAATATCCAAGTTTACCCTGCATTTTCTCCCATTTGTTCAGTACATGTTATCCTGCAATTTACTGCCAAATGCTGCAAGTGTTGGCCAGATTCTCACAACCTCATTCTCACTAAAGCAGGACAATGCTCTGAAAATGACCACATTGACTTCCTCATTGCCAAATCCGTACATACTTAAGGAGCGACAGAATCTAGTGCTTCATATGTGTAACCAGAAATACCTTTTGCAGAAATCCTGCAGAATGGAGCGGTCTTATTCCTTCAGTTTGAGACAAAACATTGGCACTAAAGATCAGTATTGGAAAGCTGTTGTTAATTAATAGATTAGCAATAGATTGATTTCATAGTGTTATTTAGCAGACATTGTATCTGGATAGATCTAAGTTTGGGGCAAAAACTGCACAGCTCTGAGATTAAAATCACTGCCCTGGGATAGGCAGTGCTAGTCCCAAATCAGAGATGTAAGTAACAGGGCATGAAGGTCTCTGCTGGGCAAACTGGAGCCGGTCTCAAAACTCATTGCAGGCACTGCTCCTGGCATTAGAGCACCCTACTGCCTTTCAAAAATGAGAAGACAGGCTTAGATTTTTACTCCCTTACTTGATTGGTATTATATATTTATAACTGGATTATTCACTGCAGTATACTCTCTGTTCTGTAGCTGGAGTATTATAACAATGTTCTATTTTCTAGCCAGTGACAATTAGCAGTTTAATTGTTTTGCCAAACTAGTATTAAGCTAGATAGCCAGAGAGCTCACATAATGACTGTGTTGCTAGTCCCCTTCAGCGTTTATTTCAGCTGCAAAGTCCCTTACGTGATTTGTTCTTTGTTCCAAAAAATGGTCAAGGAAATAATTTGCTACATCACCAAAATGAAGAAATCAGTTTAATAATTGGAGGGTAAGAAGCCCTCAAAAGCCACTCATTTGCTTGCACTCATTGTCCTCTCCTCATTAATAACACTTTGCATATGGAGCCAGATCTGCAAAGAGTCCTGATCATTGCAACGCTCAGTATGTCAATACTGTCATTATTTTGGGACTTGGCCCCCAGTGCTGAATCAATAGTCCTGACTTAGGCACCTGAGTTCCATATTTAACAGAAAAAGGAGATCAACTGCAACATCTCTAATTTAAATGATGCCATACATGTACAATGATTGATTATAAGGAAAATCTTCATTTTTCCTTTTTGTGATGCATTTATATTATGGGTGAGTTTCATAGGAACAATATCTACTATGAAAGAGCAGAAGCTAAAAGAAATTTTAATTTTAAAGTGCTACATTTCTAGGAGAGCTTTACTTTCTCTACATTTCTGAAGAAATGCACTAGACTCCTGTATACATCCACACTTCAGAAAGTACTGGAGGAAGGCACTATTAATACAGCTGGAAGTCTCCATATAAAGTAAGAAGCAAGTTTCAAAAGCAGAAGCTCTGCAAACTTTCTTGTCCTGACTTTGGGAAAATTTAACCTCACTAGCACTGCCTAGTTCAGAATGTACTCTCACATCCATAACATGGTTTTAACCATGCAGCTGCACACCATTCTCCCTTCTTTTCTGCAGCCTGATCAGGATGGCATCCACCTGACATTATGAATAACAAGTACCTCACGTGGAAACACATACTCCATTTTTCATTCATTTAAGCATACTACTTTCTTCCTGTATCAAAAAGAATAATGAATTCTGGAACTCGTAGAAAATCCTGATATTTTCTATAAAAGGAAAATCTCATGCTATCTCACCTGTGTGCATAATAATCTTGTTACCTCATCAAACCAGAGCTGATAGCAGCCGTTTTGACTACATTTCTCAGCAGTAGAAAGGATAGGTGAGCTTTGGCAGATCTTGCTGCAGTCGTTTAAGGCATGACACTGCCCAGCTATTTAATCCAGTTTCTTCTCTTAAAAGTTATTGCTTACTTCCCCCCCAGCCCTCCAGCAAAGCTGGCATGGGGGTGGCCATGATTCGTATTCTTCCAGTCATTGTTTAGCACCAGTACTGAAGGTGAGTTTGCACTGTGCCACCAGACTGCAGTTCAAAGCAGCTGGGCTATGAGCACACAAGACTGGTATGAGCTTGCTCTGCATAGTCATCTGCACTAGTAAAAGGCTGGATCAGTTTGCTTTGGTGCTGTGATTTAAAGTTTTATTTAGGAAATATATAAAAACATGTATGTACTACAGATTCTGATTATGACCCTAAAATATGATCTTCTGGATAAAAAGATCTTGATTTCTTTTTTTTTTTTTTTCCTAATCAGAGGCATGGAGCTACTGGTCTGAAGAATCCTGACACTAGATCTGGATCAGAAAAATTCAGAAGGAAGAGGTCCTTTGGTGGCTATTAACACAGTTAGATGGATGCAAACTTTAAATCAGGAAGGTAGTTAGAAGCTGGTAGATGGAGAATGATAATTCTGCTCTTGCTGTGTTTCTTGCATTCTTCCCCAAAGCATCAAATACTGACTACTGTCAGAAAGTAGATACGGAGGGAGATAGAGGGACACTGGTATTAAGCAGTTTGGCAGTGCTGTGACTGCATTCTTTTGTTATCATTATCATGCCTGTGCTGGCATCATTAGGCTAATACGAATATGCACAAAAGAATGTGGGGGGTTTTTTTCTGCCAGAATGTTTGCAGTGCTTTGTGGAAATAAAGGCATGTACAGTGTTACAGCATAGTTAAATGTAATTCAAACATAGGAAAGATTACAAATGATTATATCTACTCTGGAGGTATAAAAATTAGCTCAAGCCCATCCTCTCTTCTCAAGAGCCTGGAAAAAGCATAAACCATCCTAGGACCAATGTTATTTTAATTCTGTTCTAGAAATTAGGAAACAGAACAACTAGTTTCCCATGTAACTGTCAGATAGAATTGAAACTAAAAGTATTTATTGGGATATATCTGATTTGAAATCTAATGTTTATGACCTGTGGAAATGTCCTAGAAAGTTTTCTTCCAGAAAATATTATTTCAAGGCAGGCTTTAAATCAAATTATAAAAGACAAGATTAAAAAAATATATGTATGAGCAATGGACATATTCATTCATTACACAAGAAGTTAAGGCTTATATTTTCTTGAGGTACCTGTCAGCAAAAAGTTGGTGTTACAAAATTTCTATCTGAACATTCAGAAATAAAAGGTGCCAAACTTAACACATGACTGATTTGATATAGCTTAGTAATTGTTCTTCTTTGTGCTTAGCATTGATAAACTGAGCCATTCAATCTCTAAATCTCGTGAATACGGATTGGGTAAAAAAGATCACTTATTTTTTAAAGCAGTGCAAAGACAACAGTTCTGCAGATGGCTTTGTGCTGGTAAGCTACTGTGCCTATGCAGACACCCAGAAACAAAGCATTGTGTAGAAAAATCTGCAGGATAAAGTCCTTGCTCTTTTGCCAATACTTATTGTTTAAGAATTAAGAGTAAATTAAAATTTCTCCATAGAATGAATGTTGTTTGCAACTTCTATAATTCCTTGGCCTAAAAAAACCCATGCTGTTGTGGCATCCATCAAAGCTTCTGCATGTTTGGAAATTTTTTATGGGAGCAGGCAGTTACAGTTCCTTCCGCATTCCCACTTTTATTCATTTATCTAAGCAGGTATGGCATCTTAATAGCAAAATCCACATAAGACAGTTTACAGCTGTGGTTGGATGAGGGCAATGACATATAAAGTTAAATAGGAACTGACATTTTGAAAAATAATATTTTCAACAATGTAAAATGTGTTGTGTCAGAAAAAAATAGATAAAAGTCTTCTCTTTTGATATTTTATTGTGCGGCTGCTTTTAATGCCATTATGCAAAAGGACAATGATTCCTCCAGCCATCATTAACGTTTTATTTTTCAAGTAAAAATAATCACTTTTCCTGTGGTTATTAATATTTTAACATTATAAATGTTTATTAAAACAGTCAAAACCTATGTTTTCTGTTGCTGAAAAAGCATGCAGACCAAATTAGTCCTGGGCAAAGAGTGTAAAACCATTTCTAAGAAGATTAATTTGCTCTCACGGTGCTTATAATCATGAACCTTTTTGTATTTGACTTTTACAGCAAACTTGCTTTTTGGCAGAAATATATAAAACATTGAACTTTAAGTGACCTCTGGAGAATATTTGTGGAAAACAAACTGTGATTTTATAAACATGAATATTCCATTCCCATCCTCAGTTAATCAGGACATGAAACTTACCAACTGATCTGAATATACATTTTAAATCAACCAACACAGCACAAATTTCAGCTTTCAAATGTTTGTGATAAACTGCCCCTGCATAGTTTATGGACCAAGAAATACTAATGAGAGTTTTTAAGACGTTTGAAGTATACAGATTTTGGGTTGGTTTGGCACTGCCTGTATTACAAGTAGTACAGCACAATAGGAGAGCCCCACAGGGTGAAACCATTGGTGCTGAGAACCCAACACCCACATTACATTTTTCAGGAGGTTTAAGCTGGGCCCTTGACCAATGAATAATGAGTAATCATTAGTGGCTGAAGCATGTTAAAGCACACTCCTGGATCTCGTCTTCCAGGTTAATTTCTTTGGAAAGGAATCCAATTCATAGCTCTGAGATCAGTCTAAGATGCAAACCAAAGCAGAGAGAAAGGGGACAACTGGAATTGCAGTCTTGATCTAAAACAAAAACAGACCTGTGCGCACATCTTATATGGGCATTGCTTGTTGTCACAATTTATAATGTAAGGTACTTCTATGCAAAATAGAACCAAAATACTCAATGTTTCTATTTAATATTTAAATTTCTGACGTAGTCCTAAGTATCACTGTGGGAGTCTAAAATACTAGCACATATACATAAAATACTTTACACATATACATATTTCAAAGAGCATAACCATGTCTATGTATTTCTTTTCAGGTCACAGTCTTCTTCAAACATAACACGTACATTTCTAAAACACATTTAAATGACTTTGTGTTAAAGATTTTTTTCCCCCAATAAAGCTAGAGCACAGGCTATCTTCCTTTTCTGAGAAATAGTATTAATTTCACAGTATGTACTTTTCTGATATGAAGAAGAGATAATATAATAAACTTTCTTCTAGGAAGATCTTTAAAGTTAATATCTAAATCACCAGGGTTATACATTTCACAAAATAACAGCCCTGAATTATGTCACACAGGGATACAGGACTGGCTAAACCTTTGGAGTTAGCAGTATGGTAGATTAGCTTTCTAGCTTTTCACCTCTACAGAAGTAACTTCAGATTCTGGTGCCAGTTTAGCTCAGAAATAAACTGAGTTTGCAATTTTCCTGCTAATACCTAGTGGTTAGCCTCAAAGAACTGGTGCCTGGTTCTGGATGATTACCAGAGCTAGTTTAATAGAAACTTATCACTAGCATAGCAGGGGTAGTGCAGTATTAGTGAGGTGCATTACATGGCAAAATAAATTCATAGTATCTATGGCTAAAGTCAGTACTTCTAGTCACTGAGTCTTGAAAATAGTGTGCTAACGACTCACCTTAGCATGGCCATTTTTCAAGAAGTCATGCCCAGTAAAGAATTAGCATGCAGATGGCATTTCCTTCTCCTCCAGCAGGTCAAATTTGAATCACGCTTTGGGAAAAGCATAAGAAAATTTACTGTCTTTAGGTACCTCTTCTGTAGATAAACAGTAGCACTTTTAGCATTCCACAAGAACAGAAAATGTATAAAAAGGTATAAAATTATCATTTGAAGAAATAATTAAAAGTCTGTGACTGACATTTCTTTCTATGTAGATACAGACAGACACACATACCCTATTTTCTAGATTTAGTCCAGACATAATAGATGATAGATGTTAATCTCCATGTAAGCACAGAAGCCCTTCCTGAATAAAAACTAACTAAACCATATGTTCATGGAACACTTTCATGTGTATGAAGGTCGTGGGATCAGGTTAGTAAATATGAATTCACAAAGTATTCATTTTATCAACTACAGACACATATTCTAAGTTCAGATACCTGCATGATAAAATAAAAAAAAAAAAAACAAAACCAAAACCAAAGAAGCAGCTTCTTTTTTCTATTTATAGAGCAAAATGGAGCTTTTATATAACAACTGTATGAAAGGCATCAAAAGTTTTCATTTGTTAAATTTGTTATGTTTTACATCCCCTTGGAAATGTCTTCTAAGTGACAAAGGTTGATTCTTTTCTTGAATGTTATTTAAAATATTAGCATTTTTATAAAAGCTCATTTGAATCTGCAGTATTTCTTTATGAAATGTAATATAATCAAATTGCTTATCCAGATCCACACTGCATTACTCTTTTTATAATGGTGCGATAGCTGCATTCATTAGAGTTATACTGGTATAAAAGCTAGATGAAAACAGTGAGGAATCAGGACCCTATTCTCTTTATTAACAGATCAGTTCATGCTGGAAACAAAGCCTGAATGTTTTCTACTTTGCATATTTTAAATTATCTGTACCAAAAAAGGGAATAATGTCTATTGCCAAGACCTATACACACTATTCATTATGTCTGGAAAGAGAGGACAGGCTTAGTTCATTAAAAAGTTGTTAAATTTTTTATTAGACTCTGGCTAGTTAATCCATAAAAATGAACAAACCACTTTTTCTCAAAGTTTAATAGCTTGCTTTCATCACGCTGTGAAATACATAAGACTGTACACAAGAGAGAGCTCAAGTTTTGAAAAGTTTTATCTTTTCATACAGTTGCTTAACATATGAAACATGTAAATATATAGTAGTCTTGTTTAAGACACGGGGGTGTTTTTAATTAATATCTTGCATTATGTTTAGTGTCTTTTATACATTATTTTGATCTATGATTTGTTCTGAGTGCCCTCTACTGAAAAGTAAGATGAAGTGATTAATTATTTAGTACCCAAAGATAAAATGCCTAAAAAACACATTAGACAGTTCTACATTATTAAAAGATATATGTACTGGTATATGAAAGGCTTTAGAGAAAATTTACTATTTCAAAGATAAGTGCATTATGCGTATATGTACATATATATATCAAAAAAATGGTCTGTTTGTTCCTTCTGCTTCCAATTTTCTCAAAAAAAAATTACTAATGATCTAGAATTATGTAACAGCAGAAATCTAGTGCATTTGTTGAGTAACAGACATCTCTTGAGAGCTTGCTCCAAAACCCCTGGAAGTCAATAAGAATCTTCTCATCAGTTTAAGTGGCTTTGGATTGGTCCTAAGTAGGTATTGTATAATATTAATCAGTTACACAGACAACTTCAGGACTGTTCTGCTACTCTAGGACAATAACAAATTAGAGAAAGCACAAGCAGCAGGTAGTTGAAATTTGGACACTGAGAATCCAGTTATAGATGCATATAGGTATGTTATATGCATATATATATAAAAATATGCATATAGCTCTCTCTACAACAGTTAAAATGAGATGTTCATCTTGAATGCTAATTGAATTCTTACTGTTCAACAAGCTTCCCATCAACTATGAACTATCATGGTTCTACTCAATTGAGATTAAACAAATTTCATACTTTAAAGTGCTGTATTATTGTATTTTTAAAGTGTTGAATGCATCATTGTGTACAGTATTTTAATTAGTATTTTAAAAAAATTGCTCAAAACCTGTAGGCATACACACTGTTTTATTGGTATAGTACAGATGTGCATTCCCAGTCTGTGTTTCCCAGCCAAAGGACATACAGATTTTTGGTTGAGATGATTGATAAAACCAGTGAATTATGATGCTTCCTCAGCATTCTGTTTACTAACTGTGGGTAAGAGTGAAAGCTATCTGGTACTGCCCACCAAAATGAATGAGCTAGAGATCCCCTGCCAATAGAATGTAACCCTAAACTCTCTCCATCATACGGTAATAAATACGATGTCACCAGCTCTTGAATCAAAACTAAGTGCCTCTGCACTTCATTGGCCAACTTCACTAATTCTCTCTCTACTCAATACACTGTTCACTAATATATTGGTGTCAATCTCAGCCTCCTATTCTAGCCTGCTTTTCTACTTTACTTCCTGTCTTATAATTACCTTTTAAGTAAAGTTTGCCGCTTATTTTGGTGTTTTGTTTTTTTAACTAGTCAGAGCAGGCATAACTTTATGCATCCATTTATCTTTTATTTTCCCAGTTTACCTATATTTTCTTTGATTCTATCTTTTCAAATGTTTTTCCTTAGTTCCCCTGAAAAACCTCTTCTGGTTAGTAATTATCACCACTCAGGTAGCTGACTGACTACCACTCATATTCATGCCAGTCTTTCTTCTATTTTACTCCTTATTTTCATTAGATATATTCACCAAATATCACATGAACATTGTGTACTGAAAGTTTTTCTAAATGTTTTATAATAGATTCCTTAGATGTCATTCTCCATTACATCTGCATGCTGATTTTTCCATGAAAACCACTTTCAGTTCATGAGTTTCACCATCAATTCCATGAAAAATACCAATATAAAATTATTATTTCACTAGCTCCCAGTCTTACTGTCCTCTCCAATGAGCTCAGATTACCTTACTATTTAGAAACTATATAATGTTGTCTTATTTATGATGTGGAAAGACTGCTACAAAGATAATTACTATTTAGGTTTGTTCCTCATACGCAACGTGTATAACATATATACAAGCGCATTTGCAAGTGTGCAGACACACACATTTATTTTATTCTTTTATTAAGGCTGTTCCAGTCCAGCCTATTCCAGTTCATTCTTTGAACAGATTTACCACTTCTTAGAGGGTACATCTATACTCATTGTAAGTAATTACACATAACCGCAGAGCAATACCAGCTGGATCCATGGATATGCTTTGTGGGTCAGATTCTCATCTTCAGTCCAAACTCTGCTGTCATTCAGGCAGCTCTGCAGACTAAGGAATTTCTGGTTCTTCCTAATTGTTCT